>NC_137464.1:23584904-24308484 GCF_964235325.1 Thermobia domestica
GCAAGCTAAGAGGCTTGGTTTATGTTAGGATCTCTCAGAGCTTCAGGCAAGCTAGGATGCTTGGTTTATGTTAGGATCAGGCAACCTATGAGAGGGAAGTTAACCAGCCGAAACTGACGTTAATTAAGGCGATGGGTGAAGCCTTATACTTTTTTTTATACCTGGATGGTTTTATGTGTACGATAAGGTAAGTTGTTTGTAAGGCAAAAGTATGTACAGTGAAATAGCAACATTTGTTCCCAGTGGCTACTTTTCTATGATTACAGTGTCAAAGTGTACACCACGGCAATAAGTTTGGTTTTTCACAGTGTACATAACGTGCAAATTGAAGTCTGAATATTTTTATCGGTTCAACAATAGAAGTTCCTTTAATGCCGTCTATCTGCATAACACAACACTCTGCATTTCTCCCTGTTCATCACTTCCCACGCAAGAAACTATGATGTACTTGAGAGGATACTGGAGGCGGCAGTACAGATTTAAATTTCACAACGCCTCCAATCTTCTCTCAACAATACATTTCTCCCCCACCCTTCTTCATTCCACACTCAAAAACTCAATTGTTGCCACGAGAACAGATTTTCATTGTATTGAAGATTTACTAATAGCATGATATTGACTCAATGAATGTTTTTAAAGCAAAAAAAAAAAAAGTGTGGAGATGGAATTCATTGTTGGGCCACTCAATTGACTGGAGAAAACGGCTTGTTGCTATCTATTACCGTTTTCACTCTATAGCGATCAATCTTAAAACCGGAAGTGGTTGAATTCTTCAACTTTCGGTCAAAATATAGGATTAAGTGAGAAGAACGCTGAATCAATTAAAATAGCTTTTCGTTCTTATTTGAGAAGAAGATCCTGAGACGAATATTCGAACCCAAAAGGAACGAGAATGGGGAATGGCGGAAACTTTATAATGAGGAACTACATAATTTATACGGTTTACCCAACATTGTTAGGGTCGTCAAGTTTAGGAGGCTTAGGTGGGCGGGTCATGTAGCTAGAATGGAAGAAAGTAGAAACGCTTTCAAAGTCTTGACTGGAAGACCAATCGGAAAACGACCATTAGGAAGACCTAGGCGCAGATGGGAGGACAATATTAAGATGGATCTCGCAGAGATTTGAATAGAAAGTATTAACTGGATGCAGTTAGCTAAGGATAGAAGTCAGTGGAGAGCTTTTGTGAACGCAGCATTGAATCTCCGGGTTCCATAGGCCATAGAGTTAGTTAGTTAGTTAGTTTTCGTTCTAATCGTCTTTGCTCTACGTAGATCAACATTGAAACCGGAAGTTGTAATGTATGACTATAATTTCCGGTTTTAGTAGAGAGTTACGAATGGAGACGAAATTTTTTCTGGGGTAGCTTAATCGATTGTAGGAGACTCCTCGTTATCTATTATTGTTTTTGATCTATTGTGATCAACGTTAAAACCGGAAATAAGTTATTTCTACTACCTCTGGAGGTTGGATCACTTCCACCAGTGAGCTCGATTCCTAACTTCTGACACTCTACATCCTGGCCAAAATTGATTACGATCCATCAAGTAAGATAATTTATACTGGCCAAAATTGATTACGATCCATCAAGTAAGATAATTCATCCCGACCAAAATTGATTATGATCCACGAAGTAAGATAATTCATTCTGGACAAAATTTATTATGATCCATCAAGTAAGATAATACATCCTGGCCAAAATTGATTATGATCCATCAAGTAAGATAACTCAACCTGGCCAAAATTGATTATGATCCATCAAGCAAAATAATACATCCTCGTCAAAATTGATTATGATCCATCAAGTAAGATAATTCAACCTGGCTTAAATTGATTATGATGCATCAAGTAACATAATACATCCTCGTCAAAATTGATTATGATCCATTAAGATAATTTATCTTGGCTAAAATTTATTGTGATCCATCAAGGAAGATAATTCATCCTGACCAAAATTGATTATGATCCACCAAGTAAGATAATTCATCCTGGACAAAATTTATTATGATCCATCAAGTAAGATAATACATCCTGGTCAAAACTGATTATGATTCATTAAGATAATTTATCCTGGCTAAAATTGATTGTGATCCATCAAGTAAGATAATTCATCCGGGCCAAAATTGATTATGATTCACCAAGCAAGATAATTCATCCTGGACAAAATTTATTATGATTCATCAAGTAAGATAATACATCCTGGTCAAAACTGATTATGATCCATTAAGATAATTTATCCTGGCTAAAATTGATTGTGATCCATCAAGTAAGATAATTCATCCGGACCAAAATTGATTATGATTCACCAAGTAAGATAATTAATCCTGGACAAAATTAATTATGATCTATCAAGTAATATAATTCATACTGGCTAAAGTTGATTATGATCCATCAAATAAGGTAATTCATCCTGGTCAAAAGTGATTATGATTCATCATGTAAGATAATTCATCCTGGCAAAAATTGATTGTGATCTGTCAAGTAAGATAATTCTTTGAGATTTTGTCTCTGAACAGAGTAATTTATAAAAAAAAGCTTTTGGTAAACCTACTTAAAAATGTATTCCATTGTAAACCCGATCTTACATAGTGGTATAGAGTCATCAGATTACCCGCTTTACTGGGTTCTGCTTCGACCCGTTTTCCTTCCCAAGTTTAATTATTACTAAAACTTTTTAAAGTTATGTCTTCAGCTCTAAGAAAAAGGTAACTGTCATACTCTCTGCTTATTGAGTACAGTTTACAGTTTTCTTTTTCCGCCTGATCCTTCGTGGCTAAACCGTTAGCGTATGTGATTTTGGGGTGGGAGACTCGGGTTCGATTCCCGGCGATAGCTCATGTGGTTCAGATAGTCTGGCTGCTGAAAGGGGCGCTAAACTTACAATCAAATCAAATCTATTTTTCCGCCTCCCTTTCAGACATTGCCAATCGCAATAAGGCCAGTTCTGGTATATTGTAGCACATATAACATTGTAAATTTTTAGAGGGTCCAGAAGGGAAGCGGAGCAAGAAGAAGACGTTTGCCCGAACGACGAACATAGGCTTGAAACACGGAATGTAAATTTTACATCAAAATCTATTAAAGTACTTCTGAATATACATAAAAGAAGAGGTCCTGCTGACTGAATGTCCAGGCCAACCTGCTCAAGCTAACTTGAAATTTTGACACTGCATAGGATTTTTGACATAAAGCTGCTACTAACAAATTATTTTTAAAAAATTGACACGGAATGGGAAAAATGGGGATGTATTTGGGCTTCTCTTCGCTTTTAGGGTATATATAAAGGTAACCAAGAAAGTTCTGTCGCTTTTTGTGGATGTCTGTGTTCCATTGGCCCTCACACTGTGAGTTGAATGTGAATGGAGATAAGGCGAAAGTCAGTTGTAGGTGTGGGCATAGCCAACATACTACCTGGTTGTGGCAGTTCAGTTACACCCTGAACTTGCGTAAGGATAGAGTGAACATGGAATCTCCACAGAGTGAACATGGAATCTCACGCCCGTCATAAGGGCGTGTATGCTGTACGAGTTCAAACTCGGGTCAAACGCCGCTACAGCGCGGAGGAAGATATGTCAGGTCTTCGGTGAGGGTGTCGTGACTAGCGGGCAGTGCAGCGGTGGTTTAACAAGTTTAAGGACGGTGAAGAAAACTCAAAGACGCATTACGTGCCGGAAGACCAACATATGTACACAATGAAGAATTTCAGGTAGCAATTGAGGCGAACAGAGGCCAGACATGTGAGGAACTGGGATTACAATTCAGAGTGGGAGGGGAAACCATTCGGCAGCACCTCCATCAGCTTGGGAAGCACAACAAGGTGGGTTGACTCCGGGCCAGAAGGCACTGCGAGCAGACACCTATGTTTCTTTGCTGTCTCGTCTGAGGAAGGCGCTATTTCTAGACAGGGTGTTGACATGTGATGAGAAATGGGTCCTGTACGATAAGCTCCACGGTGCTGTAATAATTGGTTAGCATCCGGTGAACTAGGTTCTAAAACATCCGACACCAGCACTGCACCAGGAGAAGACCCTTCTGTGTGTTTGGTGGACTCCTCGGACTTCGTGCATCGGGAACTACTACCAGCTGGTCAGAGCATCAATGCAACTGTGTACTGTCAGCAGTTGACCCGTGTTAAAAAAAAAAAAAAACTTGAAACTCTGGGGCCAGCACTTCTGAGTCGTAAAGGGGTATCCTGTTACAGGACAGCACTAAGGCCCACGTGGCTAGGATAACCCGAGACACCGTACTACGCCTTGGAAGGGAAACACTATTGCATCCTCCATACTCCCCGAACATTGCACCGTCCAATTATCACCTTTTCCATTCCTTGGTCAATCACCTTAGAGGACGCCAGTTCAAACCCCCAGTAGATGTTCAAAATGCACTTGATACCTTTTCCCTTCACGTGCCACCAAGTTCTACCGCCATGGCCTTCCAGAACGTTGGTAGAAGGTCGTCGATGCTGATGGTGACTATTTTTGATCTTCCAGGTACACCTCAGATGACATATTGAGGTTTGAAGGTGGTGGGTGAAAAAGCGACCAAACTTTCTTGGTTACCTTTACACACACATACACACACACAATTTTTTTTTAGTAGCTATTGCTTTTCCTTTCTTTGTGAGAAGTAGGAAATAAACTGCGTTTCTCGATAATTCAGCTAAAACATATCTTAGTTTCTCTTAGGCTACTTTGTGAACGGCAGGAAATAAACTGCGTTTCTTGATAGTTTAGTTATTTTAATTACATTTTGAAATAATATGAAGAATTAGCCTACATCAATCCTATTAAAACTGATGTGGTTTGATAATCTTGTAGCTTTCGATGTCATGACAACCAAGTTAAATTGACAGAAGTTTGAGTAAGTCATTTCAAACTTCAAATAGCCTACTGCATTGCAATATATATAATAGAATTTAGAAAAATCACGTACATTACTAATAAATCCATTTTCTTTTGTGATTTGCTATATTTAAAAAGTATGCCAACTACCCACCATAATATCAGCCAACCAGCCCCTTACTAGGGATCGGTTGGCATACTCCATTTTAAAAGAAAGAAAATTTTATTTCTCAAAACTGTAAGCAAAAAATCAAAAATAAAAATTGAATTTATTAGAGGAAACATTGGTGTGTTCGTACACATCCATTACATTGGAATACGGTGCACTATCTGCTTATAAAAAGATAAAGAATGAAAAGTTCGCCACCCAGCCCCGGCTTCCCCTATACATATTATATATATATATATATATATATATATATATATATATATATATATATATATATATATATATATATATATATAATACCCCTGGGCTTTTAAAAACATGCCAGTTGTTAGAGCTATATATGGTCAAAATAATATATTTCACAAAAGTAAATATACCAATTAGTTTTTTACATCTAAACTGAATTTAGTCAATTAAATTACGTCTCCTCACTATAAAATTCCATTGTTACTATGGAAACTTTGGACCATTTTAATTATCAAAAGTAATACCCAAAAAATTTAATGTGTTTTAATTTATCGAATCAATTCGTATTGTAAAAAGGGACCAGAGTTACTTCCGTGAAGTTTCGAGAGTACAAACAAACAAAAAAACTCAAAAACAGCAAAGATATAGAGTGTAGTTTTCTGATTCTATGTTCTGTATTATTGCCGTTCTCTAATATGTAAGCTCTGTACGTTTTTAACACCCTTTATTACATGTTCATGATGTTTCACCGGCAACATGTTGGGATACTATTACATCACCTTCTTGTATATCAACTTTGGGCCAGGTACGTGAATTCCTGCTTAATATTCTTAAATGAATTTACACCAGTATATATATATATATATATATATATATATATATATATATATATATATACCTACCTTTCTAATAATTTTTCTGATAAGTTCCGCTTATCTGAGAACCGTGCGATAGCTTATAGTAGGATGATCATCTGTATAATGCAAGTTTCCTTGTTTAAACTTAGTCCCACAATAGATTTTGTTCCGAGAAGTTAGTTTCATTTTATTATTTTATATCATAAAAATAGTTTGGTTGCATTTATCACGTTTTCTTCTTGACTAAAAGATAAGATTCTTGAAACAGACATTTGTTCTTGTATTCATCAGGCTGGATTGTTGCAAATACTGAAACACGCCAACTATTAGAATATATTCTTATATAGAAATATATATTTATGAGACGTGCTGGTTTTCTAACATGTTAAGTAGCGAAAAACCAGATATGAAAAATTATAGGAGGAAACACTCCAATGAAAAATCATTCAAAACAAAACTTACATTCAATTAGGGAATTGAACGCTACAACAAAGGCTGCTGTGTTTTCCGGGGATAATTACGGAGTCCCCTCCTTGGACACAACCTCCTGCAAGAAAGCTTGATTTATATATAATAGGATGGAAAGACATTGTAGTTTGTCTCATCCAGGCGTGTTATCGCTTCTACCCTAGTAGCAGGGACAACTTGCAAAACACTTGCTGTAAGCTTGAATTGCAAGTCACCCAAGCTTGTATCCAACTTGATTGGAAAACGTACAAGCATGCCGCAAGCTGGATTCCAGTAACGAAGATACATGGGGGCAACCATCAATTCAGTATTTAATTCAAGCTTGACGCAAGTGTTTTACTTAATTCAAGTCAAGTCAAGTCAATAGCCAATGAACGACCAGTGATGCTATGACGTTCGCGAGGGATGTAAATCATCGCTTGCAAGTACAATAAAAGGCAGATTGTATGAAAGTACGCGTTTCAAGTGCAAGCGTAGAAAGCCAAAAGCCAAGCACGCACCAACTAGTCGAAAGCTTTCTTGCTACTAGGGTAGTTTCAAGGCGATTGTGAAACTCACAGTCTGAGAGATTGATATTGAAGCGATATTTTAATATACGCCGTTATTACACCAGCCATGAGACGGAACAAAAAGTGTGAATCTCAGTATATAGGACACTATGGAAGTTGCTCCTGCATGATGGGGCGTGCACCCGTCAACAGCCCTGGATTTAAGCCCCGCTCGTGATTCGCATCCTACATAAATAGTACATTCTGTCTTTCATAACCTCGCTGATGTATAAAAGAACGCAAAATATAAGAACTCGACTCAACTCTGATGCTAGTTGTTGTCCCTGGTTCGATTCCAGCAGATGCGAATTTCTGTGGACAATATTAAGTCCATCCATTTTCTCTCCCGTTTCTTTCAGACTTCTTCACATTTTTCTTTATGCTTCTTCAGAAGCATATAATATAGCATATGGTAATATAAAATTTTTACTTATTAAAGAAGGAAGTTATAGTTGGTAAAGACGAGAAAATTAGTATAGAGGTTCATAATGAACTAAGTCCATCCCTGCTCAGCAAATAGATTTCACTCTAGTTTTTTCTAAAGCAAGTACTTTCCCGATATTCATTTTCATAAACTACAAATGCCTCAGTAGAATGAACAAACCTCATTATCTGATCTTTATATCTAATGTAATCTCTGGGGGGGGGGGCATGGTAGCTCAGTAGTAGAGCCCTTACCTCTGGTGCATGGGGTCTCCGCTTCGATCCCCGACCAAGTAAGTTGTAGTGGACAACATTGGGTTCATTAGTTTTCTTATGATACTCCCGTTTCCTCCCGCATTATCATTCCACCAATTCTTCTATCATCATTCATTTGCCTCAATTATCCGTCTTTCTTAGCCCAACAGGCATAATCGTGCAACGTTAAACTAAAAGAATTCATTTTATTTCATTTTTCTAATATGATCCAACTATTTACCCAGAATTCCCTGCCTAGCACCTTATACGACCGTAGAAAACGCTGCTATTTCTGAGCATAGATGCCTGTTATTGGTTTGCTACCGTCAAAATGATGTTTTAAAATCAAGTGTTTAAGATACTGGATGTGAAATTGGCAGAGATTTACACTCCATAGATTATGACGCATGATTTACAAAATGAGATAATTGCTTAATGATAATATTGACGCTTTGATGCGTGCACGAAATGCGAGAACAAACTGTTTTATTTTTCGGTAATTGTATTTTCCTTCGAAGTGTCTTATCTCTCTCTCTCTCTCTCTCTCTCTTTCTTAAGAGTGAACTCAATTCTGAGCCACTTGTTGGTGGTCAAGTGTTGCTTAAGAGATAGAAGGGAATTAAAGAGGGAATTTTCTGGGAGGGATATTTTCTTCTGTATCTAATTCTTAATTTAGACACATCTGTTTTTGTTTTCTCGTCGTATCTTCAAAGTTTGTAACAGCTATACTCGTGTAGTGGGCACATAGACAGTTAGTTATACAGTGTGATTATTACTACAAACATGTTTACGAAGTATATACTCGCAGGGATTCTTCTTGTGTTCATTTATGTGCAATCAAGTAAGTGTAATTTTTTGTTCTTTTGAAGATATCTTTTATATACATAAGCAACAGCTGGACCGCCTCAAGGCAGGTGTTTCTCATTTATCATCGCTGAATATTCCTTCCATAAAAACTTGTTTTTAATGCATGTTATGTGGCTATATACGTACAAAAATACTCAATATCCCTAAAACGTTAATTCAAGCTAGCGTAAACGATGTTGTACTATTTGATCAAGATTCACTTACAGGTGTTTTAGAGTCGTAGCTAGGAAAGGGGGGGGGGAGGCGCGGTTGCCCCGGGCGTTGATAATAAGAAGGCGCCGAACGAGCAAAAAGAAAGAAAAAGTGCTGGAAAAGAGTAAACTATTCATCGCCCCGAAAACGTATTGGCGCCCTATTAAATCAATATTGTCAGTTTGCAAAGAAATAGATTTATTAAAAATTTTCTTGTTTGCTCTGATCGCAACCCAAACATTTCAATAAGTCACAAACAAGTTTTTATTTATTATATATTATTTGTTAAATAACGATGTGATATACACGGTACCGAGTAATGACTTATAGTGTACGCAGGAGTGTTTTCAAAATCAGAAACGTTCAAAGTCTGAAATACTTTTTTTTTTTTTTTAATTTAAGGTAATGAGTTTGCTTAGATAATCACGCTTTTCTACCCAATCGGATTAATCATGACGCGACGGTGACAATGAAGGCTTTGAGAAATTCGCAAAGAAGGCTCCTTCTGAATTTCCGTTACATTTCACAAAATATATTTACCATAAAAGAATCGAAATTAAAATGCTTTTTGTGTGGTCACATATAGAATAAAATTACAGAAATTTACAATTATTACTGAAATTAATGCTGTCACCCATTTTAAACATTAAAAGAACATAGTTTCAAATGTATTAAAATTTCATTTCTTATCAATACTATGAAATAACTTTTCATAATTCTTCTCCAAGTGGATTTGTGGATTTGTATACAACCGAAGATAGTTTGTCAAGTTTAACAAAAAGTCCAAAATAATTTTCTTGAAAACAGCTCTTATTTGTAGAAGAATACATAATGATCGCTTTTCGCTGTTGCAATGGCCTGTCTAAGCAGCTAGATAAAAACTTAAGGGTCTTCAATACAGCGAAATTAAACTACCGCTAATTTTAGTTTTTCTGTAATATCAACAAAACAAATAAAAATATTCGAAAAGCAGAAACGTAGTAAACTAAACAATACAATTTTGCATGCGATACCTTTACCACAGTTCACCTATTTTGTTTTGGTATGCCACTATTTACAGAATCCGCAAAAAATACTAAATCTATCTACTGTTGCAAATCGGAAGTAGATAGATGACTTGTGATAACAGTATCACATGCAAAATCACATTGTCTAGTTCACTACGTTTCTGCTTTTCCAATATTTTTATTTGTTTTGAAATTATTACAGAAAATCTCTAAAATTAGCGGTAGTTTAATTTCGCAATAGTGAAGACCCTTAACGTACCATAACAACAAAAGCTGCTTCTCCTATACATAAGAAAAGAAAGAAAAAACTTGGTAAGGTGAGAGTAAGGGGACGCCGAAATCTCTAGTACGGCTCTGAGGTGTTTATTTGTCTGTTGTTCCACGATAACTTCTGCAATAATTTATCAGATCTTTTAAAACGAAATATGCATTGTTTTTTCTTTCTTTTTGGCTTAGGAAATAATTCTATTAATTCAGGTTGAAACTTTTCAAACGCATTCTAGTTAA
Organism: Thermobia domestica; assembly: GCF_964235325.1. Classification (NCBI taxonomy): domain Eukaryota; kingdom Metazoa; phylum Arthropoda; class Insecta; order Zygentoma; family Lepismatidae; genus Thermobia; species Thermobia domestica. The sequence continues at coordinate 23,595,003 of NC_137464.1, forward strand.
CAACAACTATTTTTGTCGAAAATTCTCGTAAAAATCACTTCGATCCTATCATTTGGCATATATCTGCTTAGATATATTTTTTCAATAATCATCACTGTTTGTTGTTGGAATTGGTCAATACGAAGAAGGTAAATTTACCTAGTCTTAAAAATAATCATTTCACAATTTTACTAAGATTTCATTAATTTTCGTGAAAGATTTCTCACATGTGTTCTCGTTAAGAGTTAAGGGCATAATCATGGGTCGTAAGATTTCATTTTATTTAAGAGTTAAAAATTTCCCCCATTACTTGAACCAGTGGTGCCCACAGGTATGTTAAAGGGCACAAATTGTCCCCATCCCCATGAGATTATTTGGGAGGGAGACATAATTTTTCATTGAAGAATCATACAGTCAACTGGATAATGGCAAATCCTGGGGAGAAAGATACAATTGGGGGAAAAATAGGAGTAATTTATGAGGTTGTGCGCCCAAACTCTTGATCAAAGGTCATGGCTGTTTGGAGCTGAAATTATCTAGTCAAAGCGTGAATTAACTTTTAGTTTTAAATGCTTAACTAACTTTACCTAGAAATAAACTTATTTTTGTGAAATATGTCGTGTGTTTCTTTGAGGTTTCCTAACGAGGTCTATTACTTGGGGACAAAGTCATTCAGGGTCAAAATGGTGAATGAGTCCAAAGAAACAAATGTTTCAGTTTTATATTATTATTATTATTATTATTATTATTATTATTATTATTATTATTATTATTATTGTTATTTTTTTTTATTTCACGAAATGTGCGGTACGGTACTTTCGGGCTTAAAAGTTATTTCTATTATTTGGCATTTAAATCGGTCAAGACTATACAATGGTGAAAACACTCCAGCTTATGACAAGTTCATTTTTATAGTTTGCATCACATCACCACAAGTTTAAAACAATTGATAAAAGTAAAGCGTACGGAACGTCATGTTTACAACTTCATGAGAAAAAAGCAGTTAAAGTTCTCAGAAGAGAGATAAGAATGACTGACAGATTGCACAAATTTTAGTTCGCAAATTAGACTCGGGACCTGATTTCATAACGGTTTACGTCAAGGGAACGCGAAATTTGCCTTTTAGTTAGCGATTCTTATTGTATTTTTTGCTTTGTGTTGCGTTGCGAAGACCGATACGGAATGAGGCCCAAGGTTTGTCGTATCCTACTGAGAACAAGTTCAAACCGCAGATAATAGATGGCACTAGCTTTCATATAATGTATGGAAATCAATTTCTGTGCAAGAGTGGGATAGGCCTTTCTTCCACATGTCCTTCTCAATTCTATGCAGATCTCATGTTATATACAATTTCAAGATTTGTCAATCCTTCATATAGTGAACTCGAAGGTACGCCGATGTGACCTACCAAAATGCAAACTTGATGTGTTTTCGACGTTCAAATGCATACAGCTTACAATGGGAGCTGGTCATGGTATATAAACAAATGCGTATGGTGATCTTCAGAAAAGTTACAAGTTTAGAAGTGCTTTTTACAATTCGCCAAACATTAGGGAAAAGCAAAATTATTGTAATAGCAAAAGTGAGGTATTAAAAAGGTGATCAAATTCGATGTGGAGTTCGGGTTACTTTGCACATCAGGGGATATTTTGCACAAAATGTGAAAAGAGTTTCACAATCCTGCCAGTAAAACCATCAACTGTAAAGAGCAAGTTTCAACTGCCACCGCGAGATAGAACATCTAACTGTATTTTGGATGTAATGTTGGCGGTTAACATCAGTTCTAATTACCGGGAGGGTTTGTTGTTGTAGAGGTATGGAAAACAGTCACTGTAAAGGCGGACAAAATTTGAAAGATATCACGTACAAGAATTTCCATCAAAGTTAAGTCAGTTTCGTAGAATACTACTGTGTATAATGTGACTTTGATGCAATAGTTGAAATTGAAATATGAAACGTTTTAAAGTCACAAAAAAGTAAAACTGGGAGAAGGCGGTTTCAGCCTCTAATCGAGATTACTTTGCACCGGTCCAAAATATCCCTTAGATAGGAAATTATTACTACTGGAACCTCCTGCATTCTAAATTTAGGTACATTTCCTGTTTAGGTAGATGCTGGAATGAATTTCTTGTTGGAAAATAAATTGTGAACAGTGGCGGATCCAGAAAAATAGTTTGAGAGGGACTTCACTCACAAAGGCTTCGTTGCTTCAAAAATCACTAGAGTTTTGGGGGGACTTGAAGCTTATATGCATAGGAATTATTAACATTAGATTTTAAAAAAATGAAATCATGGAATTCATACATTCATGCATTATTAATTCGGTGGGCTTCTGCCTGAAAGTCCGAAACCCCGTAAATATTCCACTGGTTGCGGTTGGGATGATTTTCTTGGATATAAGGAATAACCATGGCAAAACAGTTCAAGGGGATTTTTTTTCTGTTCCTGAGTTGGAATTTTTCTGGGACATATGCTAAACTATCAAAATGTGGTTTTTGTGTTCGAACCAGAAAATACATAACTTTCTGAAATGTATAAATATGAATGAAAAATTGCACAGAAACGTTATGTTCGTAGGTTGAACATACTTTTTTGTATGTTGTGCAAGGTATCCTTACCTATGGGGTTACTTTGCACCAAAGTTTATATTTCAATAACTATGGTCATACTGAATGTTTACTAATGAACTTGCACTAATGTTTTCGTTATATATCTAGCTATTATATGTTTAAAATACAGTGTTCTAAATCATTACGTTTGTAAGTTACATGCGATTTTCTTTAAAATTCTTTTAATCTGGTGCAAAGTAACCCCGTCTTACGGTACTATTGTTTTATCAAAATAGTTTTTTTAATGTATTACAAAGTTATTGTAAATCACAATATTGTGTTTGACACATGCTGGAGCTGGAACGCAGTTTAATAATCTATTTACTAGTTTAATTATATATATATATATATATATATATATATATATATATATATATATATAAAATACAAAAAATTAAACTGGCTAGTATTATAATCACTAATGTAGTTATATTATACTGAAATCCCATATTTTTAATTAAATTTACGAAACATATCGCATGAATTAAAAATAAAACTACTGCTTACACAAGAATTTTGTTGTAAACTTCTAATAGGAGGTCACAGGGGTCTATCCGCTCATTAAGAGCTTAAAAATAAAAGCGTTCCCATTAACTAGTACACACAAACGGAGCAATGCAAAGCATCAACATCTAATGTGGGGATAAGTTAAGCTGCAAACTGATTAAAGTCAATATGCATTGATGGATGTGTTTAATCAGTTTGTACAGGATATTGGAAATTAATAGCATCAAAGTTTATTATAGATACGGGCTGTCTACGTTGTTTTATTCTATGTCAATTGCACTACATATTTACATAGTTTCCGCCATTCTATTAAATTGTATGGTTATGTATGTTCATAAATATTGTTTTGTAGCATCATATACTAATATTCTGTTATTTACACTCTGTGGATTATCAATCCACGTAGCACATATACATATCCTGGACGTCCAAGGCAAAGGCGCCGATCCTGGGGGGGCCGTGGGGGCCAGGGCCTCCCAAATCTCATGTTGGTACCCGCATTCTACTTGTGAATATACAATATTTGGCATAATTTGGATGGAATCTGTCTTAAAATCCTCATATATGTGCCTTCTGCATCTGAATGCCCGCTCCCCCAAATTGACAGAGAAATCGGAGCCCTTGGTCCAAAGGGGACGTTAATCCCAGGATATTCGGATGTCGATGGAATGTGGAAAAAACTTACGTCCACTTACCTCGAAAAATAGACTTCTTGAGAAATTTCTGTACAACAGCGTTTATCTAACTTAATTCAAGTGGGAATCACTTTTATTAGTTAAAAAATATGTTCTACGGACTATTAGTGTTCTCTACGAGACAGGCGAGACAAAATTAGGATTTTCTCGTCTTGATTTTCGTCTCGATTTATAAATTTATATACGAATATTATTCCTTGATTATTTTCTTAATTTGATCTTGAATAAAGAGTTGAGAAAAATACTTATAAAATGCTTCAAGTGGAGTCTTGTACTTTATGGGTCAGAAACATGGATATTACGTAAAAATGATTAAAAACGACTAGAAGATTTCGAAATGTGGTTATGGAGAACATTGGAAAGAATTAGCCGGGTCGAACGGAAAACAAGTGAGAGAGTGTTAGAAATAGTGGGCGAGAAAAGAACAATTTTAGATATTATTAAGAAGAGGAAGAGAAACTGGTTGGAACATTTGCTAAGAAGAATCTGTATTATATATGACGTGCTAGAGGGTATAGTAGCAGGAAAGAGAGGGAAAGTCGAAGAAGACTATAATTAATGGACAATATCAAAACAGAAAAATTGTACGTGAAGATGAAAATGTTAGCAGAAGACCGTGGAACATGGAAGCTTCTCAATTGCGGCAAGTAACCTGCCAATAATGGCAGAATACCTATGATGAGGGTGACGTAGAAGTTAGAGATCTTCGGGTTCATGAGAAGTTCACGATGGATGTGATGTAATAGCTTTTAAACCATATTTATTATTTATCTTGCCTTGGGTATATTTAAGCGTTAATAAATGTACTTCATTACGTTCGTACAACCACTTTCTAAAACTTGAGCGAACTAGTATCGCTCACGAGACTAATGGGATTTCTCGTCTCGTCTCGCATTGTCATGTTTCTTTGTCTCGTCTTGAATTTTAAAATGTACTTCACATCTCAGATTATGGGCTCGTTTTCGAGAGGAGAATCGAAACGAGAAGAAAAGAATAGGATGGCCCAATCTTATTTCTTTCAGACGCAAATTTATAAATTATTTTAATGTTTTGAGCATATATCATAATATACCCCTATATTTATATATTTTAAAGTAGTAGTGATTTAAAAAAAAAAACGTAATTTTTTTTAACAATTCAAGGATACCCAGAATATTAGTAATAATATTAGAGACCTAGACTTTTCCATTAAACAATAACAACGAACAGTTGCGGAAAGCATAATAAATAACAAAAACACTCTATGTTTTAAAATCATTGAAAGTAAAATCATTTTTGCTGTATTTCAATCGTGGGAGATTTGTCAGAATATCACCGATTTTTAACTAATACACGAACAAAATCCTAAAATAGCATTACTATAATGAAAAATGCCCCAAGAGCTGAAGAACGTAATGAAGATGGAGAGAATTTCACTCAAGAGATAATAAAAAGCCAATGTTAGTCTTAAAAAAAAAAAAAAAAAAAAAAAAAACATTGTGAAGAGATCGTTTTGAGACAAAAAAAAAAAAAAAAAAAATTTGAATCTTGTACAAAATCTTTGTCCTCATTAAATTATACAGAAAATAATTTGCTGGTTACGTTATTCAAGCAATGATATTACCTGCCTCGAACGTAGACTCTGAAAGAGTTTTCTCGGAGCACAATACTGTGGTGACAGTGAGAAGGAAAAAATATCTCAGAACAAAATGTGGATGGTTTAATAATTTTGTCCTTCGAGGAGAACAGAAAAGAAATTACATGTTTAATATGCGTAAGTGTCCAGCTAAAACAAATAATTTATTTATTTATTTATTTTGTAAAAGAGCAATTAGTGGTTGTGAATGTTTCTTCGTGTAGTTGTGAATGGGACAGGCAATGTAAGATTTTTATTTGTAAGCAATCTGCACAAAATATTAAATTATATTCTGTGTACGTGAGAAGTTCAAAGTTATTTCGTACGACGCATTTATTTAAATTTTCCTCAAAACTTATATGAGAATTGCGAATGATGAAGTTCGTCCCTTTTGGTCAATATTTGTATTGATCCTTGGTTAAGGTATCTAAAAGTTTTTTTTTTTTATTTTTTTTTAAATGAGAGCCACGGAAAATTATTTTTCGCGAAGAATAACACCAAATTCTAGTACAAAATAAAACAGATTTTAAGGAGAATTTAATTCACTACACATAACGTTCACACGAAAAGTTTCGATCACTACACATAAGTTATTAGATTTGGTATATATTTCTAATCTTTACATTAATCTTATTTGAATACGCTATACCCAATTGATATGTGTGATAAGAATTTACTTGAATTTCGTCTTAATTTGAATAGAGCAGCCATCGAGGACCACAGTTTGAGAACTGTGGCAACAGGGCATTTCTGTGCTTTTTGCGGAATGGTCACAGGACTGTTTTCGGACATGCAAATATTGTCCTGTGACAAGCACTCCCATTGAAATTTAAGGATAATCCCGTGTAGTTTTCCATTATTCTTAGAATTTGCCCTGTTACAGACACATCCCATCCAAGGGAATTCTCGTGGATATTTCCATTATCCTTAGAAGTTTCTACTGCGAGCGTGAATGTTCGAGACAGGCATGTGACCAGTGGCATGGCCAAAAGATATCTCGTGGTCATATTGTACTGTGTGGAAATACAAAATTTTCAGTCAAACTGTTCCTTCTGAAACAGAGAGGCATAATATATAAAAAAGATAAATAGATACGTTAGAAAAAAAATGTCTCATAATCTAGAAGCAGCGCGCGACGGTCTTGTTTTGCAATAATCATAGACATGCTTTGAACAGCGGCTGACAGATGGCAGCACCGAGTTTGAACACTACCAGAACGGCCTAGCAATGTAAAGTGATGTCTCCAGATGCAAGAGGAATAGCTAGTGATGAGCGTAAGTTTTCAATCTCCTTGACCGCCGCTCAACGATTTGTTCACTGAAAAGAACCGGTTCATTTGAACAGATCGTAGCTCAGTAATCTTGTTACAACCGGAAGAAGGTAAAAAAAATAAATTTACACACGGTGTAACATAAATGCTTGGCCAAAAGTGACAAGGTGATTGCGGACATCCAAATAAGTAAAAATCTTCCCATAAACATAGGTCAGATGCCGCTTCGTTTCCGAGATACAGGTTCCAATGTCGAGCCCCTCCAATGTTTCACTATGGGAAAGTGGATGAAAATGTTCAATATTTCAGGAATAATACAATCAAGTGGAATTATGTCTCTGCAAATACATTTACACTAACATAGAAAATGAAACTAATCAACATTTGAGATTATTGGGTTGTCAGTGTTGCCTTATCTATGAACTGTTGTTTCCTATTGTGCACCGTTAATTGATTCACACTTGAACGCCTTGTCTTTAGAAAACGAAACGGAATCTGCCTCATGTTTAGGAACATTTTGATGTCAGCAATCATATGCTAAGGTGTGCATGTCTAGTGCTATTTAAAAAATAACACTTTGTACCATGTTGGCAACACTGACAACCCAATAACCTCAAACGTTGAAAAGGTTCATTCTCTATGTTAGTGTAAATGTATTTGCACAGGAATAATTCCACTTGATTGTATTATTCCTAAAATATTGAACATTTCCATGCAATTTTCCATAGTAAGCCATTGGAGGGAGTCGGCATTTGAACACTCTGTATCTCGGAACCGAAGCAGCATCGGACCCATGTTTATAGGAACATTTTTTACTTATTTGGATGTCCGCAATCACCTCGTCACTTTTGCACATGCATTTATGTTACATCTTGCCTATGCTACTATCAGAAATTCGTTTAATAAATAAATAAATAAATAAATGATTACAATTTCGATTATAGTTAAAATAATTTTCTATTTTTTTAGAGCCTTTGAAATAATTTTCTACATTTTAGTGCTTTTAAAATAATTTTCTGCTTTTCATAGGGGAGTCAGCAAGAGAAGATCTCTGACAGTTTGCAGTAACGTTGCCACTACTCACGTGTCAAACTTTTTTTTCGGTGCATCGATAGTCGTAATTTAATTAATGGTGTAAGACAGTGACCGTGATTGGTAACAGTAGCACGAAAGCAGGAGCTGCATTGTCTCTCCGTATGTGATAAGAAACGTCAGAGACCATTTCTTGTTGGCCCTGCTATAGTATTTTTTGATTACTTTCTTCTTTTCCAGCGTTTTTTGAATTCAGTTAATATTTTTACAAGAATTTTATTATCTTTAAAAATTTGTTATTCATACAAGTATGTGTTTCTTTTTTTTCAAATATCTGATGAAAGGGGGAGAATAAAATCCAATAACTCTTCTTACATTCATTACTGGGCACAATGGTTCAGTGGTAGAGTGCTTAGTTCTGGTGCATAGGATCAGTGCTTCGGTTCCCGCCTAAGCAAGTTTGTAATGGATAACATCGTGTCCGTGGATTTTCTCAGGGTATTCCCGTTTCCTCCCACTTTCTCATTCTACAAATTCTTTTAATATCATTCATTTACCCTTAATCATCGTCTCCGTTAGCCTACAGAGCATAATCATGGGAACATTCTACTGAAAGATTTCATTTCATTACAGTTCGAAGCCCGTATGATATTTCCTGCATCATGCAACTTTTTACTTAATGGAAGCTTAATTATGCAAGTTTCGGGTATATAGTAAAAAAAAAAAAAAAAAAAAAAAAAATGCCACGGCCTGGAGTTGAACGGTATTCACCAGGTTATGGCATATGCTGATGATGTAAATTTAATAGGGGATGATAGGAGAACAATCGAAAGAAATGCAGAGATCTTATTAAACGCTCGCAGGGACATGGGTTTACAAGTAAATGCAGAGAAAACTAAATACATGGAAGTGCGTCGGGACCGTAATACAGCAAATTATGGATGCGTTAAAATATTAAAGAATACTTTTGATAAAGTGGATAGTTTCAAATATCTAGGATCAATATTAACATACGAAAATCATATTCACGAAGAAATTAAATGTCGACTAAAAGCAGGGAATTCGTGTTACTATTCGGTTCAAAATCTCTTGCCGTCGCGATTTTTGTCGAGGAATTTGAAGCTTAAAATATACAAAACGATAATCATGTCTGTTGTTCTGTATGGTTGCGAAACATGGTCGCTTACTCTGAGGGAAGAACATAGACTGAAAGTATTTGAGAACAAGATCCTGAGACGAATATTCGGACCCAAGAGGAACGGGAATGAGGAACGGTTGAACACTGAGAAAAATAAGTGGTAACCTAGTGGGGGTTAATGGACAATTTAGCTGCTAGAACCAGTTAATAATTTGTAACAACCCTTCTGAGACAAAAAAGGTTAATTTTACGAGGTCGCCGGTAATCAATCAAGAAAGGTTACTAGAAAATGTGTAGAAACAATCCAGTGTTTGGTTGCTATTAACCTATAAAATAGGTTAGAAGAAGGTAACCAATTCAAGAAGGTTAATTTAATTTAAAACACTGTGTTGTTATCAACCGATTTTCACACAAGGCAAATTTAACCCTCCGAAACTTGTTTACTGGTAACACTGCATTACTAGAAGTACAAACAGCAAGGTCGCCATTTGCAATTTTAAGAACGAAAAGTTTTAAGAATTATGAATACATCCGAAGGAATAGGAAAACAGTTATTAAAATATGGATTCTACATAAATTAATAGAGAAATGTGAAGGAAAGTTTATTTACGGAGGTTTATGCATATTCTGAGATTTAAATGAATAAAATGTTATGTGACATGTTTCTAGTACAAATATCCACACTAGATGGTAGCACTACTAGTTATGTAATTGTCGTCAAATAATTCACACACTCGTAACAATAATTTTGTAATGTGTTCAGGAAACATAATGCGTTTTACGTTGCTTTACGATACAAATATCAAAATCCTTTTACGTCTTTGCTTATAGGGAAGAGTATCACCCAAACAAATTCTCACTATTAGTTGTTAAATACTTGTGATATTGGTGGCTTATAAGGGTAGGGCGTTACCCTTTAAACAAGATGACGACAAAAAAAAAAAAAAAAAAAAAAAAAGTACATACTAGAAATGAAAATAATTTTTTGATGTGCTCGTGGCTGAGTGAATATCTGTTAGTGTTATTTATTAAATAAGTTATACTAATCGAAATACACGGTTAGAAAGTTGTCGCACCCTGTTTCGTTAACCGAGCAGTCGGTTATTCCAACATACTAACAAGGTTACCGGTTACAGGCTATGATTGATAGTGGTAACTACGTGATCGGTTAGCGTACCCCTGTGAGTTATTACACTGTAACCTAGCAATGTTAATCTGTAACGCAAGGTTACGATCACCTTCTCTCGTTAACCTTTTTGGCTTGGCTGCTGGGACACACGACTCTGTTGTCTATATATTGACAAACTAACTTGGTTACTGTCCACCTTTTTCTTGTTTACTAGTAACCTTTCTTTTTTTTGCGTGAAGCTTCATAACGAGGAACTACATAATTTGTACGGTTTACTCAACATTGTTAGGGTTGTCAAGTCTAGGAGGCTTAGATGGGCAAGTCATGTAGCTAGAATGAAAGAAAGTAGAAACGCTTTCATAGTCTTGACTGGAAGAGCAATCGGAAAACGACCATTAGGAAGACCTAGGCGCAGATGGGAGGACAATATTAAGATGGATCTCGCAGAGATTTGAATACAAAGTAAAAACTGGATGCAATTAGCTAAGGATAGAAGTCAGTGGAGAGCTTTTGTGAACGCGGCATTGAACCTCCGGGTTCCATAGGCCATAGAGTTAGTTAGTTAGTAAAAAAATATAGTCCTAATATAGTCCGGCATATAGTCCTAATTTCTCGTTGAGTTTAATTTTTATCTTTAAAACAATTTCCGTCACATACAGTTTTCGTTTACAGTTTACGCTCTTACGCAAATGAAGGGTATGCGAGAAGGGTAGGACCTGCTATTAACAGGGGCTTTGAACAGCGACCAGGGTTTTAATATGGCCAAAACCAGACCATCATGTAAGATCAACGACAAGATGTTACATCATAAGCCGATTCCCACCACACAATTCCACCTCCAAAGAGCTGGATTACAGGCCGACGCCACCGCTCCCGACTCTGTCATATACAAGTTTATCTGTACAATAAGGCTCCGTCATATACAAGTTTTAATGTATAATAAGGGTCCGTCAGATGGGAGGACAATATTAAGATGGATCTCGCAGAGATTGGAATACAAAGTAGAAACTGGATGCAGTTAGCTAAGGATAGAAGTCAGTGGAGAGCTTTTGTGAACGCGGCATTGAACCTCCGGGTTCCATAGGCCATAGAGTGAGTGAGTTAGTTAATAAGGGTCCATCATATGCAAGTTTTACTGCATAATAAGGCTCCGTCATATACAAGTTTTACTGTAGAATAAGGTTCCGTCATATTCAAGTTTTACTTTATAATAAGGCTCCGTCATACACAAGTTTTACTGTATAATAAGACTCCGTCAAATACGAGTTTTACTGTATAATAAGGCTCTGTCATATACAAGTTTTACTTATAATAAGGCTCCATCAAATACAAATTTTACTGTATAATAAGGCTCTGTCATATACAAATTTTACTGTATAATAAGGCTCTGTCATATACAAATTTTACTGTATAATAAGGCTCTGTCATATACAAATTTTACTGTATAATAATATAAATTTTATCTACTACTTTAGCGGAAACCCCTCAAGCGTTACGTAGGCTAAATTTAACTTTTCCATAACAATAATATTGGTTCTTTTATTTTTGGTAATTGTTTTAATTAACGTGTACGAAAGCTAGAGTTCAGAATAAGCAACCATTAGGTATTATAGAGAAGAGACGAAGGGCTTCAAGAAACAGAAACGAAAATTTAAACAATGTTGGCTTTCTCCCAGTGGATGTTCATTGTATTTATAGAGCTGCAAACAAGGCTTTGGTACCTGTTCAAAATTCAAATTGTTTATATAAATACTGTTTACATGAATTGAAACAAAGACCGCACTGTATAACTACAAGGTATTCCCCCTGGGTGCTTCCTCTCCTATACACACATCTTGCTTTCAAATGTGTATTCTTTTTTATGTGTGTGGAATGTATGCGCTAACACGCTCTCAGTTGTACAGAACATTCTTAAATGAAAGGAACAAAAATACCAGAAAAGACCATGGATATTATTTATGGAAAGCACATACTACGAGAGCTTTCATTGGGATCAAAATGAATATGTTGCCACAATATGTCAAAGTAAACTAAATGAGGAAGGGTCGTATCTCAAAATCTCAAGTTTTCATACATAAAGAAAGAAATATAATTCCATAAACGAGAAAAAAAGTTAAATATGTAATAATTGATCAATAATTCCACATAATTATTGTCTAGAATAAGCAGGGCTGTAACCTGTGGGGACAGGGGGCCACTGGCCCCCAGAGAAGCTCCCCGCTGTTCTAGGGGGACCAATTTTAGGACAAAATTTTTTGTTCCTTGTACGATATGAACATGAAATTATAAATGAAGCATCAAACAGGTTCACTACATTTCATAAACAAAACAGCACACTAAAAGTAAATGAAACAACAATGAGTCGTGGGCCCATTTCAGTAAAAAATGTCTAATATTAGGGGCATTAGAAATAATATTTATTCGTATGGATTTGAGACTTGTTAATATTGCCCCCTTAATTTGTCATGTATGGAACGGGCCCAGGGAACGGAGCAGCCTCGCAGACCTTGCCGTACAGAAGGGTTCACAGGCTCCGGGGGGCCATAAAGAGTGAAGGAAAGATGGAAACAGTGGCCCAAGAATTCGGAAAACAACTTTTCTAGGGGGCCCAAATACACGTATTTATGATTATCCCCTCAGAATGAATCTAAGTTACGACGCTGGAAATAGGTGACAAGTTATTACATATTCAACTGCTTTCCTTTCTATGGAATTATTGTTTGTTCCTTTCTGTCTGAAAAAGTGAGATTTTTGAGATATGACCCTTTGTTGAGCAGTGGCGGATTTAGGATTTTGTTTCGGAGGATGTGCACAACACGGGGGAAGCAGGGGCAATTGCCCACCTGAGATTGAGAATTAAATACATTTTAATTTATCCATAAATTGAAGTTTTAATGACAATAATGGCAGACTGGTGAATCTTATATGATATAATATATATAAAAATTGAGCAGTGAATCTAACTTTTTTTTCTATAAAGGTAACCAAGAAAGTTCTGTCAGTTTTTCACCCACTACCTTCGAACATCGATATGTTACCTACCGGGAAGATAAAAAATATTCCCCATCAGCATCGACGACTTTCTGCCAATGTTCTGGAAGGCCATGGATTCCATCGCTGTAGAACTTGGTGGCCCGTGAAGCGAAGAAGGTATCAAGTGCATTTTGCACCTTTACTAGAGATTTGAACTGGCGTCCTCTAAGGTGATTGTCCAACGAATGGAACAGATGATATTCGGAAGGTCCAATGTCCGGGGAGAATGGCGCATGCAATTAATGGTGTTTCGGGTTATTCTAGCCCCACGCGTTGTCCTGTAACAGGAGGACTCCTTTGCGATTCAGAAATGCTGGCTCCAGAGTTTCAAGTTTTTCTTGAACACGGCTCAACTGCTAAGGGTATACAGTTGCATTGATGCTTTGATCACCTGGTAGCTGTTCCCGATGCACGAGCCGCAAGCAGTCCACCAAACATACAGGAGGACATTTTTCTAGTGGAATGCTAGTTTAGGCTGTTTTGGAACCGGTTCATGGGATGCTAACCAGTGATGACGGAGCCGTTGAGCTTCGTACAGAACCCACTTCTCATCACATGTCAACACCCTTCCAAAAATGTCTCCTTCCTCAGACAAGACAGCAAAGAAACACAGGTGCCTGATCACGTTGCCTTCTGGCCCGGAGTCAAATCACGTGGGACTCATCGACTCAACTTGTAGTACTCCCCAAGTTGATGGGGGAGCTGCCGAATGGTTTCTCCACTCACATTGAATTGTAGTTCCAGTTTCTCACATATCTGGCCATTGTTCACCTCAATTGCTGCCTAAAGATCTTCATTTTGTACATATGTTGGTCTTCCAGCACGTAGTGCGTCTTCCAGTGTTTCGTCACCGTTCTTAACCTTGTTAAATTACCGCTGCACTGTCCGCGTAGTCACGACACCCTCACCAAAGGCCTTGCATATCTTCCGCCCCGCTGTAGCGGCGTTTGAACTCGTACAGCATACATGCCATTATGACTCTCTGTGGAGGTTTCTGTTCACTCTGTCCTTAGGCAAGTTCAGGGTGTCACTGAACTGCCACAACCAGGTAGTACGTTGGATATACCCACACCAAGAACTGACCTTCGCCTTATCTCTATTCACATTCAACAAACGGTGTGAGGGCAATTGAACACAGACCTCCACAAAAAGCGACAGAACGTTCTTGGTTACCTTTATATTTATAGAAGAAAAGGAAGAATCCTCTTGTCCTACCTTATTTCCCGGGCTACCTATTCCCCCTTTTGATTTTCTTTAATTCAAATATTTACCTTTCTTTATAACTAAACGATGTAAATATTCCTTTACTATAATAACTAAAGTCCTGTTATGTTGATATCCGTGCAAGTTGGTGTGGAACACCCGTTTCGCTTATTAGCTCATCTTAGTTTTAGTGTTATTGTCGATGGCCGACTTGAATCACAACTAACAACAGTCGAAAGTATGATAGGAGAAACGAAAGAAAGTAACAACTAATAAGAAAAAGAGTAGAAGAGTAGAATGGACGAAAGAAAGAAAAAAGAATGCAGTTCCACATGGAATCAAATTTGACAAATTTATTATTTCTGACCAAAGAGCATTAGAAAATGAAAAGTCAATGAAATTCTTAAAAATGGATTATTGTAGGCGGTATTCGAAAAACGGGCTTTAGCCCGATTGCCCCCTAAACACGCCACTGTGTGAAACGTTTAGAATGATATATATAGAGCAATCCACATTATGCTTTATTTTTTTAAAAAAATTATGCTTTATTATGCTTTATTGTTAATTTCAATCATTGTTTTATATTAATCGACCGTGTATAATGTGTAGTATTTACTATACATTAAATATTCTTAATATCTTGATCTATTTATTAATATTTTATGCAACCAGTTTCTTTCATATTTAATGAACTTTCTACTTAATCCGTTTTAAAGAGATATGCTTTACTCGAATCAATTTTCTCTATCACTTGAGTGCGCCTTAGAGGTGCATATATATAGATAAGAAAAGTAAAAGATGCCACCAAAAAGTACAGAAAGTGCTGAAGTTCAAGAGGTACACATAACAATATAGTGTGGAGCTCTTGTGCACTTTTTGTATATACATTTCGAATCATCTTACATAACTGCGCAGTTACACTTAGAAGAAAACTATTGCTTATTCATTGTTGGCGGAAAGTTTTCTTCTTCTTTTCCTTGTTTCTTTTTTCCACTTTAAAGGATTATTCCGAAAAGTTTAAAGAAATAAAAATAAGCTTTTAATTGTTGCATTGTCATGTTCTCAAAGATTTTGCATTGTAAATATTGGTTTTAAAAATATTAATACTTTATGTTAAACTTGCAGTTAAACAGAATTTTCTAACACTTGTTCTAATAGAATTTTCCAAGAATTGTGGTATATTTTTTAAATTATGCTTTATACATTATTTTCTAAAATTATGCTTTATCATGCTTTTAAAATTAGTTTCTTCTGGACTCAGACAAGCACAGCCATGTTCAAGGTACCAACCATATGTGTAAATTGCTATTATGCTTTTTATGCTTTTGGGTTTCCCTAATCATATATGATTAAGTCTAGGGTGACCAAATCGTCAACTAGAAAAAAAACCGGACACCTTTTATTTCTGGATATATTGCTCCCCTAAATATATATTTTTGCCTTTCCGTCCCCCCCCCCTCTCTCTGTATCCCCCACAAAAATTAGTAAATTTACACTTTTTAATTTTAAAACCTATTTAAAAAAATTCTGGAATTAATTAAATAACAAGTAACTATCAGCAACTAACAAAAAATGAAATATTTGAAAACATTACTAAAAATATATGAGCGCTCAAATCTGTCACCGACAGGATTTATAATTACTCTCAGCATCGGATTCGAACTCCTTTTATTTGCATTTTGTTACTTTTAAACATTATTTCACTTACAATTGATTTTCTTTTTACTTTTACTTTTATAGTTCTATACCTTTGTTCCCCTTTCGTAGTGTGTTAGATTTTAGTAAAATCACGGAAACACCGATGACAGGGCCTCAATGCGCCCAAACAGAGAGTAAAAACAGGTTACATTGTTTTTCATAAGACTTTCAGCCCCTTGCACTGTCGTCTGCGGAGTGGGGAGGCCTAGGAGGCCAGTGCAGTGCAGCCACCACATCCAATATCGCAAACGTCGCAATGACGTTGCTCAGTAATTAGACATATTCCAATATAATCACGTAGCTTAGAAAATAATATAAATTAGGAAATTTTAGCGATTCGAAAGGTTTTTTGTACCCAATGTACGTAAATACGGGACATTTTGGCGTCCCGGGAGAATTTTTCGGGACACCGGGAATGGTAGTGAAAAAACGGGACAATCCCGTTTTTTCGGGACGGTTGGTCACCCTAATTAAGTCACTCTTCACTAGGCGATAAGAAAGAAAAAACTTCAGACTAAAAGTTGACAACATTGACACTCTTATTGATCATTATGTTTACTTCTCATTCGTAGAGAATTTTATTAGCGTGGATTATGCATATAGTGAAAAATCCCACATATATTGCCACTTTCGACGAAAATTCCCTTTATCCCATTCCCAATAATTAATATTTAAAAAAATCCCACAAAATGGAATTTTCTCCACGTGTTGGCCAGAGATGGAGTATGTCAGTGGGTGTGGGTCAACAGGACGTGACCCACTGCACCCACCATTAACCGTGAACCACTCTGACCAATTGTCCCACCATGATTCACTCTGACCCATTGACCTGCCATGACTCACTCTGGCCCATTGACCGATCACGACTCAGTCTGACTCATCAACTCACTCGACTCAGTTCAGACACCATCTTCTGAACACTGGTGAATTTGTCTACGATTCACTTTCAAGGCCTCCATTTCTTCTTTTTTTTTCATTTGTTTCTATTTACTTACTTGAGATGAGTATATGTAAGTGAAAAAAAAAACTTTTGCAGGGCCGGATTTAGCATTTTGGCGCCCCTAGGCCCAATAATTTTTTCCGCCCCTAGTCTGGTTAAAGTTACTTTCCTAAAAACCTTTATTAAAACATTATATCAGGCCTATATGTTAATTACTTAAACACCAACCACTCCACGATGCAATTTTATCATTGCAAGTTTTTTGAGGAATTTACTTGGTTCTGGGCTTAACAAAATACCGTTAATGTATTAACAAAAGATTGGTGAATAACTGGTTTTGTTCAATTTAGCCATTTGGGCAAATAAATAAAAAAAACTGTAGTAAAAAAAAATAAGTAAATAAGTAAAAGAAAAAAACAGCCAGTTTTCCCGTGTTTGAGATCAATGTTGTAACGAAGTTGATGCATAATGTTGAAAAATAGTTTAACTTTACCAACAATTATTTATTCCAATGAACTTCAAAATAAGAATGCTTTATTAGCCTGATTTTTTTAAAATCAATTAAAAAAAATACGTTAAGTTATGGTTATTTATTTTTATTTCTAGATATTTTTTTAAATTTTTTTTTCTCTCGGCCGTGCGCCCCCTAGGAGCTTGCGCCCATAGGCCCGGGCCTACCGGGCCTATTGGGAAATCCGGCCCTGCAGTTTTGGATATTGATATTTATAATTGTAATAATAGCAATAGGACTTACTGCTTGGCTTTCGAGACACAGTTTTTTTTTTCCCTTTACGTTGGTCTACTTTACCTTGATTTGAGACTTTCAAATTTCATTCTGTTTTCCACTGAAAAGTATCTGTAATTTAACAAGGAAATAATTATATATGATAATTAAATTGAAATTCATGGCCCATGATAAACACTTTACCATTTTATATAATAGTAAAGGTCAGATCCACCGGTATTGAAACAGAGCGGTGCTTGAGCGATTTGACCGTAGAAATTCAAACTCCGATTAGTGATAACTTCACAGCCTTGTTTTATTACAAGTGAAAACTCTTTAGTCAGTGGTGAGGAGGGCGTGGATCATGGATCAGAGTTGATGACGATGTGTTTTGTTGGGTGGTGAGTCGGAGTTAGTCATGGTGGGTTGTGGGTCATGGGTAGGGTGATCAACCGTCCCGTAAAAACGGGATTGTCCCGTTTTTTTCACTACCATTCAAGGTGTCTCGAAAGATTTTTCCCGGGACGCCAAAATGTCCCGTATTTTTATACATTGGATACAAAACAACTTTCCAATCTAAAATTTCCTAACTTATATTATAATTTTCTAAGCTATGTAATTATATTGGAATATGTCTAATTACTGAGCAACGTCATATGAAGTCTGAGATATTTGATGTGCTGGCTGCACTGTTTTCCCTCCTAGGCCTCCCCTTTCAAGACTTCCACTCCGCAGACAACAGTGCTAGGGGCTGAAAGTCTTATGAAAAAAACAAACTGTTTTTACTTTCTGTTTCGGGCGATGGAAGACTGAGGCGCTGTCATCAGTACAGTACAGTGTTTCCGTGATTTGACTAAGATGTAACATACTGTCATTTACGAAAGGGGAACAAAAGTATAGAACTATAAAAGTGGAAGTAAAAAGAAAACTAGTTGTAAGTGAAATAATGTTTAAAAGTAAGAAAAAGCAAACAAAGAGAGTTGGAATCCGATGCTGAGAGTAGTTCGTTATAAATTCTGCCGGTGACAGATTTTGTTGATTGCCAGATATTGATGAATGTTTCATATATTTTTAGTAATGTTCTCAAAATTTCATTTTTTGTTAGTTGCTGATAGTTACTTGTTATTTAATAATTCTACAACCTTTTAAATAGGTTTTAATAGGTGTAAATTTGCTCTTTTTTCTGAGAGATACAGAGAGAGAGAGAGAGCGAGAGAGAGAGAGAGAGAGAGAGAGAGAGAGAGATAGGCAACGGAAAGGCAAAAATATATATTTAGGGGATCTACCTATCCAAAAGTAAAAAAGTTGTTCCGTTTTTTCTAGTTGACGATTTGGTCACCCTAGTCATGGGTCAAGTTTTCATTGACCCACGCAATATCTGCTGTTGGCATCACTAGTTGAACTGACTTATTAGATTAATATTTCTTGAATTAATAAAAGGTAATAAATGAATTTAATAGGCTATTATTGAATTTAAATTTTACTTTTTTTTTGTTTCCATTCTAGGTTTAGCAATATCCTGTTTTGTATGCAACAGCATCAACGACACAGACTGTGACGATAGCCCGCCACCTATCCGCTACAAAATGGATTGTTCTAAAGTTGGGGATCATAATTATACAACCTGCAGAAAAATTGATCAGATTATTGAGTTTGAACAAAATGGAAGTAAGTATTACAACTTAATTTTATTGTTCTAAATAGATCTTGTAATTACTGTTTTGAAAAACTTGTATAGTAGTACGGCACAATCATACGAATTACATTTTATATAATTTTGATGGTCCTGTCTGTCTTCTAACGTAAGTTGGTCGCCTGTCTGTCTTCTAACTTGGCCACTTATTATTTTGTTTGTAACTTGACAACTTATTACTCTATAAGTTGGTCGCATGTCTATCTTGTAACTTGGTCACTTATTACTCTGTACTCGAAGTATTAAATACTTCGAAATTTTAAGAAGTAGAATGTGTGTCACTGTCAGACGGATGTGTGTCACCATTAGAACAGACAAACGAGAATGAATATATGGTATTTTACAACTTTTTTAAAAGAACATATACAGTTAATAAACTCGAAAACTACATATTGGGAAACCACATAGTTTATACCATTTACCTAACATTGTTAGGGTCATTAAGTGGAGAAGACTCAGATGGGTAAGTCATACACAGTGCCGTAATAAATCTTTTTGTGGCCCCGCTGCAGCGATGTATTAGCACCCCCTCCCAATAACTGAGTTGGCGCCAATACAGAAGGATGTTTGAAGGTCCCAATCAGTGAGTTGATCCCGATGTTAGTAGAGGGCACCTCTGGAGTCTCCCAATCAGCGAGTTTGTTGAAGACATAACAGTTGAAGCTAGATAGCATAACAACGACTCTCCCTTGAATTGATTTATACGTAAACGTTCCCCGGTTGGACTTGTAGGGCTTTCTCTCCTCGGTTCCACTTGCTGTATCAATGGCTGGCTCTCTTTGCCTGGAAACTACGTAAGTTGGTTTCCTGTCTGTCTTCTAACTTGGCCACTTATTACTGTGAAGTAACGTATAGTTGTATGTACTTTTGAGTTAATGTGTTAAATTTAATTTCCATTATTTTATCAGGTTATGTTCTATCTATAACTGAATTTAACAGAATCATTGAACACTTGAAGTACATTCACAGACAGTTTGAATAAGCATGCACCTATTTCATCATTGTGATTACCAAAGCTGCTAATAAACAAAACTAGTTTCCCTTCCTGCTTTTGTGCATTCCTTTCCGCCTAGCCTGATGCTTCCTAGTTCACTGATCACAAGAGTAATCGTTTCTCGTTGAATAAAATTACCGAGGACATACACAGGAATCGTAAGAAGAAGCATAACGCACTATTGGAGATCTACCAACTCCATGTCTTTGTAATACCATTCTGTGGGTCCATCGCCACAGATCCTATTTGGTAAAAAACACCTGATTAGTGAAGTAAAAATTAAGGAGTACATAATATCATTGAAGATTCATTACAGAAGATAACTCAACGCCCCTAGCAGCTCAACAGGATTAGGTTCCAGTTGTCAGCTGGCTCCAATATTTTCCAGATTCCTCCAGAGAGATCCATTCATCGATCCAGATGACGAAGACGACACCAGTCTAATAAGAGTTATTCAAGCTAGTGCTCTTCCTTTTTTTTTTTTTTTTTTACAATTTAAACCTGTCTCTCTTTACCTTTCCTTCATAACTAGTCACCTTTTATACGATTGAAACATTTGAATTTCATTTAAATTCGAACATATCCTTTAAAGTAAAGTACCGTGTTGGGCATCAGTTTTTATCCCTTGTATAAGTATTTAGAGATAATATTCTGAGCTACTAACTGATGGTCCCACACACACGGCACATTAACTTACTTTGTTTGCAACTAGGCGACTTATTACTCTGTAAGTTGGCCACCTGTCTAACTTGGAACGTGGCCACATTGAAGGAACATTGTTCCTATGCTAATATGTTACATTTATCTCTGTACATTAGACACCTAAGTGATTTTCTCCCCCTTAGAAACCCCTTCAGATCATATTTTGATGTGCCTCGGAGGGTCCCAAGGGAAAAAGAGGGAAAAACTTGTCCGTCGAAAGTCACTTTTCAAAAAATATAGCAACGATGGTACTGTTTATTGCTTTGATATGTGTTGTCGGCGAGTAAGTTACATGAAAAGATTGGTGTCACTTATTACTGTTGTGAAGGCCTAGGGAAAAAAAAAAAAAAAAAAAAACAGGAAATTTGGGTTAAAAAACATTTCTTTACAATTTTTTCCTGAGCATAAAAAACCGGAAAGTTTGGGGAAAATTGAAATTTTCGAATATTTTACTGTATTATGCTTTTAAAATGAAAACTATTTTATATTTACTAGTTTACAGTTAAGGTCATTGAGTATTCATGTTTCTTGTGTTAGAATAGGGAAATATATGTGCAAATATATGTGCACCACAAACCCAAACACTATAAAGTTTACCACCATTATACACTGGAATTATGACTACAAAAGAAACTCAAATATAATCCTAGTTAGCTTAATTAATATATTCGCATTTAAATTATCCTAAGCAATCTTATGAAGTTCCCGCTTGATGGCAGAGAAGTGTTAAAATAACGAGACCAGCATCATATTAGTTAATATGTTAAAATCAAATATTATACTTTATAAAAAAAAATCTTTTGCTCGGAAATATTGGCAAAATCCGGGGAAAACAACTGAAAAATATTTTTTTCGCCTGGTGCTAATCTTACTTTCTGGAACCTGTCTTCAACATATATACAATGAATTTCGCTAACAGAAAACAAAGCAACAAGTTTTAATTTTACTTCTTAATTTTCTGATTTCTGATAAAAGTCTGTCTTTATTATTTGTATATTTTTCGAGTTCGGCATGATATGGAAACATCTGTGGAATAGAATAGACAATGAAATGGAACAGACAGCACTCCTTTCAAGACAGATAAAAAGAAGAAAATAGAGGAATCATTCAGCCTAATCTGTTCGATCCAATATAGAAAGAAAATAAACTGTCACATGATGACATCTGTAGTGCGTTTGACCGCATTAGAATGCAAGCTGGCCACTTACAAAATTTGGATATTGGTAGATATTGTGAAATCTAGCTGAATTTAGAACGTCTACTGGTCTTTGGAAAAGAAGTTACCTTTGATATTCAGCCAAGCACAGATCCTGCTAGATGGTGGAGAGGTCTGTGTACAAATCAACCATTGACTTCAGTAGCAATTCGTGTACTGGAAGTCCCTCCAACATCAGCAGGTTGTGGGAGAATTTGATCTGGATTTGTAAACATCCACACGCAGAAAAGAATAGACTTATCAACAAACATATGGAAAAACATATGTAATTCATAGTAATCTTAAATTGAGAAGCAGTGCATCACAGCAACCGGAGACAATGTCCTCTTCAGGTTCGGACGAATCTCACACTGACACCACATCATGAAGAAAAAACACACAAATGTGCTTTTCCTTTTACCAAATGTTCTACGAATCGTGTGTATACTAGCAATCTACGAATCGTGTGTATACAAACAACTAGGCGTGTCGTGTCGGTGATGATAAAATGGGATGAATGTGTTAGCATGTTTTCATGTGCGAAGTTTGTATTCTTGCTAAGTGAAAGAATCAGATTTCGTTTGGTTTACTTTTGTTACCTCAGAAGTTCTGTCGCATATTCAAATATTTCTTTCAAATGTTTCACTGAAGTGTACAATTTTCTTTTTTCTTGTTTTTATAACTACAAGAATTACAGTACATTTGTGACAATAACAAAATGAAAAATATTTGTTTCAGTTGGTGATGTTGAAGTTGTTTCAGCAATATACGTTACATTTTTCATAAAATATTTCATCATTATTACAGATAATTTGCCGTACTACAGAACACGTATTTGTTTACATACAGGATTTTGTACACAAAGTTTTATATAAAAGTCTATAATAGAATATTAAATAATAGTAATTATATGTTTTAGTGCATGAGTATTAGTGAAATTTGCCTACTGCTCTTTATTTTAAGAAGTAATTTGGTTAAAATTAACAAAACTTCGCCAAATCAAAGAGCATATTAAGAACTCAGTTTCATTCAACGTTCACCTCTGGTGCATGTGATCCCGGGTTCAAACCCTGCTCCCGCCAAGTGAACTTTGTGGTGGACAAACACCGTGCGCGTGGCTTTTCTCGGGGTTCTCCCGTTTCCTCCCACTTTCTTCATTCCACCATTTCATTCATTTCTCATAATCACCGTCTCCTTTAGCCTAACCGGCATAACCGTGGGACGTAAAACTCAAAGATTTCATTTCATTTTCAGTTTCATTCAATAGACCTATTTGTTACAACAGAAACGCTTCGTGATGGTAATCTTGTATGTAACTATAAAAGTTCTGTAATTAATACACATCTACGAATAAATGACTAAAAAGCACATAAAGGAAATAAGTGCAAACTATTAATTTTCACGAATAATTGCAACAGTTTCATTTTTGAATGTTTCTTAGGATTTAGGATTTAGATTTCTGGGCTTTCGGCATCTAAGGCCATTTAGCCCGTCACGATTTGAGGGATGACGTCCCTCGGCGAGCACACAATCCGGGGAAAGGGAAGGAAGAAAGGATTGGGGAAGGAAGGAAGCGACCTGGGACCTATAAGTTAGGTACCACCCTTATTCGCAATATTGAAATTTCTTAATTTACACTTTTCATGCGTTCGAAAAAAAATTGTCCCATTACTAGGAAAATTAACCTAACACAAATTTTTTTCTTTTCAGAATTTTTCCAATTTTTTGAAAAAAAAAAAATTACCAACAGGTTCAAAATTTCCGGAAATTTTATAACACTACGTGTCACTAAGATGAATAAAAAGATTGGTGTTACTAAGAGTTTTTCCTTTCATATTCTACATTGCAAAATATTTCGTATCCATATGGATTTATTGAGCTAGGGCGTCCTTTTGCTTTTATGAAAATCCTTTCCCATCTAGCAGGCACGTAGCCAGGATTTCGTAATAGGGGGGTCCGAGACATGAAATACTGTGGTTATCACACCAGAGTTCGATTATTCTAAACTAATTTACTAGTAACATATATTGGTTCGTTTAGTCAGGATTTCGTGATAGGGGGGGAGTATGATATGAAATATTGTGGTTATCACACCAGGAGCCTGATCAATTTAAACATTTTACTAGCAACATATATTGGTATGTTAAGACTTTAAAATTATGACATGTTATTAAGGGCGCCGATTTCTTTGTAAATTGGGGGGGGGGTCCATTCAGATGCAGAAGGCGTATATGAGGATTTTAAGACAAATTGCATTCAAATTATGTCAATATATTGTATATTCATAAATACAAGAAGGGATCCCACATGACCTTTGGGGGAACAGGCCCCCTCGGCCCCCAGGATCTGCGCCCATGCATGTTAGTAAGTATTTTAGTAACAAACTATGAAGAAATCTCGAATAAAAGAATATTTAAAAAAATATTTTTAAAAATTTTACAATATCTACGTCCCTTCTTTTATTCATCCAAATATAACAATTTTCCTTTCATTATGATCTCAACTATTAAAAAAGGTAATGTCCAATAATGTCTTGTAAAATATTTTATAATATCTGCGTTCCTTTCTCTGTTGAATCAAATGTTAACAGGACTTGCTTTCCACATAACTTTTTTGTTTTATTATTCCGTCAATTACTGTCTGTTCCAAATGACAAGTTAAAGGAGCAGTAGAAAACCTTTTTGAAATAACATGTTTGATACTGCAAGGATGCGATGACGAAAAATTATTTTTATTTTTAGCTTTTTTATCTTTATATTTTATCTTTATTTTTAACGTTGATTCTTCCTATTTCTTGTTTCTTTTTGTTTCGTTCTTCCTTAATTTTTTATTTCTGGTCTCGAAGGGGGGATCCGGACCCCCCGGACCCACCCCTTGGCTACGTGCCTGCATCTAGATGCTTGCAAGAATTTGAGATTCATGCTGCAAAGTGTTAAAGAGAAAGGAAAATAAGACACAACAAGTCTATTATTATTATTTTTATTATTATTATTATTATTATTATTATTATTATTATTATTATTATTATTATTATTATTATTATTATTATTATTATTATTATTATTATTATTATTATTATTATTCCGCTGCTTGCTGGCTAACACATATTAGCAGCTGTTTCCAAATGCTCAACGGGTCAATTATAAGTGTTTCGCTACCTAAAGAATGAAATAATATGGATATTTTGAGTAGTTCCTGGAAGAACTGGAAAAGTGTGCTATTTAGTTTTTGAACTGCCGAAATCACATTTAAAACACATCGTGCAAACGACAAAATAATACTCGTATTATTACATACGGTGTTTTATGTTTTGTTAAAAATACTACACGTTATTTTTTAAAATACAAACGAATGCGTGAATAAAATTAGTAACTGCGTTGATAGCGCTTACATTACAATTTATAGTTTTTGCAGCTAAAAATATAAATTTATTTTCCGTAATTGGTCACCTGTTTAACTTGTTCACTTTTCAGTGGAATCGATAGTGGCCAACATAGGTAGGTTTCAATACAATAAGTCGTATTTTGCATATGATAAAGAAATGCTTTAATGATCTTTTTATTTATTTATTTTTTCCAGTGGGCCCTGAAGAGCGTGTGATCAGAATTTGTGGATATGTAGATTCTCCATACAACAAAAACAGATGCTACCTAAGGGCTGGCTACGGTGGACGACAGGAAGTGTGTAATTGTCAGGAAGATTATTGCAACGGAAGCCCTGCTTCTCTCGTACCTACTTTGACAACATTATCTGTTTCCAGCATACTTTCAGCTTTTGCGATACGTGCATTTCTATGAAAAGTTTATTTTTTTAAAAAAATATCTAACACCCACGTGTGGAAAGATATCTTGTTCAAGACATTTATACGTATTATAAAATAGGTATCTATTAATTTATAATTAATGTCAAATTAAAATGTATTTAAAAAAAACTTCAATAAGGAAACACTGTGAGTAGATTTGAATTCCTATAGACTTAGGGAACACGTAGTTTTCAGTATTAATCTTCAGTGAATCAACTTTTTCATTGTGGAATAAAAAATATAGTAAAAATTAATGGATAATTCATAAGTTGTGCCTGTATAAAACTCTCGGGATGCCAACATAAAACAAATGATATACAGATTCCGTAAAATATATACTTATCTATTTCGTTACTTATATGACTGTAAAATGAACATATGATGTAAACAGAGTGTCAAACTAGAAATACCACTTTACAATACTCTTAACGCGCTTCAAACGACAACCGAGCACAGTGCCGTGCTGTGTGTGAGGAAGAGGGGGCGACGGGTACGGAAGCCGAAGTAAGGGGCGCAAAATTCGATAGGAAAAGGAAAAGAAAAGAAGGAAAGAAAAAAAAGAGAGAGGAAAAATTACTTGGAATATTTTAGATCAGTACAAACCAGTATGTACTTAAATCTCTTCCTGTTTTAGGAAGTGGTCCTATAATGTTACTCATGTTAGAAAAATGCATGTGCACATACATAAAATGGAAGGAAAAAGTAATAAAAAGTGCTCAAAATCAAGGAAAAGTATGCTTCATTTTTGAAAATTTTCTTACACTTCGTTCTAACCATGGTGGCGCTTTGCGGCTGGTCTGTCTACCTCACTCATGTGTACGGGAGCGCCGTCGTCCGTATACTGTCGCCCTGGGCGCTGATTTTCCACGGCACGGCACTGACCGAGTACTAGTTATTTGGATTCAAGGTCTTAACGAACAAAGGTGCCCGAACACACGAGAACGGCGCTCATGAGTTTCGAACTGACGCTCACTCGACCTCGCTCTAACGAAGTCAGCGTGAAGTTGGGTGAGCGCAAGTTCCAAATCATGTTATGAGTGTGCGATCGAGTGAGTGTGAAGTTGAAATGATGTTGTGATCGTAAGTTTGAATGAGGTCAGTCCAAAGAGGGTACATTTACTTACGACACATGTTCATTACACAGTCAGTGTAAGTAGATTATATATGTTAAGAGGAATCCATATTACACATAGGCGTGGGAGACTTGGGTTCGATTCCCGGCGAGAGCTCATGTGATTCTGATTTCACGTTAAGCTGTAGGTCTACGTCTCATATAGCCTCGTTGCTGAAAAGGACGCTAAACTGAAAATCAACCAATAACATTACACATAACTAACATCCTCTGACCAAAGTTCTGAAGAAGACTTGTTGAAGTGTGTGTATATATCTCTTTTGACGGACTATATTTTTGGATCAAAAGATTCAATATATTTTAATCAAAAGCTTTCTTGTAGGCCTTATATCTGGGGAACTCTATATGGTGTACCCAAACCCAAACTATCAGTTAACTTAGTATGATGTGCTTATTTCGCAGAAAATATGAAAATTCGATTTAGGGGCCTTTCAAAAATTTTGTGACCCCTGAATCAAAAACTAATTACTGGTCAAGATCGCAATTTTTTGATCCATTTTTGGTTTTCCTAATCCTACAATGCATAGTGAGACAGATATGGTCATAGGTAAATAATCTGTGCTTTCGTACATAAGGGTATGAATATTGCTAATGAATATTGAAGAAGATTGGGAACGATCGAAATTAGTTGTAATTCCACCGTTTGCGCATAGATGACACTATTAAGCCTACCGGTACTACCAAGGATGTTATAAAATGGAGGATCTGCCCATTCGTATTTTCATCATATGAACTCAGTGAAGCCGAAAAACAACCGAGCATCGTCTGAGCCGGAACATCTGATTGGCTACTCTCGTTTCCGCCATGATTGTTGGCTCGAAACATTGCGATCTTAGTGGCGCGGAATGGTCCGAGTAGGTGTGGCGAAGCTGTGATGTATGGCTTCACGATTTTGTTCTATGGGCAGATCCTATATTTTATTACATCCTTGGGTACTACCGTCACTCATTTTTGTTTTCTCTTGCAAAACTATTTTTTTTACAGACAATAAAAAATCATCTATTGTAGGTTTAAAATTCTTGTTTCTAAAATAAAAAAAAAAGATCACATGCCATGGGAGAATGTATAAAGAATACATGAAATTTCAAGAGTGAGTAATACTCGATGTGCAGCAAAAAAAAAAAGTCTTTTTTTATTGCATCCGTATTTTATTTGTTTTAAACGCACTGGCTGCACTCATCATCCAAGTTTTATTACAAACATATTAGTGTGAAATACATAAAGTAAAAATAACTCGTTTCAATATCCAGATCATTTTGACACGGTCTCGGCGTTCCGAGGGTTTTTGGGAAAGCAACATGTTGATAATATTTTCTATTAACATAAAACAATTGCCATTATATAAACGATTAACATACTTTATGCAAATGCGAATTTTAATTAATGAACATTACTTAAACTATTGAGAACCAGAGTGAGTCATGAGATCTTTTCAATTTTTAAAAGTAAAATTACTGTTACTCTTCTTTAATGTACACTCATGTCCAAAATGGTTATCGCATATCTGTAACTGTCTTCTTGTAAGAAAATTATTTGATAATGATTTTGCAGGGTACTTTTAATACTGATACTATGTGTATAATCGGGAAATGTATATTTGTGGTAAATTTCATAGGAAAAGAATTATAAATACGAAAATTAGAATGGATGAAACAAAATGTTGCTAAATGGACAAGAAAATTTTATTTTCGTTTTATTCTTATTTATTGCTCTTTTGACATGAAATTTGCCACATACATGTCTTTGCTGATTATACACATACTAACATTGTAAGAAATACCGGGCGAATCCGCTATCAAATTATATCCCTATAACAACATATTTATAGACATGCGACAATAATTTTGGACATGAATATACATTGATGGATATTGTATTTCATTACATCGATGTAAAAAAATACAAAGAGTAATATGACGAATATGTTGCATTAAAATAAAAATTTATTGATCGTTATTTTGATAAATTATTTATTAATCCTTCTTAATTCAATGTCCACAATCTTATTCTTTCTCTCCATCTTTTCCCATTTGTGTTGGATCGGTGTTTCTAATGAGTTTTCTCCATAACAGTCTTGTTCCAGAGTTCTTCCCCTGTTAGACCTTTCTCCCAGAAGTCATCATCCATTTTCTTCTTGGTTCCCCTCTACCTCTCTTCCCATCCACTTCCATTTCCATCACTCTTCTGACCACATAGACGTTTGTTATTTTCATTGAATAGCCGTACCATCGCACTCTTCTTTCTTGGGTCTTCTTAGATACGAGGAGCATCCAATAAGTTATCTACCTAGAAAGGAAGGAATGCAAGTAGACTCACCTCGTCATCACTGTTTTTGGATATAGTCCCTATGGAGTTCTATGCACCGTCGTCATTTTGTGGAAAGCGAAGAAATGCCAGACAAAAAAAAAAAAAAAAGAAAAGAAAAGAAAAAGAAAGAAAAAAGAAAGAAACTGCTTGTCATGGTCTGCAAATCATGATTTTCCCCGCAGGAGGCTATGTGCGGAACTTCTTCGGGGGCGGGGAATCGTGATGTTTCCACTCCTGCTTCTCTCAGGATCCCAATGGTGGATTCAGGTTTCGTCCTCTCTGAGCCAGGAACTTGATGAACGAGCGGTGCTCCAACTTCGGCAAATCCATTGTTCGTGGCATCACACAGACATTTGCTACTCGGCGTAACACAAAACCCTGCCACAGCGTTGCTCCGACTGAGTTCAAATTGCGCAGCGGAGTTCCTCACAGTGGCCGTGGCGTGCGTATAAGGTATTATTATGCTCTGTCACTTCCTTCCTGTCCAGGTAGATAATTTATTGAACGCTCCTCGTATATCTACAATCTTGATGGTTCTCCTTACTCTCTCATTGCACATTCTGTCTCTTCTTGTTACGCGTATTTCTCATAATATTTGCTGAATTGTTCTTTCAACAATAATGGAGTGGCAACATCTTTGTTAGTGATTCGCTGTAACTTACTGTTAAAAAAAAATACATTACATTACTCAGGGGTACAACTTAAGAAAATGTTGTACTGGAACTGTGTTGGGATATTGCCAGCACCAGTAAAAACAAAATCAATACTTCATCGTGGGAAATGGTTAAGAGAACATTTTTTCTTCTTTCGGGAATCTCGAATTTTGATATGATTTTGAATTTAGCGTCCCGTTCAGCAGCCACGCTATATGTGACGTGGATCTACAGCTTAATGTGGGATACGAACTACATGAACTTTTAAAGTTTATTGGTTGATCCAGTTTTAAAGTTGATCGCAATAGAACAAAAACGGTAATAGATAGCGAGAAACTGTTTTCTTGAATCAATAAAGCGCTCCAAGAGTATATTTTATGTCCACTTTAATCTCTTTACTAAACCGGAAGTGGTTGAAATCTAACACTTCCGATTTCAATATTAATTTAGAAAATTTCATCATACAAACTAAACTCCTTTCCGTTGTGTACATGTGACACTTCTACCTGTTAAAATTTCTTATTGGTTTAGCAACTAGTTTTCTCTTGCTCCCTAAAACTTCAATCATGAAGTTGGCTCATTACCCTACAAGGATATCTCTAATTTAAAATTATGCAAAATTTACGATTTAAAGAATAGTTAACGCATCATCATCATCATCACGGGTATTCTGCCATTAATGGCAGGTTACTTGCCGCAACTGGGAGTCTTCCGCTAGCCTCTTCGTCTTCACGTATGCCTTTTCTATTTCGTCCATTAATTGTAGTCTCCTTCGTCCCCTCCCTCTCTTTCCTGCCACCGTACCCTTTAGCATGTCCTTTTTGATACAGTTCTTTCTTAGGCAATGTCCCAATTAGTTTCTCTTCATTTTATTAATAATATCTAAAATTTTTCTCTTCTTCCACACTATTTCTAAAACCCTCTCATTCGCTTTCCGCTCAACCCAGCTTATTTTTCCATTCTTCTCCACATCCACATTTCGAAAGCTTCCAGTCATCTTCCATCATTTTTACGTAATCGTCATGTTTCTAACCCATACAGTACAACACTACACACGAAACATTTGATGGATCTTTTTCTCAACTCTTTATTCAAGGTCCCACAAAATAACTATTCTTCCACCTAAAGGCTTCTTTCACCATTCCTATCCTTGTTTTTATTTCACGTTCACATTTCATATTATTACCAATTACTACCCAGGTATCGAAAACTAGTCACCTGTTCTATTTTCTCCCTTCTTACCTCTATATTTGACACCGATCGCTTCGTTCTAATAACCATAGCTTTTGTGTTTCTTACATTTATTTTCATCCCATATTCTTCACATCCTGTCCTCGTTTTCTATCATCTTACTGAATTTCTTTTTAGATTCTGCAACAAGCACTATATCATCAGCAAATCGTATATATTTAATGGAGGATTCTAGAATGTGCCGAACTACAGAATGGCGGATTACGGAATGTGCTGAACTGTAGAATGCAGCATTACAAAATGTACCGAACTGTAGAATGCCTGATTACAAAATGTACCGAACTGTAGAATGCCTGATTATAGAATGTGCCGAACTGTAGAATGCCTGATTACAGAATGTGCCGAACTGTAGAATGCCTGATTACAGAATGTGCCGAACTGTAGAATACAGAATTACATAATATGCCGAAGTATATAATGTCGGATTACAAGATGAGCCAAACTGTAGAATACCGAATTATAGAATGTGCCGAACTGTAGAATGCCTGATTACAGAATGTGCCGAACTGTAGAATGCCTGATTACAGAATGTACCGAACTGTAGAATACAGAATTACATAATATGCCGAACTATATAATGTCGGAATACAAGATGAGCCAAACTGTAGAATACCGAATTATAGAATGTGCCGAACTGTAGAATGCAAAGTTAAAGAACCTATTGTTTAAACATATGACAAAAAAGTGATGTATTACTGGATACATAAAAATATATAAATAAAGAAGTTATAAAAACAAGCCGAATAATAATAATAAAACTAGTTCATTTGACCAGGAGAAAAATCAAAAGGTCAGCTGCAGCGCTGAATTGAGGGCCAGATGAACTAGTCTTTTCCCTTTGAGCAGGAACTCTTTGATCCCTACAAAAATATCAACTTTAAATTATTATACAGTTTAAAGCTATTAGAGTGTAAACAATTGATAAGCATAATTATAGGGATACGAACAAAATTTTATAATTACCTGTCTGAAATATTAATTGATCTGTCTCGTCAACTTTATCAGGTTATTGTTTCTTTAATTACTTTTCTCTAATTATTTCTTAATTATCGTATCTACATTAAAAAAACTGAACTATACAGAAATTATGTTTAGTGCTTATATATACATATTTTAATTAACGTGACTTCAATAATATCAGAGAGAGAAGCAACTTTATATCCTAATTTTGAGGTTATTTTCCCCGGATTTCATGGACTGGTATGTTTAATAATAGTTTAATTGATCCCGCGTCCTTAAATTAGTATTAAAAAGAGTAATTACAAATATATATAAGCTTGGTCACTTTTATCATTGACATAAGCGGTAGAGATATGCACGGGCTTGAGTCGAGCCCGAGGGGCCGCGGGCCGGACTCGGGCCTCCAAAGTATATATATATCACTTTTTGTTTTTATGAGGCAATTGGCTTCTGGTAACGAAGATATCCTCAAACCATGAATAAGAGGCAACTTTTATCTTAAATTTTTCAAAATGTTTTTCCCCAAGCCTTTATCTTGTCTGCAAATCACCCACAAGTTAGGGACATCTTTTGGCGTCAAGTAGGATGCAGCTTAGCCTAACTCTGAACTATTAGGAGCAAAGGAGGTCCGAACACACGAATTCGTAACTCACGCTCACTCGACCTCATCCTCATGGAGTGAGCGTGAGGTTGAGTGAGCGCGAGTTCTAAATCATGATGTCAGAATTGTGTTGTGAGCTTGAAATTGCGTGAGGTTAGCCCAAAATAGGTACCTTTGATTAGGAGCGTGATTGACAGATGAAAGCATTTTGCTTTTAGAATCCTATTTATAATAGACAAACATGTAAGTCTGAATTTCACTAATATCCTGGAATGTTATACAATTTTGCTTAAGAGATGTGTAACGTTGGTTATAGAAGTCCAAGGGGCAATGATTTAGGATTTAGAGTTCTGAGATTTCGGCACCTATGGCTAGTTAGCTCGTCACGTATGAGGAATGACACCCCTTGGCGAGCACATTATCCGGGGGAAGGGAAGCGGCCTGGGATCAGTTAGGCACCACCCCGGCCTGGTGTGAATGAGGAAAATTCAAGGAAACCTCATTCAG
The DNA here is from genome assembly GCF_964235325.1 of Thermobia domestica. Classification (NCBI taxonomy): domain Eukaryota; kingdom Metazoa; phylum Arthropoda; class Insecta; order Zygentoma; family Lepismatidae; genus Thermobia; species Thermobia domestica. Next base: position 23,628,372 of record NC_137464.1, read on the forward strand.
AATGGCTGGCCTGAGTAACCCCACCGGGAATCAAACGCGTGACCGTTTGTATCACACCGAAGGCGAGAGCGTTAGCGACTACGCTACGCGGGGCCGCAAGAGGCACAATGAGAATTCCTTTTAATATGCGGCAAACGTCGAAGTGCGCCGCGCCAATTCACAATAGTAGAGAGTCACGCTGACAGATGTCACTACGTACGCTATCACTTGCCCGCTTGACGCTAACAGATGCCACTACCTGCGGAATTCTTGTGTGTAACGAAGTCTTTGAATAATTGCATAACAATACATAATGGACGTTTGATAAAGATAAACAATTAAAGGTTTTAAACAAGTTTTAAACCAGAAGTATGCCGCAGGTCGAAAGCGTGGACGCTATAACTAGCAAAGATGAAACAAAAATAGGCTACTTACTTTACGAGCAATACTTGTAGTACGCCAATAGATAACAATATGAACCGCATGTAAACAATTTCTTACGATATGAAGTCTGAAAACAGAATAATGCTACAACACACCGTACGATAAACACTATCAATAATTTTAAGTATACAAGACAACAGAAAAATCAAACTATATTCCTGGAGCCGAATAGGCGGAAAGGGGGAAAAAAGCGGGAAATACACTAGAAGACATTATCATTGGAAGAAATTTGTCTCTATTTTCCCTGCTACGTTAAGAATAGAAAGAATAAAAATAAGTGAACATAAATATGTATAAAGTGACACCAAGTTCATGCTACTGCTGTAAATATCGAAAGGCCACTTGCGAGCCTATAAATTATACCTCAAGAGATAATTTAAGAACAAAACTTCTCATAAATAACCAGTTTTCAGAAGCACGAACAACTATATAGGTCTAGTAGTTTTTGTAACTACGATTGCAAAAGTCACGTAACTATATAAACAGAGATTTCTTAAACAAAATGAAAGATAACATTTTAATACAGTACGGTAGATACTCGTGAAGGGTGGAAAACGCCTCGTTTCTCAACTATAAGCTATCAAACGTACGAAAATTAAGTTTTAAAAGCGTCCTATCTTAAAGACATGTGGGACATACCTCAAGCGTTCCGAAAAATGAAGCAGGAACCAGTGGCGTATAAAAACATCATGAGGGGGCGCCAGTGGCTGAAGTACATAGAGACAAAGCAAATCACAGGAGACATTTAAAAAAAAAACGTCAAATTGTTTTTAGTTTTCTTTAGCTGCATAGTACTAAACTAGTGGCGAAGTTAACCAAGAAATAGAATAAAGGAATACGTTAAGAGTCTTCATCCCGGCGAAATTAAAGTACCGCTAATTTTACAGTAATTATGTGATATCTTCAAATAGATAAAAGATAATTGAAATATGGAACAAGAGCGCCCTAGACAATATTGTATTGCGTGAGGTACCGTTATCACAAGTCACCTAGTGGCTTTATGTTTTCAGCTGTTTAGAAACACGAAAATAAATGCCGATTTTCAAAATGGCTCGAAATCGAAAGCAGATAAGTGAGTTGTGATAACGGTTTCTCATGTAAAATGATATTGTCTAGGGCGCTCTTGTTCCATATTTCGATTATGTTTTATTTTTTGAAAATATCACATAATTAATGTAAAATTAGCGGTATTTTAATTTCGCCGGGATGAAGACTCTTAAACACTGTGACGCTACAGCACAAAGGGTTGTGGCCGGGCAGATAGCACATGTTCAACTGGATAACATGTGATCATTTTCAATCGCCATTATTTCTGGCTTTCTAGACTGGAGTTTGTTACCTCTTAATTCATGCTGCTCTTCAATTCTCATGATGCTGGGAAAACATGCAGAAATGGTAGTAACCCACCTTCGTGATATATCCATTTATTTCGCAGCATTGATGTACTAAACGCAAAAAATGAGAGTTACTAACAGTAAGATAACTGTTCCAAATTGAACCTCATACCACGACAATTATGCTCTGTAATTAGCGCAAGAGAATAACTGAGACATAGAGAATCTGGACCAGTAATCCAGCTCTCTTATTGGAGGCGAAATAGTGTGGTGAGGAACGGCCGAACCCACGGTAATCGTAGGCCCCGTCCTCCATAACATTGGCATAGCATAAAAGGACTTAGAACATAAAAACTCAAGCCTGAGACGAGGTGTCTAGAATTTTACTGGAAAGTCTTTGCGAAAGAGATTTTTTTGGGTAAATTAGGATGGTAGGCGGAGAACAAATTAGAACCTTCGGGAGTTGCCTAAACACCAATCGGAAACAACTTAACTTGCCACCGGAATAGCATCAAAATTAAGAGTTTCTGTTTCTGAGACGATGAACTTTCGAGTCTTTAAAGCTCTAGACTGTGCGGCTTAAGGCTGATTCACACATAGGGAGCAGTTCACATACCGTTCTCCTGCGTACCGTGCCGCCGCTGCTTTTCACATCATTTCCCAATTTCTGGTCGCTTCGCTTCGTGTGCTCCGAAGAAAGTCGAAGAAACACGGCCGAAGACTCACGATCGAGATGGTTTCTCTTTAAGGCAGCCTGTCGGGGCACGGCATGGGAATGGCACACTATGTATGAATGAACCTTTAGTAGTTAATTTCCGTATAAGAATACAAATAGCTTTCTTTTCACATAGTGAACTTTCGTTAAATAAACTTTCAGACCACGGGGCACAATATAGGAACCGGAAGTACTTTTATTTATCACTGGTGGTTTTAGTAAAAGAATAAGGTACGAGATGGAATCGGTTCTAGTAATGCTGAATCTCTTAGTGTTTTCGTTCATAGAAAATTAACAGAGAAAGCGGAAGTTACAATAGATTTATACAACTTCCGGTTTCAACAGATAGACAAGAATATATGACGTTCTTGGAAAGTTGGACAAACAGCTTTTCCTTATTCATTACCGCTTTTGATCCAGAATCAAACCGGAAATGATACATTTTATCACTTCCGGTTATGGATAAAGAGATAACAGTAGACATAAATCTATTGTAGGTAGACTAAGTCCATACCAGATAACGATTTCCAACTATCTCTAACCAATTTTGCTCTATAAGCATTGAAACTAGAAGTTGCCAGTAGAAATCTATCATTTCCGGTTTTAGAAAAAAGAGATAAGTGTGTTCTTATTCTTGGGACGATGAATCCATATTAAAAAAACTACTTAGTGAAACCGGAAATGGTTGATTTATACCCCTTCCGGTTTGATCAGACACTTAGCGGAGGACATGAAACTTTTTTGAATACGGAATTCATAAACGAAACCGCTTCTTTTACTGCTTTTGTTCGATCAATAGACAGACAGATTGACAGACGGACACAGCTGTCCTATAAGACTTCCGACCTCGTACGCACAATATAGTTTAGTCCAATAAATTTAGAGAGCCCTTTTAAAAACCATACACTCGACATTTAAGTATAGAGCTTCTGAATTAGTAATTAATAACAACAACTATGATGTATGAAACCTGGAGATTAAGATGGATGGGCTACATTCAAATTATACGGGAAATAATAATAAAAAATATGAGAAGCGTGAAGTGTTGAAATTACCCTTGTGGATGCGGGAATATATCAAACACGACACTAAGCATCTATATGTTCTGCATGTCAGTTACGAAATAAATGGCACGTCAACTCTACATATATACGATATCAAGCAGAAGGATGTACGCAAAACATTTTGCCCTTGAAACATTGCATTGGAACGCAGAAGAAATTGGATGTAAAAAGAATTTTTGTTCCTGTTTTAATTACGGGTGACTCTACAATATTATGTGCATTGAAAGGATAAAAAACAATTTGTCCAAAGATGGGAGTTTATTACGGTTGATAGATCTAGTTCAGGTAAACCGAACACATGGGTGAGTATAAATTCTCATGTGTAGTTCTTGAAAAATTCGAGAAAAAAAATTTAAAGAGTTAGAAAAAAATATGTTGCTGTTGACAATCTCACGTAGCTATAGTGATCGCAAAGACTCGTGGAACGTGGGCTCTACACCAATCATAGAACTGCTTTGCCTCACTTATGATGCATCGGAAGAATTCGACACGATTCGTGGAGTTGCCTTCCGAACAGGTGAGGTTAGATTTAGATCGAAGTCGCACTATCCGAGCGTGACATATGTCATGTGGTGTTATCAAGGGAACAAAGGTGAAATCAAATGAGCCCTATAGGGCTACTGACCCTCTTCGCTCCCTGACGCTTGCTCAGCTATGTTTCTTGACGTAAGTAATTCACGTTTTTTTTATTACTAAAGTTGTGTGTGCAAAGTGGATTAATTACCATGTGACATTATGTCACCAAAGGATGGTGCAACTTTGATTTAAATTTAAGTACACCACTTCCCGAACACACACTTCACAAAATGTTAAACAACAGACGTGTACCAACAATGTTACCAAATTTAGTAGACAAGGAGAACAGACGACAAAATAATAACACTTTAAGAACTATAATACAAGCACTAACAATTATTCGAATTAGACGGTAATAGCAATAATAACAAAAATATAAAACAATGAAAACAACAAAAAACAATTAAACGAAACTTAACGGCAATCCGACAACACTGTACGCTCGGGAGACGATCTCCGTATAGCGCGAGAGGTTCACGGTGGCTCAATGGCAGAGCGCTTACCTCTGGTGCATGAGGTTCCTGGTAAGATCAAGTAAGTTTGTGGTGGACAACATCGTATTCGTGGGTTTCCTCGGGAGTACTCCTGTTTCCTCCCACTTTCTCATTCCACTAATTCTTCCATCATCATTCACTTGCTTTAATCATTGTCTCCCTTAGCCTAAAGGGCATAATTGTGGGACATTAAACTGAAAGATTTCATTCTCATTTCATTTCCGAATAGTGCGAGAGGCGACACTGGCAAAATTTGATGGGTAGGGGTTTACGGCCCTGACACACCCTCGCGTTCTATTGGGCGGTGAAATAGGTAGATCTAGATCAAGCTTCACGACTTCGTGCGATCACTATAATTTTTATTGTTAGAATAGTTTATTTGAGTTTAAAAGCAAATTCAGAGAAAACTAAATATTTAGAAGTTCGACGTAACCATAATACTGCAAATTGTGGATACTATAAAATATCAAATAATACTTTCGACAAATCGGACACTTTCAGATATCTAAGATCAACATTAACAGACCAAAACATATCCACGAAGAAATTAAATGTCAACTGAAAGCAGAAAAGTCGTGTTATTATTCAGTTCAAACTGTTTTGTCTTTGCGAATACTTTCGAAGGACTTGAAGCTTAAAAATATATGCCTGTTGCGCTGTTTAGATGTCAAACATGCTCGCTTACTTTGAGGAAAAAAGAGGACTGAAAGAATTTGAAAATAAAATTCTAGGGATTTAGGATTTAGATTTCTTGGCTCTCGGTATTTAAGGCTATTTAGCCCGCTACGTTTTGAAGGATGACGTCCCTTGGCGAGCACACTATCCGGGGAAAGGGAAAGAAGGAAGCGGCCTGGGACCTATAAGTTAGGTACCACCCCGGCATTTGCCTGGTGTGAATGAGGAAAACCCAGGAAATCCTCATTCAGGCTGGCTGGCCCGAAAAGGCGTTTTACACATTTTGGACCGAGTGCCCCCACAGGAATAAAATTCTAAGATGAATATTCTGACCAAGAGGAATGGGAATGGGGAATAGTGAAAACTTCATAAAAAAAAACTGCTAAATTTATAAGGTTCAGTTAACATTGTTGGGGTCATCACATCTAGGAGGCTCAGGTGGGCAGGGCATGTAGCCAGAGTGGAAGAAAGTAGGAAAGCTTTCAAAATTTTAACTGGATGCCTCAATCGAGAAAAGATATAAGCATAGATGGAATTACAATTTTGAGATGGATTTCGCAGAAATAGGAATACAAAGTAGAAACTGGATTATTATGATAAGATGGCCACATCTTGGAATTCTTTAAAGTTAAGAGACACGAAATTTGATATTTGGACTTCTTATTTAAAATAAGTAAACATTTGTTTAAGTTTTTTTCTATTTGTCCTAGAAGGAAGAAAATATATAGACTTCTTATTTAAAATAAGTAAACATTTGTGTCAGCTTTTTTCGATTTGTCCTAAAAGGAAGAAAATATTTGGACTTCTTATTTAAAATAAGTAAACATTTATTTCAGTTTTTTTTCTATTTGTCCTAGAAGGAAGAAAATATATGGACTTCTTATTTAAAATAAGTAAACATTTGTTTCAGCTTTTTTCTATTTGTCCTAGAAGGAAGAAAATATTTGGACTTCTTATTTAAAATAAGTAAACATTTGTTTCAGTTTTTTTCTATTTGACCTAGAAGGAAGAAAATATTTGGATTTCTTATTTAAAATAAGTAAACATTTGTTTCAGCTTTTTTCTATTTGTCCTAGAAGGAAGAAAATATTTGGACTTCTTATTTAAAATAAGTAAACATTTGTTTCAGTTTTTTTCTATTTGTCCTAGAAGGAAGAAAATATATGGACTTCTTATTTAAAATAAGTAAACATTTGTTTCAGCTTTTTTCTATTTGTCCTAGAAGGAAGAAAATATTTGGACTTCTTATTTAAAATAAGTAAACATTTGTTTCAGTTTTTTTCTATTTGACCTAGAAGGAAGAAAATATTTGGACTTCTTATTTAAAATAAGTAAACATTTGTTTCAGCTTTTTTCTATTTGTCCTAGAAGGAAGAAAATATTTGGACTTCTTATTTAAAATAAGTAAACATTTGTTTCAGTTTTGTTTATTTGTCCTAGAAAGAAGAAAATATTTGGACTTCTTATTTTAAATAAGTAAACATTTGTTTCAGTTTTTTTCTATTTGTCCTAGAAGGAAGAAAATATTTGGACTTCTTATTTGAAATAAGTAAACATTTGTTTCAGTTTTTTTTCTATTTGTCCTAGAAGGAAGAAAATATTTGGACTTCTTATTTAAAATAAGTAAACATTTGTTTCAGTTTTTTTTCTATTTGTCCTAGAAGGAAGAAAATAATTGGACTTCTTATTTAAAATAAGTAAACATTTGTTTCAGTTTTTTTTCTATTTGTCCTAGAAGGAAGAACATATTTGGACTTCTTATTTAAAATAAATAATCTTTTTTAAATTTTTTATTTGCCCTAGAAGGAAGAAAGAAATTTAAATACCCATATTTCGGTATCCCTTTATATTCGAGACACAAAAGTTGACGTGTTTAATCGTTTTTCGATATTTGTCCTAGAACAGAAGAAGAAGTGAGAAGAAGAGGGGTGGAGTTTAAAATAATGCTGTGAATAAAAATTAACCTAATCAATACAAAAATTGTTATTTCTGTATTTAGTTAGGTAATTTCTTTGCATTTATAAAATTGTTTAATAATAATTCTTTAGTGTATTTTTAATTATGAGCACTTATGTTTTTTTAAAATTAAATGAAATGAAATCTGTAGGTTTTACGTCCCACGATTATACCAGTGAAGCTAAAAGAGACATTGATGATGGAAAATGGATGACATGGTGGAATGAAGAAAGTGGGAGGAAACGGTATTTGTCCACTACAAAGTTCTCTTAGCACGATTTGGGGTCGAACCAAGGACCCAGGCACAAAAGATGAACGCTCTACCACAGAGCCACCGTGGCTCTTTTTTTTTTTTTTGAGTATTGTAGTAGGAACAAGATTCTAAGTTGTTCAAAGACGAACGTGGAATATACTTTCCGAATTAAAATTTTGACAAGTTTATGATAAGTGAGTTTGCCGTTGCAATAAAATAATAATTAATATTTTTTATTCTAAGTAAAATTTCGTTTTTAGCATTTGTATAGGTATTTCAAATTTGCTACTAAAATGGCGACCCTATTTACATAAATCATTACACAATATTATTATTACTATCAATTCATATACATTTTAAATAATAGTAAGTAAAGAAGGTGAGAGATGCTACGTGATTGGGGGACAGTTCATACAGTGACACTACTATAATACTTCATTTTATCAATTAAACATCCGTACTTCCACCATTACAACTACATTACTCCATTCTAGTGTATCTCAAGTTAATTTTTTTAGAATTTGAATACAGAGACGGACAGGCAAAGTGAGAGCACGTTCACGTATTATGCAAATATTTCTTGTCTCCAACACAAGGTGTCACCACTAGTTTAGCTTTGAAAGCCTTGATACATTCTTTAACATTGGCGTCTGGCCACAGAGCAGAACGGAACATGCAAGTCAGGATTACTTGTGTGTAGTATACCTAGCGTCATTACGTGACCTTTGTATCGGAACTTTACTTGAATCTGAAACTTGTTTGCTTTACATTGAATATGTAATGTAAAGCAATGGTTTTCAACCTTTTCGAGTCTAGTACCCCCTTTGAGAGAATGCGATTGTCCTGAGCCAACACCATCTAGATCTCAAATCTAGGTGGTGTTGCCTGAGCACTCTCGTCATCATAAAAGAATAATATGAATGTATAGCAAAAGGAAATTTTGTTTCTGTAATTTGTCTTATATTGGTAATCTTTTCCCCTACATCCCTTCCCCGAAAAATTCAATTTTTTCATTTAAAAAAATACGCTTGCCCCCTCATTTCCCGAAAGAAAAGAACCAACCATCCTTTTTTTTTCATACAAAATTAATATTAAACTCAGGATATACATGCAGCATAAAATTATGTTTTATCAAATGGCTATTCCTCATTAAATATTAAATATTAAGCTGCAATAAAAAAAAATACTCATGGATTTCATTTGGGTCTAGAATTTCTAACTGAAGTCCGATTTTCATGCGGTTTGTGGCAAATGATCCAGGAAGAATGGGAGATTAATGGGACTAAGTTAACTGTTCTAAATTCATTTGGGGTAATATCGGCCACGCTTCAAGAAAAGCAACAAATATTCGACAGTGGAATGAGTGACATTCCTCTTATAATTGAAATGAGGTTTTTGGATTTTTGCAGCGAAATTGCAGAAAACAAATTAAGTGTTAGTGAAAATACAAATTAAATGTTAGTGAGCAAGGGTAAAAGTGGATCTGAAAAGGTAGGTAGCGGCATGTAATATTTTAGGAACTGGAGAGGATGCCTCACAAATTTTTTCGAAGTGGGGTAACGGCGTCCTCTCGCGTTCCTCCTCACTTTTACCCCCTGTTAGTGAGAATACAAATTAAGTGTTAGTGGTAATACCCATAAGTTACATGTTGAATAGCTATAATCGGTTTCTTGCTACAAACAACGGAGAGATTTCTTGGGTGACCCAAAGAGTAGATAACTGACATCTTCCACAACACCTGCCCTGCCCTCACGTTCTACCCTGCTCCCCTGTATCACTCAGAAGTGATCCTGTTTCTTCCAACTTTTTCACTAGTGAAAATATGGTGTTCCTGTGTAGGGTAGAACGTGAGGCAAATGTGTTTCTAAATTTGTTTCTTTTCGTAGCTACAACAGTTTTCGTTCTCCAAAAACTTCTAATGATAAATACACGTTGCTCCAAACAGTACACCATTCTTACTGTGTCCTGATCACAATCACACAATAGCAAACAACTGTACAGGATAATTCCCAATACAATGGCCCAGTTTCCTGTTTCTTATTGACCTCTGCGAGGTTGCCATCTAACGCAAAAACTCATAGCTCCGCACCACACAGCACTTCATTTCAATTGTAAGGTATACTGGCGAATATTGCTGTTTCTCTTGAGCCATGACCAATATTACCCGGGAAGAATTTAAAGCAGTAAACATAGACCTATAATTCTTCCATCCTTCTTTGACCATTTGCCACACAACGCATGAAAATCGGACTTCAGTTAGAAATTCTACACCCAAGTGAAATCCATATTTTTTTTTAAAAAATCACCCTGTATTTTCTGTGGGATATATCAATTTATTCAGCAGACGAATTACTGAAATGTTTTACATTAATATAAAGGACAGAAATTCGACTTTCAGTGACCATGTATTTTTTATGCGCTCTCTACTGAAATATACGGCTCCGTATCGATCAAAACACATCCAAGGCCGCCGATTTCTCTGTACATTTGGGGGGGGGGGCATTCAGATGAAGAAGGTATATATATGATTTTAAGAAATTACACTCAAATTATGTCAAATATTGTATATGCATAAATACAATAGGGGAACCCACATGAGATTTGCCCCCCCCCGTAGGATCGGCGCCCTTGCTCACCTCATGTTAGGCAGGTTTGCAAATTCCCCTTTAAATATCGTAAAACAGTTTCTTAGAAACTGAATATTTCGGAGCATTGATTATTTACGTGTGTTAGAAGAACTAAAACTGCGTCTTTTGGTTAAAGACTTATGCTGCACCCAGTATGAGAAAGTGGAAAAGAAATCTGTCGCAACTATTACAGAATAATTTTGTTCCAGTCAAGTATCAGGAATGTATAGGTACACCAGCGGTTCTTATTCTTCAAATGCAAATGCTTGTGCGCAATCCCTCAATTTACAATTTCCCTCCCCCTGAAAAAAGAAAGCAGTAGAGAATACGAGTTGTGAGAAAGAGAAGATAACTTATTTTATATACAGTACATTAAAAAAATTGCTGTTCTTAAAAACATCATTATAGCTGTGTCACCTCAAAAGTAAGATCTTACATCGAAACCTGCGACCTAAAACCCGAAGGAACTTCTTATGGAAATAATACTTATGATCAGTGGCGTATTTAAGGGAAAGCTTCTGGACTTAAGGCCCCCCCCCCCGAAATTTTATTAACTATTTTAAAGTAAATGAAATATCTTGCAGAATTTTCACATTTTCAGGGATAAAGTTAGAAAAGCCTCCCCGTTAACAAAATTGTGAATACGCCACTGCTTAGAATATATGTATTCAAAGATGTTTAAAAGTCAAAAACCATTATCTTCGGGCTGTTTGAAGTAAAGATATTTGCTCTTGCTTTCCTTGTTTCTTTAAAATCGATAAGTTTCAATAAAATTTCTTACTAATTTTTACGAGTAAGTAACACAAAGACGAAATGTTTAATCAAAAATCAAATATATATATAACAATTCTGCTTACTAATTTAACAGATAAAAACAGAAATAAAATGACCCTAATCCTAAAGGCACTGTACGTGCACAAATATATATATATACACAAGAGTGCATACATTGTATTCAACAAAACTGCCATCTAGCGTTATCTCAGACCTCTTCCGTCAGAGGACGCCATTAACTGTGTGCGCACAACGAAAGCAGGAAAAGGGCATGGTCGTATCGTGGTTGAGGCCTTTTCCCGTAAACCGGATTAATTATTCATGATTTATGGCAGAAGGCTTATTCGCTTCCACAATCAATTTTAATTTTCGGAATGTGCAAAGTGAGAGACCCATAGCAGCTAGGCCAAGCGTTAACAAGAGTTTTGCGCGTGTATATGTATGCAAGCGCCATATTTGTCTTCCTTCCCAAACATACACTGCTTTTTTCTTTTTTTTTTTTAAATAACAAAAGAAGACAATTATGTTGTGGTGTGTGTGTGTGTGAACCAGAAAAAAAAGTTTGAGTGTCGACCCCATTGGGAGGGGGCTGGGAAAAGAGAAGTATTTTCGCATTCAGATTCTCCTTCCTTCCACGGATAAGTCATTTGTCAGGAGTGTTTGTGGTTATTAAGCTGCGACACACTCATCATGCGACCAAGGAAAGCACTTCTATATATAATCCCCTTTTCTAAAAACCAAGCTCAGCCGCTATCAAATATCAAATTAGTAAAAATGTCTTTTAATATAATGAAACGCCCAGTGAAGGACATTTTTATGTTCCCGCTTGTAACCGTGTTCTTAAAAGGATTCCATTATGGAAAATGTCTGACTAAATTGTAAGTAATGGTTTCAATAGTATGCGACTTTTTAAGGACAATAACATTAATACTGAGTTACAAATGTGGACAGATTGAATGGAAGGGTTTGAACAAAAGACGGCATCAAAGCGAGGTTAACATATTTCCTCTTAAAGGCCCTCATACATAGTTCCTCTCTTTCTCTCACCCTATTTTTCTCCTCATATATACTCCCCTCAGTGTGTATCATAATTCGAACTGAAGAAAACAATCAACACTGACATAACACAAAGAACCTGCAAAATTGTGTAGGTCAAGAGAGGAGTGTATCAAGTTGTAGTTGAATTTTCTTCGCTAGGAAAAAAAATGAAATCTTTAAGTTTTACGTCCCACGGTTATGCTGGTTAGGCTAAAGGAGATGGTGATGATGAGAGATGAGTGAAATGAAGAAAGTGGGAGGAAACGGGAGAACCCCGAGAAAACCCACGTGCACGGTGTTTGTCCACCACAAAGTTCACACGACGCGAGCTGGGATCGAACCAGAGACCCCAAGCACCGGAGGTGAACGCTCTACCACTGAGCCCCCGCACCCCCAATTCTTCGCTAGGAGCGCAGGGATTAGTAGTCAGTGGCGGATCTAGCCCAGGGGCGGAGGGGCCTAGACCCACCCAGCGTTTTGAGCGTTAAAAGTAATTGAAATTATTATTTATATATTTTTGAAAGTTCATAATAACTATGAAGTGAGGTAACATGATGTTCTGTGCTCCAATGCTCCATTGCAACTGACGATTAACGTAGTGTTCTATCTTCTTTTTGTTCCCATCCACTCAACCAATGTAAGTTATTAGGCCTGCGAATTATTCAAATTTAAAATGTGTCAGTCGGCTCGGGGACACCCTATAAAAGGATATAATGTTGCATTCAGAAAATGATGTGAAAGCAACATCGCAAAAAATACTACATGAGGCTGCAAAATGTCACTTCCAGCAATTCTTTATCAACGCTGGCAGAAACGTATTTAGTAGGCACGGATTCCTTTGAAGATAGTTAGTTATCCTTTGATATTTTGAAGTAGCCAAGTCATGAACTTTTAAATGCTACTTAGTTTATACAGGGTATTCATGAATTCAGTGTCATAAATTTAGGAGGTGACTCTTTACATTAAATGAAAGATAAAAGTTTTGATAAATATGGTCCTATAAACGCCTCCGTTCAGGATTATAAACCGCTGAAAAATGAGAAACATCACGTTTCAAAACACCCTGAATTAAAAATGTACGTGATCTCTCGCAAGAAATTACACAGGAACTACAGTAATATACGCTCTATGTAAATATCCATGTTTCACAATCCCCCTGATACCGGCATAATGAACTGCATAAAGTTAGGGTACTAAAATGTACTTTTAAGTACTAATTTAGTACTCGTTGTGTGAATACCAAAGGATTGTAAAACACGGATATCTAAATAGAGCGCATATTAGTTTTCTTGAACTGCTTGCGAAAGGTCCCGTAGTAGTCAAGCCAGGGCATTTTAAAACGTGATGTTTCGAATTTTGTTCGAACATTCTGCTAAACTGACAACGTTAATTTTTTTAATTGGGCGCCTTACCAGTGTGGAGTCTAAACGACTGGCGCGATTTCAAAAATTCCATTATTTTAGATTCAAAACTATCTATCTCCAACAACTTTCCACACTTTCCGTTCTTTGGTATTTTTTTACCCATGAGTTGGCCTCGGATTTTTGATACACCTTGTATATTTACAAGGTGATTCCTTACATCAAATGAAAGAAAAACGTTTTAATAAACATAGACTGGAAAACACCTCCTTTCAAAGTTATAAACTACCACAAATGGGAAACACCACGTTTTAAGACGCCCCTGGCTTGAATACTACGGGACCTTTTGCAAGCGCTTGCAGGTACTACTCTGAAACTAGTATGCGCTTTATCTAGATACCCATGTTTCACTATCCTCTGATGCTCACATAAAGAGTACTCAATTAGTACTTGAAAGTATTGATATATCCCGTAATATAAATCCAAAAGTACAACAACAAGACAACTTACTTGTAGTTTTAATTGACGTTATACATATAATATGCAGTTATGCTGCAAAATATACACAAACATAAATATTTTCGAGTTAGGACTAAAATGTGCGATAAACATTTTTCTTTCTATTGAAAACCTAGAAATTTTAACTTATTTGGTTTACGTAAGAAAATACTAAATTGTCTATGATCAGTACAGACTTTAAAATGACTTTAAAAAGTGAATATTTCAGATGATTTCCCATTTCTCTCCCATCTCGCCGCCACCATATATTGGCCACTTTTGTTACTTTCAAGTAATTTTCACTTTATGTTATTCATGCGCTTAGAGATTAAGCAAGCATTACGTGTTAAGTTGAAATTACAGCTATTGTTAACATTATTTAACATACTTACGTGACAAACACTCGTTCCGGGCGAAAACTGCGAACGTAAGAAAATGAAAGAAACTGTTAGTCATTTAGTAACGAAACATTATTAAGAGCACACACATGGCATTAGTTATATTCTCTAATACATATAATATATCATATAACATGCAAAAGTCATTGTTAAGCTACTATCGTAAGTAAATATTAAGAATATGCACACACAGTTATAATTAGAAAACACATAAGTGTGAAATCAACCAGAAATAGGCGATATAGAACAATTTTAGTACAGTCCTACCATAATAACTCTGCATTTGGATTGTTTGGTGAACACGCACTGGTGGCTCTAAAAAAAAGTCATATCGCTAAAATTTTAAATACAGTGGCTCCCCGATAACTTGAAACCGAAGGGAATACATAAAAGTTCGAGGTTTTAGAGTAATCAAAGTTCGAGTTATCAGGGTGGTCATAATAAAAAGAGCACAGAGCTATATAGCTTCGAGTTATCGAGGTCACATCAAGAGAAATTCGATTTATAGATGTAAACTTCGACTCGTAGAGGTTGACAGATTCGAAAGTTCGAGTTATCGACTTCTTTTAATGTGACTATGAAACCCTTAAAATTCGACTTATCGAGATCGTAAATTTAAACATTCGAGTTACAGAGGTTATTTTTAACATTGATTGTTCTGGAGAGCTTAAGAGAATGTAAAAAATTCGAATTATCGAGAAAATCGAGTTATTTAGATCTAACTGTGTTATTGGTACCGCCAAAGGAGGAAAGCTTTTCTGTGTACTAGAGCCTGTAGAGCTTTCTGCAGCTGTATAAAGCTTTCCTCCTTCAGGAGTCGGTATACACTTTGTTTCTCTCTTAAAGATCGAAAGAGATGGTAGCATGTTGCCCACTGAGGATAACTTTAGTTGATATTTATGTTGTGAGCTATGATATTGAGACATGGAAGTTGATCTATGTTCACCTGGTGTCATAAAAGATAATTGAAAATGATTTTCTTAACAGTTCATTAATCAAATCACAATGGCAGACAAAAGTCTTACCAATTGTGTGGTTTTGTAATATCTTTTTCTTATAGGACAAATGTGGTAGTAAAATATTTCCTAACAGGAAAAATAACATATTTGTTATATATTTTTTTTAGCTACTTTGTGGCTAAGCAGTTAGCGTACGCGCCTTTGGCGTAGGAAACCCGGGTTCGATTCCCGGCGGGAGCTCATGTGGTTCGAATTTCACGTTGATCAGTAAGTCTACGTCTTATATAGCCTCGCTGCTGAACGGGACGTAAAACTCAACTCACTTTGTTATATTTTTGTTGAAAACAACCAAACGGGACTATGGTGCATGCCCCGTGCTTGTACTGTTGGATGGAGCATTAGCACTCCTTTTTGGTTTCTTTCGACGATATCTCTTTATGTATTTGAACTAGATGCATGCAGTGCAGTTCCATTAAAGTTTCAAGACATAGCTCCATTAAAAAAAAACATTGTTTTTTACAAATTCTAATCGACTATATTCTTTTACTTTGTAATGGGCTACAAATATCATCCCTTCTATACACTGGAAGTTTGAAAATAGAACATCGATCGTGTCTTTCATTTCCGATACATGCACAGTGCAAGTTTTAGATGAATCACCCTGTATATTTACTATATCAATGCTGTTTATTCTATCTTTGGAGCTATGTGTAAGTTAAATAAAGATATAGGGGCCGATTAAATATTGACTTATGTGATCGCAACGCATCTTTTCTATCAATTTACGACAAACAACGTGGCCATATAAATATCGTTCTTCCGAACCTTTGCGATTGCAGTGTCTCGCAATCGTTTGCGATGTGTTTGCGATTTTTACTTTGCGTGGAATTAACATACCTATATTAGTGTAATCACAAATGAAAGCTTGTGAGTTTATACAATTATGCTTGCTCTCTGCAAGAAATTTCACCAAACAGACAGCATATTTATTGAGAAATTTTGTTCTAAAATTCGGATTCAAGACTTTCAATATGATAAATTTAGTTTCAAAATCGCAAATTCTTACGACTGACGTCATTACACAAATCCCGAAAAAAAATTTTAACGTTGTTTGTCGGAAATTGATCACAAAGATGCGCTGCGATCATGCAAGTCAATAGTTAATCGGCCTCATAATTTGACCATAGTAAATGTTTACTATTACTAATAGGATCAAGTGGGGTAACTGTAAAACGAAATAAAAATCATGCTTTTGAGCGTACAGCTCAAACTACTTGAGTTAGAAATATGAAAAAAAAAATACAATTATATACAATATACAAACATATTTGAAAATAATTCTGGCTGTTTTCATTTTCCTGGAAAAAATAAAAACATGTGTTTCAAAATAGCCCCTGCATTTGGGGCTGTTTTGAAACAATAATACGGTTATTGTAAAAAAAAAAAAAAAAAAAAAAACGCATAACTTATAGAAATAAAGATTCTAAAGAATACTGGCGTCTATAATAAAATGCTTTGGGTGTAATGTTCCACATGCCAAAATTTGGTGTAATTATCTTCTGATAATTAATCAGTTAGTCCCTATCGAAAATTAAATGAATAATAACTCGTATTTTTGGATCAGTAATAACTTTGCAAGTAATGAGAGAGGGCATGCTTGGATTTAAGAAAAAATGTTTTCATGTTAATACATATTTAGTTAATTAATGAGGCATTTGGTATACAAGATATAACAAAAGTATTGCAAGAAAAAATAAAAGTTTTTTTTTCGTTGAAAAATGGATGCTTTCATATATTTTTTCTTTCAAAAACTATCATACGTTAGATATTTGAGACATATGCAATAGATATAGCAATAAATTTATTGGCTTGTCATATTTTTTTTATTGAGACTTCAAAGTCACAGAGTTACTGAAAAAAAAACAGGCGTGTTTCACAACAGCCCCACTTTTTCTGTTTCACAATTACTCCACCTGACCCTATGTGATACAATTTCAGCAATACAGTATATTATTGCCTTTTTCATGGTAAAAGATAAGAAATTGTGATAATGTAAGAGTCCTGAAGACTGAGAGAATTAGAAAAAAAAAAACGGTATTAGGAGAAGAGACAGACGTCAGAAGAGAAGCTAGGATGAGAAGAAGAAAAAGAAAAACATGAATAAAGTAGCGATAACAGGAAATGTAAAACTGAAGGAGGGACATGCTTTTGTTTATGATATAAGTTTGAAGTGAAAGAAGAAAAGACAGATGCAAGTTTGTAAAGACAATGATATGAAATCTTTCAGTGTAACGTCCCGCGATTATGCCCGTTAGGCTAAGACAGACGGATGATTAAAGCAAGTGAATAATTATGAAATAATTGGTGGATGAATAATATGGGAGGAAACAGAAGAATCCCGAGAAAACCCACGGACACGAAGTAGTCCACCACAAACTTACTTACACGAGGATCGAACCAGTAAGTTTGTAATGAGAGAAAAGAGAAAGCAGAAGACAAGAAGGAGAAGGAAGAAGCGACAGAAAATCTAATAGAAAATGAAAAGTGATAACGTTTGAAAAAAAATACCGGACGAGGAAGGCAGAGAACTTCGAACAAGAAAATATAATGTGTTTGCTGAAGGCAGCGATATTACTGCCAAATTTGTAACACAGATTAATATTAGTAAGTGTTTGCTTCGGTTAGGTTATATTTTTTTATTTAAGTTACCGGTATTTCTAGGGGAAACTGGAGGATGTTGTCATATAACAAAACAGATCTGGATCTCACAAAATAGTGATTCTGTCCTTAATAAATACTAGGTGTTCTGAAGCCTTCGCCAAATTGCCTATACACTAGCTACATCTCTTGACGCCACCTAGCAACACACTTAGGCAGCACACCTAGCGACAAATATTAAGCGACTGTGAATTATTAGGAATTAGTGTAACTGAAAACTAAGGGATCTTGCTGTTATAAGGAATTACACTATAAAAAATTTCGCCTTAAATTTACTGACCGATTACCGTCAACTCTCGCTGCCATCCGATTACCCTAAATTTTACGGACCACCGTTTTTTCATAAAAACGGCAGACCGTATATTTAGAAGCAAAATAATATTGACCGTGTTTAGAAACAAATTTGGTACCGTATATTTTACGGTAATTTACCGTAAAATTTAGGGATCGCGTTTTTAAAAAAAAGCACAGGTGTGTTATTACCGTACAAGATTTACGGTAATTATCACACCGATTCCCTATCTAGAGGTCCTTGGTGGTCCAGCGTGCTCTCTTGCTAGATCCAGTAAGAATTCTTGCTGGGCAATATATATTGACCCAAGTTTCATCGAATTGCTGGAAACTGTATCAGTACACACACTAGCTAGCAATAATTTTTCATGGATTGATGCAACTAGAGTGCACGCTGGTCCACTGGTGTTAAAGACTACTTAACAAAAGAAAACACAAAAGTGAACGAAAGAAGCGTTGCACCTACGACGTGCATATCCATAAGAATAAAAGTTGAAATTAATTCATAGTTTGTAATATCGAACCCTTGTTCTGATATCATCTTGAACATACATTGCTTTTTCTTTTCAAAATTACCAATTTTGTCATGTATTGAACAAAACACCAGAAGAGGATTCGATATTACATACAAAAAAAAAAAAAAAAAAACTACAGTAAATCCTCGTTAACACGAATTCCAAGGGACTGAAAAATCAGGAGTTCGTGTTAAAAAAATTCGTGTTAACCGGGGACCCAAATTTTATTTTTCGAATACATTTTCTCCATACATACGCACTACAGTATACAGACTATACATACCACTACAGTATATTATGTATATCATAGAAAACACTAGAGATGGTATCGAGATGAGACTCAGTAGTCTCGGTCTCGTCTCGGTTCCAAATTCGAGACGAGACGAAGACTCTTCTCCGTCTTGATACCATCCACAGAATTGTGTCGAGACGAGGCTGAGAGTTTCGGTCTCGTCTCGATTTCGAAAAGCACGGCTCAGTCTCAAATTCGAGTTAAGATCGAAATCGAGACTAGTTTCGGTCTCGGTACCGTCCTCTAAAAAGTGAAAACACTACAGTAAGCTTATTATCCTATCTTCGAAGATTAAAAAAAAAAAAAAAAAAAAGCTTCCACGCAGAAAATCCAGGTTAAGTTATAAAATTGATAACTCCGCTAGCAGGTTGGGTACCGCTAGTAACGGAAAGGTATTTGTGACTGCTGTCACCAGTTTGGAGTTACAGGGGAGAGAAGATGTTTTGTCTCGAGCTGTCACCAGCAGCTCGTCTGCCAAGCTCCTGCATGTTCAGCGCTTGACGGAGGACAAAATCAACACCTCAAAAGAGAGGAAAGATACCTGTTTCTGGTTTTTCTCTTATTTACAAGACAATTTTCGTCTGTATAAATACTGTATGACAAAAACTGATTTGGAATTAAATCTAAAATAAGAAAAATGATCTGAAAAAAAAAAAGGATTGAAAGTTCGTGTTAAATGAAAACCTTTACTGACTCAAGGGACTAAAAATTAGTTCCTAATTCGTGCTAACAGAAATTCGTGTTAACCGATAAAACTTCCTATAAGATAACGTACAGCGATGCCGGGACCAAAATTTTGTTCGTCCTAACCGAGTGTTCGGCTTAAGCGAGTTCGTGTTAACGAGGTTCTACTGTACTTCTTGAATTTCATAGCTGAGTTTTCGCACGCTTTGAAAATGTAGTTGGAACAAATATTCATGTCCTTTTATTCTGTTGCAGTGTTAAGACTAGCTTTATTGCATGTATTTTCGCTATGAGTACCAGTAGACTAATAGTCCTCAAATATTATAATCAGAGATTCATTCGATTAGTCGCATTATTACGGCTTCAGATAACCAAGCAGGCACCCGACAACATAGCTTAGAATGGCCAGAAGTACGACTAAACAAGTGTAAAACCATATGACTTCTCGCAACACTGCCTACAGTATCTAGTATCCGCTATCCTAAATTAATAAATACGTGTTTGCATAATTATGTAACAGTGGCATCAATGCTCAAAAAAAAAAAAAAAAAAAAAAAAAAAAAAAAAAAGTCACCAAAGTTCCAGAGTATCAATCCACGCTTCGAACATGTGCATTTTCTCTCCAATGCGCATGCCCGACACAAGCATGTGACAGGAAAACGGTCTCCTACCATTATTTTAGAAAAACGGTAAACCGTATATTTTTCATGGTAGGAGGCACTTATTTTCACGGTTATTGGTTACAGTGTAGTACATTGCCCGTTTTTTCGCACGGGGGGATTACGTTCCATTTTGGACATAAAGAGCAATGGAGGCTGAGTTTGGATTTAAACGGTATCGGAAGTGTCACTGTTTATCTCAGTGACCCCGAAAGCTATGAATGCAACACTAGTATCGGTCATTTTCAATCATTTTAAACACATTCCCCTCTGCCTCACCTAAGTTGGACTGTCAAAGTGAAACGACAATAACCATCCCACGCGCAAACCTCAGCTATGTTGAAAATTTGATCGACATTGGTCGGGTGTTTGAAGAGTTGTAAAGTCACAAACAAACAGTCACTTTCAATTTTATATATTAGACTAGCTGTGGGCTGTGCCCCCAGACCCCAGCGTTTGCTCGGCCTATGATCTCGCGTTGTTTATGTATGACGCCTTTGCGTCAACAGTGAATTTTGTGCGTTTCCTCAACATTTCCTGAATTCGGTCCAGCTGGGGACTTCGCCTCTTGGTTCCCACGTTTACTCGGCCTACGGCATCGCACTTCTTAAGTCCACAATTCTACCAAATTTCAATTTTTTTTTTTCGTATTTTAACTATCTAAAATATGACTTTGTATCCCAAGAAAACGCCCATTTAAATAACATTTGAGTTTTTCATTCCCCCCGTTAGACCCCTTAAAAAGTAAAAATATTCACTTTTGGCAATTTTCCTGTGAGTTAATCCCAGAAGGCTACAATCATACAAAATTTTATCATTCTAGTCCTGCCGGAAGTGCCTAAACATTTTGGAGCGTAGAAGATGCTCTATATAAATAACATGGGAAAGATTTTTCAGTTCTCCATAAAACCACTCTACTGTTAGAAATTTTTATTTTTGGTGATTAAAGTAACGATAAAGAAAACGTACAAGTATACCGAATTTCAAGTTTTTATTCCTATCCTAAGTACTTAAAAGAGGAGATTATAGGCAAAAAAAAAAAAAAAAAAAAAAAGTGGATTACAGGTCTATTAAAAATAACACGGAGAAATTCTTTTATCTCCCCCCTTTAGACTACCTAAAAATTAAAAACATTCACTTTTGGCAATTTTCTTGTTTGTTAGTCCCGGAAAGCTACAATCATGCCAAATTTCAAGTTTCCACATTGACAGGAAGTACCCATTTATTTTATGTCAGTTCATGTAGTTTTATAGTTAGGAAGGAATTAAGAATGTATAAATATTTTCGCTTAAATATTTACACAACCCCTATCTCTTAAATAGTTTGGAGCTTTATTACCGTTACTAACAGACTAAGGCCTTTTGTTTCTATAATAAGAATTAGAAAGAAAATATCGTTTTGGAAAATACAACAAAGAGAAGAGGCTCTTTTGTTGAGAATCCACGGTTGAAATGTCCGTTTCAAGTTCAGTGAGCACGTCGCGAAAGGTAGAAGCGATCCGGACGATTAGTCAAGAAAATTCCAAGAGTCTCTCTTTCTCTCTCTAACAGCAGAGTCCAATAGAAGGAAAAGGCCGAGTTGGAAGTTGGAGATAGATGGACGGAGAGTAGTTTCTCCAGATTGAAGAATGCGTCCCTTCAGACACCCAATTAAGCAACCTCATCGGAGGAAGCAGCCAAGTAATTGGGAAAGGCACCTCCTCCTTCTTCACCTGGTGATCCATTACATCTTCAGGCCACCAACAAAATGAATGGATGGCGCACTTGATTGCTCTCTGCAGGAAGATCGGCACAACAGAAGGGAACTCGAGTCTTTTCTTCGTATCGCGAGAAAGGAAGAAAACACAGAAAGTTGTACAATTTCACGCAGATTGATGTTAATTTAAGATATATTAACGTTCTTTAGGCAAATAAAGGTTAGAATAGTGCTGTGGCACCGTGCATGAAACACATAACCCATAAAATTTAGAAATTGGAGATGTTATGCCATCGCATTTCTAGATGTTTAAGACATCATACCTCAAATCGTTAATGTTGCATCTACAGTAATATAAGAGAAACAGAGATGTCAGCATATTCTGGAAATCTTTAATGGAGAAATTTCCATGCATGAAATCCATAGCTCATAAAACGTCTGCTACTTTTATTTCAATTTAATACAAGAAGCAATAGAATTTGTACCGTACATAGTCAAGTGTAAAATATAAATAGTACTAGGTACCTATAGTAGCAAATATAGGTAGTGCGATTTACAATGAACTACCTCGCTTGCATAACGGTAGGAGGCCCATTCAAACAGCGAAACTTAGCAGATTTATGAAAACTAACTGCTTTTATTCCAGAAGAGTACTACAATTTTTATGCTGGTTTAAGTAGTTATTGCAAAGAGTTCAAGGAATCGTTATCGTAGCAAGACAACAGGAGTCCGTCTAACAGAAGTAGATTTTGACATTTCCATTGTGACATCACATTCGGAAGAAGAATGATGACTGTTTTGCAATAATGGTTGAATAAATTTAGTGACATTTCTCCTGTGAAAATTTTCTTTAGCCTACTGTGTTTATTTCTTTTAAAAAAATGATAAATATATTATTACGTCACATGTTTAGTGTATGAAGGATATCATAGGGATCAGAAATGATGTAAAACGTTTTACAAGGGTTTAAGGGAGTCTTGCAAGAAAGATTCTAACCTAATCTAATCTTTTTCGTTATTTCTAAATAATATTACAGTAGAACCTCGTTAACACGAACTCGCTTAAGCCGAACACTCGGTTAGGACGAACAAAATTTCGGTCCCGGCATCGCT
Organism: Thermobia domestica; assembly: GCF_964235325.1. Lineage (NCBI taxonomy): Eukaryota > Metazoa > Arthropoda > Insecta > Zygentoma > Lepismatidae > Thermobia > Thermobia domestica. Next base: position 23,651,483 of record NC_137464.1, read on the forward strand.
GTACGTTATCTTATAGGAAGTTTTATCGGTTAACACGAATTTCGGTTAGCACGAATTAGGAACTAATTTTTAGTCCCTTGAGTCAGTAAAGGTTTTCATTTAACACGAACTTTCAATCCTTTTTTTTTTTTCAGATCATTTTTCTTATTTTAGATTTAATTCCAAATCAGTTTTTGTCATACAGTATTTATACAGACGAAAATTGTCTTGTAAATAAGAGAAAAACCAGAAACAGGTATCTTTCCTCTCTTTTGAGGTGTTGATTTTGTCCCCCGTCAAGCGCTGAACATGCAGGAGCTTGGCAGACGAGCTGCTGGTGACAGCTCGAGACAAAACATCTTCTCTCCCCTGTAACTCCAAACTGGTGACAGCAGTCACAAATACCTTTCCGTTACTAGCGGTACCCAACCTGCTAGCGGAGTTACCAATTTTATAACTTAACCTGGATTTTCTGCGTGGAAGCTTTTTTTTTTTTTTTAATCTTCGAAGATAGGATAATAAGCTTACTGTAGTGTTTTCACTTTTTAGAGGACGGTACCGAGACCGAAACTAGTCTCGATCTCGATCTTAACTCGAATTTGAGACTGAGCCGTGCTTTTCGAAATCGAGACGAGACCGAAACTCTCAGCCTCGTCTCGACACAATTCTGTGGATGGTATCAAGACGGAGAAGAGTCTTCGTCTCGTCTCGAATTTGGAACCGAGACGAGACCGAGACTACTGAGTCTCATCTCGATACCATCTCTAGTGTTTTCTATGATATACATAATATACTGTAGTGGTATGTATAGTCTGTATACTGTAGTGCGTATGTATGGAGAAAATGTATTCGAAAAATAAAATTTGGGTCCCCGGTTAACACGAATTTTTTTAACACGAACTCCTGATTTTTCAGTCCCTTTGAATTCGTGTTAACGAGGATTTACTGTATATATTGATCATTTAAGTTTCCATTTACTGCAGGTTATTATCATATTAGTATATCCAGTGTATGACATCAACAACCAAAGGTGTACGAAATGTAAGCACTAATTTGGGGTTATGGGTTTCATGCAGGGAACATTTTGGTTTCAACATCTGAACACTATACTTTTTTTTTTATTGTGATTTCCTATATAGTGATATTGCAGTAATAGTTCAGCATTTAATGCAACACAAAGCACATTGACATTGACAATATATGGCATCAATAAACAAAATTGTACTATTTCATTTAGACTTGATCTTCCCTGAACTTGTTTTCGTGGATTATGGGTTTCATGTTCGGTGCCATAGAATATACTGTATGCATGCAAAATATTTCAAAGCAAAAAATGCATGAAACATTGCTAATATCAATCCTAGGGTTATGCAACCCTCAACAGAACGAGATAGTATGGGTTGCCTACCCCACAGGCGTTATAACGTTTAATGCCACTTTACATTATACGCACTATAACGTTTGATGCCACCAATCTCGCACATCGAGTCGAAAATCGCAGAAACGGCTTCGTCCCGGATTAGATGTAGTGAAGATCTGTCTATGTTCAAAATTTTATGGGTCTAGGCAACCACTTTCTATGCGAAAATATGATGACAGATAATACACAGTATTTTATGTTAACACTAGCTTCAATTATCCGCTTCGCTTGGTTAAAATAAGAAAAAATAGTAATGTGTTCCGTCAGTCAGTCACTTTTTACTATTTCTAAAGCGCTCTTAAATCGATAGAAACAAATGAAATATAATGAAAAATCGGAAAATAATCAGTAATCTATATAAATAAAAAATAAGTATTAATATCGTGGGCTGAATCTGGATTTAAACGGCATCGGAAGTGTCACTGTTCATCTCAGCGACTCCGAAAACTATGGATTCGACATTAATATCGGACATTTTCGATCATTTTTTATATATCTTCCTCATCACCCTCCCCACGTGCACCATCAAAGTGAAATGATAAAAACCACCCTAGGTCTGAACCTTATCTATGTTGAAAATTTGATCGAGATTGGTAGCGTGCTTCAAGAGATATGAAGTCACAAACATTGTCATTTTCATTTTCATATGTAGACCCCTACAGATAGATATATACCTGTGAGGTTCATTAAAAAAAGACTGATAAAAACAAGTAAAAACCTGACTCATCTATATTTTATAAGCCTTCTTATCTGGTCTAGTCGTCATGGGATTTTTTTCCCACCAGGGAAGCATTAAAGAACACATTCCGATTATTTGGATTCCACCTTAAACTAGGTACACGTCTCGCATAGCCTCGGTGCTGGAAAGGGACGCTACATTTCAATAAATAAACACTCTTTACTTCTTAAGATGAACGTTTGAGTGTAATACACTTCTTTCATTCATTCTGTAAATCAGTACAATGTTTTCCAACCTTTCCAGACTGATAACACACCTGAAATGTCCACTACTGCTGCCGTTGCAGGCATAGACTGGTATAGTCTCTCTCAAAATTAATTAGCTATAGGGTAATAGGTAAATAGGGTGGATCCGTGTTTCGTTAGAAGGCTGATAAGTACTTTCGGAGTGAGACTGAGAGTGTTTTCCAACTATTATGACTTGGCGACTCACTTTACCTCCACGCTCACATCACGACGGATCTAGGTTAATTTAGATCAGAATTGAGTTTTGTTGTCATCTTTGCAGGCATTGACTGATACAGTCTGTCTCAGAGTTTATTTTAACTTCCTATTAAAGACTTCATGATAAAAAATAAAATATAAAGTCCAGATGTTCACGAAGACAGAAAACTTTTGACTAGGTCAATTGGACAAAACTTCCAAAAACATCTAGGTACTTTAAAAAAATCGGGGTCAGCTGACAAGACCGACGACTCATTTCCAATCTGCACATAGGACAACAAATGAAGTTGCGCTAGAATGAAGGAGAATCCAATGGTGTGGAGATTGGAAGAGGAGTCAGATAAAGATGTGGTATGTGGTCCCAATTATTTAACATTTACAGTGAATATTTAATGAAGGTAGCACCAATGGGAATTGGGGATTTCAAGATTGGAGGGCAGATCATTAACAAGGTCAGGTATGGAGATGATACGCTTATTATATCTAGAACCGAAGGACTACAGGAGATGTTTGACAAAATAATTGGCACTGGGAAACTGTATGGAATGGAAATCAACATTGAAAAATTCAGTCATGAGAAATGAACCTCTGCCCGTAGCAGCGCAGAGGTGGGTTAGTATTTCCTGCCCAGAGCAATGCTGAGATTGGTAGAGTTAGGGAGTCTCTTGCACCCAGTGCAGCTTGGAGAGAAGGGTAGGAACTAATCAGCTGGAACTTATGTCTTAGCCACCTGTTCACACGCTCTTTTATAGTTGATTTTGGAGGCGGAGCCAGTGGAGGGATTGTAGAGGTCTCTTCGTTACTATTCGTGTTCTTCTCGTATTTCTTCGCAGACGGTATCCGTCGGCTGCTTGCGATACTTATAGAGAAGCACGTGGCGGTATTGTAAATGTGAAGGGAAAATCGGAATAAATAGAATTTCGCTTTTAAAAGTTAAAACTTTCAGACTTGAACAATGAATTCATGTTCATTCTGAATGGTATAAAGTGAATAATCAAAATTAATAATTGCAAGAACATACCACATCTTTGATTTTTTCTTTATCTTTAGTTCACGAGTTGAGAGATGTGGTTACTAATTTGGGTACATTACTGAGAATTACGTTCTTACTATTTTAAAGAAAATAATCTGGTAAATACACTACTTGGGTGAAAGTACACATGAAGGCTTGGAAATTGCTTATAAAACTGTGAAATAAATTTCAAATTATCTTTTATCAATTGACAGTTTCTAGAAGATCTTTCATAGGAAAAGAAATGAAGATTATTTCTGACATCTCAGAGCTATTTTCAAGATACTAATATTTATTATTATTACCATTAAAACATATGTTCCAGTATTTGAGTCAAGTTTAGACAAACACGATTCAGATTTATTATTTCTTTTAAAATCAGCTTTAAATAAGAATCTTTCAACTGTGGCCATTAAAAGAATACTAGCAGAAATAGGTAATACTTTAAAAATCTATTTTATGATTGTCTTTTCTTCTCTAGTAATAAGCACAAGAAAGAGATTGAAATAGAAACTTCAGAGACAATAGTACACGAAAACAAAAGAATGAAGAAAGAAAAAAACAAATGAAAAACGACAAGGGAAGTTGAGTCAAAGAAGGAAAAAAAAAGTAGGAACGAGTTTGTGCGTGTGTCGTACATATGCATTCAAACGGTAAATTGAAACGAAATGGGATGGCCCTTTTTTGGTGGGACGGTGTTCTGAAAAGCAAAAATGCAAACTACTACTACTACAACAAAATAAAACAAACCTTTCTTCTATATATGCATTCACTATTACCGTCCTTTTCTTTCATTCACACAGACACACACACACATACACACATACACACACACACACACACACAGTTACACAGAAAGCCTCACTTCCACACAAAGACACATATAGTTTGTTTAAGACGGTGCATACTTATGGCGGTCCATGAGCACTACACTCTCTTTCTGCATATATGCATGTTCAATAAAATCTTCTACATTTTTCTCTTTCCATTTCTCTCTTAGTTCCTTTTTTATTTGTACTATTTGTTTTATTTTGTTGTTTATTTGTTTCTTTTTGTTTGTTTGTGTGTGTGTGTTTTCATTTTGTTCACATCAATCAGACTCTGGTATATTTCGCTTCCTAAGTTGCACTTTGATGTTCCTGTAAAGCCAGTTTTTTTTTCATTTTTTTTTTTTTTGAAAAGTGCTTCGAAAGAGTAATGCAGGATTGAACAGGAAAGAACCGGGGCTGGAATTGGTAAAAGCCGAAGATAAAAGAGAGGAACGTCCAATAGAATTGCAGCATGATGTTTTAAGAGAACACGATAATGCTATACTGTCTTTCATACATATCCACACTGATATGACCTATTTTTTCTAACGGATATATACACACAGGGTGTTTCAAAAATACGTGGTATAAATTTAGGAATGAACCGCTAACACATGTTTTATATAAGAACCAGTTGAGAATGCTCCGAGAGCATTGCCAGAACGAATTTAAAAATAATTACTTTTTATTAACTTCTACATGATTATACCAATTCTTTTATGTACTTTATTATTATAGTTATTAAACAATTTTTGTAATATCTATCCATTTATAGTTTCCTTCAGTACTAATTTTTCCCCACATGTTTAGTTTAAGAGTTCTGTTTAAAACGTTCTATGATATGTTATGCTCAAAATTGAAAAGTTCGCAAAATATCATCTCTCTATGAATAACGTTTCCCAAAATATGGCTCCTCAAATCTCCCGAAATCCGAACTTTTTTGGCCAATATCTGGGGAACGATAGCCAGTTGGTACCGGTTACTATTTGGTACCAAAATGTTTACTATTCTCCTAGGTATTGATCAACACCAGTATCATATCTCTATGACTTACGGTTCCCCAGATATAGCTCCTTAAATCTCCAGAAATAGGAACTCTTTTGGCCAATATCTCGGGAACGGTAAAAGTGACGCGAAAAATTCCCTCGCTTTTTTAGATAGTTTGTGATGCTTTATCGAATGGAGAGCTCAAAACTGAAAAATCTTAAATAACAGACTGACACACACACACACACACACACACAGACGTAGATAATTCAGTAACGAACTTAGTTTTTGAGGTATTAACGTGCTTTGATTTCGTTGAGTTCTAATGAAGATACAATTCCCTTCACACGAGTTTGGGATTTCATTTACCTCGGATTTACATCTATCTCTTCAATATCTGTAACACTTTTAGAATTACCGTGTTATTAACGTTAGGACTCAGGAACGTTGAAGAAAAATGTGTGATATGAACGGCTGCACGGACTTACAAACGAGAGCCAATTTAAGTCCAACATCTTGTTCTAAACCAGCCGGTCCCCAGACCGGTTTTGGACCACTGAATCCTTTCAACCGGCCCGCCCGATCCGTTATTGAATGTGTATTTTTTACGTAATGTCTTCAACTGAACTGAAATTTCTTTTCTGGATAACTGATACCCACCTTGAAAATATTCTCCTTATTAGAACATCCAATTTACCACCGAACATTGAGAGACTAGTTGAGAACATAAATTTCCCATTAAAATGAAAAATAAATAGATTTTTGTGCTTTTCTTTACTAAGTAAGTATGTTGGTTACCGTTATAACAGATTTTGTGTTCCTGTGATATTACTGTACGATAAGCGAGTTTCTCCATTGGATACGTAAGTCCTACGTGATTGGCACACTCCCTATTCCAACTTGCACATGCATGTCCTAAACATGCCCATGTTGATTGCGATTTCATATTTCAACATGTTATAAGACTACGAATTCGAACATTTAAAAAGTTAAATTTCACCTGCTTAAACACTCAGCAGATTAGAGATCTATTTCTATATCAAGTTTGATCAATATTGGATTAACTCAGGGGCCAAAGGCCTCCACAGAAAAATATTTCAGATGCATATTAAGGAAATCACGCTTTACGATATACATGAGAGAATGATATACCTGGCTTTGTTTCTCGTCCACAAAAAATCTTGAGTGTAGGTTCATATTGAAATTTACTATCTTAATATGTAATGATATAGTTTTTTTTGTGATTAATGTAACTATATTTTTTTCAAGATTGAAGCAGTGATTAAGAAGGATTGTAATATTACAATCTTAACATCTTCATGAGCAGTGACGACGCCAGCTTTAATTTCTTCGGAGAGCAAGTGGAAAGGCAGAGACATTTTTTGTATAACATTCTTGTACTTTTTTTTTTCGATTTGATTTTAGTTTAGCCGTCACTTTCAGCAATGAGGCTATATGAGACGTGGGCTACAGCTTAATCGAACCCGGGTCTTCTATGCCAAAAGCGCGTACGCTAACCGCTTATCCACAAATTTAAGATACTTGGTTTACATTATAATACAACATCTCTACGAAAGGGTAGTCGGGGGGACATGGGGCGACTGGTGGGCGCTCGCCACCTTGCCTCCTTTAGCGTCCTTACTGTCCATGAAACTTCCGTCGGTAAAGGTGTATTAACATATATGTCGTTAACATTGAACTGTTGTCAGTGGCGGTTGTAGGAGGTAAAAACTGGGGGAGCAGACAAAACCCAAACTATGATAGATATATCATGAGTTTACTATAAAGTTTCAAAAATATATAAATAGCTTAAATTAATTTTGTCCCTCAAAAAACTGGGGAACCTAGACTCCCCCGGCCCTGCGCTATATCCGCCACTGACTGCTTTGCGCCATTTTTTTCTTAAATTAAAAAAAAAAGATCCCGCGATATCTACTGAAAAGTGTTTATGGTATATTTAAACCGAAGCTCTTAATTCACACTGCTGCTCCTTCTTAAGAAAAGACGATACGGAGCACACACTTGACAGCACAATTTATCCGACAATACATTCAAAATAAGTTACGCACACACACACACAGCACTAGTTGAGCCCTCTGTTGTTTAAGTTAGAAAACACAACAGTTGGGGGAGGGGCATCTGTCCTCGAATTCCGTTACACTATCACGTGGTGTGCTTCACGTTCACCACTGTCTGTAACATGGTGAATACATACAAACACGGTCAATTGAAGCGATTAGAGTAAGCATTGTAGATTAGCTGGAGAAATTAAGCTAGAGACTAAGAGGATTACCAAAGAGAATACCCATCCGTTTCGGTTGCCAGACTCATTTTCAATAAAACGAACAATAAAAAAAAAAAAAAATCTGTATGCTTGTTCGTTGCATAAAACGATCGCAGCTATATTTAACCAACTCTCGTAATAATAACTCCTCTATTTCAGGATACTAATTCTCGATATCCCTTATTTTTTCCCCCACTGTTATCCTTATAATCTTCCAGGCCGTCATGTGGTTTTTACCTTCATATCCAGTGAAACAGACTTTTTAGGTCAATAAACCCCAAGCATTAAAAAAAAAAAAAAAAAAAAAAAGACCTACATACATATTTTCTTTGCCACCTCTGTGATTGCGCGAATGTATTTTCGGCTTAATAATGAATCTAACAGGCTAAATGAAAGGATTCAACTTTAATTTGGCGAATTTACGTCCTTCGCTTGAAGTCCTAATGCAAAAATATTTTAATAGATTACACATGGGTATGTATGATAAAGAATAACTTTTTTCATATCTTTTTTTTTAAAAAAAGAAAATTGTTTTTCACGGTAGTTTTTAGCTAGTAGAAAACTGTTCAAGCTGCTTGGTGCAAATGAACTGTAATACAGGAAGAAGCAAGATATATACTGTACCTTGGATGTTATGACCTATTTTGGTATTTAATTTGTTACTAAATCGATTGCGTGGGAGACACGAGTTCAATTTCCGGCGGGAGCTCATGTGGTTCGGATCCCACGTTAAATTGTAGATTCACGTCACATACAGTCTCGTTGCTGAATGGCATGCCAAATTCCTACGCCAAAAGGTGCGTACGTTAACCGCGTAGCCACAAGGGAGCTCAAGATTATCATTAACACGTGAATTCTAATTTCTGAATATTGACTATACCATAATATTATCTACAGGGTGGTCCGGAAGTGAGCGTACTTCCCCTTTAGTTTCAGCAGTATAGTGTTAGTTATGGTAGAATGTCTGTACACAGTTACCTTGAAGTCTTAAGAGTCATAAACATAGGTTTGATCACCATCCATGTCGTAACACAGCTGAATTCTGCGCCAAGTTCTCGCAGATGTTTTGCGGAGATATTCCGGAGTCACCGAGGGTGAAGGCGTGTTTCACAGCTGCTCGTAATTCCTGCGTTGTGTGATATCGCGTGTTTCTTACTTGTTGATTTATGAAATCTCAGAGAGCATTGTTTGGTGTCGTCAGATCGGGATTTCTTGGAGGCCAGGCAAAGGGAGCTGTTGAAGATGCACAACCTCTTCCAATCCAGCGGCCAGAAAACGTCTGATTCAGGTAATAACTGTTACCAAGCAGAAAACAGCAGAAGACAAATGAACATGGATAGCAATGTTGCCTGTTAATGCCAAGCAATGTTATCAGACAATGCCAAGCAATGTTACCAAACAAATGTGGGTAAAACCTAAACCGTCACAGAACACCAATTAGAGGTACGCCCACTTCCGGACCACGCTGTGCAGTATATAAAACAAGAATTATGAATACTGTGCTATATATGGTTGCGAAACATGATCGCTTACTAACTATCAGTACGTATTTGAAAACAAAATCCTCAGAGGAATATTCGGACCCAAGAGGAACGGGAATGGGGAACGGTGGATACTTCATAAAGAGGAACTGCATAATTTATACCGTTTACCTAACATTGTTAAGGTCATCAAGTCTAGGAGGCTCAGGTGGGCAGGTCATGTAGCCAGGATGGAAGAAAGTAGGAACGCTTTCAAAAGTCTTAACTGTAAGACCAATCAGGAAAGACCATTAGGAAGACTTAGATGCAGATGCGGGGACAATGTTAAGATAGATCTCGCAGAAATATAAAAATACAGAGTAGAAACTGAACCCAACTGTCTAAGGACAGAAGTCAATGGAGAGATGACATATACAGGGCCGGATTAAGGAGGGGCTTAGGGGGCTATAGCAACGGGTCTCCAGATGGACAGGGCCTCCACTTTGAGCAAAATGTCAACTGGGTGATGTTAGGGGCAGAATCGGGACAGAATCTGTTTTAAATTAATACACATGCCGTTGATATAAAAAAAAGAAGAAAGCTTGACTTGTTAGAGTAATCGGATCATGGAATGAGATTTATCCCACCCAACACAAGTACATACTGATCATGTGTAAAGAATGTTCCTCGAGGTACATTGGAATGTACATGATAGGTACGTGAATAGAGCAATCATGTGAAATACACATGTAAGGAATAAGGTTACTTCCGCCCAAAAGTACGTGCATGACACATACCGAGGAATGTATCTATTATGTGTATATCACGTACCGTGTATGTACTTGACACATTTACTTGGCATTGGCATGTGCCAGGAATGTACTAGGCATGTCAGTAATGTTCCTTAGGGCAGTGCTATGCAACTGGGGGTGCGAGTACTTAAATACTAAAACCATAACGCTTCATTTTTACGTTCGAATTTAGAAGCTTGTACTTTTAAAAAAAGCCAAGGAACTAACTCTGAAAATATATGCCCTCCTCCGGCATCTGTGTGGCAATTTAACTATCTATTAAAATACTACAGTAACATTTAGGAGCGATTTTTTTTTTAACTGACTTTCATTCCCATCTGTCGATGGGCGGGCCGTAGAAGGTTACGCCTTCTCTTTGGCCAGTGGTTTAGATTAATAATTGTTAAGTACTGTAGAGATGGACGTCAGGTTTCAATAAGATGATGGAGAACCTAAGGTAAAAATGTCAAATTTTGTGTGCCTGTGAAAGGAGTGGTAAGCTTAGGCTAAAAGTCGTGGCCTATGTGCTCGGATCTTTATCGATAGAGATGGGGATGGGTTTGGTATATATTGCGATCCGGGTTGTAGTCAAGTGAATTTGTAGCTCTTTCGTAAATGGCGAGGAGATGGTTTAGGAGCGATTTTTTTTTTTTTTTTAACAAGAGTTTCATTCCCATCCAATGGATGGGCGGGCCGTAGAAGGCAACACCTTCTCTGTGGCCAGAGATATTTTAGGAGCGACCGAGCTCTAACCTATAATCTTAGCATTCAAACCTTTGATTTACGGTTATTTGTGATTTCACGTTTATAACAAAGACAAATATTTTTAAAAGAGTGTAGTTTAAATAAATTACTGAAATAAATATTTTTCACAAAGTTTATCCTTTTAAATTATTGTTCAAAGGCCTTTGCCTTTAGTAAGCCTTCTCCGAAATACATGCAAATGAATTGTGCTGCCATCTTTGGAGCTCTTTTAAAATACACATATATGTTTCTCGACAATGAGATCTCAGAAACTACAGGCTCTAGAAAGATGACGTTTTCACTGATCGATTGCAAATTTCATGTAGATTGTCCAGTTCTAATTGAATATTTAAAAAACATGGGCACTATTTCTTTAGTACATTTTTACGGGTACATTGGAAGTGTTGAACTTTCAAAAAAATAAAATAAAACATCACATCCTAATCATTACACATTCCAACACCACACTGTTGTATATAGCGGTTGTATATGTCTCCGGCATTTGTTTCATAGCCAAATAATAATGGAAAAGGAAGGATAACCATTTCTCCAGTCTAAGATGAACTTTTTTGGGGAGTGTTTTTCCCAATAAGCACCATATATAACTGACAATATATTAATTTTGTATGTAATGTATTTGCTTATTACATACTGCATGCAAGAAGAAAGAAAACACTGGTCGTACATGAATTAGAAACTCCAACCGGAAGTAGGCTCAAATCTTGCAAACGGTGCGAGATATTCAGAAAAATAATCGAAAAATCCCCCTTTATGATACCCCTTGGCTATTTTTAAATCAATACGTCTTTAACTTGTGTCTGTAAAGAGACATGTAGGACAGATGTTGTAAGGAATGATAAGGCGATATATGCTCATATGCGAATAATGCGCTGTGTAGAGAGCGCAGGTTCAGCTAGTTTCTTGCAAAAATTCTTCAATCGAAGATTTATAATCGCCACTGATTTTCAATTTTGTCGATATTATCTTCAAATTCCACAGAAGGTGAAAGAAGAAGCTAAATCAGTAAAAGATGTTTCACCGGTTTCACAGTTTCCTGAAGGATGTCTATATTATCAGGCTGAATTTCTTTAAGGAGTTAGTTTATACTTAAACTTACGTCTTCCCGAACATTTTATTTAACGTCTAGTTTTAACGTACAGGTTTTGAACAATATAACCATCAATGCTAATTTTATGAGGACAATTCTGACAGTGGGGTTTAGAATGTTACAACCTAGAGAACGCATCAAACGTCAGAAAATTGCAACATGACACACACAATATATTACAATGTGGCTAAACTCAGAAAGTGGCTATAGAAGTGAAAAGCATATGGCTAAAAAGCCACTATTGGCTCTTTGGAAATTATGTGACTAACGACGTTCTCAAAATGGCCAGATCTCGTCACAAAGTGGCTAAATTGGCAACCCTAGTCGCAATATGAAGCAACTTAAGCACAACCATGCCATGGTACATGGGGTATGTGCCATTCACATTCCTCACATTCCAGTGAAGCATGTAAAAGTACCTTTCAAGTGTCAGAAATTCCTCGAAAGGCACGTACCTAGCGACACGTGCTATGCATATGAAATGTACATTTTTCAAGTACCAGGTACGTAAACGGTACATATGGAACTTAAATGGCACGTTCCTAGAATGTACCTGGTTGGGTGGGATGTTAACGATGTAACCTGTAATAATGATTAATTGTTAAATATATAGTTAAAATTGAAACGTTACCTTTTAAACGATATTTAGGCTATGAATTTTTAGCATTGCTGAAGTATAGTATATTGGCGCAGTACCTTGTTTAACAGGAATATTTACTTTAAAATCCTTAATTGGTACATCAATAGATCCTTTGAAAACATCTTCAAATTGCTTCAATAATTGCTCTTTCAATACATTTACAGATGGACTATTTTCTCCCCCAATCTTTCTTAGATCATCTGTAGTACCAAACATATTTATCAATTGACTCCTCCACTGTGGTTCTAACTCATCTAACCAACTTCTGCCTAAGATCGGATGGAATGGATCTTGTTTTGCTATCATTAAGGACAAACAATCCTTGTAGTTCTTGTGTTCTACAGTAACCTTACATTTTCCCACGGTGTTAATAGGTGATCCGTCTGCATTATTCAAACGACCTTGAAAAGTTTCGATCGAAGTGTCTTTTAGCAAAGGTGATTTATAACCTATAGCAGAAACAGCTGCAAACTGTATCAAGTAAAAATTTGATAATTTGTCCATTACATTTCAAATAAACATAAATAGGATCCCTGAACATGGCTCTGCTAGCATTCACTACAAATCCTACCGACTGCGCCAATATAATATACTTCAGTAATGCTAAAAATTCATAGCCTAAATATCGTTTAAAATGTAACGTTTCAATTTTAACTATATATTTAACAATTAATCATTATTACAGGTTACATCGTTAACATAAATCTCATTCCATGATCCGATTACGTATCACAAATCATATAATTCAGAAACTTCTAACAAGTTAAGCTTTCTTCTTTTTTTTTCTATCAACGGCATGTGTATTAATTTAAAACAGATTCTGTCCCGATTCTGCCCCTAACAGGTATCTTGAAGATTCATGAAGATACAACCATCATAAAATAAAATATGACCAAAAAAATGTAACATATTTCCTTAACTTTCCAACTGCATTTTCACTGAAATGTATTAGGTGAAGTCAGCAAGGGGGCCACTTCTATTTATTCTAGCCCCAGGCCTTCAGATGAGCCCTGGACATATTTCATTCGACAGATCACATGAAGTTGAACAAAAGACGCTTTAGGATAAGTTCTCATGAAAAAGGTTTTGAGATAAGAAAAACAATTTTTTTACAGCGTTAAAATGTATGTTGTTGATCACTAATAATACTAGATTGTAGTTTTTATTCTCCTTCAATATATTATTTGCGTGCTATATATGTAAAATATATAATGTTAAGTAGGAGATTGTATTTATTGTTTGATTTTTCCTAACAGTAACACACTCATTACTCACAGTGACGTCAACAATACTTATAACATGACTTTTCCAGCAACTAAGGTCGTTCATAGAATGTACGGCGACAATAAACATCTAATGATACCGTATGTGTCAATATCCTTCATGCGTGGGCTTGCTTTTACACTACAATGTTAACCAAAATCTTAAGCCGTCAATACAATTCCGTCACAAGAACAGGATTTCCTTTTCAGTTCAAGGCAGTTGTACGCCTTGTCGCTATGCAACCTATTTTATTCTACTACTTTGCAGAATTGCATATACTTTGAGATCAACAATTTACTGATTTTTTTTTCTCCGCCAGTAAAAACTATCATTATCGTCGCATGAGAACCAGAGGAAGTAACTCCAAAAATGCTATTTTCGTTTTCATCATGTTTGGACCAGAGGTGGGCATTTTTGCTAACCCTCACTCACCCTCACCCTCAATTGACTCCCTCACCCTCACCCTCACCCTCAGCCACCCTCACCCTCATTGGCTCCCTCACAGTCACCCTCAGCCACCCTCACCCTCAATCGACGTCTTCACCCTCATCCTCAACCACCCTCACCCTCAGTTGACTCCCTCACCCTCACCCTCAGACACCCTCACCCTCAACCGACTCTCCCACTCTCACCCTCAGACACCCTCACCCTCAGTCGACCCCATCACCCTCACTCTCAGACACCCTCACCCTCAAGGGAATCTGTCACACTCACCCTCAGACACCCTCACCCTCATCTACCGAAATGAGGGTGAGTGAGGGTGAGGGCGGCCCTCTTGAGGACAAAAATGAGTGAGGGTGCCCATCACTGGTTTGGACATAATTTTGAAGGCTCCACTTGGTGTAAATGGAACGTAACGCCATCTGTTCTCCTTGTCGATCATCTGTTGTAATGTAGCTTAATTACTATATTATTAAAAACACATCTTTCTAAGAAAATAATATTTTTGTCTTCTCGCCTGTAAACCTACGAAAATGGAGTTACGTTCCTCTGGTTATCATGAGACAATATCTAGGCCATATACGTAGAAATAAACCTTTAGTTTTCTTGTGGAGTCCCAATCACATATACTCCCACCAGGGAGGGGGTCTACCGGGTCTGGAATAACCAAACTTCCTATCTCAACATGCATTTGTACACTTTCTCAATAAATCTATAATTATGTAACAGAGAAATGAATGATTCATATAGCATTGATCTTACACTTCATCTGTACTCTTTTCTCTTATAAAATCAATCTAGTTTTATCATCTTTTTTATCTGAAAATATAGGTGAAAGTATTTTACAATTACTTATACCCTTTTCTGAAGGAAAATAATATCCGTCCAATATTACATAGATGTACTGGCTTGTAATATTGGCCTCCCCCCCCCCTTTACAGCTTTGATCTCCAGCAAAAATTTCTGGGTGCGCGACTTACTCCCACCAACGGAATCGGATTTCCGACTAGACAAACAAGGCACATGACTACGGTCGCAGAACTCATAGAAGACAGAAAAGAAAAAAAATATATAACATTTGGAACGTTTCCAACATAATAACTAAAAAAAAAATGTTAATGAACTATCTAAATCCATAAAGAAACCTTTATGTACCTAAAAGTAAAATGTAGTACTGTAAACGCGGGCTACATGAGCCCTGCAGGTTAACTTGAGCCCAAAACGGAAAAATGTTGTTTGGTTCTCTGTGGACTCTCAACATCAGTAGAATTACGTAGTTCAGTGCTTAGGTGGTAGGCAACAGTACTACGCTGTAAAAAATCGTTGTGTTATTTCAACGACATGCCTATTAACGTATGCCACAACGTTAACACGATTGTGTTAAAATATAACAAGCAAGTGGTTAGAACAACTCACTCTTCATTTGGAGTTGTGTGTCAAATGCCGGTAGTTGAAATGACACACAACCTGTGTGTTAAATTAACACAAGCGTAGAATCTTCGGTGTTGTTTTCTGTGTGATTGCCAAATATGTTGGGCATCTAATTATAAAAGGTTATGAATTGAAGCTACAGACAAACACAGTAGAAAGAAATACTTAAACAAATCCAGATATACGCAAAATTTCAAAATGCAAACCGCACGATGTGTTTTCAACTGTTTTATATAATGTTTCTGAAGAAACCCTAACAGCACAAGATGTGCTACGCATGTGCCATTTAGGTGTTCTAAATTCATCTCCCACATTTGATGCATTTATTGCTTCTTTTTCTAAGCGATTGTGTACTAGAAGCAACAAACGAAATTTTGAGTTTTACGTCCCACGGTTATGCCGGTGAGGCTAAAGGAGACGGTGATAATGAGTAATGAATGAAATGGTGGAATGAAGAAAGTGGGAGGAAACGGGAGAACCCCGAGAAAACCCACGCACACAGTGTTAAGCAACAAACGAATCAACTTTATTAGATGGCAACTGGCGCCGATCATTTGAAAGTGAATATGGAAGAACTATAAAATACTGTAAAGTAGACAGTCGTCATTTTGTTATAAAATTAGGTCTACTGGGCGAGCAGATTTTATCTTATCCGAACGGTTATCGTCGAATATACGCGGCTTAAAGGAGCACTCTGATTAGCCAAATTCAAAAGACCTCAACAATTTATCTCTCTACAAGCGTTTTCTTCATTGCCTCCGTAGCCAAGTCAGAAGAGCACGCGGCTAGTAGTTGAAAGGTTGGTGGTTCGTGCCCCCCCCGCCACTGGAGTACATTTTTAGACTCAGCATAATGTAAACAAATTACGCATATAAGCGATTTAACATATTGGGGGAGTAATTTTGTGGTTCATTAACGCTTACGGCACGGCTCAACACCGGTTGTGTGTTAAAGACGTAACACACTTCCTGTGTTAAACGCCAGCACCGCGGGGTATGTGTTGAACTAACACCTCATAGTGGTAGTCACGCTGGAACCACTGCCCTGTGTTAAAATTGAGTTGAATTAACACAACCATTTTTTACTATGTAGGCAGACTCGCGTGGCAGTCTAGGAAGATTTGGAAGTCACCGCTAATGGCAGGATTGGTTATGAAATCTATACCAAAGTTTGTTGTGGATTTCACGCTGCACACTTTCGTCTGGACAGATATTAGGAATAGTCTAAAACTGTAGGAAAGTGCATACATTTCATATTTAGTTTAGTGTCAAAGCCAATTGAGGACTGTTCATGTCCTAAGTAATTCATTAATTGAATAATTTGTGGTTAAGTATAACTGGTACACATTATCTGCAAACGCGGGTTACTTGAGCCGATGGGCTCAAGTAATCCGTAACAATGTGTCTTGCTGCTCAGTGCATGAACAGGTTTGGGGCTCATGATGCCCACAACAAATATGTCACTATTTAACCCTTTCACTGTGGAAGGCGACGGAAAAAGAAATTCCCTAACCTGCGAATGTCGATTATAGTCGACGTGTTAAAATTTGTCTGTATCTTGGGTTTGTCGATTATAGTCGCCAAAGGTTTTCTGTGTGATTTCTATTGTTTATCGAAAACAATAGAACACAAACACAAATGAACGGTACAACTTTGGCGACTACTCTCGACAAAGCCAAGATACGGACAAACAAAGTTTAACACGTCGACTATAGTCGACATTCGCATGTTAAGGAAATTTGGTTCTGTCGACAAAAGTCGACTTCCTCTGTGAAAGGGTTAAATATGTATGCTTTATATTAATTACATTATACCAAGAGGAAAAAAGCTACAAGTGCCACCTGACAGAGTATAACTGCTTTCGGCTCTACCAGTAATACCAGTGCATGTGTGGACAACAGCAAATACCAGGAAAAGGGCAAAAAAAAGAAGAGTTTCTTCAAAAACAAGCAAGGCCACCATTCGAAAACGAAAACAAGCATTGGAAGGCACCACATCAAAAGAAGAAGACGCATTCAGCTTGAACAGGGGGTGGCAGTGACATCAGCGTCGATAATCCTGATGAAGAACATGTAGGACATTTGACTATGAATTGTGGCCAGACCGAAGCCAAACCAGCGCCAACCCTGGCATCTGTAACGAAAGATGACCTCGAAATAGGCAATTTTGTTCCGATAAAATAGAACAGGGAGGAATATCCAGGAGTCGTCCTCGCTATCGATACAGAAGGTGTTCAAGTCGACCGCATAGAGCCTATACAAGAGGCTTGGAGGTGGCCCAAGACAAATGTGAGGATGTGGAATGTGAAATTTCTTGGTGTATAAATGTGAAGATGTGGTAATAAAAATAGAATCCCCAAAACTAATCAAAAGAGGTTTGTTTACTTTAACTGGACTGTAAACACTGTTACATGACTACTAATGTTTGTACAATGTCTCACAAATTGTGTTCAACATAACTTTTTAAAATTCATATTTGTCATTGAAATCAACGCTTGGATGTCTGTGAGTGTGCAGAAATTATATTAATCTAATAACCATCAACCTATTTGCTTCCAAACAATTTTCAAATGATATTATCTGTCGGACTTAGAGTTTGGGCTCAAGTAAGCCAACCATAAGGTTAAAAAAAACACAAATATAAAATACTTACTACTTCACAAACATTGCGAATTGTACCTAGGTATATTAACTTATCCATAATAAACCGTAGTTTCACAATATAAGGTCATTATGTTAAAGAAAAAACTGTTGTACACTATTTACACAAATTTATGTTAGAAGTTTCAAAATCTGGGCTCAAGTAGCCCACGTTTACGGTACTGTAAAACAGTCTGTAGCTAAAACTGTCAAAGATATCCTGGAATGATTACATTGGTGGACAGCTTATCATGGGATGGGTGTAAGTAGCAGACGAGAGGGTCCTCCGCTCATAAATTGTTTAGACACGCAAGATGTCTAAGTCCGCCATTGTTCACCAGATATCAAAACTTGTGGTTTCCCTACATCAAATGCAGGCACACTAATAAGTTAGTTCGTATCATACTCTTTATGTTAAGATTTAATTCATTTTTCTTCGAATACAATCAACACGCATTTAGATATAGTATTATTTAAATTTGAGATACAGTCGAAAACCATTTTATAAGCGCGTTACATAGCTTCTTCGCGCTATATGGCTAGCGTACGCGTCTTCGGTGTGGGAGACCAAGGTTCGATGGCCAGCGGGAACTCAAGTGATTCGGATAGTACATTAAGCTTTAGGTCCACGCTTCAGTGCTGAAAGGGGCCGTTAAACTCAGAAAGAACGAACCGATAAACAAAGAAGTAAGAGTAATAACGAGAAGTAAGCAAACATTTTGTTAGTAAGACTTGCCAAAGTGTTCCCTAAGTTTTCATATGGATATGACAAAGGTAATTAAAGCATAATTTTTCACATAGGTGAGCGCAAAGATAATACAACTTTAACTTTTCATATAGGTGTGCTCAAAGGTAAGTAAAGCAGAACTTTTCATAGGGGTATGCACAAAGGTAATTAAAACAATTTTTCATATAGGTTAGCACAAATGTAATCAAAGTTTAACTTTTCATATAGGTGTGCATAAATGTAAATAAAGCAGAACTTTTCATATGGGTGTGCACAAAGGTAATTAAAACCATTTTTCATCTGAGTGTGCGTAACTTTCCACATGATTGTGCACAAAGGTAATTAAACTTACCCACCCTCTCACTACAACTTTCTTAAGGTTGGTTTAAAGGGACAAGGTTTGCCGCTAGATGGCACTACAGTCTTCGTACCTCTCCCATGTATTTTTTTATCTTTCACGAAAATTCATAATTTCTCTTACAAATTTCAACCTACAGACTTCAAAATTTAAGAAAAGGAACTTCATAATTTATCGAAGGCAATAATTCGTGCCGATTTTTTATTTAGAATTTTCTTCATTGTTGAAATGGCTTGATTGTTGAAATGGATATCCAAACCTTTAACAATGAAACTGTTTCAACAATGAAGAAAATTCTAAATAAAAAAATCGGAACGGATTGTTCCCTTTAATAGGCTATGAAGTTCCTTCTCTAAAAATTTGAAATCTCTAGGTTGAAATTTATAAAAAAAATTGTAAATTTTCGTGAAAGGTAAAAAAAAAAAAAAAAACATGGGAAAGATACGAAGACTGTAGTGACATCTATCGGCAAAACTTGTCTCTTTACACTAAGCTTAAGTGTTCATTTTATTAGGGTTTAACTATTAAAATGAGATAAAAGGAATTAATTGAAGAACTATAAATAACAAAACTTTTAGCACATGACAACCGAATAAAGAAGAAAAAAGAATCAAGGCATTACGCTTAACATGTACTTAAACAATTACTAATTTCGACTTAGGTAAAATTGAAGTTACTTCAAATTTTATGGAACACATTTCTTACTTAAGTCGAGGAATTATATATATATATATATATATATATATATACAGGGTGCTTCAAAACAACACTGACAACGTTTGGGAGGTAATTCCTGACACCAAGATAACACAGAGAGTATAGACCAACCGTGGGTACATAAATGCTTCTTTTCGGAGTTATAGGCTGCTGGAGACACGAAAAAATGAACTACAAAGGTTCATAGGTCCAAAACAATGGGACCTACCGTAGTCACGTCAAGACTTCACTTAGGAACTAGTATGTACCCTATCCAAATATCTATGTTTCAGAATCCTGCATTAGTTCCACAACAATTTTTATAGAGGTAATTGGTGAGTACTTCAAATTATATGTCTGTAGCCAAACTCCCTCCATAACAATTGTTGTGTAAGCACTTTAGGATTCTGAAACATATATTTTTGGATAGTGTACATATTAGTTCCTAAGTGCAGTCTTGACCCGACTACGGTAGGTTCCATAATTTTGGAGTTATGGACCTTTAAATATAATTTTTTCATGTTTTCGACGGCCTATAACTCCAAAAGGAAGCATTTTTGCACCTAGATTGGTCTATACTTTTTGTCTTATCTTGGTGTCAGGTATTACCTCCCAAACGTTGTCGGTGTTGTTTTGAAACACCTTATGTTGATTTTATAGAGGAAGCTGCGGTATAGGCTCCGCTTTTACACCTCTCTCTCTAAAATGATATTCGCCGGTACAACCCAACTTGAGACATAGGTATTTAGATAGAGAGTGTACTAGTTCCTCTAATAGTTCTGTAACCGCCTTTGATATCTCTCATAGTTTTCGAGCTAGGCAGCCTCAAAGTTACAATTTTCTTGATTTCGACACCTTGTAACTTTGAAACAAGGCGTTTTTCGGCCAATGTTCATATGAATTTCACGAGTGGATTTTAGCTACATAAAAAATGAACACACCCTATATATATATATATATATATAAACACCCTGCATATATATAATATTGTATATTGTACATCAACGTTTCAAAATTTTCTTTGTCTATTACCTCTTTTATGTTTGCATGAGATGAAACTATTCTAAACAGGCTGAATAGATTTTTGCCTTTTGTTCCCAGAGATCAAACAGGAAGGTGGGGGTCATTTGCGTTGCCTAGCAACGCCACCTCTCTCTCTCTCTCTCTCAAGAGACATGTATTCACTTCAGTATTACGTCACCTCTCTCTCCCTCCCAGCCACCCACTTCATCCCTGATCCGTCAACTGTCTCGTGCATTGGTGCGACATAAAAACAAAAGCACAATTGAAATCACAAACAATAAGTTTCTTTCCCTTTTTTTTTTCTTGGTTGATTTTTTCTTTATTCCACCAAATGAAATAAAATGAAACATTGTTCTCTATCTTGGAATACAGTCAGTGTCTTTCAGGCTTACTATCACTACGAATATTGTCGAGACTTAAATATCGAAGGAATTAAAAAAATGAAATTCTACAAATATAATTCTAGTTTTGTCCTTGTATTGTATGAATATGAAAGTTGGACCCTAATTTGCACATAGTAGAAGCTGAGAGTTTTCAGAAGTCAAATTCAGATTAAAATATTAGATATTAAATTCATGAACTTTACACAAAGCAGACTTCACCATTGAACAAACATTTGAACGAAGTTACATAATGTGGCCCCACGCACGGGCGTCAATCCCACCGGAGACATCGGGGGCGTGTCAACCAACATTTGTAAAACGATTTTCGTCCACCCTCCAAATATTTCAAGTATTTTAAGCAGTGCCGAATTTACGTGTAAGCTAAACAAGCTATAGCTTACGGAACCACGCTCTTGGGGGCCCAAAAATTAAAGCAAAATATTGAATGCATATTTCCAAAATATAAGAAAAACAATAAATAAAGTAAAATCTACATATAGCAACAGTGTTTCGTTTGTGTAGGCCCCTATGACGTAAGTAATGGGACTCCTTCTGCTTGCCTGCTTCCTAAAATATCACTAGTTTTTTTATTTTTTGTACATGGGGCTCTACGTTCATCTGGACACATAAAGGACCCCATTATATACAGTAGCTTAGGGCCCCACCAAACCTAAATCCAACTCTGATCTTAGGATAACTATGACCCAAAAGAGGATCAGACATGTAGCAGTTTGCTACGTTCACAAAACAACGTTAGACAACTAAAATTTTAAAACAAGGTTGAATGTTACTATTTGAATAAATAAACAAACTGTAAAGTGTGTTTTTCAGTACCATATTTAAAAAAAATGAATGTCGAAGGTAAAAATTTTTTTAAAAATAAAGTTTTTGTTTGATTTTTGAGTCAAAATGTTTTAAATGCAATGTAGGAAGACTATTTTATTTTTTTAATTTATCTAGGGAGGATCCCGGACCGTCCGCTTTACTGGAGTATTTTATACACTTACCAGTTCCCCCGGTAGTCTGTCCCCCTGCAAAGTTTATGTGTTGCTGACACCAATGGTTCCACGTGCCGTAATCGCAAACGCTCTAGTTTTCGGTGTAAATCTCCCGTGTTCGATTCTCGGTGGGAATAGCTACTTGGTCAAAAAAGAATGTTCATGCCAATAATCGTGAGTGAAGTTTCATTGCGTTTCCTTCATACACACCAGCCAAATGCCGAGATAGCATCCACTTAAAAAATGAATTAATTACTTTTATTCACACTAACATGAACATTTCTACTATGCCTATGTTAAATGTGTAACTTTGTAAAAAAAAAAAAAAAAAACGAATATTTATTATTAATATTATTATATGTATGTACAGTCATGTCCAAAATGATTGTAGCATATCTATAGCTATCTTCTTGTAAGAATATAATTTGATGATGATTTTGCAGGGTACTTTTAATGGTGATAGTATGTGCATAATCGGGAAATGTATATTTGTGGTAAATTTCATAGGAAAAGAATTTTAAATACGAAAATTAGAATGAGTAAAACAAAATGTTGCTAAATGGACAAGAAAGTTTTATTTTCGTTTTATTGTTCTTATTTACTGCTCTTTTGACATGAAATTTTCCACATATATGTCTTTGCCCATTATATACACACTAACATTATAAGAAATTGGCGAAATCGTTATCAAATTATATTCCTACAACAAATTATATTCCTATTTATAGACATGCGACAATTATTTTGGACATGAGTGTACATATCTGGTACATATGAGTGATATTTCCCTTAGATATGGATGCATTTCTAAAATGTATTTGTATTTCCCTAATTTTCACTCAATAATATGAATTCTTTTTTTATTTTTGAAGTTTGCAAATAATATTTTTGTATATGTATACCGTTGTTATATAAATTAGCTATATTTTATCTAATTTTGTATTATTAATTCCATAGGCTTGGTATTTGCAATGTACTACTGCAATTTAAACAATGCATTTTGTAATTATCTCTTCATTTCATAATAATAATAGTAATAAAATGTAAATTGTGTATAGAGTAATATTTTAAAATATAATATCATTCAGCAGAATTCATTTGCATATAAACTATCAAATATGAAAAATATACAGATTATACAGGGTGGCACAAAAATACGTATACACCACTGCATTAATCAAGTATAACATTCTAGTTCATGGGTTTATTTGCTTCGGTTGTTCGGACCTTAACGTAAAAGAAAAGAAATATTAAGAACAATTAATAAAGAAACTAAGTCTACCTGACGGATAAGAATGAGAAATCATAAAAAATGCAATGAATTGATCATATGGTACTGTATACCTACTTTTGGGCCATCCTGTATATTAAGGTTCTTTGACTTATATTCTTTTACACGCATTCAGCCAGAAATTTTTGTTGGGGGGGGGGTTGTCTAATACTACGTCTATGTAGCATTAAACGGGTATTATTCTGTACTCGATAAGTAATTGTAAAATACTTCTACTTATATTTTCAAAAAAAAAAAAAAAAAAGATTATAAAACTAGATTGTTTTTATAAGAGAAAGAGTACAGATGAAGTGTAAAATCAAATGTTCATGCAACGTCAATCATTTCCCTGTTAAACAAGTATAGATTTATTAAGGACGTGTATTAACGCATGTTGACTTAGGAAGATTTTGGACGTCTGGACCTGGTATAACACCCGTGGGTGGGCCCCTGTTCTTTCATACAGAAAAATATGTATTACGTTTGTTGTTGCATGTTGCAATGGATGAAAAAGCCTTCAGCCCACTATACATTGGTCTAAAATTATAGTTAATTAAAAGTTCTAATTTTATATACTATGTGATCAAAAGTATCCGGACACCTGGCTGAAAATGACTTACAAATTCGTGGCGCCCTCCATCGGTACTACTGGAATTCAATATGGTGTTGGCCCACCCTTAGCCTTGATGACAGCTTCCACTCTCGCAGGCATACTTTCAATCAGGTGCTGGAAGGTTTCGTGGGGAATGGCAGCCCATTCTTCACGGAGTGCTGAACTGAGAAGAGGTATCGATGTAAGTCGGTGAGGCCTGGCACGAAATCGGCGTTCAAGAACATCCCAAAGGTGTTCTATAGGAATTCAAGTCAGGACTCTGTGCAGGCCAGTTTATTACAGGAATGTTATAGTCGTGTAACCACTCCGTCACAGACCGTGCAGTATGAACAGGTGCTTGGTCGTGTTGAAAGATGCAATCACCATCCCCGAATTGCTCTTCAACAGTGGGAAGCAAGAAGGTGCTTAAAACATCAATGTAGGCCTGTGCTGTGAGAGTACCACGCAAAACAACACGGGGTGCAAGCTCCCTCCAAGAAAAACACGACCACACTATAACACCACTACCTCCGAATTTTACTGTTGGCACTACACACGCTGGCAGATGTCGTTCACCGGGTATTCGCCATACTCATACCCTGCCATCGGATCGCCACATTGTGTACCGTGATTCGTCACTCCACACAACGTTTTTCGACTGTTGAATCGTCCAATGTTTACGCTCCTTGCACCAAGTGAGACGTTCGTTTGGCATTTACTTGCGTGATGTGTGGCTTATGAGCAGCCACTCGACCATAATATCCAAGTTTTCTTACCTCACGCCTAACTGTCATAGTACTTGGAGTGGAACCTGATGCAGTTTGGAATTCCTGTGTGATGGTCTGGATAGATGTCTGCCTATTACACTTTACGAACTTTTTCAACTGTCTGCGGTCTGTCAGTCAACAGACGAGGTCGGCCTGTACGCTTTTGTGCTGTACGTCTCCCTTCACGTTTCCACTTCACTATCACATCAGACACAGTGGATCTAGGGATGTTTAGGAGTGTAGAAATCTCGCGTACAGACTTCTGACACAATTGACACCCAATAATCCGACCACGTTCGAGGTCCGTGAGTTCTGCGGAGCACCCTATTCTGCTTTCTCACGATGTCTAATGACTTCTGAGGTCGCTGATAATGAGTACCTGGCAGTAGGTGGCAGCACAACGTACCTAATATGAAAAACGTATGTTTTGGATATATATATTGAGAGAGAGAGAGAGAGAGAGAGAACATTTTTATTTGTTTATGAAATTTCTGAGTTTTTGACCAACCAATATGCGGTTACATAGGATCTAAATATTAATGATATTCTAAGTACAATTGAGGCTCCTGTCCTTTCTTGAAATAATTAAATTGAAACAATACGGATTTTAAATTGCAATTAAATCGCCATAATAGTTTTAAATCGGTCAACTGTACTAGTGACACTAGTGGCATCTATTGGTATCGGGCAAGCAAGCAACATCGACGGCAGCGACACCTTTTAGCATTACTCTTTACTATTAGGAATTAGTATAAAGCACTGTAGCGTTTGTCGCTTGTACTCACTTTTGTCAATACCTCACAATACCCTCAGAGATTTCTTACTTCATTAGTTTAGGACTAGGACTAAGTATTAGATTTCTAGGTTTTCGGTGTGTATGGCCGACACACATATGAGAGATGACGTCCCTCGGCGATTACACTGCCCGTGTAATTAAGAGAGGAACAAAGGAATGGGGAAGGACGGAAGGAAGCGACCTGGGATATTTTGTTAGTTACCATCCCGCATTTGCTTGATATGACTGAGTAAAGCCAGGGAACAATTTCACTCAGGATGAGGCTAGTTCAGCTAATGACTATCCTCACTCAGGATGAGGCTAGTTCAGCTAATATCTAGCCTCACTCAGGGTGAGGTTAGTTCAGTTAATGGCTAGCCTCACTCAGGATGAGGCAAGTTCAGCTAATGGCTAGCCTCACTCAGGATGAGGCTAGTTCAACTAATGGCTAGCCTCACTCAGGATGAGGCTAGTTCAGCTAATGGCCAGCCTGAAAAATCTGTTTCGACAAGTATTCCTACCGGGAATCTCTTATTTCATTAGAAAATTATTTACTTGAAATAGTGACAAGTTATGATACTAATATTCATAACAAAGTATTAAGTCAATAATTATATTCTAGGATTAATTTGTATTAGTAAAATGTGAAACTGTAAGCGGCAGTGAACGCATATGCAACTTAAGGGAGGAAAGTAAAAACAGTGCATTTTAATCTCAATAAGATAATTGCCTATTCTCATTACAGGTGCACACACACACAGCAGGGAGCTAAGAAGGCTGAAGCTCCTCCCAAGACAACTAAAGAAACATAAAATAGTAATATTTTGGAATATACATAATAATAATAATAATAATAATAATAATAATAATAATAATAATAATAATAATAATAATAATAATCTATTGGGAATAAGAATCAAAATTCCATCTCCAAAGTTTTAAATTTTGTACACCTATACTCGTATTGTATATTCGTATTTCCTTTTTCCACTCCATCGGCGCGAAAATGTAATTTTAATTCTGTCCAATCAAATTTTTCTCTCACTTGCAGACTCGCAGGTGTTGTTTTCGTTTGAGCGGGAATAGTGGCGCAAATCTGTCTTCAACATTGAGAGGGACGGGTAAGACCATTGCCGTACTTTTTTTTTTTTTTTTTTTTAAAGCGATGTTCAAAATATTATTGAAATTCATAAACAATGCTGTGGAGGGTCAGGGAAACAGAATTATCTTCAACATTGGAAAGCGGGCACATTTGAGACTTATTCTGTATGGGGGAGATGACACTCATATTACGGTAGATGAATCTGATTTCTGAGGTGAACCTGTTATATTGTATTTATTTATTTATTTATTTATTTATTTATTCATTTAACAATCGCCAGATACAGCTCAGAGGCCATTTTACACTGGATATCCAACAACAACAATAACAATGGAAAGGATTTGGAAAGGTATCGGCCAGGGCCTGTTTAGTAGGTACCATCCCGGCATTTGCCTGGTAGGACTGAGGGAAACCCTGGAAAACCTCAGTCAGGATGGTCGGCAGCGGGATTCGAACCCACGACCTCCCGAATGCAAAGCCAACGCTCTACCACTTGAGCAAGGACATCAATTTCATCTTACTTTTCTTTGTGACAGTCTTACACAAACAATCACATTTCTCCCCATTTCCAATCGGATTATTGGGGGGACAGTCACCCAGTTCCAATATTGGACGACATGCTCCCTCATCCCCCCGAGATTTGCGCCAGTGGACGGGAAAGAGATTGATGAGTTTGTATCCCACAGGTTTAAAAGAAAGAAAAGAAAATATGTACTATCTCATAGTTTTATTATTTAATTTTAATTACCGTACATAAAATAATTTGTGTTCTTCTTCATTTTTAAAAAATAATTTTGCAATACTCACGTTGGAATATCATCGCCCTTACATGCTTTCTCCTTGTAATTTCCCTACAAGTACAACCGGACGAATACAATGTCCGATTAACAGCAAAAGACATGGGCTGTCGATAAGCAGAAAGAGTACGGCCTGCACTATCGGTAAGATAAAGTCATATTACATGAAGAAGTGAATCGGATACACTCCAACAGGACAATAGATGAATAGACAAAAATATATGTCGGATGTCTTCCGACATCAAAGAGGAACGGAGAAAATCATTATGTCGGACCTCGTCCGACACACTATATGGAAGGATTACATACGACTATATTTATCTCATCCGACATAGTATAGGAACGGATTACACACGACTATATTTATCTTGTCCGATATAGTATCCGAAAACCTTACATACAACTGGTTTTACCTCGTTCGACATAGTGTCGGAAAGGATTACATACAACTATATTTACTTCGTCCGACATAGTATTGGAAAGGATTACATACAACTATATTTACCTCGTCCGACATAGCACCGGAAAGGTCTACATATGAATATATTTACCTCGTCCGACATAGTATCGGAAAGGACTACGTACAATTACATTTGAGTTTGAGCTTTTGTGTTGGACGGTCCTTATTCAACCCAAGGTTAGGAAGGATTTGATTTATATTAAGATGGGTTACGAATCATGATCTTGACTGAAATTAGGGTTATAGTTGGCGATTGCACAGACCATCATACAAAATCTGCCACAGTATAGACTGTTTCCCTCGTACTGTCTCGACTCCAAGAGCGCTACGTCACTGGCCCTTGCTAATACGATACACGGCACTATATTAAATCTTCTTCACATAAAATTCAAATACTTTTTTCCTTAAAGAATTATCCTGGATGGGTATGTGACCTTAACCTTTCAATCTTCAAAGCTTGTCTCAACTGGTCTGAATTAATTCGCTAGATTGCAGTTTTGATATTTAGTTTTCGTACAGGTTGTAGATTCCAAATTACAGGTTCTTATCCCGCTGTCACAAAAGGCATGTTGAGCGTGACTATAGACCGGACTGATATGAACAAATGTCAACAACGGTCTGCAAAGGGTTAATATTTCATTATTGCGTTGCTGTATCTTACCCATTTTCTCGGAGATAAATAAATGCATTTTTTAAAAATTTATTTTCCATTGTGAAGATTTAATAACTATAGCACTGAATATAACTTTATAACATGCTCTTATTCAATGAACTGCAGTTATTGTGAGGGTGTACTTCATATATGATAACTTTGCGAATTCATACATTATGCATTACAAGCATATATACCTAACAGTGAAAATGTCTTTTATCGTTAAGAAACATTAATTCCAAGAAGTCACAATCCGCCAACGCAATACATTTTTTCTTTCTTTTTTTTTTCGCGATAAGAATTCCTTTGTAGGTAGTAAACTCTCATATAACGCCCACGTCACGCGAGTCCCTTATAGCGAGTGTCAAATGTATTCTGGGAACCGGGACAAAATCCATTCGATCGAAACAAAAGTTTGAGCGTAACAGGAGTTGTTGAAGTGTTTGAATACCGCTGACTTCGATACAAGGTTAACTTTGTGTTTTGCATTTTCAACAAGGTCGTAATGCAGAGGATAACTAACTTGTTCTCCTTGCGAACGCTAACAGTTTCGAAAGATTTTTTGTTCTTTTCGTATTTCCAAATCATGTTGTGCTTATGTAAGCTATATTTCACTTACCATTTTGTGTAATGTCTTTTTATTTTTAGCATTCCGAAATCATGCTATGCTTGTGTGTGCTATATTTCACTTACCATTTTTTTTTTACTTTAATATGTCAGGATTATGCACTGAGGCTATTGGAGACGGTGATGATGTAATGGATGATATATTTGGTAGAATGACGAATGTGGTAGGAAACAGGAGAACCCCCGAGAAATAAAATGTACACCATATCTGTCCACCATAACCACTTGCCGGGAGATGTGGTCGACCCAGGGGCACTATGCGTCAGAAGTGACCGCTATACCACGCCCAAAGAAGGGTACGATCAGCAGTGTCTCCGTCTAATCGTGAAGCATGGAGACGCCATGCCCAAAGTAGGGTATGATCCACAGCGTCTATGTTCAATCGTGAAGCATGGAGACGCCATGCCCAAAGAAGGGTATGATCCACAGTTTCTATGTTCAATCGTGAAACATGGAGATGCTGTGCCCAAAGAAAGGTATGATCCGCAGTGCCTCTGTGCAATCGCGAAGCACGAAGTCCAGACCTCATCCATGCGATTTCTTTTTATCGGGGTGGGCTAAGGAAGATGTGTAGATCGCAGTAAACCACAAACTCTTGGTGAACTGAGAATAAGATCTGTGGGGTCTTAAGTGGAGTTCTTGCTGACTTCTGGAAATTGATTTTAGCAAATGTACTTGTTCGTTTGAGACAGTGTCTATAAAATACTAGAGCACACATTGAATTGCAACTTTTGGACAGATAATAGTATACAATAAACTAAACGTGTGCAAAAAATTGAATTTATATCTAAAATATTTTAGGAGGGAGAAAATACTAAAAATAGGAAGTCATTTTTCGCCCATTCTGTATATAAATATGAAAATCTCCTCCATTTTTAATTTTTAGAAATCGGTTAAAACAAGTACTGTCGCACATACCAGTGCTTAATTGCAAGCAGGTAATTTTAATACATCTCTATAATTCCTGTCTCTTCCATGAGTGAAGATTAATAAAGATCATTTTACTTCCTTTTTATACGGTAAAGTACTCAGGGTTCCTATTTATCAGACATCTTCTGTTACATAGATATTAAATTTACCGTCTTCTTAAAAACTTGACACTGAAAAGTTAGATCAAAGCGTGTTCGTAGACGCTTGTTATTCGCATTTCCAATATTTCATAAGCCAAAAGCCATAATTATGCGAAGCAATCAATCGACAAAATTGTTTCCTCCATAGTTTAAACATTAATACCAGCGAGATGAGAATAATATATATGTTTTCTATATTGACTTTCAAAGTTCAAGAGGCACTTAAGCGAGACTTAATGATCTTGTAATATAACGCAAAATGTTAAGTTGTTATGAACGTTATTGATTCATGGATTGCTGGATAGCAGATGTGATCAAGTAACGTTACGAGTAAATGTGACTTTATGAGTGTTATACTGGCATTATGGCATGATTAGATTGATAAGGAATAAAAGTTCACTACGAATACTTTGCACTAATCTTCCCGATCGAATGTGATTAGTTAGCCGATTACTAATCAAGAAGTGCAAGAAATACTCTTCCGCCTCTGAAGTTTTCTTGAAGGAAATGAATGAATCATCTGCGTTTTGCTACCTTTTGCTTCTGGGAAATATGCGAGTAAACAAATAATCTGTGTTTCGCTCCTTTTCCTTCTGGGAAATGTGGAAGTAAACAAAATGTGTAGTATTTCGCTACCTTTTCCTTCTGAGAAATGTAGGAGTAAACAAATAATTGATAAAATTTCGAGTAAAGAAATAATCTGTATCTCGCTGCTTATTCATTCTAGGAAATAAGTCAATAAACAAATAATCTGGGTTACGTTACCTTTTCCTTTTGGGAGATGTGAGAGTAAACAAATAATATGTGTTTCGCTACTTTTTCCTTCTGAGAAATGTGAGTAACAAATAGTTTGTTTCGCTATTTTTTCCTTCTAGAGAGTGTGGTGAAGGGATGATCTTGCACGATGATCTCTGTATCCATTAAAGGCTGATTCACACATACGGTGCCGTACCCATGCCGTCCCTCTGCCACACCGCAACCAATCATATATACCATGCCTTGCCACTTCTTCTACTTTTTACACCATTTTTTAAGATGAACTGCAAGGAGGAAGACCTTGCTCATGTGGTTCAAAGAAAGCCAAAGGATCGAGGCTGACGAGCCACGACTGAGCTGATTTCTTTTCAAGGCAATCTGTCGGGGCATGGCAAGGGAAGGGCAGAGACATGGCATGGCACGTGATGTGTGAATTAAAAAATGGACAACCCAATGAATTTTCAATGTCAAAGTCTGAAAAGAAACTTCGTGGACCACGGCACGGCATGGGAACAACACAGGCACAGCTAGTGATGAGCAAATACAAGACCAAGACCAAGACTCGGGTGGTCTTGGTCTTGCTCTTAGTCTTGCACATCCAGTCTTGGTCTTGGGTCTTGCACTGGAAATCTTGGTCTTGGTCTGCACACCCAGTCTTGGTCTCGGTCTTGATCTTGCTTGTAAGAGTCTTGCTTTTAAGAAATCTTATGTTTTTCATGGGTAAATCTTACTCTGGATATAAAGGATAATAAATTCTGCAATGCGTCAATAGTAACGGACATACAATGTATGTTTTTAGATGTAATATAGTTTACCTTCGTGTAAGTATGATGATGGTATAGAACATAGACGGTGACCTTTATGTTTTTAATGGGTGCCCACACTTCACTACTTATATGCCTAAATCACAACGTTTCGTAATCTGTTTATATTTTTTTAACAGATCCAACACTCCACTTTTTTTCCAAACTGGAGAGGCTACCGCTGAGACGCATGGAAGAAAATCAAGATGGAACAGATTATTGAAATACCATGAATTGCAAAATTATTTTTACACTCTAAAGGAGTCAGATTTCTTTTTTCTTTTCAACCATGATTAGCTAATCTTTGTATTGAACAAACTTCCAATTAAATTTTGAGATTTTGTTTTACTGATTCCAATATGTATTCTGTGTGTGTGTGGGGGGGGGGGGAGAGAAACATTGACATTACGCAAAAGCGATGAAAAATTGCAGGCTTTCGAAAAGTGGGCATGGAGAAAAGAGGAGAGAATTAGCTGTTGAACAGAAAACGAATGAGAAGGTGTTAGAAATAGTAGCAGTAGGAAAGAGAATTTTAGATATTGTTAAGAGGAGGAAGAAAAACTGGTTGGGATATTGGCTTAGGAGGAACTGTATTATGAGGAGCGTGCTAGAGGGTATGGTGGAAGGAAAGAGATGGAGGGAGCGAAGGAGACTACTTGAAGGAAGGTATTAAAACAGAAAATTGCTATGTCAAGACGAAGATACTAGCTGAGGGCCACCGTACATCGAAGCTTCTCAGTTGCAGGAAGTGACCTGCCAATAATGGCAGAATAGTATGATGATGATGATGATATGTTTAGTAATATTGGCCAGAAAAAAGAGAGAGAAAATTAAAATAATTATTATTATAATCAAACCTGTTAATATTTTAGAATAATTTAACTGAAAACTGAAAACGACTCAACTGTCTATGTCTTTTGTATCTCAATTTATATAAATACTTTTGACTTATATTAGAAATACAAAATAACGGTATCAAACTCCAAGTTATTTGAAATAACTATACAAAATCACTCTCACTTGTGAATATGGATTATTTATTGTTGTATAATGTTACATCGCTCAATCCTCGATGTGCCGTGTACCTAAGACGGCTAAAAGTTATATTGATAAACAATTATTCAAGGTATAAGCATTCATGAAATCAAACTTGCGGTCACATGCATTAAGTTTTTGTCAATGTCATGAAAATGTTATTTCGATATTAATTTTATAAGTACACATTAAAAATTTCCAACGGATGCTTGAGCCAAGATCATACCCATGTAGTCGGCACCTATGGTGTACGGAATTACCGATGTTCAATACTACATTTCTCTTTAGTTTAGGAAGAAGAACACCAGTAAAATGCTTTGAAATGAAATGAAATATCTAGTTTAACGTCCCACATTATGCACCAATGCTAAGAGAGAAAGTAATGATGAGAAATGACTGAAATGGTGGAATGAAGAAAGTAGGAGGAAACGGAAAACTTCGGAAAATCCACGCATCGGTGTTTGTCCACCAAAAGAGTTCACATGGCACAAGATAACATCTGTGTGACTGTAAAAAGGAGTAATAACTACAAGATACGCTAACAAACCGATTTAGATAACGATATATTGTAGCTATATGCTACAGGGGCAGATCGACTCACATGGATTGCATAAACTACTGGGAACACATTCACTCCAGTGACATTTTTACTGAAGCGAAGAAATTCAAGTGAAAGATATAACGATCTTCCCCCTTAATTTCTACATTCCGTAAAAAAAATTCAAGTAATACCGGCACTTGTACAAGACTTGCGCAAGAGTCTTGGTCTTGGTCTTGGACTTGGTCTTGCATGCAAGACTCTTGCAAAAACTGCAAGACCAAGACTCTTGCGCTCATTACTAGGCACAGCACGTCATGTGTGAATTAAAAATGGACAACCCAATGAATTTTCAATGTCAAAGTCTGAAAAGAAACTTCGTGGATCATGGCACGACATGGGAACGGCACACTATGTGTGAATCAGCTTAACCTTAACAGCGCTATAGAGAACCACCGTTAAATTCACCATTATCCGTTAATACGTTAACGGATTGATTCCTGTAAGAAACTCGGCCGAGATAAATGCTTTAGTTGTTTGTTACAAAACACAGAATTAAAATATTCGCTTCCACTCACAAGTTATCGTGTGGAGTAACGGATGGACGTGTGATTCTAAGAACACATTAAGAACATAATTACTTTTAATGTTTAACTTCAACATGTTAGAATTTATTGTCAGATATTTGAGTGTAGAAAAAGATTTTGCAAAAGAGAACGCTTCAATAACACCAATTTTGTGTTAACGTATTTTCCAGAAAACAATCTAAAAAAAAAAAAAAGAAAAAACGGGACATTCCTTCTTGCATTATAAAAATCCTAGCGAAATCAACACTTGTGATATTCAGATGACAAGACTCTCTTGAGAGCTCGTCAAAAGACTCAAGCAGGTACTCAACTCTATCTCCAGCACGAGACAGAAGTAATCCAGTGTTTTTGGAAGAAGGAGGAAATCTAATCGCACAACAAGCGTTAAGACACATCTTGAAAGCAACTATCTAGGTAATGCATTCAATTGTCTTGAAGGTTAAACGATTTTTTTTTGTAAAGCCCCTTGTAAACAAATGAAATTCATGTTGATTAATGATTGGTTTCCTCTCCTATTGATCAAACATCTAATTTCCTATTGAATACAACTTAACACTACCAATACGAGGTGTGATCAAAAAATACAGTGAATAATTTTATTAGAAACAAAGTAATAAGTTTACATGGAATTTGATTTAATCTCCTTCAGGTGAATAATTTTATTAGAAACAAAGTAATAAGCTTGGATGGAATTTGATTTAATCTCCTTCAGGTGAATAATTTTATTAGAAACAAAGTAATAAGTTTACATGGAATTTGATTTAATCTCCTTCAGGTGAATAATTTTATTAGAAACAAAATAATAAGCTTACATGAAATTTGATTTAATCTCCTTCAGGTGAATAATTTTATTAGAAACAAAGTAATAAGCTTACATGGAATTTGATTTAATCTCCTTCAGGTGAATAATTTTATTAGAAACAAAGTAATAAGCTTGGATGGAATTTGATTTAATCTCCTTCAGGTGAATAACTTTATTAGAAACAAAGTAATAAGCTTACATGGAATTTGATTTAATCTCCTTCAGGTGAATAATTTTATTAGAAACAAAGTAATAAGCTTACATGAAATTTGATTTAATCTCCTTCAGGTGAATAATTTTATTAGAAACAAAGTAATAAGCTTGGATGGAATTTGATTTAATCTCCTTCAGGTGAATAACTTTATTAGGAACAAAGTAATAAGCTTGGATGGAATTTTATTGAATCTCCTTCAGGTGAATAATTTTATTAGAAACAAAGTAATAAGCTTACATGGAATTTGATTTAATCTCCTTCAGGTGAATAATTTTATTAGAAACAAAGTAATAAGCTTGGATGGAATTTGATTTAATCTCCTTCAGGTGAACAATTTTATTAGAAACAAAGTAATAAGCTTACATGGAATTTGATTTAATCTCCTTCAAAGTACTGTCTTTGGCTAGTAATGCACGTATCCCAACGTTGCTGGAAGCATTTATTTTGGAAGGGCGTACAGCAGCTTTGTCGTGGTCCTATCAGTCAGGAATGGTATCAAAACGTTTTTCTTTAAGCACGGTATTAATTTTTGTTCAGAGCTAGAAATCGCATGGTGCTATATCTGCAGAGCACAGAGAATGTGGACAGAGAGTAACTTTTTTTCGGCTAAAAACTCACGAATCAAAAGCAAGGTGTGGCACAGTGGCGTTTTTATGGCGAAGAAGGAAGCCATTTGCCCATTTAATTGGTGCTTAAAATATTTTTCACGGACCCATACGAGATGCTTGTTCTTCAGAAAGTTGTCAAATAGCAATCTGCGTGTTTGAACAAATCATCTGTGCCATTTTTGTTTGCACGTTTTCACATGTTTCTTGAAGTCAAAGGACGTCTGGATTTTGCTCATTTTCAACCGACTTGTTGTCGCTTTTGAATCGCTTATACCACTCGTAAATAGTCTTCAATGCCATCGTTTCATCGCCATACACTGATCTTGACATTTCATGAGCTTCTTTGGCACATTTTTTTTGCAGCTTAGAAATGTTCGTGCGCGACAGACACTGTTAACACGTCCTCACTCTTCTGTCTCTGGAAGCCAACTAACATGTCACAACTCGTTCAAACTGGACATTGGCTGTACCAAAGCTTTCGGCTATCGGGTTTACTAATTCAAAAGGGATACAACCTCGATAAATGACACTGTGCAACTACGTTCAACGTACTTTTCGATAACACTTCGTATTTATGCTTTAAGCATTCTGATAATGGAAAGGAAATAAAATCTTTGTTTAACGTCCCACGATTATGCCTTTTGTTTCAGGCTAAGGGAGACGTATGATTAAGACAAGTGAGAAGAATAGAAGAATTGATGGAGTGAGAATGTGGGAGGAAACAGAAGTAACCCGAGAAAATCCACGGACACGATGTTATCCACCACAAACTTACTTATTCCAATTAAAGAATGTTACTTATGGTCTATAGAACATTCTGAACTCAATTCATTCAAGAGTCTTCATCCCAGCGAAATTAAAATACCGCTAATTTTACAGTAATTATGTGATATCATCAAATAGATAAAAGATAATCGAAATATGGAACAAGAGCGCCCTAGACAATATTATTTTGCGTGAGGTACCGTTATCACAAGTCACCTAGTGGCTTTCCGTTTTCAGCTGTTTAGAAACGCGAAAATAAATGCCGATTTTCAAAATGGCTCGAAATTGAAAGCAGATAAATGAGTCGTGATAACAGTTTCTCATGTAAAATAATATTGTCTAGGGCGCTCTTGTTCCACATTTCGATTATCTTTTATCTATTTGATGATATCACATAATTACTGTAAAATTAGTGGTATTTTAATTTCGCCGGGATGAAGACTCTTAACTCAATAACAAACAGAAATCCTCGTCATTCTTTATTATAATTTTATATATATATATATATATATATATATATAT
The DNA here is from genome assembly GCF_964235325.1 of Thermobia domestica. Lineage (NCBI taxonomy): Eukaryota > Metazoa > Arthropoda > Insecta > Zygentoma > Lepismatidae > Thermobia > Thermobia domestica. The sequence goes on from NC_137464.1 coordinate 23,688,599, forward strand.
ATATATATATATATATATATATATATATATATATATATATATATATATATATATAAAATATCGAGGGAAATTTTCAAAACAACTGATAATAAATATTGACAACGAACAACATACTTGTTAGTGCAATAAAAAAAATCTTTTCTCGATTTTTTGTCGAAAATTACATATCAGAATATATCATAAATCTCCTAATTTAGTTCATGTCTCGATGTCGCGTGTTGTTTGAAACATGTCTTATAGTTGATTCACAAATAAAATAAACTTTTTTTTCCCTTGATGATTAAGACCTACAGGTGATATTATTCAAGACAAGAGCAGGTCAATCTTCTTGTGCCTCCTGGGAACAACGACAAGTGACTCAAGCTTTGTAACGATGGCAGCGTGTGACTCACTGACAGTCAGCACATGGCCCTAATGTCCTTTTCATAATGTTAATGCAGATAAGAAAAGTTGGTTTAGTTTGTGCTTCGACTATATGTTTGGAAAATGTTTTAAAATTAAACATAAAGTTTTAAGAGTTTGTCATAATGTTGGGTTATAGCTCATTAATAACAGTCTAGTCTAATGTCTTGCTAGTGTCAATTAAAAAAAAAAAAAACTTTATTAGGACATATTTCAATGCCAGTTTTATCTCAACAGTTATCTTATAGTGAAGCTTCAACTCTTACCTTATAGGCGACCCTGATTGGAGAAGAGTTTTAATTCCGTTTCCAGGCCTATACCCATTGAAAAGAAGCTGAAGACGCCACTGTTTTCAGTATCATCAGGGATACACTTTATTAACTCTAACTTAGTATTATTTTATACTTTTTGAGCACTGGCGTCTCTGGCATGTAAAATTTGGGGGGGGGGCATCAAAGAAATTGATTTAAATGGTACTTCCTAGTCCAACCTGTTTATTATCTTCGATTCCATTTTACCCCTCTGCTTACCTTCACGGATCCCCTTAAGTATATCAAGAACTCTGTTATAATCGTTTCACAGCCTGAATATTATATTCCAAATAAAAAATTATTATTATTTGTGTTATTCTATCGTTAGTAAATAATTAAATTAGAATAAAATATTGAATATTTTGTACTTCAAAATATTGGAGGGAACGTGTCCCCCTCGTCTCCCCCGCCAGAGACGCAAGTGTTTTTAAGTATAGTACATCAATGAGCACAGTTTTATAACGACCTATTTTGCTGTCGATAACTCAACATAGCTCTTATTTTTCTGGAACGACCTTTTAGTCGACGAACACACCTCTAAGTGGGTACGTTTTCTTTCAGAAACATGGATCGAAGTATCGTATCTTCGGTCACTGCCTCTCAAGAATAGAAGGGTCTCTATATTACGTGGACGAAAGAAAGGAACCCAACTTGAAACTTGGACGTTAGCGTCAGATTTTTATAACTTCGGCAGTCGTTTGGAAGGGTTTCTATGGAGGGAAGACTAGAGCAAGGGGATGGCACAGCCAAAAGGAAGCTCCGCGAGATGGGGTCGGGTGGGGTGGAGGGGATGGGGCCGGAAGAATGAGGCGAGGAATCAGAGATTGAACGAGGAGAAAAGTAGAACGTTATGGTGCCGCACGCGTACTAGAAGACGAAAAATGGCTGCATCGTTCATGAAGGGCTAGGCAAAAAAACACGAAAGAAGCTTTGCTCAGAATCTTAAGTAACAGGTTTCTCGGAAAATGGCTCACATATACACAAAAACTTTCTACTGAGTATGTGTGCATATGTGGGTGTGTGTATATATGTGTGTATGTGTCTTTTTTTATCTGTACCTGATAAGGATCACAAGTTATTGTTTCTCTCGTGATGGTCTCCAAAATATTTAACACCGCCATTTGGAAATAAAACAGTATTAGGTTAGAATGTGCCAGCACTCAAGCTCCTTTGGTCTACCGATTTCAAGTGAGAATACACCAGTTAAGAAATAGTAATAAAAAAGGACATATTTCAGTTTAACATCCATCTCTGCCCAAGATTTGGAACCACTGGTCTGTGAAATTGTACCGTATACCCAGAGCAGTAGAACGCCTTATCTACAAAACGGTGGATACAACAGTTTAAAAATTTAGCGAATAAATGCATAAATATGATGTTTTCATTATTCAACTAATGCAACCAATCAACTACGATGTTAGTAAACATTTAAATATTTCGTATGAAACACGACCCACTCTGTCCTATAAGGTAACGATCACACATGAAAACGCTTATCCATTTTGTTTACAGAAAATGTTTTACAAAACTTTTTTTTTTTTTCATTAATTAGATTTTTTTAAAGGAAACATTCTCTTAGCTAAATACCATTTTATGAAAATTTATTAAGGTTTATTAACTAAACAGCAAGCTTTAAACATTTGTACTAAGTAAACACTTCAATTATTACTAAAAGCTTTTAACATTTATTTACTGTGATCCTAACGCTCTAATCTTTGGCGCAAGTGGTCCAGGGTTCGATTCCCGGAGGGGACACTCGGTTGAAAAAGTGTAGAAAGCTTCTTCCGGCCAGCTATCCTGAATGAGGTTTTCCTGAGTTTTTCATTCACACCAAGCAAATGCCGGGATGGTACATAACATACAGGTCCCAGACCACTTCCCTCCTTCTCTTTCCTTGGATAGTGTGATCGCCGAGAGATGTTATCTCTCATACGTGACGGGTTAACATAACCATTGATGCCGAAAGCCCAGAAATCTAAATCCTCCCAAAACATTTATCTAAAAAAAACTTTATTTCTTAAACGTTTACAAATTCACATTTGAAATTTTAAACATTTTAAATGCTTAACCACGAAAATATTTCAAATTCCCCGTAACTTAGATTACATAAATATTTATAAAAGTGCTAAAATTTGCTTTAGATGTAGCCATTTTTTTTGTTTATGTTAGTATTTTGATTTATTTGTTTTCCTCGTGTAGAAGTAATTCGTTTTGTGACATAACTTTAGAGATATCCTGTTCCTTATTATAAGTTTGGAAGTCATCGAACTGCCACTACCCCTACAATTTATAATAACACAATATTGCAACTATCAAGAAACTAACAGAAAGTTTTATGTGGTGACTTATATCTACCTTTGTTTAAAACTTTTTTTTGTTTTTATTTGTTCACTGCAGAAAAATGACATCCATGTACTCCAACATCAATAGAAAGTTTAGCAGCACGTGAAGAGAGCATTGACCCATGGTCGTGCATGCTAATTGTCCAAAAAAATTTTTTGAAGAAATTCCGTGACTGTCAGAATTCGATTTGCGTCTAAAAATAATCTAAATATGCACGAGAGGTTGGTTTCCTTAATCCTTCCTGTGTTTCCAAGTATTTGGTGCTCCGTTTCCTCAATATTATGGCTACAAGTCTTTTTACAGAATTTCTATTTTTAATAGATTTCCATTATATATGTTTTCTAAGCTCCCTACTTATCAATAGCCATTCCTTATTATTATTTTTTAAATTACAAGTAGTATGTGTGTGTCACTGTTAGGAATATCTGTGTCACTGTTAGGAGTATTTGTGTCACTGTTTGAATTATGTGTATCGCTTAGGAGTATCTGTGTCACTGTTTAGGGTATTGTGTCATTGTTACGAGTATTGTGTCACTTAGGTGTGTGCCTTTCACTCTTAAGAGTATCTATATCACTGTTAGGAATACATGTGTCATTGTTAGGAGTATTTGTGTCACTGTTTGAATTATGTGTATCGCTTAGGAGTATCTGTGTCACTGTTTGGAGTACAGTGTCACTGTTACGAGTATCGTGTCACTTAGGTGTGAGTCTTTCACTCTTAGGAGTATCTATATCACTGTTAGGAATATCTGTGTCATTGTTAGGAGTATTTGTGTCACTGTTTGAATTATGTGTATACTTAGGAGTATCTGTGTCACTGTTTTGGAGTATTGTGTCACTGTTACGAGTATCGTGTCACTTAGGTGTGTGTCTTTCACTCTTAGGAGTATCTGTGTTACTGTTAGAAGCATCTATGTCAGTGTTAGGAGTATCTGTGTCACTGTTTGGATTGTTTGTATCACTTAGGAGCATCTGTGTCACTGTTAGGAGTATTGTGTCATTGCTACGAGTCACTGTTAGGAGTATTTGTGTCACTGTTTAGATTGTCTGTATCACTTAGGAGTATATGCGTCACTGTTAGGAGCATCTGTATCATTGTCAGGAGTATCTGCATCATTATTATTAGTATCTGTGTCACTGTTAAAAGTATCTATGTCAGTGTTTAGGAGTATCTATATCACTGTTAGAAGTATTTACATTTCATCTCTATCCTTAACTCTCTACTAAAACTGGAAGTGGCAAAAAGAACTATAAATATTACCACTACAGTTTTTAATATTAGTTGAGAAAATATTATGCCATAGAAACCAAACTTCCTCACGTGATGTACACATAACACTTGTTCAGTTTACACAAATATTCGTTTATGTCAGTGGCGCACCCAGTAATTTTTGTTGGGACGTGTCCATGCTTGGGGAGGATCAATACTACAAGCCACTATGTTTATATAGTATTGAGCTAGTATTATTCTGCATCCGAAAAGACGATAAGTAATTGTAATACATTTCTACCTATATTTTCAGAAAAAATAGAACTAGACTGTTTTCTAAATAATAGAACTAGATGAAGAGAAAGAGCACAGATGAAGTGTAAGATCAAATTTTCATGCTACATCAATCATTTTGCTGTTAAACACGTAGGGCCTTATGCAGAATCGTTCTGACGCGTGATTAGTACCATAGTAAAGGGTTCGACTAACATATGTTTCCAGCAGTAGTCAGACCTTTAGTATGACGCTAATCATACGTCAAAACGACTCTGCATAAGGCGGGTATAGTTTTATTGAGAAAGTGTACAAATGTATGTCGAGTTAGAAGTTTTCAGGGGGTTTGGACCCGGTGGACACTCCATGGGTGCGTTCCTGGTTTATGACGATTTTGTCAAAACCTACGCATGAAGATTTACACTGACCCATATAATTTTGTTTTGCTTATGCCTTATGTTCAGACTTTTTTGTCTATATATCGTGTTTACTCGCGTAATAGTCGCCTTCGCATAATAGTCGCCTTCGCATAATAGTCGCACCTTAAGTTTGAAATAAAAACATTCCCAAAAAGAATCCCCACATAAAAGTCACAGTCTACGGGATTTGTGAACGACATTATCTTCGAAATTACTTATATTGCGCGAGTCGAACAAAAGAACTTTTCGTGTTTACTGATACGTAATATTGTGACCCCGCGCCCCCTCCAAGTGTGACTCATCCAAGTATGGCACCTGTTTACGATCACCTCGTCTTGTCTGGCATTCCATCGTATTGCCTAAACGATTTCAAAACATATGATTGTGATTCCAAAAGTCACTTCCTAGCTGGGAGACAGCGTCTGGTACCAAAGCGATACAAACCACCTTCGTTGCTGCGCGACTTTCACTTTAAATTCATAGACATTCATCATTACGGTGGTTGGAAGAGAGCGTGGCCTGACCATTATGTGTTCGAGTGCGACTTGCGGAAGCGGAGGCTGTTTTATTTTTTGTGTTGACATAATGCTGTATGTATCAAAATTCGAAATTGTTTTGATCGTAGGGACAATTGAATGGCAGCTTTCCTCGCGTAATTGTCGCATTGAAAAATTGGCTAAAAACTTTTGCGACTATTACGCGAGTAATCACGTTATGTTTGTAATATCGTAGAATTTATTTTTATTATAAAGAATAAACATAAAATTTGATTTGAAACGTTAATGGAATGGGGTAAAAGTAAACGAAAGGTAGGAAAAGAAATCAGACAACAATTGGGATGAATTCTGAGACAACAACTTATCTATGCTCTTGTGGAGCAAGCAAGCATCCAACCAACCTAACAAACAAACTTTTTTTTTGCCGTTGCGAAATGAGAACGGTGAACGGAACAGAACGAACGTACTTAGGAATTTGCACAAACTGTGTGTGCAGGAAACTCCATCCAGCCCTTTCTTGCTTGCGTCGACTTTGGAGGTAAATAAATGTTCCAGTTGGGACGGTGGTAGAGCATGGGCTGGAAAACACAAGAAAAAATGAATAGAAAAAGGAAGAACAAGAAAACACACACACAAAGAGAGAGAGAGAGAGAGGAAGATGAAGGAAGATGAAGAAAGAAAATAGTTCAGAATAGAATACATTTCTTTTCAGGAGTCTCTGGAACTGTTCTCTGGAGACAAGAACTAACTCCTGGCTAGGGAGGAACCTACGGAAGAAAGAAAGAATAAGAAAGGGGGCAGGGTGAAGGTGGTGGGGGAGAAAAGAATAGAAGAAGCAAGCAACGCTTCGTAGTTGAGAAAATTGTCGTAGTTTGCTTTTTCTTACCTTGACAGCCGTATTCGAACGCCAGTGTTGCCAGCTTATAAATAGGAATTATCAGGTATTTTTTCCTTTACTTGATTTCCTATACCAATTTGGCTTTATTTGAAATGAAATGCATACCTTTAGGTCTCACAATTATGTCCTTTAAGCTAAAGGGGGCGGGTGATTATGAAAGAGTTCGTGGAATAAGAATAAATAGGAAGAAATGGGAGAAACCCAAGAAAACACACGGACACAATTATATTCACCATGAACTTATTTTGTCTGAGGCCGAACCAGAGAGCTAGTACCAGAAGTTGTAACATTTATTCCAACTTCAACTAATTTTGGACAGTTAGTTACATATTTTGTAAAAGACGAATATTCGGACCCAAGAGGAAAGGGAATGGGGAATGGCGGATACTTCATAACGAGGAAATACATAATTTATACGGTTTACCAAACATTGTGAGGGTCATCAAGTCTAGGACGCTCAGGTGGGCAGGTCATGTAGCCAGAATGTAAGAAAGTAGAAACGCTTTCAAAGTCTTGACTGGAAGACCAATCGGAAAACGGCCATTAGGAAGACCTAGACGCAGATGGGAGGACAATATTAAGATAGATCTCGCAGAGATTGGAATACAAAATAGAAACTGGATGCAGTTAGCTAAGGATAAAAGTCAGTGGAGAGCTTTTGTGAACGCGGCATTGAACCTCCGGGTTCCATAGGCCATAGAGTTAGTTAGTTACATATTAGCCCTAAGTATGTAAGAATATGATTATTGAACTACTTAAGATATAAGTCAGCCAATGAATGTTCAATGATAACACTCATAATAAAATGATTTTAAAATTGTGTATTTTAAAAAGACTTTTTCACATTTACCTTAAATTTTTACAATATTTCTTTCTTTTAAATTGAACATACATACAACGACGTTTTTTTATTATTATTATATCTTAACTGCCTAGAAATCTGTCTGGCTACAAAACCTGACAAACATAAATGTGTAGGTCTGGCCATAAAAGAAAATATCTTCCGTACCAGACCATTGTGCATAACAACATTTATGCACAACAACATTTACACATTTATACGGATTATCGTTACAAAGTGAGCACTCTACTATTGAGCCATTGTACCAATTTTGTTTGTCTTGACCGAATATTTTGCCCCTCTGGTTTCTTTAAAATTTGGTTTCGTTTTCAGTTTAACGTCCCTTTCAGCAGTGAAGCTATGTGAGACGTGGAGTTACAGCTTAACGTGGGATCCCATCCAGATGAGCTCACGTCTGAATTTAAATCTGGATCTCCTTTCTTTAAAATAAAACAGGAAATTTATTGATATGCTCTTCAAATCTATTTACGGTAAATGCCCCTTACTTTCTGAAAATTAAATTTTATTAATCATAATTTTAATATTTAATGCTAAAATTTTATTTAAGTATTATAAAATATATACACACACAACGCAAATTCGTTTTGAAAAATGCAACGGACATTTAATTAGCCAGATGAAGAAATTAGTAAAATCAAACCATAAAAGTTCATTTTAAAAAAAAGAAAACTAATTCCTCACATAAATCAATGAAATAAAAAGAGAAAGATTGCGTATACTCGACATCACTACGATAACATCTAAACTACATCTATTTTTAATTATCTTGTCACAAAACTAAGAACGGCTTTCAAGGATATGTAGTCAGTACATCGAATATTCACTCGCATTGGATTTCTCGACCGAAGAAGGATATATCTGTTTTCAGGTAGCTCCCCAACTATCCTCACGACGCAGGGTACACATTGTACTCATAAAAGCACCAGGTTTTATCTATCCTCATCCAAGTAATGATCATATCCAGAACTGCTTAGTTTTGTTTTTACGGTAACCGTACATAAGTACGTTGTCTCTGTTTTTTTTCTTTTTTCGTCTTAGAGCAAACTTTTATTTAAGACAGAATTGGTTCAAATATCTTTCAAGCGTCTCAGGCAGCAGAACATATCGGGTACATTTTGGACAAACCTACCGTATACAATAGATACGAAAGTTAAAAATTGAGAATTGAATCCAATTCGTGCACTAAGAACAAGGATTTCCCAAATGATTGTTATTTAATTTACTTTCTATTTTCTAACCCTTGATTAATTTTTTTTTGTAAAAATTACACACTTTTCAAATAATATTTTTGCTTTCACACTATGTTACGTTGGCCTAACCGGGCCATAATTTAGTAATGGAGTTCTGTCGGAGGCGAAGTAATGTGGTGGGGAAAGGTAGATCTTGCATGATGGTATATGTGTGTGCCCGCAAACTGTACTGTTTTCAGGGTCGGTTCGTAGTTTGGAACTTACGTTATCGCAAATCTCACCTTCGTTAACTTTGCATTGCATAAGGTTGCCAAACACAAAAACTCAAACTAGGTTCAACTCAGGGGGTCACGGTGGCTAAGTGATAGATTGCTCACCTCTAATGCATGGTGGTCATAGTTCGAACCCAACCCGCGCCAAATGCGTTCTCTGATGGACAAATTCAACGTATGCTGGGTTTACGGGGTTCTCTCGTTTCCTCCCACTTTTTAAATTCCATTATTATTATCAATCACCGTCTCGATTACCCTCGGGTTCGACTCCCGGCGGGAGCTTTAGTGGTTCGGATCCCACATTAAGCTGTTTGTCCACATCTCACATAATTTCGCTGCTGAATATCAAATCAAAATTAAATCGTTTAGCCTCGGTGCATGTGTACTCCAAAAAATCATTATCCGGATAGCGGTATATTGTAAAATATACGGAATCCATAAATTTACTATGGAAATCAGTACGGAGCAAACATTATCCATATGCTACATACACACTTCTTTTATTCCACTTAGATGGTACATCATGTAGCTGCAGGATGTATGACATTTAACAGTTTTCCGTATTTTGCATACGTATGCGCATGTTACATACGTCAACTATATGCTATATACGTCCATCTGTATATGAGATCCTTATTGGCTATATACAGTTATACGAAAAGTACGTAAGTAGATTAAACACTTTTAAGGACTATTATAAAACATATGTTTTCAGTTGTACGTTTGTTGCAGAGTGTTAAATATAGTTGTCCGTGAAGTTGAAAAACTATAGGGTTTACGCCACATGTTTTTTCTCTTTTTGTGTGTGACAAACGCCCCTGCATATATTTTGAATATTGAAAGGCAAACATTTTCCTAAACAACAGTCCCCTTTCCCAAGTTAGTATTTTAACTTTTCTTATTTCCTTTCCTTTTCATACGCCACGAAAAACAAAAAAGATCTCAGACCTGTGTGCCTATGATATGATGCCATTGTGTTTGCTCATGAAAACAAGTGCGCCCGGAAACTTTTCTTCTTTCATAACCAAAGGACGAGGAAATGCAATCTCCAGTTTTGGTGACCAGAGGACAAGTTGGTGGAAGAGGATTTTCAACCTCAGTGATCATAAAGTGTTTGCAGGGATCCACAAATCTCAACCTCACAGCCGCGAAAACGACGCAGTCCGTAGACAGAATACTCAAACATTCAAGCTTTGTAGGATAAAATAATATTTCGTTAGATATATTTAAGCCTCTGTACGCAATAAGATGGTATATTCTATTCTATAATATCTGTCTATTTCACACAATGAACCACACACGATATCTGTTACAACACTCCAGTGACATTATTGGCAAACTAATGATGTCGTGCATAGTAGAAAGGAGCATTATCAACTTCTGACATATATGATGAGATGACGTTGTTGACAAACTAATGGTGCTTGCATAGTAGAAGCTGTTATTATGAACCATTGACAAATATTCTAAAATAACTATCAGCAAGCTAAAAATGTTTGCACAGTAGAAGTGATTATTATGAAGCTTGATAAGCATACTAAAATGACATTATTAGTGAACTAAAGGTGCTTGCACAGTAGAAACGAGCATTATGAACCTTGACAAGCATACTAGAACTAATATTATTGTTTTTTGATTCCATGTATAGGGCTACTGAATAGGTAAGTAGACCGCCATTAATTTCTGGAATGAAAAGTAGAACTCAAACCAATTAGCCTCGGATTAAGGCATCCCTTTTAGTCTAAGTCTGTGGCTATTTGAGAATGCGTTTTCGAAGCGTTACCACCTAGAGCGAACGCGACCAAGGTTGCTATTTGGTAATTTTACTTTTGCCAGAGTTATAAATCATACTGTGGGCCAGTCAGGGTTTCCAGGTCTTTCTTGCCAAGTCCAGGTCTATAATAGCAGAGTTGCAGTACTCTGCACAAAGCATCTTCAAAGCATCTGTTTCTAGCTAAAATCCCCTTGCGTGGCAACACGTCTTTCCTTTTTTTTTCTTTCCTTTTGACATCTTTTAAACAGCAGGCGGTCTATTGTTCCGAAACGCACCAAATACGTTCGAGCTGACGTTTTCTCCGCGTTTTTATTGCTTTCGCGTTTGTGATTAGCCATCTACATTTAAATACAGGGTCATCGTATTCCAAGCGTACGCATGGGCAATAAAAACGCGTTGCGATCGCTTCAAATAGCCGCCCTGTTAAGGACACACCAGTGGGACATTAAACTAAAGATATGTGAACACAAAATATGGATAGGTGAAATAGGTAAAAGAAGAAAACGTTGTTACGAAGAAAATATCAAAAGTTGGATACTCTGTTGGAATAAAGATGAATTTGGTAGAAAGGTGTTGGAGAAGAAAAAAGAAAAGTTAAAGTAAGAAAGAAGCAAGAAAGTGGAAAAGAAATAAATTAAGATTATGACTCGTTACCTTTTCTAGAGATTGACTGCTGAAAACGTTCACGCACTTCCTGTCTGCAATTTCTCCCCTGACGCCCATTGGCCACGCTGGGAACTTTAGACAGGGACAGCTCAAGAGAGAGACAAAGGAAGGAAAGCTTTCGTACTTTGTTTAATGGTGAGTGAGCAGAGCTCTTACTTTAGGAAATCGAAGACCTGGACTCTTGGAAAAGACTGAAACATTATACTCCATAGATATAAGCATGCATTAATTCCTTGGCTACGCAGGAAAATTAAGAAGAAAGAAAAGTGAAACTACACGTCATTAAAAAATATTATTATTATTATTATTATTATTATTATTATTATTATTATTATTATTATTATTATTATTATTATTATTATTATTATTATATTAGCATTAGACGTAGGATTATTAATAATTAAATCGATTTCTCAGGGTACTGCTCCCAGGAGGCCATAAATTTCTTCTTACCTTTGGCTCAATTATGGATAGTCATGTCAAATTTTTGTCGCGATATTTTGCTTCTCCCGAAAATGTACCAAATGGGAGCCGAGTACCATATGTCAAACTCATAGTCTCACAGTAATTTCTGACAATGAGCATCATATATGATGCTCAAGAACCTGAATAGGTTAGTAATTTGTGATATCGAGCATGAGCATCATATATGGTGCTCATGGCCCCACAGAAAAATAAGGTGATCACCACATATGATGCTCATGGCAGTCAACCTGTTAATTCACGTATGAGACTGACAAAATAGCCAGAATTCCAATCTAACGCACAACTGATGTCTTTTAACACTTACTAACTACTGTTTTTATCTACCACAAATAAACAATGAGGTATGAGCATCATTACCGCTCGTCATTTCCACCGAGGATTGTGCATTAATCCAGCTTCTGAACCTGAGCAAAAAGGTTCACACCTTTTCTGAAATCACCAGTAATTAATTTTTACTTCTGAACGATTTTCAATCCCCTCACCCACAGGCGTGCATCCAGAAATGTTTCTTGGCAGAGGTCTAAGCTTTGGAAGAGGGGAGTCTAATACTACAAGCCACTACATCTATGTTATTGAACGGGTATTATTACGCACTCAAGAACACGATAAGTAATTGTAAAATATTTCCACCCATATTTAAAAAAAAATGATAAACTAGTTTGTTTTTTATAAGAGAAAGAGTACAGATGAAGTGTAAGATTAAATTTTCATGCTACATCAGCCATTTCCATGTTAAACAAATGTAGTTTTATTGAGAAAATGTACCGTACAAATAGGGTGACCAAATGGTCAACTAGAAAAAACGGGACACCTTTTATTTCTGGATAGGTTGCTCCTCTAAATATATTTTTTTAGCCTCTCCGTTTTCTCTCTCTCTCTCTCTCTCTCTTTTGGTATTTCTCACAGAAAAAGGGCAAATTTACAATTTTTCGTTTTAAAACCTATTGAAAAGGTTGTAGAATTAATTAGATAACAAGTAACTATCAGCAGCTAACAAAAAAGGAAATATTTGAAAACATTACTAAAAATATATGAGCGCTCAAATCTGTCACCGACATAATTTATAATTACTCTCAGCATCGGATTCCAACTCCTTTTATTTGTATTTTGTTACTATTAAACATTATTTCACTTACAACTAGTTTTCTTTTTACTTTCACTTTTATTGTTCTGTATCTTTATTCTCCTTTGATAGTAGGTTACATCTTAGTCAAATCACGGAAACATTGTATTGGACTGATGACAGCGCCTAGCGAAATAGAGAATAAAAACAGGTTACATTTGTTCTTCATAACACTTTCAGCCCCTTGCACTGTCATTTGTGGAGAGGGGAGGCCTAAGAAAGAAATCAATGGAATCACCACATCCAATACCGCAAACGTCGTAATGACGTTGCTCAGTAATTAAAGATATATTCCAATATAATCAATACCTTAGAAAATAAATCATACAAATTAGGAAATTTTAGCGATTCGAAGGGTTTCTTGTACCCAATGTACGTAAATACGGGACATTTTGGCCTCCCGGGAGAATTTTTCGGGACACCGGGAATGGTAGTGAAAAAACGGGACAATCCCGTTTTTACGGGACGTTTGGTCACCCTACGTACAAATGTATGTTGAGTTAAGAAGTTTTTGGGGGGTGGGTCTGGACCAGGCTGACCCCCCATGGATGTGCCCCTGCTCATCTACCTGTATATATATCGTTTCTTTTAAGCTTAAACATCACGTTCGTGTTTTCTTCTTTCGACTGGAAACAGGACATTAAGCCTTCAAACTTTGGATCAGTCTACCGAACTATGGATAAATCATATTATTTTATGCTTCTACCCAGGCACGTACCTAGACATTTTTCTTGGGGGGGGGGGGCAGAGTTTGCGAATCTAATGTTACAACACATTGCGTCTATGTAATACTGATCAGTGTTCTTCTTCGCCCGAAAAGACATAGTGATGGAAAGAGCTTCTTAAGTACTGCTAGCTATAGACTGTTGCCAGAAACAAATATAGAATTCGATTGTTTTTTATGAAAAAAGAAAGAATAGAGATGAAGTATAATATCAAATCTTCATGCTACATCAACCATTTTCTGCGAAACAATCATAGTATTATCAAGAAAATGTAAAAATACATGTTGAGTTACGAAGGTTTAGGGAAGGAGGTCGCGACCCGGTGGGTTTCTTGCGTAAGTACGCCCCTGCTTCTGCCCCATTATTAATCCTATGTCTCTGCTGATAGCATGTCCATACACACACACACACACACACACACACACACACACACACACACACACACACACACACACACACACTCACACTCACACACACACACACATATATATATATATATATATATATATATATATATATATATATATATATATATATATATATATATATATATATATATATATATATATATATATATATATATAACTTTTCCTGCGATTGGGTACAAAATGTAAAGGTAACCAAGAAAGCTCTGTCGCTTTTCGTGAAGGTCTGTGTTCAATTGGCCCTCACACCGTGAGTTGAATGCGAATGGAGATAAGGCGAAGGTCAGTTATTCGTGTGGGTATATCCAACATGCTACCTAGTTGTGGAAGTTCACTTACACAATGACTTGCGTAAGGACAGAGTGAACATGGGACCTCCACAGAGGGTCATAAGGGCATGTATGCTGTACGAGTTCGGGATCGAACGCCGCTGCAGCGGGGCGGAAGATATGCAAGGTCTTTGGTGAGGGTGTTGTGACTACACGTACAGTGCAACAATGGTTTAATAAGTTTAAGGACGGTGACGAAACACTTACAAAATGAAGATCTTCAGACAGGGATTGAAACGAACAGTAGCCAGACATGTGAGGAACTGGGACTACAATTCAGTGTGAGTGAAAAAAAAAACATTCGGCAGCACCTCCACCAACTTAGGAAGCACTACAAGTTAGGTCGATGGGTCCCACATGATTTGACTCCGGGATGGAAGGCAACTTGAGCATACACCTGTGTTTCTTTGCTGTCTCGTCTGAGGAAGGAGTCATTTCTGGACAGGGTGTTGACATATGATGAGAAGTGTGTCCTGTACGAAGCTCAACGGTGCCAGCATCCCATGAACAGGTTCCAAAACAGCCGAAACCAGCACTGCATTAGTAGAAGGTCCTACTGTGTGTTTGGTGGACTGCTCGCTGCATCTTGCATCAGGAACTGCTACCGGCTGATCAGGACATCAATGCAACTGTGTACTGTCAGCAATTAAGTCGTGTTCAAGAAAAACTCAAAACTCTGGAGCCAACATTTCTAAGGGGTCCTCCTGTTACAGGACAACGCTAAACCCCCACGTGGCTAGGACGACCCGAGACACCATTAAACGCCTTGGATGGGAAACACTGTTGCATCCGCCATACTTCCCGGATATGTACCGTCCGATTATTACTTGTTCCATTCCTTGGACAATCACCTTAGAGGACGCCAGTTCAAATCCCTAATAAAGGTGCAAAATGCACTTGATACTTTCTTCGCTTCACTGTCCGCCAAGTTCTACCGCGATGGAATCCCATGGCCTCCCAGAACGTTGCAGAAGATCGTCAATGCTGATGGGGACTATTGTTAATATTCCAGGTACGTCGTAGGTTATCGTGACATATTGATGTTCGAAGGTGATGGGTTAATTTCCAATAGCAAGAGCATTACCACGAATGAATAACCACCTTTTATCATGGTTATTAGGATCACACAGTGAGACTTATAATATTATGTTGTTAGTTCACCCATCAGTCCGTTATTCTTCCCACCATAACTCTTGAACCGATGTGATTTTTCTATTTCTGTTTCTTGTAATATACAGCTAAAGCAATTATTTCGGCCGACTAAATCCGTTGAGGAACTAATAGATAACGAGGACTTTAACGGTAGATGTCTGAAACCATATCCCATATATGTAAGCGAATTTTTGATTTTTTTCTTGCAACAGATTGCAAAAGGAATTATCTTCACCGAATTTGTTAATGGAGACAATCTGTTAACTTATTAACGGATAAAGGCAATTTTAATCACCTGGATCCTGTAATGTATGTTGATAGGGTTGCCTAGCTTAACTATGAATAAAAGATTCGCACGATAATGAAAACATTAATGAGACTTTTGCTGTATTCCTTTGATTTCTTATCTCGAAGATCACTACTCTGTTATTTCATAGTTCATCTTAGTAATGGGAACTCAGTCATACATATTGCGAATCTGCGGTCCAAGTGAGATCCGATATTACCATGTAAAGTACCGAACGTTAAAAAAAAAAAAAGGGTTCACACGGATCTGGCGTTACCGGTATATCTATGAACATACCAAAATGCGACTTCTGTGTGAGAGTTGGAGTTCGAGAATACTGAAAGACGATATTACTCGCCTATTCAAAAGCGTAGCCAATGAGGCAAGTTATAAATGCAGTGTTAATTTTTCCATGTGTTAAAGTGTACCACACAAACTTCGTCCCTTTTCTCACACCTGTGGTAACTGTACTTGATTCCCTTGTGTTCTGAACCTGGCCCGTATCCATGGAGGTCTAGGGGGGCCGGGTCTCCCTAAATTTTTGCTGCCTCCCTAAAAGTTTTACAGTAGGCTTGCAAAAGAACTATAATATGGTGATGAACTATCATATGGTTGGATCGGCACCCCCTAACTTCAGCCGAGCCCCCCTTAAGTTTTTGAGGCTGGCTACGGGCCTGTTCTGAACAACTCAAATACGTATTCTGCTGGCATAATCTTCTTACCTATCAGGTTGATGTATACCTTTGTACATGATCCGGCAAAAATACCTCGCGTATTTGGAGAGGACTCTGTTGGGATACAGCGGCGGAGGGGGTATCGATTGATAGCGATATGTATATGCCATTTTTCGTAGTCGTAATGGGGTAGTGCGGTGAGCATCGTGCGTTTGTTGCGGACGAGTATATTCGTAATGGTGGCTCTATGATTATTACTCAGTGGGCATTTTGCATTCGGTTCTGATTTGGCCGACATGATTCTGTTCCAGTTAGAAAAAAATATTCAAGTTTGGTGTCATACTTTAAAGCAACAGGTTCTGCACTGAGAAAGAAATCACTTGGCCGATCTGTTTAAGTATTGAACGCTTTGGAGATTACTAGATGAGCATTATCACATGCACTATATTTTGCGGCGTTGTTACGGTCCGAGGTCGGCCAGGCAATTTTTTCTCGGTGCAGAATCTGTTGTTCTAATAAACTTGAATAGTGATTCTATCTGGGACAAATTCATGTCGGCCAAGTCCGAACCGAATGCGAAATGCCCGCTGATTAGTAAATCACAGAACTACCATTACAGATATACTCCTCCAAAACAAACGCACGATGCTCACCACGCCGCGCCATTGTGACTACTGAAAATGGCACGTATACCGCTATCGATCAAAACCCCCTCCGCCACCGTATCCCTACTATAACTTATACAGCGCCCTCTGCAAATACTTGAGGTTATTTTTTTGCCGGCCCTAATTGATATTCTTTCCAACAGCCTTCGGCTAATTTTTAGCCTTGATACCAAACATTAGTCTTAAACTTCACCCAAAACAACGTGGTCGCAATTGTCACAATTCACATTTTTTTTGAAAATACCCTCAAAAGAAAGGGAGGACAATCATCTCGGATTTTCACATAATTGCGGTTATAATAGGTTGGAATTGTCAAATATTCACTTGTATGTTAAATTGGCACTTTCTAACTTTATTACATTCGCAATATCTAACTCGAAAATACTACTTACTGCAACTTTTCATTTGAATTTAGTCTTCAATCTTCCAGCTTTTACGAGTATAAGCCTGATAGAAACAGTAGATATCAGAAACTAAAAATGATAGATGAATTTCTTCCAGAAAAAGGAAAGGAAAAGATTTTTTTTTCTAATAAAAGTAGATTTTATTTTTTTCTTAAAGATCATAGACACTTTCTCTCAGACGCTTATAAGGAGGAAAATGGTACTGAGAAAGGTTATTAAGTGAAACGGGCACTTTATTGCCTTAATTTTACGATAGAATATGCAATAAAGTTATAGCTATGAAGAATTCGTTCTGCGACTCCTTCAATTTTAAGTATACATTTTAGTGTGTCTGCTCCTCAGAATCCATTTTAAGCAAATACAATAATTGCCCACCTTCCCTCGCCATTACTTCAATATCTCTTCTGTTCACGTACGATCTTTTGGTGCTCATAGTCCATTCGTTATGCTTTGAGTACTTCAGTAGCCGCAAAAAAATCTGAATTCCTAAGTCATTAGCCATACAGAACGTATAACATTATGTTCTCTACCCATTTCTGATAAGAACAAAAATATACTAAGTAAAAAATACTGAAATTGAACTTCTAGAATTCATTTTTCTAATGTGAAACTTTCAAAGAAAAACGGAATGATAGTCTATTTCCATGAACTGCAAAACTACTACAACTTTCGAGGTGTGACTTGACTTACACGGTAGACCAATCAACTTCTTTGGCGGGAAGTAGGTAATTTCTACTAAAACACGTGATTACATGGTAATCCAATATATTTCTGATTACTGCTGTTGTGTACGTGACGTCAGTTGACAACCAGCCAATAAACTTAATCCATTACAATTTGGTCGGAAGTATAACGCTCACTTGCCATATTTGTATGTAAGTTTACAATAATTAACCTGTAAGCGTTATGCTGAAATTCGAAACACTTTTGATTACAACAATGTAGGCAACAGTGTGAAGCACATTGTTCTGTACCCGAACTGTGTCTGCTAAAGTTCGGGTAATCCAAGGATATTATAAAATAGAGGATCTGCCTAGACAACAAAATCGTGAAGCTACACGTCACAGTTTCGCCACCCGCACTCTGCCCGCTCCGCCCAATAAGATTTTGAGCCAACATTCATGGCAGAAACGAGAATAACCAATCAGACTAGTTTGTTGTGCCGATGCACGTTTTTTTTTTTTTTTTTTTTTTTGGCTTCATTGAAGTAATAGGATGAAGATACATATGAGCACATAATATATTTTATAACGTCCTTAGGGTAGAGACCTTCAGGGGTCGGGCTTGGGCGGGCCGACACTGATTTTTCTTCAGGTTGGGCCGGGCTGGGGCCGATTAATTGCAATTCTTTAATAACTACTGACTTTCGTTAAACGATAATTAGAATAAAGCCAAACGTTGAAGAAGTGTGCCTGTGAAAAGTGTTACAAAGAATGCAATAGCTATTTACAGTTTGTGTTGCTTAGCGGCTCCACTTTCACTATAGAGGATTGCAGGCATTATGCGGTAAATTGAGCTCTGACCTTCACCTTCACTGAACCCAAAATATGACAAGAAAGGGTGGGAAAGTTTTACCTGTCGCTAAACAATATTGCCATCTTCACTTTATGCTAAAAATCAAAGTTAGATTTTTGTTACAGTGAATGGAGTTTTTGTTCTTTCGATGACAGACAAAGTTCTAGGAGGCAATGGTACCATTCGGGTGGCAAGCGTCAGATTGTGAACCAGAGTTTATAAAATGTTTCTGAGGGTTAGGTCAAGTTTAATACTAAATTTTGAGAAAGACTTGGGCTCGAGTTAAATTTTTTTAAAAAATTATCGGAGCGGGGTCGGGCCAAAACTTTTAAAATTTATCGGGTCCGGGCCGGGCTTGGGCCAGGAATTTTAAAAAAAACTTATCGGGCCGGGCCGTGCTCAGGCCGAAAATCTCCAAAACTTTTCGGGCCCGGGCTGGGCCGGTCCTAGGTACATTCGGGCTGAATTGGATTCGGGTCCAAAAATTCGGCCCGTGCAAATCTCTAACTTAGGGTAACCACAAAATGCGTTACTTTCGAGAGACAATAGGAGAGAAGAAAGTATGGCCATCATAAAAAAAAAAATCGAATTGGAAATTGGATTTACATGTTTCATAGCCCCTTCGTGCCGAAAAAAAGAATTAAAATAAAATTATTTCCGTCTGGACCGGCATTCGTCCGTCCGGATTTAGGTACACACGTTTAGAACCCATTCTGTTCAATGTATCATATATTAAAATTTGTATATGATTCTTTCCTAGGGAGAAGTAATTTTCTTTCTGTCTCCAAAATAAAGGCAATTTACTGGAAGGTGAAAATACGAGGAGGAATTCGAAAATAAGTTTCCCCAGGTGACTGTGGACAGAGGTGGGTATGTAAGACCAAAAGTAGCATATAACACTGAAGATCAGACGTACTTTTATTTTTACACATAAGTACCATGTACACTCATGTCCAAAATGATTGTCGCATATCTATAACTGTCTTCTTGCAAGAATATAATTTGATAATAATTTTGCAGGGTACTTTTAATACTGATACTATGTGTATAATCAGGAATTGTATATTTGTGGTGAATTTCATAGGAAAAGAATTATAAATACGAAAACTATAATGAGTAAAATAAAATGTTTCTAAATGGACAAGAAAGTTTTATTTTCGTTTTATTGTTCTTATTTACTGCTCTTTTGTCATTAAATATGCCACATACATGTCTTTGCCGCTTATACACATACGAACATTGTAAGAAATACCGGGCGAATTCGTTATCAAATTATATTCCTACAACAACATATTTATAGACATTTGACAATAATTTTGGACATGAGTGTACATTAAGACATTTGTCATACTGATCTTATAAGCTTCAAAAACCCTTCCAGGAAAAATTCAGGGCTCTGCATATGGAAGAAGCGTTGAGCAGTTCTTGTGACTTCAGCATTGCTTCCAAAGTGCCTGCCGTTTGAATCTTCTTCAAAGGCGGAAACAGACGGAAATCACAGGGTGCGAAATCAGGACTGCATGGGGGATGGGCAAGGTTTTCCATTGCTGTTAGCTTTACTCGAAAAAAAAAAAAACGAGACGGGGAACGTTTTTCGGACTCCCCTCGTAAAAAGTGTTAATGCTTCAAGAAGGCATATAACGATTTCGTTCATATATTATAAGTCAATATTTCTTAACAACTCTACAGTATGGTAGTAGAAATGATATTATGTATATCATCGTGTTATCAACTGCACTTGTCTACTTCCACAAACCAGCAGTATAAGTAATTTCTATAAATGTTCGGAAAGGGAGCACGATGGTTTTGTGGTAGAGTGCTCACCTCTGGTGAGAGAGGTTTGTGGTTCGATCTAAGTCCATGTGAGTTAATAAATCGTATTGTATTCGAGTTATCTTGTTTTCTCCGTTTCCTCCCACATTCCCATTCAATTCTTTTATGAATATTTGCTTTCATTAATCTCCTACTCTTTTAGTCTCCAGTACGTAAACTTAGGACGTAAAATTGTAAGTTTCTCCACTTCTAAATATCCGGAAATAAAGAATAGGAAAGGATTTCTGAAACTTCTATACACACATTTTGGATTGGGAGTAATACATTCTGAAAGTTTAAAAAGTGTAGAGCAGAGTTTCTCAACCTGAGGGTCGCGAGAGGCTTTCATGGGGGGTCGATAAGATAAGCAGAAGAGATAAATATAATTAGAATCTAATACCGGAAAATATTTTTTAAATATTAATTTCAATTTTCTTCTGATAGACATATTTTTTTTATTTTTATACATATTGTAAAAAATAACTAAAAAATAGAACTAGTAAACATTTTCAACAGGTGCAGAGCTGTCAATTTAAATT
This sequence comes from Thermobia domestica, assembly GCF_964235325.1. NCBI lineage: Eukaryota > Metazoa > Arthropoda > Insecta > Zygentoma > Lepismatidae > Thermobia > Thermobia domestica. The sequence continues at coordinate 23,709,851 of NC_137464.1, forward strand.
AAACAGGCACGATACAAAACTAACGAAAATTGCCTATTGAAATACCAGAAAAATACAAATGCAACAAAACCTGCATATTGAAATACAATTAAAATTGAAAGCTAATGAGATACCTGAGCATGGTGTGATCTCAGTAGTGCGGCAATGTCCAGTTCAATCTTCGTGACGCACATTATCAAGTCATTTAAAATAGATCTACTCAATAACTTTTTTAGCAACTGTCCAAGTTTTCTTTAACCAGAATTAGAATCACTTTATTTTTTTTTTTTTTTTATCATATGACTCAAAATTAAGGGAGTTACGAAGTTCTAAAATTTTCAAACGTCGTCCATTTTGAAACAGTATGACGGTCGGATTCGGTATTTCTAATGTGAATGAACTGACCAAATTTGGTTTTAATCCATTCGCTTTTAGGGAAGTTACTGTATGCATTATATACAAAAAATGGATTTTATTATTATAGAAATAGATGGCTATCATGAGATCTCCGCAACAGGTATATTAAATACCCCACACAAGCTTATTACAATCCAGAAATTATAAAGGGGTAGCTGACAGGAGGATGTGATAAAATACACATTATAAGAGGGTAGTGATAAATAGGAGAACCTAGGTAGTGATAGGATAGAGAACCACTGGTGTAGAGTATTCCAGAAGGCCCTTAAACTAGACAACCCACACTACTATACGGTTATACGGGTTGCATATTGCTACAGTCCGTAAATTAATTTCTTCTGTATCAGTGGCAGATTTTCATGACTTTTTCTTGGATAAAGATATCATTTCAATATGAGGTAGGATGATTACGTGTATACGGTTTGCAGATGATACGCTTGTTCCAGAATCTGAAGAGAAAATCAATAATATGTTAGAAAACTTGAGGAAAGGCTGTGAAGAATATGAGATGAAAATAAATGTTACAAAGACAAAAGTCATAGTGATTGGAACGAAGGGGTCGGTGCCAAATGTAGAAGTAGGAGGGGAGCAAATAAAACAGGTGATTAGTTTTCGATAGCTAGGTAGGATTATTAGTAATGATATGAAGTGTGAATGTGAAATAAAAGCAAGGATAGGAATGGCAAAAAAAAAAAAAAAAAGCCTTTAGCAGGAAGAAAATACTATTTTGTAGGACCTTGAAAGAAGAGTTGAGGAAAAGACTCATAAAATACTTCGTGTTGAGTATCGTGCTGTATGGATCGGAGACATGGACAATTTACGCAAAAATGATGAAAAACAACTGGAAGCTTTCGAAATGTGGGTGTGGAGAAGAATGGATAGAATTAGCTATGTCGAGAAGAAAACAAATGAGAGAGTGTTAGAAATGGTGGAGGAGAAAAGAACAAGTTTAGATATTATTAAGAAAAGGAAGGGAAACTGGTTGGGACATTGGATAAGAAGGAAATGTATCATTAGGGACGTTCTAGAGGGTATGATGGCAGGAAAGAGAGAAAGGAGGCGAAGGAGAATGCAATTAATGGAATATCAAAACAGAAAAATCGCACATGAAGACGAAGAGGTTAGCGGAACACTGTGAAGCATGAAAAGTTCTCAGTTGCAGCAAGTGACCGGCCAATAATGTCAGAATATCTATGATGATGATGATTTTCTTGGATATATTTGTCAAATTACACTAGTATGAACAAAGAATTTGTTTGATATTACAATAAACAATATTCGAAGGTTAATAATATTTCAAATAACTATTATTATTATTATTATTATTATTATTATTATTATTATTATTATTATTATTATTATTATTATTATTATAGCAATCTTTAAAGTTGCATAAGTAATGTGCTCCGGAAATTTTCACGCAGCTTAATATTTACGGAAGTCCAATTTGTGAATTAGATATATATATACTGGAATGGACGTCAAAGTCACAAAAGCGGCGAACATGCTCATACAAGCTAGCAGATGTAATTTTTGAGATCGATTACGTAATTGTGTATTATGTAAATCTTTCGATTACTGTACTTAATTATCAAACACATTCCTTTCTATAAACTAATGGCTAACCTAGCAATAACGTCATAGCAGAACAAAGAGTGTTTCAAAAAAACACCGACAACGTTTGTGAAATGATTCCTGACACCAAGATAAGACAAACAGTATAGACCAATTTTTGGTGCACAAATGTTTCCTTTCGGAGTTACAGGCTGCCGAAAACATTAAAAAAATGAACTTTAAAGGTTCATAGCTCCAAAACTTTGGGACCAACCATAGTCGGGTCAAACCACTTACGAACAAGTATGTACAGTATCGAAATATAAATGTTTCAGAATCCTGTAGTACTTCCGCAATAATTTCTATCGAGGTAGTTGGTGAGTACTTCAAATTATACTGAGTAGCCCAACGCCGTATATATATACAGAGCCGAATTAAGGGGTTGCACAGGAGCACGTGCACCCCCCCTTTCCGTTCTGAATATACACTATCTAAAGTGAGAAACTGGCAGTGGAAATAGCAATACTTTTTTAAAATTTCATGTCATGTTTCCGTTTCGGGCTTAAAAGAAAGCGGTTTTACTAAACACAATAGTTTAAGTCAGTTCCTCATACACATCACAGATGCCTAAAGGCATTTAAAAGAATAAATTTGATTCAAATGTACTGATAGTTATTGGTGCACCCCCTTCAGAAAATCCTGGATCCGGTCCTGTATATATATATATATATATATATATATATATATATATATATATATATATATATATATATATATGTGTGTGTGTGTGTGTGTGTGTTCGATAAATAAATAAATTAGCTCTTACCTCTTTCATCTTCCTGTGAACTGTGACGTGGTGCCATTGGTTATCGTCGAAACGAACGCGAGATGGTTTGATTTGGGACTCAAATCTTCCGTTCCCTAGATTCATCGTTAGAATCACTCCCCCGTCTCTCAGAGCTAAATTCAGGTAGTCGCTGTTATCACCTGCAAAAACAAACAGAACATAAAATCATATTTAATGACCAATCAAAAATCTTATATTTCAAAGCTAAAATTCAGACAGTCAGTGTTTGCTTCTGAAACAACTAAATATAAAGAAAGTACAACGTTATTACAAATGATTGACCCTATGTCATAAATCCACTTCAGCATATTGTCAAAAAATTTTGCAGATGTATTGAAACACTCAAAAAGTTTTTTTTAAAGTAACATTCACAAAACATGTTGCTTCATCACTGAACATGACACCTCACTAAACACTGGGAGCCAGCAGGATATTTTCCAAGGGGGGGGGGAAGACACACACATACACACAATTACTAGAATGAATCCCAACAAAACAAAACTTTATTGCTATCAGCACTACGTCAGCAAAAGAAACAACAAAGAGCAAAATTATCTTTTCAACTCAACTGACGGATACCATAATTCAAAATACTTAGTATTGCATGCAGCATCAGACTGAATATAATTATTACTGAAAAAATATGAAACACCACATGAAGGAGAGAAGTAGATTAAAATCTTGGGGATGGGTTTGACAAAATTTTGTTACTCTAATCATTTAGTGAATGTTGATTTTAAAAGTATACTATTGTCACCAGAAGAGACTATAAATGTTAACCTTTGTCGAAAATCCAGGGAGGAGCAATTGCCCCCTCTTGCCCCCCTCTGTGGTCACCCATGCACTAAACCCATTTTCTTCCAGAAGTTGTTGGACCTGGTAGAAAATTCAAAGCGTCTGACTTTGTCATTAGGCGTCAAGGCTTGTAGTAATAGCAAGCGGTAAGGCTCCGGCTTCAATCGTGTCCTTTAAGATCTTCCAAACGATACCGGTAGGCTGTGCAATATTAAGTTTTCTCCTCGTTTCTCACTGTAAGCCGACCAGTTGATTTTCCCCATACAGAGGCATCCTGAAGCTGTAAACTGTGCATACCACCTCCGAATAGACTTGGCAGTTGGTGGATCTTTGTTGAACTTCGTTCGGTAGTATCGTTGTACTGTTAGCACAGATTGGTATGAATGAAACTTGAACACAACATAAGCTTTCTTTGCGCCTGTCACCATCTTGAATAAATGGTCACTGCTGTGCTCCAATGGCAGAAATTAAAAGCGAATTTGAAACACAGACAGACAGACAGACAGACAGACAGACACACACACACACACACACACACACACACACACACACACACACAAGATTTTGGAGTTTTTCAATATGTGTGTAAAGTTTTGTCACAATATAGGCCTATCTAATAACAAAGCTAGACTGACTTTATGAAATCAGGTCAATCATTTGTAACAATCCAGCAATCAAAGCTCTTTGGATTACTTTTCACTCAGAAGTCAGGAAGTGATATTTCGATCATACAAAAATCAAACATAAGAGCTCAGTAGTGGTGTACGCAAAGGGAGGGTTTTTGGGTTTTAATCTCCATCTCTTTGAACAAGATAAACGTTTACCATTCTAAGATATGTATTCAAAGATATCTTAAAATGATATATGACCTTGAGTTCTTGAACCTCCCTTGGGTGGAAATCTGTGTTTGCCACTGCACTTCTGTATTAGGGATACTCGAATCTGGCTTAATTTGACGTTACAGAAACAAAGTATATTTCCATGTTTTATATTGTTTTCAAAATTCGTATCCATCCTTATAATATTTTATATATATAAAGTACATGTGTGTCTGTCACTAGATTTTTGCATCGTAGAGTCATCAAAATACTGTACAAAAAGATCTCCAATCCTGCATGAAGCCGCACTGAGAAAAATCCGTTATCCAGATATCGTTATATTGTACAAATATACGGAATCCTTATGTTTAGTACAGAAATCAGTTCTGAACATACATTATCCATATGCTACATACGTACGAGTACTGTCATTTTTCCCGTTTACATGTTACATCATGCCGTTGCAGGATCTCTGACATCTAACAGTCCTCCGTATATTACATACATATAAGTATGTTACACACATCAGATATATGTTACACGCGTCCATCTGTATGTGATATCCTGACTGCCAATACACAGTTCTTTCGTTCGTACGGAAAGTACATTTATTCGGAACATGTATAAGGAAAGTATGTAGAAAATTTACTTATTCAGTTATACGTTTGTTGTACGTTAAGTTCAAAAACTACAGGATTTACAAATGCAATCTACGTTCTTAAGTAAGCCAGATACGTTTCTTTCTCGGCGCTTTTTGTTTTTTGATTTTCGACTCGAGAGGAAGAGGGTAATTGGAGGTGCGTACTGAGCAGTTTTCTCGGCTTGAGCGGGTTGGAGGTAACACATTCTGGAGATTCGAAAAGTATAACCTCAAAAGTCCCTCAAGTTAGACAACCAACACTACTATACAATGTTACAGATTACATATGCACTGTTCAGTCCGTTGCAAGAACAGGCACTTCTGCTAGTGTAATTTGTTCATGGTCAAGAGATTATGCAACCTGAAAGAAAACGTTGAATAGAGGGTTGTATACATTTTAGGCTGTACTGATTGACCCACATAACACTTTTTTTTTTTTTTCTAAAAACCCGTTTACATATTTACCCTTTCTGTCCATCCGGGAGATAAAAATCTGAAGAGCTACTTGATGGATCACCTTCAATTTTGGCCACGGTGTACACGATCAAAGGTTAGGAACTGAGTTTGTTAGATGAGACAATATTCAAAACGAAAGTGATAAAAGTCAATCACTTCCGGTTTAAACGATCAACATAAAGTAAAAACGGTAATGGAAAGAGAAACAGTTTTATTCAATCAATTAAAAGCGTCTCAAGAATATATTTCATTTCCATTCTTAATTCTATATTAAAACCGGATGTCAAAAAATGTCTACTGCAACTTCCGGTTTCAATATTGATAACAAAAGCAATAAAATATATCGATAAACAGTTTTTAGAAATTGGTTTAGTGTTCCAAGAATATATACAATTTTTTTTTCTCTTAGCCTTTTATTCAAACCGGAAGAGACAAAATCAACCACTTCCTATTTTAATTTTAATTGTTACAGAATAATGCGGGAAATGGTTTCCCACAATCTATCAAGCGTTCCAAAAATATATTTCCACTCTAATCTCTGTACCAAAACTAGGAGTGGTAGATATCTACTATCACTTTCGCTTTCAATATTGAGAAAGTATCACGTCGTACAAACCAAACTTCTTTACGTGGTGTACATGTGAAACTGCTAATTGTTTAATTAAATAAAATTATATGAAATAATTAAATTTTACGTCCCATGGTTATACCAGCTAGGTTAAAGGAGGCGGTCATGATGAGAAATGAATTAAATGGTAAAAAGAAGAAAATGGGAGGAAACGGGAGAGCCTCGAGAAAACCCATGCACATGGTGTTTGTCCATCACGAAGCTCACTTGGCGCGAACTGGTGTCGAAGCTAGGACCTCATGCACCAAAGGTGAACGCTCTATCACTGAGCCACCGCAGTCCCACTTGTTTAATTAAAAGCTTGTTACAACGAGAAATTGGCAATTCCCCGTCCGAAATGTTAAACAAAACAAACCCAACTCTTTTCTAGTACATATAACCTAGGACCTTCTAGAATCCTAGGTTATCCCAATAAACTAATTGGAAAACCTTAAAGCGAACCTGCGCATTCGGTTGCAGGATGCCCGAGTTCGATTCCGGGCGAGAGTTCATATGTGGTTTGAATGCACGTTAAGCTGTAGGTTTACGTCTCGGTGCTTAAACTCCCAAATCAACGAACCAAGGAAAGCCTTACGGATCCTTTAGTCTTAACTGATTCATGCTGCAAAGCCATCTGCAAAGTATGATAAGGAATATATTTACACTATATACAAAGTTCTATAGATCAATAACTGAGAGATTTCAGTGCAGAGTTATTGTTTATAAAGCGTCGAAGTTCTAACAGAGATATGATATAGAAGCTCGTAATGAACTGAAAATGACGCCATGCATTGTCCATCAGTATCATCAGAAATTTAACCAAGACACACACGAACAAAGACAGAAAATATAACACAATGGAGAAAGGGGACAGATTCTTCAATATTGCTCCTTCGTTCCTCGTTTGCCCCATTTCGCCCATTTGCTTTCTAGGACTCAAGTCTCCAAGCATTGATTTCCTATTGTTCTCATATAACTGTCTCCACTTAGTCTCCCATATATTACACTGAAGTTCTACAAAACTACAAAGATACACAGCCTCTGTTTCGCTCATCAAATGTCCTCCGGTGCTAGAGATTGACGCAGCCTGCAATCAATCTCTCATGTGAAACGACTCCCGTACATTATTGGACATATTTCGTGAGAAATAACTTTTGCGCTGTCTGTCTCTTCTCCTCTTGTCAATATATTATCCTCCAAAATTCACGAATGTCTTCTTCTTGTTAAATCTCCAGAGATAAACGGTTTTGTCGTCAAGGTGAACACAGGAGATGCAAGTTAAAAGTGTATTGGAACTAAGTTTTGCTTGGAGTGTAAACAAGTTTGTAAACTACGGGGAACAGGCTTTAACAACGAATGACTGGTTTTGTAAGATAAGGACAAACAAGAGTTTGAGAAAATATTTTCAAACAGCGGATCACAGTCTTAGATGATATTCTATTTATTCATGTACAGTAAACTACCGAGTATCCGGCTCGCGACTAGTGATGTGAAGTGGAAAATTTTCCACGGAAAATTTTCCGTCTCATAAACTTTTCCGGAAAATTTTCCGTTCTAAACTAATATCAGTGATCAAGTAACAATTCCTCATTAATCATAAAATTGATTGACTTCATGTATAGAAATGTTAAAAAGTAGAAAATCGTTTAAAAAATCTGAAAATTTTTTCTCAGGCTCAGAAGATTTCCGGTACTATGTAGGAACAAGTGAAACAATTTTTGATGAATCGAAAAAAATTCTCTTGTGTATGGAGAAAATGAAAAACTTTTTATAAGTAGGAAAATTTACATCATTTTGAAGCAAAAAGTAAAACAACTTTTTATGAATCGGGAAGTTTTATTTCTCCGTAGAAACAATTGAAAGGCATTTTCATGGATCGGAAAAATGTTCAATATGATGTAGAAACTAGTGGAAAATCTTTTCATAACCCGGACAATTTTGAATATTATGTATAGTGATGTTAGGTGGAGAATTTCCCCACTATTTCTAACTGCACATTAGGCTATAAAATTAAATTCCTGTAGAGGAAAGTTAGACAGCAACAAATTATAATTTTCCAACTAGCTTTCGGAAACCGGAAAATTTTCTAATATTCCAAGTTGGCAAATATATATATATATATATATATATATATATATATATATATATATATATATATATATATATATATATATATATATATATATACAAAGAGAAAGAGAGAGGGAGAGAAACACTATGTATGTGTGTGTAAAGTGTAGGGAACATAAATCGAATTCGTAGACTAAAATATCCCATCCCATTGTTTAAAATGTAACAAGAAAGCAAAGTGAAACCCTTCTGAATTTATAAGTTATTTCAAAAACAGAAAATCTCACTATTTCTTCACATATACGCCTGCCTATGTAATGAAATAACTACATATAACTTGAAGTTTTTTATTAAGATTATTTTTGTAACAGAAAATAAGAAGAAATATTTGTTTTAGTCATGAGACAACATTGTCTTATGCGTATTAAATTAACAAAATATGATTTTATGAGATCAACGGTGAATTTTGGGGGAAGAATACATTGAAGTTTTTGAAATATTTTTGCAGAAATGAAGAATCGTTAGATTTTCATTTCATGAAACATTTTTCAGACAATATTTATTACAAATAAATTTTACGACTAAGCAACGATGTAGGAATAAGTGGAATATGTTTTTATGAATCGGAAAATTTTCCAGAAAATTTTCCGAAATTTTTTAAAGGAAAATTTACATCACTACTCGCGACTATCCAGCCGAGTTTTCTTTTATCGTAATTAAATGAGGAAGGCAGTGGCGTAGCACAAATTGGCACCTCCCCCGCAAAGTATAGAGAAGGGGCCCTAGTTGTAAAGCCGATAGAAGTAAGGTTGAAGTTCTACTCCTTTATTCATCGCAAGACTTCGGGCCCCCCCACACTGCGGGGGTTGCGGGGGCAGCTGCTACGCCACTGGAGGAAGGCAACGCTTTGCATTGGCAACATTGCCAAGGTATTGGAAGCAGGCGTCTGCTACGATCCTCCTACGTGTCGCGTGTGCAAAATACAAATTGTGACAGGAAAAGAGCAACGTTTCGCTCCTTATTCTCATTGCTTCGTCAGTGTGTAAGGGACCACAATACACTACGCAAAGAAATGATTCCATAAAACTCCGGCCTATCCGTTTTTTTTTTTTTTTTTTTTTTATCAGGCTTGCCTTTCCGCTACATTAGACCGGATACTTGTGAGTATACTGTATTTTCTTTTTAAAATGTATGACATCTAATCAGGTGCTCACCTAGATTTCTTTTTGTTGGGAGGGGTCTAAAGTTTGGAGGGAGTCCAATACCACATGACACTACGTCTATATAATACTGAACCGATGTTGTTCTGCATCCGGAAAGATGATAAGTAAATTGTTAAGTACTGTTACTCAGAAAAAAATAACAGTACTAGATTGCTTTATATATAAAAAGGAAGGATGGAGATACAATGTACGATGAAATCTTTAGGCTATATTAATCATTTCTCTTCTAAATAAGTATATTTTTTTTTTTACGAAGAAAGAATGCAAATCTATATCGAATTACGAATTGAGGGTGGTCTGGAGCCGGTAGACCAATGCATGGGTACGCCCCTGCATTTAATCTATGATTGAAAGCGTTTGCGTAATATTTGATCATCGCTATCTATTGGGTTCTATCCTGTGTAAGTCAATTCGTCACGTTTGTTGTCATCCACCTACAGTAGATCCAGTTTTATAACATGTGCACATAATAATATTGGTGGTTATAATGTACTAATGGACATTTCCACTCATATTTCCATTGAGGTATAATATACATTAGTTCTAGTTGATTACGGAGAACACTTCCTTTTGTTCATGCGTTGATTCTAACTGATCGAAATTTGCGACTGAATTTCGGACTGTAACTCGTGCACCTGAAACAATGACCGCAATGTTTGTACGTCATCTGGCGGTTCAGGGGAAACTGTCTCCTAGAGACCTGTACGGGCCGGGCTTGGGCGGGCCGACTCTGTTATTTCTTTGCGCCGGACCGGGCTTGGGTGGGCCGACACTGATTTCTCTTCAGGTTGGGCTGGGCTTGGGCCGATTAATTGCAATTCTTTAATAATTGTTGACTTTTGGTAAACGATAATTAGAATAAAGGCAAACGTTGAAGAAGTATGCCCGTAAAAATGTTACAAAATTAAACTTTTAAAATTTATCGGGCCCGGGCCGGGCTTGGGCCAAAATTTTAAGAAACTTATCGGGTCGGGCCGAAAATCTCCAAAACTTTTCGGGAGGTACATTCGGGCTGGATTGGGCTCGGGCCGAAAAATTCGGCCCGTGCAGGTCTCTATTGTCTGCGCCGCTCAGTAGGGAAACGGCTTAAGAAAGATAGGATGCATGTTTGTCAAAGTGTGTACGACATTGCTAATAAAGCAAACAACAAAAACAAGTAACAGAATTTAAGGCCTCTTTAAAAAGTAATATCTTTCTCTTTTTATTTGTACCATTATTTAAATATCTAAGGACAAAGTTATAATGTACTAATTTGTAGAGATGGGCACGAGCGAGTTCGAGTGAGTTCTTTTTGAAACTCGACTCGACTCGAAACAGACATCTTTGAGCTCAACTCGATAACTAGGCTCGAAAAATTTCCTCCAGATCGACTCAAAACTCGACTCGAATTTGGGTCGAGTCGAGCCAATTCGAGCTAAACCCTGTGTGTAGTTCCATGTACTTTCTCCAAGTATCGGGAACGCGGTGGCTCAATGGTAGAGCGTTCACCTTCGGTGCTTGAGGTCCTTGGTTCGATCCCAGCTCGCGCCATGCGGGCTTTGTGGTGGACAAACACCGTGCTCGTGGGTTTTCTCCCGTTTCCAACCAACTTTTTTCATTCCACCATTTCATTAATTTCTCATAATCACCGTCTCCTTTAGCCAAACCGGCATAACCGTGGAACTTAAAACCAAAAATTTCATTTCATTTTTCTTCAAATATTCCACACCTACATAAACAGTATAATTAGCAATGATACTAAAACTTATTATTATTATTATTATTATTATTATTATTATTATTATTATTATTATTATTATTATTATTATTATTATTATTATTATTATTATTATTATTATTATTATTATAACAATGTGTATGACAATGAAATGTAGGCGGTTTGTATCTGAATATTGAAAACTAGTTGACTTCAGGACGCAAGGACATCGGTCACGAGGTTCTAGGATTGAGTTCTGGAGGAAAAAGTATTCGGGCTTGAGCCAAAAATTGTTAAAACTCATTTTGTGCCGGCCAAACATGTTCAAAACTGCTCAGCCCGGGGTTAGGGTTGTCAACGGCTCGAGCAGCTCGGATCATAGCTCATTCATTATCGAGCCAAACCGAGAAGTGACCCGAGCCAACAGCTCGCCTAACTGAGTTGGCTCGAACCAATGGTTCATCCGAGCCGAACCGAATTGAACTGATTTCTCACCCAACCAAGTCAGTTTGAGCCATTGACTCAGTTGAGCGGAGTCGAACCGAGCCGATAGACTCATTTCAACGGAGCTGGCTCGAGCCGATGGCTCACATGAACCGAATCGGTGGCTCATCCCAACCGAACTGGCTCGAGCCATCGGCTCAATTGAGTCGAGTCGATGGCTTGTCCCAACCGATTCGATGGCTCATCCCAACCGAGCCGAGCCGGTTGACATCACTACCCGGGTTGATGTTCTGCTTGGGCTCAAACCTTCTTCCTGTAAGTCTCAGCCTTGATGGTAAGAACTACATTCTTCTATTGGTACATTAGTGCTCACGACATTTGAGGCTGTCTCCTTATAAAAATCTATTGTCGTCTCGTTATCGAAATGAGACAAGACATGTTAAAAGTACCCCACAAGATGCACTAAAAGTACGAGACGAAATGCACCCCTGTTGTGAGCAACACTAAAAGTATTCCATATTACTGCTTACATTTATCATGGCTTTCGCTTTCCAGTCTAATCAGGCCTGATTTGAAAACGAGTTAACACGAGCTGAACGAGCGAGCTATCTGTCAAACTTGAGTCGACTCACTCGGAACTCGACTCGAGAAAATTACTTCTGACTCGACTCGGAACTCAACTCGAGAAAATTACTTTTGAATCGAGTTTTAGCTCGACTCTTGCCCATCCCTATTAATTTGCAATATTATAGATCCAAGTAGCTATCTAACATATATTGTTACTCAGTAATAAATTCAATGCGTTCAATTTACTAAACCACTTCAACATGTACTAGTGTTAATTTCATTAGAAACACAATGCAATCAGTGCCAATGAACATAGGTACTTTATATGTTTTGCAGTTCTATTAAAAGTTGTAATGTCAGCTACGTGTAAAAGCACATGAAGGCTGATGTGCTAATTTTATTTAGTACCTTTACGTAAATGGGCATTGTTTGAAACCTAAGCTAATATGCTAATTAATGTCCTCATGTTTAGGTCACCAACCTACTTTACGAAGCGAAATCTTATTCATATTTAAGAAAATATCAACAATATACAAGCAGGGTGTTTTGATAGTAAAGTTTTGGTATGCAAGTTCGTTATAGATTCAATATGGAATGCATCCAGGGAGAAGCCCGAGGAAAGTTACCACGGAGAAAACATTTCCGCAACTGAAAATCATATAAATTTGATACTTAAATTCAATACTAGCACGCACAAGCTTAAGTTTATATTCATGTCTATAAGATTTTTGGGACTCGGGCTCTATCTTGCAATCCACTTGCAGAACTAGTGTTCAGAAGCAGAAAGGAATGCAAAACGGTATGTTTTATCACTGCCTCGCCAATCTCGCTGAACTAGTGCTCAGAAGCAACAAGGAAAGGAAATATGTTTTATCACAGCCTCGCAAATCTCGCTGAACTAGTGCTCACAAGCAGCAAGGAAAGGAAATATGTTTTATCACAGCCTCGCAAATCTCGCTGAACTAGTTTTCACAAGCAGCAAGGAAAGGAAATATGTTTTATCACAGCCTCGCAAATCTCGCTGAACTAGTGCTCACAAGCAGCAAGGAAAGGAAATATGTTTTATCACAGCCTCGCAAATCTCGCTAACACTTGGCCCAGTGTACAGATGTGTATCTAATTCGCTGGCGCTCACATAATTATTCTACACTGTACAATACATACAAGGTTGTTAGATATGTTATTTCCCGTCGTCTAGCACTCGCGCGTGGCTTACTAGCCAGAGCTTACTTGTTGAGGTTGAGGCCGATTGAGCCAGAGGGCTCGGCTTTACAAAAGATGAAAACAGAAAACTGACCCACATATTGATACAACGCAGCAAACAAGAGTACTTGAAGAGATTCAGCCCACATAATACAATGTTTTTTTCGTAGCCAAGGTAAGGAATGCGGAACCGAATGTATGTCCCACGAGGTGTGAAAGTAAGTCTCGACACTTTTACGACCTCGGTACATACTGGAGCAATTGTGGTCACTATCTTCGGTTTTTCAGGTACTCACTTGGCAGAGGCTGGCTACATTTTGCCGGCATTTGCACAAGAGTAGTCTGTGAGAATATTTCCTGAACCCTTCGTAGAGATAAGAGTTGAGACTGTCTCGTCTTGAAAAGATGTGAAAGTGTTGTTCCGTCTCGGAAGGATATCTGAATCTATTGAGAGAGCGCTGTCTTGTCTCGTAATTCGTTATAAAAATCCTGTCTTGTCTCGTTTCGTGGATGGCCCAACTGGAGATCGAACCCTGGTCGTCTGGTTGGTAGATGGACAACTTACCGACTACACCACGGAAAATCTGTGCCCTTTCGACTGATCTAGTGGCTAATGTGCGATCCTTTAGTGTACAGGGTACCGAGTTCGATTCCCGATAGGAAAGTATTGAAACGTGTTTATTCACAGTTCCATTTGCTAAGGGCCCCAGAAGGTAGACGTTGACCAATAGATGTAATAGGAAGTACTCGTCAAGCCCTACCACAAATAGGGATGCACACGAGACGAGCCGAGACACGGCTCTTCCAATAGAGAAATATACATTTTTCGAGTCGAGACATCACTTTTACAGCACATTTTCGAGACGAGACAGCCACAAATATTGTTTCGTGCGCATCCCTAACCACAAAATACTGTTATTTTGGCCCTAAAGTCTCAGGAAATTGGTTAAAAATGGCAGTGACGATAAGGGGTCATTGGTGATTTGGAGAAACTGAGAGGCTTTAGGAAAGAAATCAATATACGAATGAGATCAGTATGCAACCGCATTTAGAATATGTGAGAAGCATCCATAGACGATAGCGCTAAGCTGAGATGTCGGCATAGCTGATGGATCAAATATTTGTTCAAAACTAGATATCTCGAAAGAAAACAAAGGTAGACGAACGAAAAAGGGTGTTTAGTATAGAACCATTCAAGAGCTTGCATATGACATGCAATTTGTTTCAAGGGAACTTCAGGAACACGGTAAAACAAGTGAGATATCATTCTTCACCCATGCTCCCAATAGCTCCAAATGACGTCATCATGATGTATGAAGAGTTGTTCTATGGATGCTTCTCACGTATGCTAAATGTGGTTGCATACTGATCTTATTCCTATATTGATTTCATTCCTAAAACCTCGGTTTCTCTACATCACCAATGACTCTCTTACTTCTTTCTGCCCTTTGTGATCAATTTCCTTAAGCTTTAGGGCCAAAATACCAGTACCTCTAGATAGAACTTGACGAGTACTTCTTATTACACCTATCGGTCAACGTGTACCTTCTGGAGCTCTTTGCAATGGAACTGTGAATAAATCCCTTTGAACACATTACGACGGTTCGTTCCACTTTAAACTGTAGTCCACGTCTCACAGCCTCTGTGTGCGAGAAATGTTAAATTCAAATTTAACCAAGCATTCGAACATCCACCGCGACCACATTTTTCTATAGTAAAACTTGCATAACGAACGACTATAGCGTTCGAACACAACTGACCTGAACCGTCTATCTCTGACCCTGTGCGGCTATTAAACATAGAAACAGCTGCTGAAATTATGTTATTTTCACCTTGATAGCCACTGACCTGGAAGGAATTACTTCAAATCAATAATAAAAGATAGAATATAATACTGTGTATTTCTTTTTTTTTAGCTAGAAAATTCATCTTGTTAAATTGGATACCGTTTGGCGTCATACGTTCCCAGACACAAATGTAAGTGTCTCACTGGAGCGTGACTATGAATAGAAGTTGCTGGAGGATGAAAGTAAAGAAATAATAGTTGTTCGCGTTCCTTCCGTATCACTATGAATTCCCTTCCCCCTTTCATCCTTAGTATCAGGAGAAGGTAGAGAGAGATATGGTAGTACTAGCGACTGCAGCTCCAATCTCCACAGACACTCTCAAACGATTTCATATCTATTGTAGCGTCGCTGGAATTCTTCTCATAGTGCGAGATACAGACGTCGTCTTACCTCTTTCGTTTCCCAGCTAGGATTCCTTTCCGTCCTCAAGAATTTTCCATCATGTGTCAACCCCACCCCCTTCGTCTCCTCCCCCAATCCTCCCTACATCAACGACTCTTACACTGAATTGAAGGTTGATTCGAAATCCAGAGCGCATATATATGTATATAAACTGAATGCTTTCTCATTTTGTGATATTCGTCAAGGGCAGCAGAGCAGGACGGAATGGGACATCAGATTTTATTAAAAAAAAAAAAAAAGAGATATGATATTGCATTGCGCATATAACTACTATATAATATACAGCAATTTACATATGCAGTGAGCTAAGGCAATAAACCAAACTTCAGGGCATAAAAATACGTGTGAGATTGACATGACATTTTCTCTGTCTGCATTCAGTGATACTCCACCATTTATTATATCAACAAAATACTAAACATAAATGTTAAAAAATAAAGCCATCATATGTGAAAGTATTTTGTCATAAATAAATAAATAAATAAATAAATAAATAAATAAATAATACAATATTTCCTTTTTAAAAGCTTCGGATCCATATTTAATAGAATTCTTCCATTTTTGATTTCCTAGATTCACAAGATGCTGCCTAATCTTTATATTATGAATCGAAGATTGCAGAAAGAACCTGAGTCCATTTAGTATAGCTTTGAGGCATTAAAGAAAAATGACTTAAAATTCTCCAATACTCAATGTTTCTGTTTTTAATCTATAATTGAACGATGCGTTTACAATGTTGTGAAACCTTCAACTTTGATATATTATACTGTACAAAAAGTTTCATATCTCCTAGAGAATCGGAAAATGTTTATAAACCAACAGCATAAAGAAAAAAAAAAGGACGAAAGAAAGAAAGAAGGAAAGAAATGTCACTCAGGGCTTTTCTGTAATAATTGTCCATTCATATATGAAAAAAGAAATCGTGACTGAACAACACCTAGAACAAACTGCGTAAGCTAGAAGCTTGAAATTTGTTAGGGATTAGGATTATGGATTAGATTTCTGGGCTTTCAGTATCTATGGCCATGTTAGCAGAGGTAAAAGTGCGCGGGAACGCAGGGCGACACCGTTCCCCCACCTCCAAAAATATATATGGCGTCCACCAGTTCCTAAAAAATTACAATTGGCAAAGATAGGCAGGCGTGACATGCCGCTATCTACCGTCTCCCTATCTTTTTAGACCCACTTTTACCCCTGCGTGTTAGCCCATCACATATGAGAGATCACATCCCTCGGCAATCACACTAGCCAAGGAAAAGGAAGGAGGGAAGCGGTCTGGGACCTGTATGTTAGATACTATCCCGACATTTGCCTGGTGTGAATGAGGAAAACCTCACGCACAAGAGCGTAAGCGACTATGGTACGCGGGACCACATTTGAAATTTGTTCAGTACATATGATTTGTGACTTAAGATACCACGAAAGAAGGAGTTCCAATTATTAAAAGGAAATTCCAATTATTAATTATAATAAAGTATCCATATCTCGGAATCCTTAAATTTAGAGACATAAAATTTAATACTTAAACCTTTTATTAAAAAAAAAAAAAAAACAATAATCTGTTTAAATATACTTTAAAAACATTGATCTAGATGGGGAGAAAAAGGGCTGACAGTTGCTTGTTTAGCGTAGCCTTCAGTAGTGAGGCTATATGAAACGTGGACCTATAGCTTAACGAGGGATCTGAACCACATTGAGTTCTACCTGGAGTCAAACTCGGGTCTTCCGTGCCGAAGACGCGTACGCTAACTATACAACCATCAGAAAGCTTAAAATGGGTGGAGGCAGTTGACACAGATGCCCTATATTTAGAGACATGAAATTTGGCATTTAGACGTGTCATTTAAAACAATTAAACTCGTATTTCTGCGTTTTGCAACCGTAACGTTTATGTATGTATAGTTATAGAACAACAAGGGCATTAGTCCGGCACCTTATGATAACAAATCTTGTGGCCAGACTTGTTTAAATTTGCTTTATTTACGTTGTTAAAAATATAATAAGTGAGGAAGTCATAGCTGATGCACGGGCGTCGTTAGCGGGGGGTCGCGGGGAACGCGTCCCCCATATTTTAGTCAAATATATTTAAAGAAACTATACTACTTCGCATATATAACTTTTGTCGGAAAAAGGATTTTGATTTTGATTCATTCGACCCCCCTCCAGATTTAAAAAGCTAACGACACCAGTGGCTGATGGAAGTGTATTTTTAACTTCTGTGAAATGAATAATAAGTATTAAGGAAACACAAAGTTTAAAAGGAACAAAAATGGTTTAATTTATGGAAATAATTATCGTTGTAAGTTTCGGTGGTTATTAAAGTAAGTTTAATCGAATTGGGGCCGCAATATTTAATTGTGTGTTGCAGCTTCTTGATATTGGAGCTCGCGCCGCACCGCCATCTTCAATTGTTCGGCCTCGCAGAAGTTAGCTGACAATGCTTTATTTTACGTATAGTTAGCTCAGCAGAACTTAACCACCCACAATGAATTCCTTTCACAGCGAATAGGGAAAAATTCAGTAGCGTCATTTCAGATTTGGCTTGGGGGGGGGCAAGACCCCTTGATATAAGTAAAATTTCGTGTTTTTCACTGACTTACTACTATTCTATTGATAAAATCTATATAAGTCTCAAACTTTGGGGGGAAATGCCCCTCCCTTCCCCCCTAAATGACGCAACTGGAAAAATTATTGAAAGAAAAGTGCAACCACCTTGCTTCAACATTCCCCGCCCCCACTTAAAACATAGAGAGAACGGTTGTTTCAATATTTCCAACCATTTACCATGTTCTAAGTCAAATATAGATTGAGATTAACCAGGGGTGGCTTTAGAATTTTAATTTTGGGTAGGCCCACTCCCTCGTTTATGGACACATATACACATTTGATTGATTAATTACAGTAGAAAATTATATACACATTTGATTGATTAATGACAGTAGGAAATTACTTTTACAGTAGTGGTTGATGCTATTTGTTAAATTATTATCTACCATTAATATAAATAGTGGAAAATATATTTACTATTTATTGTATCTTTTAGCGTTTATATATTTTTCAAAATTTCTGGTTAGGACCGTGCCTTCCCGCTAAAGCCGCTACTGAGATTAACCTTTCAATTTATGACGTAACTTGCCACAGAAATGATTTTTACAAAAAAAAAAAAAAAAAAAAAAAAATACTATACGAAAATGTTGATTATAACAAGTTTATCATCAGACCTGCTAAAAAAAAAAAACTATTGTTGCACACACACACACACACACACACACACACACACACACACACACACACACACACATACAGAGAAATAGAGAGAGAGAGAGATTTTTCTTACTTCATAAAGATAAAATAAATTTATGCGGACATAAATCCTTTGACCCACAGACTACGTGATAGAACTGCTCTATATAATGCTGGACAAAACAAACGGAATCTCCATTTAAGAAGGCCAACAATATAAAGGAGAGAGATTGTTAAGAAAGAAAACTCTGACAAAAGAAAGATAATAAAATAAATGTCAACTTCTCATATAAAGATGAACAATGAAAAAGAATATAGATAAAAATGGGAAGTTCAAAAACAATAAACAATTCATAATGGAGATTGTGTTGGGAATGGAACCAAACACAAAATAATGTAAGATTAGTGATATTTCAATTGAACGAATCGTTTCAATGAATCTAGTTCTTTTGGTGAATGACAGATGAAGATTACTGATATTTCAATTGAACGAATCGTTTCAATGAATGTAGTTCTTTTGGTGAATGACAGATGAAGATTACTGATATTTCAATTGAACGAATCGTTTAAAAGAA
This sequence comes from Thermobia domestica, assembly GCF_964235325.1. NCBI lineage: Eukaryota > Metazoa > Arthropoda > Insecta > Zygentoma > Lepismatidae > Thermobia > Thermobia domestica. Next base: position 23,729,234 of record NC_137464.1, read on the forward strand.
ACCAGTTCTTTTGGTGAACCAATCTCTTGAGGGTAACTCGAATCATTATGTTGTCACCATTCCATTCCACAGTATATTCTTCGAATCGCAATCACGTCAAAACAAAGCTTTTGTATTTTGCAGATTGAGTAGTGTTGCACACGAAACGAGTTGAGTTGATTTTGAGTTTAACGTCCCGTTCAGCAGAGAGGCTATATGAGACGTGGACCTACTGATTAATGTGGAATCCGAACCACATGAGCTCCCGCCGGGAATCGAACCCGGGCCTCCCACGGCACACGAGACGAGATCTAGGGTTTTATCGTCTCGTCTCGTTTCGTGAAATTTCTAGAAATTTTGTCTCGTCTCGAACCTCAAAGAATTCATTCTCGTCTCACTTTGTAAATACAAAGTAGCCCCGTCTTACGGTATTTAAAATCTTACCCACATCATATTGTTCAGTTTAACGACAACAATCGATTTGTATGCGGTTTATCTTTGCACAATTGTTTATTGTTAAATGTTGGCGGTATTGTTGAATACATTTTATAATTTTCCCGGCGGGAGCTCATGTGGTTTCGGATTTCACGTTAATCAGTAGGTCCCGTCTCACACAGCTTCGCTGCTGAAAAGGATGTTAAACTTACAATCAACTCAACTCAACATTTTATAATTTTAGTAGGAAACACTATAATAGGACCTGGTTACATTTTGAATTTCATTAATGATACGAATTCAAAAATAGAAATAATAAATCATGCCCGAAAACAAGTCAAATTTAAGTCTGTATTTTTTTTCAGCTTATTGTTTTTCTATTTGCGTGGGATTTTAAAAATTTAACAAAGCAATTAAGTTCTTTTTTTCTTAAAAAAAAATAAAATGTGTCACATTTCTTTTATGTCAATTTCTCTTCCCCCGCCCCCAAACTTGTTCTCCTACCCTCGAACCCTCAGATGTCAGAAGAAGGGTAAATGAATGTTTACAAGATTAAACGACAAAAAAAGAAAATAACGAAAGAAAATAATGAAAGCAAAAATTTGTATAAAAAAATTTCCATTTACGTTAACTCTTTCCCTTAATTACATTTTGTGATGCAATTATTATTATTATTATTATTATTATTATTATTATTATTATTATTATTATTATTATTATTATTATTACTATTTTTTTACAAAGTTGCTCATCTAATTAACTGATTCTTCCAATTTACCTAAGTTCTTTTTCTTCTGTCGTTGCTTCTTTACTCCTTCGCGTTTTATTCTATATTCGTTTTTTCTTAAAATAATATATAAAAAAAGAAATCGTTAACAAACAAATCTTCTAACGTTCAATATTAAATTAGAACAGGAATTTAATCTTCTCACCATATGCAATCAAGCAAGCATGTCTGTCTGAAAATTTTTCCTTTCATATTCTTAACGTGACACAAATTTAAAAATGAAATTCTTTGCAGTCACCTTTACAATTAGTAACTGTTAAAGGTATAAGTGTCACTGTTACAGGTACATATGTCACTGCTAGTAGTGTGTGTCACTGTCGGAAGTCTATATGTAACTGTTAGGAGGACGTGTTACTGTTAAGGATATATGTATCACTGTTAGGATTATGTGGGTCACTGTTAGGGGCATGTGGGTCACTGTTAGGAGTCAGTGTGTCACCATTAGAACATAAATGAATATACATTGTATGAGTTGTGGTCTATCGTCTGGTTTAGCTCGCCTCCAAGAAGCGAGATCCGCTCTGTCGACCTTTACGGTTTGGTACTGATAAACTAACCGAAATATCCTCAAAGTTGACTGCCATGATCTTCGACAAATACCTTTAAGGTGTGTTTTTCAACCTTGTTATCGATAGGCATGTAACTCCTATTTTAGGGGAGTGGGACTCGCCCACTACGCGGCCAGACTAAAGTCCTGAGTGCCTACTGGTCGAAGTAACATTGCTAGCGAGCGAGGGTCTCCCATGCTTTGCGGGCATGCCGCACGAGCGTTATAACATCAGTTCACGTATTCACATCCTGCCAATGTGAATACTGGCTACCGAATCCCACACCTTGACCATAACCCGATAGTAGTCAAATCTAAGTCGGAGAACCCAAGGCGATCCCAGAAGAACGGAACTTCTTATGTTTGGCCGTGCCTACCGCTATCGTTCGAAGGCTACTGTGCATCACGTAGAGGTACCACGATGTCGAGAGACACTTTAGTATCTCCTCCCGAACCGGAATCAATGGTAACGTGTCACATCACGATTTTGCTTTGAGACCTGCTCATGTTTTGTCAGAATCCTTTCTTCCACTGGGATCGGAAACTTTTGCCCAGGAGTTTTGAGATCAGCACCGTTGCCCAGTTACTGATAACTTGTTAGATCTATCATTCAGAATTCAGGCCTCTCTCCACCCTGGTAGGACCATCTAGGCAATATGGGATTACGTATCTTTTTACGTGTTGAGGTACAACGTACACATTAAGATACTAAGCATCTCTTTTCGGCCCTAATGGTACGTGTAGAGGACGCAATTTAAGAGAGGGGCCGTGACTTCTGTTCTCACTCAGTAGAACCAAATAAAAATAAATAATCTATTCCAACAGAATAAAAGCTAACAAATTCATCCAATTAGCAACGAACGACTTATTTTTTTAAGGACATAAACATTTGGTTTCTTAATTTGTTCAAAAACTACTTATGAAGATATTTACCTTTGAGCATCCGATTTTGTTCAGCTCTATGCGATCTGCGATTGGAATATGTCGTGTGTCATATACTCTTAACTGTGTGTCACATACTCCTAACGGTGACGTAATACTTTAACAATGACACACACACACGTAAGAGTGACTCACGTAACCCTAACAGTGAATACACACTTCTTATAACAGCAGCATCATTTTAATTTTTGCTTGGAAGCTGCAGTGGCTCAGTGGTAAAGCGTTCATCTCTGGTGCCGATCCCGCTCTCCTTGGTTCGATCCCAGCTCGTGCCAAGTGAACTTTATGGTGGACAAACACTGTGTGCGTGGGTTTTCTCCGGGTTCTCCTGTTTCCTTCTACTTTCTTCATTCCACCATTTGATTCATTTCTCATAATCACCGTCTTCTTTAGCTTAGCCGGTATTAATCGTGGAATGTAAAACTCAAAGATTTCATTCTTTATTTAAATTTTGCCAATAGGAGGAAAGGGCAAGATTGTCCACCGACATAGCAGTTTCACGTTTTTTGGTAGTGTACTATTGTACAATTTATTAAAATGTATGTGTTTCTGAAAGTTAGGGAGGGGCAGTTACTTCTGCCTTCCCCAGATGACTCCCCTGCTTATAATTAAAAAAATACTTCAAATTGTACGTTCGATTTATTCCTTGCTTTGTCATTTATTGGAAACCATAGCCACTTCCAATAGCAATACAAGAACTTTATTATTTTTATTCTACTTTTTGGATAGAAAGATTCAAAATATTTCAGGCAAGGAAGCCCATGTTGTGGTTTCCAAGTAAGGGGGGGGGGGCAAGTATAAACGACATTTCAAATGAAGTCTCAAATTTTGCGGTAACTATTCTAAAATATCTATTGGGTTTTCGATCTTTCGAAGCACAATTTCCTTTAAAAAGGGGGGCCAGCGCCCCACCTTGCCCCCCTAATGGGCGCCCTTGATTTCAGGCAAAAAAATCTTGTAGGCCTTATATGTAGGGAACTATACATATAGTGTAGACAAACCCAAACTATCACTTAACTCACTATGGTGTGTTTATTCCATTAAAAAAAAAAGTCGATTTAGGGGCCATTCAAAAAACGTTTGTGGCTCCTGATCCAAAAACTAATTATTGACCAAGATCACAACCTTTTGATACATTTTTTGGACCATTCCTAAAATTCTTGTTTTTTAAATATTTTATTTTTAGTTAATATAAAGGATGTATTTCTATGCCAATTTTTGTGCTTTTATGCCATTAAATATACTCGAGGTCGTCGACCATCGTAGTTTCATCAATTCATCTAAAGTAATCATTTCAGTCTTTAGAGAATTTACAATACGGCGAACCAATCAAAGTGTTAAAAAATAAATAAATTGTGTTTTGTCTCCACTTGAAAGACCATCTTCTCAAACTGGATCATGTTGCCTTCTATTATAAATTAACATCACCACTGTTTCCGTAGTACTAGTACTAGCAATCGTAGTAGTAGTAGTACTAGTATAATGGCAGTGTCTACTACTACTGTCAGCCAGTTCACGATCCTACAGGAAAACCCAATTATCCGTTTCTCTCCTATGCCGATCCTTCATCAATTTTAATTATAGAAGACTCGTTATCGCATTAGCTGGAATGACGGAGGTAACTCCGAGAACACCAGAGATTCGATTTTGTAACACAGGAGAGGATTAGGTGAAGAAGCGAGGACTGTAGCGGGCAATTGGGGAGAGGGAGAAGGGGGAGGTCTTTGCAGAGGTAGATCAGTCAGTCCCTAAAGAGGTCAATACCAAAGGGAGGAAAAGGGAGGAGTTGAGGTTTTCGAACGCTTGAGGTTGTAGCTGATTGTGAAATCGCGGGTTGTTGGGTACGGAATCGGAGATCTTTCTGGTTGTTATGAGACACACGTATTTGAATTCGAAAAAAAAAAAAAAAGAAAAAATCAGGAGTAGCTACTATGGCCGGTATGGAAGGAGCAGAGGAAATGATGCTTCATTGCTTGCGGCACGTTCTTTGAGATGAGGATGTTAGTGTATGTGTGTGCGTGTGTAGATAGGCTGCTGACCTCATGTATGGAGTTGTAGCTATGGGTTACCAATGAGGCACGTGCTCAGCTTTCACCACCACTTCTTCTCTCTAGCATTGGTAGAGGCAAACTTTATCTTTTTTTCCGATTTATCTGAATTCTACACATTGAGAGGCTCCGAAATTATATACTACGTCTACCTTCTGAACAAACACAAACGCACTATCGTATGTTAGAAAGCAATAAACACATTTTAAAAGGACCCTCTTCTAGCATCGTAAAAACAGTTATCAAGATAATTTCAAAGGCGGTTCAATCTTGCTTTATACAAGGACTAAGTAACCATATACAAGTCTGTAATATTTCATTCATACCGAATCTGGATGTTGCACCGTTGCTTCATTCATATTTTCAATTTGCCGTCGAAAGTAAATTTGGATGACGGTAGTGATGCATACGACGGAGCTGCTTTCAGATTTGTAAATATTCTTATACACGATTCATGAATCGTTCAAATTTAATATCATGTTATTTTTGTGCCACAGAATACTGTATTTACTCGAATATACGTACACTCTTGTCCAAAATGGTTGTCGCATATCTATATCTGTCTTCTTGTAAGAATATAATTTGATAATAATCTTGCAGAGCGCTTTTCTTACTGATACACTATGTATAATCGGGAAATTAATATTTGTGGTGAATTTCATAGGAAAAGAATTACAAATACGAAACTTAGAATGAGTGAAACAAAGTGTTGCTAAATGGACAAGAAAGTTTTATTTTCATTTTATTGTTATTATTTACTACTCTTTTGACATGAAATTTGCCACATACATGTCTTTGCCGATTATACACATACTAACATTATAAGAAATGCCAGGCGAATTCGTTATCAAATTATTTTCTTACAACAACATATTTATAGAAATGTGACAATAATTTTGGACATGAGTGTATCTCTTTTATTTAAAAATGTAGGGATAAAATTAATGAGACGTGCTTATAATCTTGTAATACGTAGAAATACTAGTAGATGCTTTTTTGATTTTTTTTAATTGTTTTATTGTACCTATTTTATCTTTTATATATTTACGTAACACTGCTTGTAAGTTCAAACCTATTTTTCAGAGTAAATGGAAATACTATTGGTGACTGTCTTGAAAGATACTGGTCGTAAAGTGAGTAGTGTAGTGCATAGATGGCAATTTTCCACTGGGCTCGTTCGCGCTCGCGCTCACCTGTCTCAACTGGGCTCGTGCTCATCTCTTTTCACTGGGCTCGCACTCACTCGCGCTCGCGCTCAACTGTCTCAACTGGGCTCGCGCTCACTAGCACTCGCGATCACTTCTCTCAACTGAGCTCGCACTCACTCGGACTCGCGCTCATCTCTCTTGACTGGGCTCGCACTCACTCGGGCTCACACTCACTTCTTACAACTTAGCTCGCGCTCATTCCCACTCGCGATCGTTTCTTTTAACTGGGCTCGCACTCACTCGGGCTCGTGGTCACCTGTATCAACTGGGCTCGCGCTCACTAGCACTCGCGATCACTTCTCTCAACTAAGCTCGCACTCACTCGGGCTCGCGCTCATCTCTCTTGACTGGGCTCGCACTCACTTCCCTCGATTGGGTTCGCGCTCACTGGGGCTCATGCTCACTAATCTCAAGTGGGCTCGCGCTCACTCGGACTCGCGCTCACTTCTCTCAACTGGGCTCGCGCTCACTTGGGCTCGCGCTCACTTATTTCATTGGGGCTCGGGCTCACTCGGGCTCGCGCTCAATTATTGAGCCCGAGTCTGGTTGAGCGCGAGTGCCGGGTTTGCGAGTTTGGACACCTATGGTGTAGTGGTTAATGCATCAGCATGGTATGCCGAAGATCCATGTGCCACTTGTTTTCACTCTTTGTGTGTAAGACCATACCAAATGTTCTAATTATAGATAAATTTTCTTCCCATAGCTTTCGATATGACTTTCCTCAAGTGCCGCCCGCCACTGGTTGAGGAATAAGAAACTGGTAATGTTTGATAACTGCGCTAATTTGGTAAAACTTCGGTGTTAGTTGACTCAATAAACAGAAATTACATCTCCGCAGAAGAAATATATATGTGTGTTACAACTCGATTCAACACGGTGCAATTTGTTTCTATGGGGACTATATTAATAGTATTTTCTATAAGATAAACGCGAGATATGTTGATCTCCGAGAATTAACGCGTTCGACCATGTAATGCCTGATATTCTGGAACGTATGAACACTCTCGATCCTAAGTCTTAGAGGGATTCGGGTGTTGCTTTTTAAGGTGGATCACCACCCGAAAGTCAGTACATATTTTAGCTCATTGCCTTAACTACTGCGCAATGAAACGTTACATATTATAAATATTGTAATATAATATAGAATAATGTTTCAGCTACAGCACAAGACAGTGATTCATTTGGTTGTGTCTCCTGATATCGAAAAATGAAACAAATAAAAGAAAATATTTGATTCATTTTACAATGAGCACACAAGATGGCACTTGCTGTAAGATCTTACAAGAAGTGCTCAGTTTTACGAAATGTTTATTTGTATGTGTAAAGTATTTTAAAGTAACGATCTTATTACGAAATAGATATATCGTTTGACCGTTTTTCGTGTTATGTTTCATATTTTATTTAAATATTAATTTATATTTAAGGAAATAGATTTTGAGACGAAACTTGCATAGAACGCCATAATGCGTTGTTGCCAAATTTGTACGTTTACTGTAGTAGTCACAATGAGAAAATTCCTGGATTCCTGTTGCAGTTCGAGAAGCGGAATTGCGGTAAGGGTCGAAAATTAATTTCTCTAGTAAGTATCCAAGCAGAATTTCCTGATTACTTCCTTTATTATCTGGCATCAGTAAACACTCGACACTACCTGACAACGCCACACTATTTAAGCAGCGTTTAGCATAACACTGGGAACACTTAGTGATCCACCATAATGCAACTGAACGAAACCCGAGTTTAGTTCGCAGTAGTACTTAAACATCTCACAGTAGAAGCGTATCTACGAGGGATCCACTGGATCCCGATTCCCCGAACTTTCTAACTCAACATACATTTGTACACTTTCTCAATAAAACTATAATTGTTTTAACAAGAGAATAATTGATGCAACATGAAATTTTGATCTTACACTTCATCTGCCCTCTTTCTCTTATAAAAACAATTTAGTTCTATCTTTTTATTTTGAAAATATGGCTGGAAGTATTTTACAATTACTTATCGTATTTTTGGGTGCAAAAATACACAGTAAAAACTGCTTGTGGTAATTCAACTCAATTTTAACACAGGGCAGTAGTTCCAGCGTTACTACCACTATGCGGTGTTAGTTCAACATATACCCCGCGGTGTTGGCGTTTAACACAGGGGGTGTGTTACGTCTTTAACACACAACCGGTGTTGAGCCATGCCGTAAGCGTTAATGAACCACAAAATTACTTCCTCAAAATATGTTAAATCGCCTATATGCGTAACGTGTTTACATTATGCTGAGTCTAAAAAAAAAAAAAACACTTTAAACAAGTAAAATAAAATACTCCAGTGGCGGGGAGGGCACGAACCACCAACCTTTCGATTACTAGCTACGTTGCTCTTCCGACGTGGCCACGGAGGCGATGAAGAAAACGTCGCTTGTAGAGGGATAAATTGTTTAGGTCTTTTGAATTTGGCTAATCAGACTGCTCCTTTAAGCCACGTATATTCGACGATAACCGTACGGGATAAGATAAAATCTGCTCGCCATGTAGACCTAATTTTATAACAAAATGACGACTGTCTATTTACTTTATTTTATAGTTCTTCCATATTCATTTTCAAATGATCGGTGACAGTTGCCATCTAATAAAGTTGATGCGTTTGTTGTTTCTAGTACACAATCGCTTAGAAAAAGAAGCAATAAACGCATCAAATGTGGGAGATGAAATTTTGCGTATACCTGGATTTGTTTAAGTATTTCTTTCTACTGTGTTTGTCTGTAGCTTCAATTCATAAGCTTTTATAATTAGATGCCCAACATATTTGGCAATCACGTAGAAAACAACACCGACGATTCTACACTTATGTTAATTTGGCATTACTCGAGGCGGCTCTACCAAATTTTTACACACTTATTCCTTTTTCCGATTTCTTCTTGCAGAGCATGCACTAAATGAAGAGCTAATGCATAAACCACGAGCCACCTTGTGCTAGGTGGCCACTAAAAGCACGAATGCTATCTAACCGAGTCAGGGCAGGAGTGTAGCAGGGGGTCCAAGCGGAGCGAGGGAGTGCGTCCGTAGGGAGCAGGCGCGTCAGCAACGGGGCATAGGCAGAAACAAGGATAGTGGAAAAATACATAAAATATCCGCAATAATTTTCACCTTCAAAAACACTTAAATAATCGCAATAATTCTTACTTTCAAAATGGCTTCACTAGTTTCCCGGGTACAAATGGCCCGCTGCGAGGAGAAATTCGTCTGGTTTGAATTTTAACTTTTTTCCCCACACTTTGCATGGTTGATTTTACATTTCTACATCCCATGACGCTGCAGAAACTTTATAATATGACGCTCTTTATCACACAATTCTTTGTAATAAAATCGTATGTTTGCATTATATCCATCGCAAATGTCCATTGCTAACACGAACAGAGCATTCCCGCCGTTTATTTCCACCTTTTTCGCATTCTTGTATTCTTCTGCCTTCCGCTTCGTTAAGTACGTTCACTCCCATTCAAAATGCATTGCAATATGATATCTAATGACAGAAATTACTTATATTCACACTCTACTTCTTTTACGAAAAGTGTTTGACATTGTATTTTACCTATAAATTTTGTTTTTGGTAGAGCCGTCTGCTGGAGTGAACCCGTTAATTTAACACACAGATTTGTGTCATTTCAACTACCGGCATTTGACACACAACTCCAAATGGAGAGTGAGTTGTTCTAACCACTTGTTCCTGTTATATTTTAACACAATCGTGTTAACACATAGGCGTTGAAATAACACAACGATTTTTTACAGTGTACCCGTTCAATACTATGTAGAGACGTAGTGGCTTGTAGTATTGGAAATTTCTCCTCAAAAGCTTATATCCACCAACAACAGTTTCTGGATACAGGCCTGTTTCTCTCAAACCTTTGTCGCTTGCATGGAAAGCGGTCTCGTTTCCAAAAGAAAACATCATTTGTTTGACGTCTAACAATGAAATTGTAAACATCTTGTAAGCTGAAAGCTGTTGTCAGTTTAAGTTTGTTTTGCGATACTTTGCTGATGAATATAGAATGCTTCGCTGAATGATTTGGTGATGAAAGAAAAATTGTTCTATTTTTCATTTTGTAGTAAGATATAAACGAATCAAAATGAATGAAGAACAAACAGCGAATGTTTTGAATGTACTAATGTTTGCTTCTCATTTTGATGGCGAGGTTCATAATTCCTAGATACGTAATAATTTACGATTCACAGAATCATTCAACTAGATATTCTCAACAGACAATCAGAAGAATTAATTAGAGCGAAATAACATAAAACGCTCATAAACATCAATTACATATCCAAAAATACATTCAATACAAGTTTGAACATACAACATTCTTATTTATTCACTCCCTGTTCGAAAGATAAAAGTCATGGTGATTGGAACGAAGCGGTCGGTGTCAAATACGGAAACAGGAGGGAACAAAATAGAACAGGTGACTAGTTTTTCAATACTTGGGTAATATTGTTAAGTGGTGATATGAAGTGCAAACGTGCAATAAAGGCAAAGGACAGGAATGGCGAAACAAGCCTTTAGAAAGAAGAAAAAAACTGTTTTGTGGAAGCTTGAATAAACAGTGGAGATAAAGACTCATAAGTTGTTTCGTGTGAAGTATTGTTCTGTATGGGCAGAAATATAGATATTACGCAAAAATGATTTAAAATAATTGGAAGTTCTCAACATTTGGGCATAGAAAAGAATAAAGAGAAATGGCTGAATCGAGTGGAAAACGAATGAGAGGGAATAGAAGAGTGTTAGATATTATTAAGAAGAGGAAGATAAACTGATTGGAACATTGCTTAAGAAGAAATTGTATCATGAGGGACGTACTACAGTGTATGGTGAGAGGAAAGAGAGGGAGAGGGCGAAGGAGACTACAATTAATGCACGATATCAAAACAGGAAAATAGTACGTGAAGAGAAATAAGGTAGCGGAAGACCGTAGAGCATGGAGGTTTCTTAGTTGCGGCAACTAATCTGCCAATACAGGTAGAATACCTCTGATGATAATAATGATGATGACTCACCTGTGGTGTTTAGCTCCCTCGTGGGAGACCCGGGTTCGATTCCCGACGGGAGCTCATGTGGTTCGGATTCCACGTTAATCAGTAGGTCCACGTCTCATATAGCCTCGCTGCTGAACGGGACGCTAAACTAAAATCACCTCACCTCAACTCACCTGTGGTGTTGCTCCCTGCATACAGAACTTTACCACACAAAACAAACTACTTATAACCGATTTCCATTTTTTTTTTTTTTTTTTTTTTTGCATATTGATGTATTCTTCCTTTCTTTGCACATTTTTCATGAAGCAAAGGCATTAACTTCATCCAACTTTGTAACAGTTTCACCCAATGATAATATTAGAGAAGTTTTGTATAGCTCTGTAGCAAAAAACTGAATTAAGTAAACGAGAATTTGTTTGAAGTAATATTATAGCAAATCCACCCAACAATATTAATAAAAATTGTAAATATCTTAAAAACATAATTTTCAAAGATATATTTTTTAAGAGGTGTGTTTCGTGGAAGTGTTTTGCACCCGTACTTTCTCTTTATATACTATCTGATATAAGTATTTTAAAAATGCACCGAATTGTTTAGAAGCTGGAATTTGCATAGCCATGTAAGCACAAGAGCAAAAATGTTAATATATGAGCGGAATTGAAGTATCGTTTGGACATCCCAGGAGTAACCAATGATGCAAATGAAAACAATTCAGTGTGGTATATAAAAGTTTTACTTCCGGTATTGCGTATGGTTCAAATATGTGAATCCTTTGTTCTACAAGAGATTCTTATGTAAACCGATCCGATGAATTTTGTAACAATTCTGCAATCGATGCATATAACTGATCAAAATTATGATATATTAACCCTCTGGTCTTTTTAAGAAGACGAAATTATTTGGGAGCGTCTTCGTCAAACGTGTCAACTCTACAGGGTTGCTGCACCCAAGATTGTTCGATCTGAGCACAGTGACGGTTCTAGAAGGTAAAAACTAGGGGGGAGCCAGAACCCGGACTATGATAAGTTTATCATGAGTTTACAATTTTTCATGGGTCCTGCTAGAGTTTCCAACTTAGCTCTCTACCGATAGATACTATGGCTAGGTTAGACGTTGACATTGTGGACCTCAATTATTGCTTTACTCATTGCTTAACAAAAAACTGGAATGTTTCAAATAAATGTTTCAAAAAAATTCTAATAAAGAATAAAAGTCGCTTACTATAAACTTTCAACTTCAATTAATATTTTTGTCGCTCAAAAAACTGGGTTGCCTCGGTCCCCCTAGCTTCAGACTAGATCTTCACTGTCAGAGCAACTCCAGTTTCTTTCTGTAGAGTATACTGAAGGCCAGGGTAAAGTTCAGGATAGAAACCTTACATGTTACAACAGTTACAGAAGAATTTTTCAGTTGAAATTAGCCGCAGAGATACTGCGGTGAACCACGGAGCATATGCTTCAATGGGTAGTAGCGTGCTTTTTTGAAAATAGCACATGCTTTCAATACTTGCACTGTCTTCAATAAACTTAATTTTATGCAAGACAATGCTTGTGCAAATTACATTACTATCTATATGGTATATTTCATATTACAGTCTATTTTGTCCGACCGGTTCTATAAAAATTATTCCGTATATCGTATATCAATTTTGCAAGCAAACTGAAAATTAGTGTTGCTGACCAGACGAAACGAGGTAGAGCTCTTCTAATAGAAACATATACATTTTCGAGATGAGACACCATTTTCACGACATATTTTCGAGACTTAACAACCTCAACTCTTTTTCCCATGCGCACCCGTACTGAAAATACTGTTAGGTCCCATTCCAGCACGCACTGTAACCAGATGTCTTCACTACGAATGCATGTTTTTACGTTCATAAACTGACAACAGAAAGCGTCGTAAGAAAAATCACACCTCTAGGAAGATACGAAGGAGATTCGGAAAAATCACGAAGAAGGTCGACTTTCCCATCATGGGCCCTCCCTTCAAGAAAAGGACTATAAAAGAAGACTTCAAGAAGAGGAAACTATTATTTTATTGCTGATCACACAAAACATCTTCTTCTGGGGCCGCCATGGGCTGTGGAGAATTCCTTTAATCACTTTCTCCTGGTATTGCTATGAGCGAAGGAGAATTCCTTTAATCACCTTCTCCTGGTATTGCTATGAGCGAAGGAGAATTCCTTTAATCACCTTCTCCTGGGATTGCTATGAGCGAAGGCGAATTCCTTTAATCACCTTCTCCTGGTATTGCTATGAGCGAAGGAGAATTCCTTTAATCACCTTCTCCTGGTATTGCTATGAGAGAAGGAGAATTCCTTTAATCACCTTCTCCTGGGATTGCTATGAGCGAAGGCGAATTCCTTTAATCACCTTCTCCTGGTATTGCTATGAGCGAAGGAGAATTCCTTTAATCACCTTCTCCTGGGATTGCTATGAGCGAAGAAGAATTCCTTTAATCACTTTCTCCTGGGATTGCTATGAGCGAAGGAGAATTCCTTTAATTACCTTCTCCTGGGATTGCTATGAGCGAAGGAGAATTCCTTTAATCACCTTCTCCTGGTATTGCTATGAGCGAAGGATAATTCCTTTAATCACCTTCTCCTGGGATTGCTATGAGCGAAGGCGAATTCCTTTAATCACCTTCTCCTGGTATTGCTATGAGCGAAGGAGAATTCCTTTAATCACCTTCTCCTGGGATTGCTATGAGCGAAGGCGAATTCCTTTAATCACCTTCTCCTGGGATTGCTATGAGCGAAGAAGAATTCTTTTAATCACTTTCTCCCGGGGTTTCTATGAGCGAAGAAGAATTCCTTTAATCACTTTCTCATGGAATTCCACGAGCGAAGGATAATTCCTTTAATCACCTTCTCCTGGGATTGCTGTGAGCAATGGAGAATTCTTATAATCACCTCCTGGTATTGCTATGTGCGAAGGAGAATTCCTTTAATCACCTTCTCCTAGGATTGCTATGAGCGAAGGAGAATTCCTTTAATCATCTTCTCCTGGAATTGCTATGAGCGAAGGAGTATTCGTTTAATAAGTTTTTCCCGGAGTTGCTATGAGCGAAGGAGAATTTCTTTAATCACCTTCTCCTAGGATTGCTCTGAGCGAAGGAGAATTCCTTTAATTACCTTCTCCTGGGATTGCTATAAGCGAAGGAAAATTCCTTTAATCACTTTCTCCTGGGGTTGCTATGAGCAAAGGAGATATCCTCGATACCTATCTAAGGCCATTACAAGCTAAGAACTATTGAACCTTTATTCTGAGGTCACTTTCGTGTGCTGAGGACTTTTATTGAACTTTGAAAACATTTAGTGACTTACAAGAACTTTGTAGTTGAAGGGAATAAGGTTTCTTGTGTATATTACTTGAGACTCTACCGAACAGAGCATTGCAATATAGAGCCTACACTTAATTTGTGGATACCTTATAACACATTATGTGCTTTATATCTGGTCGAATACCTTGATTCAAGTTATCCCTTGTTAAAGTAATTTACAAATTAACATGAAATAATCCTAACCGATAGTTATTATTGCAACGTTTCTAAACGATACGATTAAATAAACAAAGTCACTGCTGTAGTGATTTAATCATGCAATCTGAGTAATACACACAATTAGTTAATTTTATTTTATATTTGATTTTCTTGCTTGTTAGATTAAAATACCTAGTTAATGATAATAATAACATTATTATTATGTGAACGATGGAGTTTTCGTGTTACAAAGTGGCCTGTCGTGCGATTCATTTTAAAAGCGTGTTAACTCTATGATGACGTGTGGTGGTCCTTTTTTCTATTATTCACGTTGTTTTTTTTAAAAAAAAAAGGAAAAGAAAAGAGAGAAATAAGGAAACTTTAAAAAATAAAAAATAATATCATCATATATAGATTGTTACGTCAGAAACAGAAAAGAAATGCAATGAACACTGGGCGGAGATGATCATTACGAAGATTGAAGAGTGTCACGAACTTTTCCGTGACTTTTCCTTTTGATCCCACAGGAACACACACACATAGAACAAAACAGAAAAAGATTAGAAAAGAAAGACCGTTTTTAGAAGTTACGAAAGACAAAAGAAGATGGAAAAAATATTCTCGTGAAGTTATTATGAAAAATATATTTTTCTTCTTTTTAACATTCCTTTGGGGATCAGCTGACAGAATGGTCCATTTCACTCTGATGTCCTTACTACGTAAATGTCCTTGAGTTCAAAAGAAATCGCTATACATTCCACGAATTTGCATAATAAACATAGAATTAAAACGAATTTTCTTTTGTTGATGATATGTCTTTAGTGAATTCCTAATTCTTTTCTTTGAAATAATTTTGTTAACTTCCATGAAAATTCACGTTGTCTTACAACAATACAGTAAAACTCGTAATTATGGTTCAAGATAATCATATTTACAATCATACGGCGATATACTACACTCGTTCGTTTCAGAAAGACTCGTATCTAGTAGTAGGGGAATTCTAGAAAGAGGCCTCAATTCTTAAAACCATCCTTGAAGAATAATATGAATATATAGCGAAAGGAAATTATGTTCCTGTAACTTGATTTGATTTGATTTTTAGTTTAGCATTACTCTTCAACAGTGAGGCTATAAGCAACATGGACCGACAGCTTAACGTGGAATCCGAACCACATGAGCTCCTGCCAGGAACCGAACCCGGATCACCCACACCAAAGGCGCGTACGCTAACAGCTTAGCCACGAGGGAGTTCGTTTCTATAAATTGTTCCCATTAAGCATTTTCCCTTACATTCCCCTCCCCCCGAAAAATGATTTTTTAAATTTATTATTTTTGAAAAATACCCTTGCCTTCTTCACTTTCCAAAGAATAGGGATCAACGAGCATTTCTTTGACCGACCTCTTTTTTTTTTTTTTTAAAGAAATCTAAATGTATATTATAATCAACCTATTATTATTATTATTGTTATTGTTTATTTTTTTAAAAAAAGTATTAAAATCTTCATAATTTGTACAATGCATAATAGCTTTCGTTTAATAAGGAAAAAAGTCTAACAAGTCATGAAATCTCAAATGACCCCCTAAATAGTCTATCGCCCCCCTTATTGTTCCAGCGCCCCTTTTGGAAACGAGAACACTCATATTGAGAACCACTGACACAGATCATAATGATCTATAGATATAATAACCAAATAAATAATTCTTCAGCTCTTTTCCTGAAAAAAAAAAAAAAAAAGGTGTAGCCGTGTAAGCAGAACCACAAAAAAGGTCGATCTTTTTATTTATTTATTTTTTGTTTTGCGCGATTCTCATGTCCTGTCGAAATGCATGAAAAACACGCTATAAAGATAATACTTATAACTAATAATAGTGTAATTTGTACCTAAATAAGTACTTCTAATTTTAATACAAAAATAATTTGTGTGAAGTAAAATAACGGCACTAAATTACAATACCCAGAGGGAATCACAAGGCATGAAAGAAGCGCGCCGTTAAAGGGAAAATGAAATGAAATCTTTCAGTTTAACGTCTCACGTTTATACCCGTTAGGCTAATGGAGACGGATGATTAAGGCAAGTGAATGATGACGAAAGAATTGGTGGAATGAAATCTGGGGGGAAACTCAGAATCGGAAACTTCTTTGGCCGAAGATCGAACCAGGGACCACACACACACACACACACCAGAGATAGATACTGAACCACTGAGCCACCGTGCCCCTGCCGCTAAAGGAGAATACCACCACGAAAAAGGCCTTGTGAAAATCATCCCTGTTACTATCCCAGTGTGAAAATGTGGTACTCATAACCAGTACCATACAACTGCGTACCTGAATACATCTAAATGGCTACTGCAACCAAGACCATTCAATAAAAGATTTAAGATTTCGGATTGTAGATTTCTGGGTTTTCGGCATCTAAGGCCATTTAGCCCTTTACGTTTTGAGGGATGACGTCCCTCGGCGAACACACAATCCGGGGAAAGAAGGAATTATGAGGGAAGGAAGGAAGCGGCCTGGGACCTATAAGTTAGGTACCACCCCGGCATTTGCCTGGTGTGAATGAGGAAAACCCAGGAAAACCTCATTCAGGGTGTCTGGCCTGAAAAAGCGTTTTACACTTTTTCGACTGAGTGCCCTACCGGGAATCGAACACAGACAAGGGCGCCCATGTTGCGGTTTCCAAGGGGGGGGGGGCAAGTATAAGCGACGTTCCAAAAATTGTTTCCAATTTTGCTGTAACTAATGTAAAAATTCTATTGGATTTTCGATATTCTGAAGTACAAGTTTCCTCTAGGGGGGGGGGCAAGCGCCCACTTTGCCCCCCTGATGGGCGCCCTTGAACACGGGCCATTCAATAATAGATTGTCGTAATGTGACTTACGTGCTCGACTTGCTCAGAACAGCATTCGGATGCAAAGCGAAACCAGGAGCTAAACTAAGCCAAAACCAGCCGTAGCATTACAAAAAGTAAACAAATCGCTGAAAATAACAAATTCACATCACAACCCGTGACATATTTTTTTTTTTTAATTTAGCATCCGTTTCAGCACAGAGGCTATATGAAGTTGGTCTATAGTTGAACGTGGGAACCGAACCGCATGAGCTCCTACTGGGAATCGAACCCTCTCACATGCTTCGAAGACACATACGCTAACCATTTGGCCACAAGGAAACAACAATCCGTAACGGTTGAAGACACATTTCGTTTCATGACTGTAGCTAATAATTTAGTTGAAGAAAAAATATTTACCGGAACTTACCTTACGAATTTAGCAGTCTCCACATGGACTCATACTAGATTTCAACATTGACAAATATTTTCCGGAACGGAATTTTGTGTTGTGTTCTGGTCCAACTAAATCACTGACTGTAGCACTACAAAACATACAGCCATTCCTCAGATAACACATGCTTGACAAACCAATTATGTGGTAAAGATGATGACAGACTCACAATGCAAAATATCTATTCAGGATCAAATGTTCATTTCCCAAGTACCAGAATGAAGTCAATATCAGCATCTCAGGTATTACAATTATTGGAACATCACTTACTGCAAATTAAGAAATTTTCATGTAACCCAATTTCCAGCTAACTTCTTTGTCTTCACATGATATTTTTTTTTCTGTTTCAATACTGTTCATCAACTGTTAGCTATTTTGCTCTCTCCCTTTTTTTCTTCCACCATATTTCTATGACATCACTCATAATTACTGTATCTTGTTAGTCTATGTTCCAATAAGTTTTTCTTCCTTTTTAAAATTAGAGTTAATATTACTTATTTCTGCTTTAATATTCCAAGCACTTATTAAATCAATTTCCATTCGACTCAACTAATTCTCTCCAATCTTCCCCACACTCATATTTCGAAAGTCTCCAGTCTTTTTTTCATCGCTCTTGCATAATATTCATGTTTCTCCCGGACGCAATATAATATCCATCACGTTTTAGAAAAAAAAAAAAAAAACATATTGTAAGTTGCTCTGTGTTTTATAAAAGTACAATCACTGATCACGTAAAATAATCTATTTTCGCATCTGCTCTGAGAATTATAAATAAGCAAACATCTTTCCATTGAATAAAACCTTTCTGACGCCTACAACAACTATCGTTATAATCTCATACGGGAATAATGAGTTTTATGGTGGCCTGATAATGGTGAAACCACTGGTGGAACTAATCTTGGGCCCTGGAGAGCCCTAGACCCCCACTTTTTTTTTGAGTGACAAATGCAATTAAATCTATTATTGATATATTTTGACAGTTTATAGTAAACGTTGCTTTCTATTCTTGATTGGAACATTTTACCAATTTCAGTTGCGAAACAATACTTGAGGTCCACAATGTCAACGTTCAACCTACTAACTATAATATCCATCAGAGTGAGTTAAATTGGAAATCTCTGCAGAACCCATGAAAAATTGTAAACTCATCATAATTATACTTATCATAGTTTTGGGTTCTGATTGCACCCCCCCCCCCTCCTTAGTTTTTACCGTTTAGATTTGCTACTGCAACTAGAATTCAAACTTACATTCCATGCCGGGAACATACACCAGTTTTCAATAACAACATTCTCTAGAATTGCTTAGCTACTGCTCATTTCTCAGATAGCGGTGGCTCAGTAGTAGAGCGTTCATCTCTGGTGCTTGGAGTCCCGGGTTCGATCCTAGCCCCCGCCAAGTGAACTTTGTGGTGGACAAACACTGTGTGCGTGGGTTTTCTCGGTGTTCTCCCGTTTCCTCTTACTTTCTTTATTCCATCATTTCATTCATTACTCATCATCACCGTCTCCTTTAGCCTACCCGGCATAATCGTGGGACGTAAAACTCAAAGATTTCATTTCTCAAATAAACCAGTTGCAATAACCGGTTCATATGTCCGCCCAAACGTTTCAATCTCCATAAAACTCGAATTCCATGTACCTGAATTATAATTTTTGTCAATACATATCTCAGTCGACATACTTTCAAAAATTTGTCGAAATTAAATATTAGATCAAAAATACATAAGAACCTCACCAAATATCGGAGACATGCCAAATTCCGATTCCTTTGACGACACATTGTGTCAGTATTAGCGAGCCGGAAGCAGGCCCGTATCCAGGGGGGTCTAGGGGGCCGGGCCCCTCCTAAAATTTTGCCGGCTCCCTAAAATTTTCACGGTAGACTTGCAAATGAACTATAATATGGTTGGATTCCCCCCCCCCCCTACATTTTTGCGCTGGCTACGGGCCTGGCCGGAAGTCTGAAACAGGGGCGATTTTAAGTAAATACTATTTCAGAGAGATAGCTAATGATCGTTCCCAATAAGTTTCCTGTAAATGGAAATTCTTTTCCGATGTGAAAAAGTTAATTCTGTAAGGTCCAATTTTGGCTAAACTCAATTAGAAGATTACTGGGGATGAACAGGAACGACAAACTCTTTCAGTTCAAATTTGTCTGAAATGCGATATTTAATTTTACATGGATCTGTTTAAAGTTTGAGTAGCCTAGTTAGCAAGTCTGGAAATTACTCTAATAGAACTTTTTTTTCATTATCTTTTTTTTTTTTATTCTTATTTGTTAATTTTCATCCTTACCATGGCCTTTCTCAAGAAGCCATTACGGGACTTCTTTTGTTTCAGCACTGAATAAGGCGACCTCTTTTTGTTCATTTTTTCGTCAAAAGACACAAAGAACGCATGGATAACAAAGAAAAACAACAGGAGGGCTGTAGCGTCACTCCCGGAAGCTAAGAAAAAAGAAAATCTTGCAACCAATGAGATAAGGTCAGGTTTCCTTCTATGATAGAATTGGTACACGCTGCACTTGTGTGTGTAAGTTGTTGTTCGTATCTAAACGACCGATATAACACTTTGTTAAGAGCTGAGTCCTATAGAGTGTTCGTTCTTCAGGGAAATGGGCTTTAGACAGCGACACAATGCGACGACAACGATGGCCGCCGAAGTTCTGCAATTACTCCGGCTCGAGTTACCCTCTCATGCTTCTAGTGGACAATAGAGAAATCACGAACAACAAACTCTAATGACAAAAGACATCCCGAGGAAGATTTTCTGTTCTGTACAGAACGTACGGAGGTAATTGTTAACTAACTACCATGCAAGAACATTACGTACTTTGGAAAGGAAAATTGAAAACGTATTTTCTTTAGTAAGATCGCTACACTATCACTTCCATTTCTACTGTCAAGTACTAGCTGAGCCTGCACAGCATTGCTGGGTAACTTTTAAATAGATTATTGATCGTTTGGCGACTCTGATTTTTTTTGGGTTCTTGTTCTTGTTGTCATGACAAACAAAAATATAGATTTACTTAAAGTTGTATATACATCCATATTTTACATAACCTTGGTCCTTAAAAGAGGATGCTGAAAATCTTTCTTTCAGTTTAACGTCCAGCGATTATGTCCTTTAGGCTAAAGGAAACGGTGATTAAGGGAAACGAATGATGACGGAATAATTGATAGAATGAGAAAATGGGAGGAAATGGGAATACCTCGAGAAAACTCATGTACACGATGTTGTCCACCACAAACTTTACTTGGCCGGGGATCGAACCAGGGACCCCTCACGCACTAGAGATAAGCACTCCTCCACTGAACCACAGTGCCCCCAAAAGGGATGCTGAACCCAAAGAAATAATTATAAATACATTGTTCGGTTTCAATATAGACTCGCCACAGAGCAAAAAAGATAAGAGGAAGCAAGAATTAAAAACAAGAAGCGGTGTCACGTGTACATAAGATGTCTATGGCGTGAATTTTCTCAATTAATGTTGGAACTGGAAGTGTAGTAGATTTTTACTACTACCGGTTCTAGTAAGGGGGATTGAAGAGGAGATGGAAGATATTTTTGAAGTGCTTAACTGATTGCAGAAAACCAAATACATAGTCTATTACCGTTTTTACTCTGTAGCGATCAACGTTAAAACCGGAAGTTACCGGAAGTAAATTTCTGACACTTCCGTTTGGAATAGAGGATTAAGAAACAAGAGGGTACCTATGATTAGATTTTTAAAAAAAGCTGCTTCTAGCTATCTTTTATCGATTTCGTTCTGTAGATCAATACTGAAACCGGAAGTTGTATAGTATATTTCTACCACTTCCGGTTTCAATGTAGAGTAGGGATGGTTAATTCCAGAATTTTTACTTTCCGGAATCCGGAAAGCAAAGTCAGAAAAAATCCGGATTTCGGAATAATTCCGGAATTCGGAAACAATCCGGATTTTTTTTTGAATATCGGATTTTCTAAATCCCGGATTTTTTTTTTTGCAAATTTCGGAATTTTTCCGAATTCTGGATTTTTTTTCCGAAATCCGGAATGTGAAATTTCCGATTCCGGAGAATAAATTTTCCGGAATCTGGATAATTTTGGCCATCCGTAATATAGAGTTAAGGATGGTTATGAAATATATTCTTGAGACTCTTAGTCGTTTGCAGGAAATCGTTTTTCGCTATGTGTTATCATTTTGGCTCTATAATAATAAACGATAGAACCAGAAATAGGTTTATTTCTACCACTTCCGTTTTGAATATAACTTCTATTAAGAGTCTTCATCCCGGCGAAATTAAAATACCGCTAATTTTACAGTAATTATGTGATATCTTGAAATAGATAAAAGATAATTGAAATATGGAACAAGAGCGCCCTAGACAATATTATTTTGCGTGAGGTACCGTTATCACAAGTCACCTAGTGGCTTTCCGTTTTCAGCTGTTTAGAAACGCGAAAATAAATGCCGATTTTCAAAATGGCTCGAAATCGAAAGCAGATAAGTGAGTCGTGATAAGGGTTTCTTATGTAAAATGATATTGTCTAGGGCACTCTTCTTTTATCTTTTATCTATTTGAAGATATCACATAATTACTGTAAAATTAGCGGTATTTTAATTTCGCCGGGATGAAGACTCTTAACGAACTCTATTCTTAACTTCCAACATTGTACATCGTAACCAAAACTGATTGTGAACTATCAAGTAGTTCTTAAGATTTTTTTTTTTTTTTAATCTCCTGGATGGATTAAGACATAGAAAGACAGAGTATATATCTAAAGTAGTTTTCCAAACTCCTTAGAAAAACAACGACATATGAATAAATTGAGCATCCCGAGGGTAGGCTCAATCTCCGCCCTTGTTCTTCTATTCAAAACAGGTAGTTATAGATCTATCAGTTTCGGATTTAATGTAGGATGCCTGTAATTTTGGAAGAGTACCGTTGTTTCATAATGCGAAAAGAAACGCTCTTGTTTTAGTTTAAGCGAGAAGTTATTATAGCTTCTTCTAAAATTACTAGTTTGAGGATGAATTTGACTTCTAAAGTTACAAAAGTAAGCATGAATTTAGCTTCTTCTAAAATTACGAATTTGAGAAAGAATTTATCTTCTAAATTTACAAATTTGAGCATCAAATTAGTTTCTAAAATTTTGAGTTTGAGGATGAATGTATCTTCTAAATTTACAAGATTGAGCACGAAATTCTTTTAAAACTACGAGTTTGAACCTGAATTTAGTTTCTTTCAAAGTTACGAGTTTGGACATGGGCTTAGCTTCTTTTAAAGTTACACATTTCAGCATGAATTTAGCTTCTTCAAAATTAGTAGTTTGAGGATGAATTTATGATCTCCTAAAATTATAAGTTTAAGTATGAATTTAGCTTTTTATAAAATTACGAGTTTGAGGATAAATTAATCATCTTCTAAACTTACACGTTTGAGTATCAAGTTAGCTTCTTCTAAAATTACGGGTTTGAGGATAAATTTATCTCCTACTAAAGTTACAAGTTTGGGCATAAGTTAGCTTCTTATAAAATTACGAGTTTGAGGATGAATTTATGATCTTCTAAAGTTACAAGTTCGGCCATGAAATCAGTTTCTACTTAAATAACGAGTATGAGCATGAATTTATCTCCTTCTGAAGTCACAACTTTGAGTATGAAGTTACTACTTCTAAAATTACAAGTTTGAGAATTAATTTATCTTCTTTTAGAGTTACAAAATTGAGCATAAAGTTAGCTTTTTCCAAAATTATGAGTTTGAAAATGAATTTAGCTTCTCCTAAATTTACAAGTCTGAGCATGAAGTTAGCATTTTCTAAAATTAGATTTTGAGCATGAATTCATCTTCTTCTGAAGTAACAAGTTTGAGCATAAAGTGATCTTTTTCTAAATATATGAGTTCGAATTTGACTTTCTCTTAAAATTACGAGTTTGAACATAAATTTAACACCTTCTAAAATTAGAAGATAGATCATGAACTTAGCTTATTCCAAAATTATCAGTTTACGAGCGTGAATATGAAATTAGATCCACTTTTTTGAAAAATGAAATCTTTGAGTTTTACGTCCCACGGTTATGCTAAAGGAGACGGTGATGATGAGTAATTAATGAAATAGTGGAATGAAGAAAGTGGGAGGAAACGGGAGAACCCCGAGAAAACCTACGCACACGGTATTTGTCCACCACAAAGTTCACTTGGCGGGGGCTGGGATCGAACCCGGGACCCCAAACACCGGAGGTGAATGCTCTACCCTGAGCCACCGCGACCCTCCACTTCTTTGAATATAAGTGTTCAGTTGGGTTAGGTTAACTTTTTACCCCCCCCCTCCAGTACAAGTTTATAACTCAATCCTAAAAACGGATGTGCATTTTCTTTCCCTGCAGATTTTTATATGAGTATGGACCTTGAAGTGACTTGGCAATATTGTAAAAGAAAAAAATCTTCCATATTGACATTTCTTTGATGGCCACTGATATATATTTTTATTCCACTTCATTCTCCTCACTTCAAAAGATATCAAAAATTAAAAAAAAAAATCGAATATGAAAACTGATCGATGACAGATAAGTACTGTAGAATGAAAAAGAAGTAAAAAAAAAGACAGAAAAAAAGAAAAGCAGACGAATGGGGGCAAAGTGAATGCAATATAGACTTTTTCAAAGTAGTCTTTTGAAAAAACTTAAGACGGTGAAGGTAAAGGGGGAAAAAGCTAGGAAAATCCCGTAGATACGTATCGAAGTTAGGGAAAGAAGAAAAATCGAAAAAAAATTAAAAATCCATGGAGGATTTTCGTTTTTTCTTCTTTTTTTTTAAAAAAAGTTCCTCTTTGCGAATTCTTGTGAGCCGTAGCCACTGAGACCAAACCTGCACCTTTCTATCCCTTTGGCTCGACCGTATTACATCCTTTAGCTGCATTCCGTATCCTTCGAATCTTCCCTCCATGAAATGAAAGAAGCCGCTGCAATAGAACAAGTTTTCTCTCCCTCCTCTCCCCGCTAGCCCCCCGATCTTGGAAGGAATTCATACCCATTTACAATTTCTTTCCTGAAAAAAAATCTCATGAATTTTGCATTGCCCCAGTCTCCGTTTTTTTATTATTATCCTTTTTCTTAACGAAAAGAAAAACCCAGAAAGCTCTTGAATTTACAAATACCGATACATTCACCATGTTCCCACCGGGAATCGAACCGAAAGCCATCCATACCGGAAAAGTAGAAAGGAGTGTTTCACGATTTTTCTTACAAAGTTTTGGAAATCCATGTTTTACATCATTATATTGCGGATGTTTTTTTTTTCCTCCTTCCAATCTTTGGTTTGATATATGCTAGAGTTTGTACTTTACCAGCAGAAGTCTTATCCCTCTCATGCTTAGGGGGAAATCATCTCCAAATGTTTTCAATCTAAAGTGAAGGATTTTTTTTTTTTAAATGAGACAAGCCATTTGGGCTGTACACTCTATGCGCCCAATGATAAATGAAAATGAAAACGTTGCAATTTAAATGGAAACACAAGTGAATGAAGTTACTGTCTTTTATGCTAACATGTCGAAAGCCAGCCCCCATTTCAAACATATCCTAATTCACTTTATGTTGTGGGTCCAGGCAGGGCCGTGCTGGGATACTAATGAGGGCGGTGGACAAGTCTACTAAAAGGGCGCCCATACAAACGGGAATATATATATATATATATATATATATATATATATATATATATATATATATATATATATATATATATATATATACAGAGAGAGAGAGAGAGAGAGACTTTGACAGAAAATATGGGTGCCATGTTATATCAAAATCACCACCAAATTTGTTTTAGTATTAACGTAAATAGCTAACCTCGAATCAAAATCCTCTTTACTACAGAAAAACCTTTTAGTTCCTGTAATAACATTTCTGTCAAATAAAAAGAAGCTAAATGTATCAACAACTTAATATAGCACGCCTATGGACGCAGGAGGTTCATTGCCGCGTTTACAAAAGCTCTCCATTGATTTCTGTCCTTAGCCAACTGAACCCAGTTTCTACTTTATATTTCAATCTCTGTGAGAACCATTTTAATATTGTCCTCCCATCTGCGCCTCGGTCTTCCTAACGGTCATTTTCCTATTTGGATTTCCAATTACAACTTCGAAAGCGTTTCTAATTTCTTCCATTCTGGCTACATAACCTGACTATTTGAGCCTCCTAGACTTGATGACCCTAGCAATGTTTGGTAAACGGTATAAAATTATGCAGTTCCTCCTTATGAAGTTTCCCCCTTTCCACATTCCCGTTCCTTTTGGAGTTCGAATATTGGTTTAAGAATTTTGTTTTCAAATACTTTCAGTCTGGATTTCCCCTCAGAGTCAGTGACCATGTTTCGCAACCATACAGCACAACCGGCATGATTATCGTTTTATATTTTGAGCTACAAATTCCTCAATAGAATTAGCCACAACAAAAGATTTTTAACTGAATAATAGCACGAAATCCCTGCTTTCAGTTGACATCAAATGTTTTTGTGATTATGGTTTTGGTCTGTTAATAATGATCCTAGATATTTGAAAGTATCCACTTTGTCAAAAGAAAATATTATTTGGTATTTTAACGCATCCATAAAAGGCAGTATTACGATCCCGACAAACTTCAATTTATGTAGTTTTCTCTGCATTTACTTTTAACCTTATATCCCTACAAGCGGTAATTAAGATTTCTGCATTCCTTTCTATTATTCTATCATCACCTATTAAATTTACATCATCAGCATACACCATAACCTGGCAAATACAATTCAGCTCTAGGACCTGATTACTGTCTCTGATTTTCCTTATCGTGATCTCCAGAACAAAGTAAATAATAATGACGACAACGCATCTCATTGTTTCAGGTCATTCTCAACGTGAAAGCTCGTGAACAAGATTTTCTCTCTTCGAACCTTACTTTGGGATTCATTTAAACATATCTTAATTAATCTACCTTTTTCGGTATTGCAAATTATGTAAGCATATTGTACAATGTTTCCCTTCTACCAGAGTCTAAAGTCAATAATTGTTGTGCCAGGATGTTGTATTCTCTCATTTCTTTTCAAGTATTAGTCGAATGGTAAATATCTGGTCGATAGTTGATCGATTTTACCTAAATCCGTACGGTACTGATAATCTCCAATAATTTCATCTGCGTATGGAGTCAATCTTGCTAATACAATGTTTAAGAGGATTTATTGGATGTTGACAGAAGAGAAATGATTCTCTTCACTCTTGTGGCAATTCCGCCTTGTTCCAGATAAGAAGAATGAGTTTGTGTATCTTGCTATACAATTTTTCCCCTCTAGCTAAAATTAAGTCAACCAGAATTTCGTCTACACACGGAGATATGTGTTTAATTTTTTTAAATAGCGATTTCTGTTTCTGTTTGGTTAGATTCTGGAATATACGGTTATGATGCATGCATTTCACTTTCTCCACGCGCATTAGTTTTTGGCTATGTGTTAAGCAAATCGTCAAAGAAATCTGTCCATCTATTTAAGATGCTATCTCTATCAGTGAGAACTGTTCCTTTAGGTTTCTTTAATATATAAGCAGGAAGTTGATAGCCTTTCTTAAGTTCGTTGATGCATTTATACATCCGAATGTTTTTATTGATGCATCCGAATGTTTTTGTTTTTACTATTATCTTCAAGTTAATTAATTTTAACTTTCAAAAGTCGCGTTTCTTTGTTCTAAAAGTTTTAGAAGTTTTCTGCCAGATGACAATAAAATTTTACGTAGTTATTTCGTTCGGATTTTGTAGCCAACGCTGTTTCTTCTGTTTTCTCTTCTCTGCTGCTTTAGTATATTCCTGGTTGAACCATGGTTTGTTCCTACGTATTTCTGCGTGCCCGAATATTTCTTTTGCTGAAATTTTAATGTTATCTCTAATTTCAACCAAGTATCTTGAACACTAGTGCACTCCAAACTTTCTAAAACCGAGAATCTGTTCGACACTTCAATCTGGCTCCCTTCTCACCTGACTCTCCTCTATTTAAAAAAATAATAAACCGCTCCGTTTTCAGATATTGAATATTTCCTTTATTCAACGATAGTCTCTCTCTTACTATCACAATCAACTCCTCTGAACGACCAAACGTCAGTTGTGCGAGACTGTTCTTTTCTGTCTGCTAAAACAGGATCAGTTTGAATATGTGTTTTTCCATCTGATGAAGTCCAAGTATATTTATGAATTTCGCGATGTTGGAATTTTGTAATCTTCACGATAAGGTTTCTGCATATTGCACAGTTCACGAGTGTAACGCCGTTATCACAACCTTCCTTATGCAATCATTTATTCCCCATAGTCGGTTTGAAAATACCCTCTCGTCCTATCTTCGTATTGAAACCGCCTAACAGAATTTTCATATGGTATTGCAGGAGATGATCAAATACCCGTTCTATTCTTTCGTAAAAACTGTATTTTTTTTATCGTCATCCTTATTTTCTGTTGGGGCATGTGCATTTAAAACAATAATATTACACCACCGACCCTTAAGAGAAGTAAAGGAAAATATATCGTTAACAAATTCAACCTATGTAACTGCTGATATTACGTATTCGTTTGTGAACGGAAAGCCCTGTTTCTGGTAATTTTTAATTTGTTCCCCGTAAAAGAACTTAAAATTTCCCGACTTGACTCCTCCATTTCTTCTAATCTAACTTCCTGATATCCCACTAGGTCCAACCTCTATTTTTAAACTCAATTTTTACAAATTTTAACGAGCCTGTCCCATAGAGACTTCTTTTATTCCATGTTCAAAATCTCATGTCGATTTTACTTTGCTGAGTTCGTGCCAAGTTATCAGTTCTGATCCGAGGATTCTAAGAACTTATCTGAACAATCCTTTTTTCTACAGGATGAGGTTGTTAGCCTCACACCAAATTCTCAAGCTGGATTATCTCCCTTTGGCTTGCTCAGTATATTCGCAGCTAACCTCTATATCCCAGACGCCTCCTCCTCGATCCACAACCTGAGGACGCGCCGTGCCGTGGTGACAGGAAGACCACATTTTACGGAAATTAATACAGCTATATTTCAGAAATAAAACAGGTACTGTTTATCCGAATACTGCTTTAAAACACACTATAACAATCAATATGCTCGGATATATGGATGCATATTAAGACTGTGAAAGCTTCGATGCTATAAAAATCGTAAATTAGAGACTAGTGTTAGTGTAGTATTACATAAATGCATCGTACGTTTGACTATCCGAACTATTCTTGATGTATCACATTGTTTCGTTTTATAGATATATAACTTCATAATATTTTTGTAAGTGATTATAATCTTTACCTGTTCTCTGCCAATAGCAACTGTATGAATTCATAATACAAAACTGAAATACAGAGGAATAAAATTTTAAAAAATAATGTGATATTTCGCAGGGCATCTGATGTAAAGGGCGCCTTGTATTCTTCACAGGTTCTGTACTACCAGTCAGTATTTGAATTTATTATACAAAGCTGGTATACAGGATAACTAAAACCACTTATATATAATGTGATGTTTCGTAGGGCGCCTTATGTAGAGGGCGCACTGTACCTTTCACGGGTTCTTCGCCAACAGTAACTGTGTGTATTTATTGTTCAGAACTGTGCTATGCAGAAGAGTAAATAAAATCGTTCATCTTTGATATGGTCTCGGAAGGGTGCCTAATGTAAAGGGCGCACTGCACCGTTCACGGGTTCTTTACCAATAAAACTGTAAGAATTTATTACTAAAAACTTGTACCTTTATTTATGCTGTGATATTTCAGAGGGCGCACCGGGACACGTCCCGGTGTCCCGGTGGGCCAGCACGGGCCTGGGTCCAGGTAAATGGCAACTTTGCATTTTCATTTAACATTGGGCGCATAAAGAGTGTATGTAGAGTGTTCAGAATTTGTATCAGTTTTCTTTTCTCTTTGCTTTTCCGATAAGCAAACCTGTATTGGTATATTTGACTTTATTCGAAGTAACGAAGAATTGTATTATATTTCCTGTAATCTTTCACGAACATACTTTTGTGAACGTATGAAGTTTTGACATTTACATGAGTAGAAGTGTTACTATCTGTTGTTCCCATATTCATCTTTATCGCTGACTATACTTTGTTTCTCGTAACAAAATACAAGTAATTTATGCCACATTTTATTTTCCCTCATAAAGAGTCAAGTCTGTTTGATAAGAAAGAAAATGTCCTTGGAAACGTGGTAAATGCGACGATGTGGGTTGTACGTAGATAGAGGTGGCCTGATCACATTGACGAAGTGCAAGATGATCAACTAAACTAGTGAATATGCGTAACGTGCTATAGCTGGAGTCTGATTTAATAGTTGATGAAGAATCGGGCAAGCGGCGCTGATACAGTGTTGAATCTAGCGACAGCGGAGACGGTAGAAGATGCTGTAAAAGAGTTGGGATAGTTGTACGGTGACCGACTTATTGTGTTGGAGTTCGTACAGGTAGTGGGTAGACAAAACGCAGGACATGACGTTCGAGGACCTGCAATCTGTCATAGAATTTTGGTAGAACGGATAACCATGCAATATGTTGTCAATGCACAATTGTATCATCAACCGAAAGACTTTCTCTAACCTTATTATACGCAGGAATGAATCTTAACACAGATAGATTAGAAACGAACTCAAGATTAAAAATACTTTTCATTATTCCACTAAAGATTTCACAAGTTGACATATAAAAGGTATCAATCTGAACTTACCTGTGTGGAATAGGAGTCCACTTTCTTGCCTCGTTTTAAACGATAGGGAAATGACATCTTGTGTGCTTACAATTGGCTCTGACCCCGTCTTGCTTAAGTCGTACGAAAGGTACTCTTTCCCTCGGAATGTCGCTTCTGATGGGGCTTTCTCTGTAAAAAATAAAGAGAATATGTTCCTTATTAATATTGATAACACAAAATCAATTAACTTAATTAACAAGTTCTAAGATAATCATTACATGTAGATGTAAGAATTACAATTCATATGACAATTAGTTTGTGAACATGTTGGGGAATTTAATCTTGGTGTTCACTTCGCATTGCAGAGTACTACGACAAGCAGTTTTTTTCAATCATCTCTCCGCATAATTAGCATTTGCCTGCGAGAAATGTTATGATGGAAATACCATGTGAAATTTTAGTAATGGCACCCATCCGCAAGTCGAACAAGTTTCTAGTTGCGTTATATTTTTATTGACGTTTTCAATGACGCCATGTACGAAAGTAGACCAAAAAATCCCCAAATTTGTGTATCCCAAATTCGAAGTAGCATTCTCTTGATCATACATGACTGTCATTTTATGTTTTACAGAGACAAAATCATGGATTGTAAGAGGCACAAGTAATAGCAAAATAAACTGAATGGCAACAAAAATTTTCATTGTGCTAACTGTACACATAATTCTGTAATCTATATTTATTTATTTTCGTATAAACAAACCGCATTTTCAATTATTCTAGACCAAATCGGTTTACCTAGTTTATACTGAAAATTTTAGAGAACTGCCTGTACAGAATATGACTAGAATTGAGTACCGTAACAAAATACGTAACTGAATATTTCAATTTTTTGCCCACATTTTCCCAGTATTCATTCAGTATATACCTGAAATTTATCAAACTTGTGAAACTTGTCAAACATGAGTCAGGGGCGTACCCACGGGGGTCCACCAGGTCCGGAGCCCCCGAAACTTCCTAACTCAAGACATATTTGTACACTTCTCCATAAAACCATACTTTTTTTAAATTTGAAATGATTCATGTTGCGTGTCAATTTAATCTTACAATTCACCTGTACTCTTTCTATTATAAAAAAACAATCTGGTTCTATCATTTTTTCTCAAAATATAGGTGGAAATAATTTACAATTAACACTACACAGACGTAGTGCATTGCAGTAGTGGACCCCCTAAGCTTGCCCCCCCCCCAACAAGCTTCCTGGGTGCGAGCCTAGATGAAGTGATGTACACAGGGGGAGATTTTAGGGTACTATCACATTTTGTGCAATATATTATGGATAAATAAACCCTTACTATATTAAGGTATATGGACAAAAATTACATGTGTTCTAAAGCATATGACATTGAATACTTGAAGTCCCTTGATGAAATTCTCCGAACGCCATTGGTCCCAACCCAGAGTGTAGGTTCGTTAAATGTAAATCTTTATCCATTTTCCAATGATACAAATAAGCAGAGAAATGGAA
This sequence comes from Thermobia domestica, assembly GCF_964235325.1. NCBI lineage: Eukaryota > Metazoa > Arthropoda > Insecta > Zygentoma > Lepismatidae > Thermobia > Thermobia domestica. The sequence goes on from NC_137464.1 coordinate 23,761,166, forward strand.
CTTTCAAATTGTAGCAAAGGAATGGCAGACGATATTGAATAAGGCATGCAGAGCTTCACAATAGCTAGCAAGGTACCTGGTAAAAAGAAAATCAAACGCGTTTGAATCTAGTAAAAGTGGGAGGTGAACTGCTCAACTGCCAGGTGAACAAGATGGAGTACTTGACTATGTGTTGTATGCTTTAGTTACATGAACAGGTGACTGGTTTTCGATGCCTGGGTATTATTATTAGTGATGATATGATGTATGAAGGTGAAATAAAAGCAAAAATAGGAATGGCGAAAGAAGTCTTTAGAAGGAAGAAAATACTATTTTGTGGGACCTTGAATAAAGAGTTGAGAAAAATACTCTTGAAATCCTTCGTGTGAAGTATTATATCGTATGGATTAGAAACACGGACATTACGCAAAAATGAAAAACGGATGGAAAATTTCGCAATGTGACTATAGAATTCTATCCCCATTTGCAAAAATTTATGAATATATAATACACAATCGCTTACTGAATCATGTTAGATCCAGTATCTCCGTATACCAACACGGATTTCTCAAGAATAGATCCACTTCAACTAATTTAACAATTATAACAAACTTTATAGCTTCAGAACTAGACAAAGGAGGGCAGGTGGATGTAATCTATACAGACTTTCAGAAGGCGTTCGATTTAGTTAACCACGACATTTTACTTGAAAAATTAGCTCTTATGAATCTTTCTAAGCAAGCATTAGTACTTTTCACATCATACTTACGTGATCGTAAACAATCTGTAGCTTACAAAGGTCATATCTCCAACAATTTTAATGCTACATCGGAGTACCGCAAGGATCAAACCTTGGACCTTTATTATTCAACATCACTATCAATGACATAACTAAGCACATCAAGAAATCGCATACTTTACTCTTTGCAAATGACTTAAAATTATATACTCAAATTAAATCATTTGAAGACTGTAAAAACCTCCAGGAAGACTTGGAAAATGTAAAACACTGGTGCCACGTGAATAAATTTAGCCTAAACATAACTAAATGTAAAGCTATTACATTTACTAGAAAAGGAAAATACATAAATTATGATTATACTATTGACGGTATAAATCTTTGTAGGCCGGAAACTGTTAAAGACCTTGGTGTTACCTTCGACCCAAAACTGACTTTCGCAAATCACATTGAAACTATTGCAAACAATGCTTATAAGTCTTGGATTTATTTGTCGTGTAAGTAGAGACTTCCGTAGCCATATGACAATTTTGAAACTATATTATTCATATATCAGATCCCAACTGGAATGCGCTTCTGTTATTTGGACTCCTCATAATGGAAAATATATCCAAATGATTAAAAGAGTGCAGTGCAAGTTTTTGAGATTACTAATGTATAAAAAAACTGGAATGTACCCAGCATACATATCATACCCAGAACTAACAAACAATTTCAATATACCGACATTAGAGCAACGTAGGTATGTTAATGATTTAGTTTTTCAACATAAAATAATAAATAATAAAATTGATTGCATTGAACTAAGTTCTAATATATTTCTGCATGTTCCGACGTCTAGAACGAGGTTAAGCAATAGTAGTACCATGTACTGTAAGAAAGCACGCACTGACATCCTGTATAAATCCCCTTTATGGAGAATGAGTTTTCACTACAATAATATTGAAGAAAAGTGTGAAATGATAGACATATTCAATATGTCTGAAAAAATGTTTAGGAATACAATTTGTAGTATGATGAGCTGAGTTAATTAATGAAACAATAAAAATTTCTGTATGTTTTTCTTCTGTAAAAGTAATGATATTTTACCATATATGTAAACAAACACTGTAAATGAGCAGGACGCCTGTTGTGTTGTTACAATAAATAAATAAATAAATAAATAAATAGATAAGAAAGGAGAGAATTTGCTGGGTCGAGCGGAAAACGAATGAGAAGATGTTAGAAATGAGGGGGATAAAAGAAGAATTTTAGATAATATTAAGAAGAGGACGAGAAACTGGTTGGGGCATTGGCTAAGAAAGAGTTGTATCATGAAGAACGTGCTAGAGGATACGGTGTCAGGAAAGAGGAGGAGAGGGAGAAGGAGACTACAATTAATGGACGATATCAAAGCAGAAAAATCATAAGCGAAGGCGAAACGGTTAGCAGAAGAGCGTGGAGTATAGAAGCTTCTCAGCTGCTGCAAGTGACCTGTTAATAATGGTAGAATACCTGATGATGATATGTAATGAAGCTACTAAAGAATTGCGTAAAAGATGAATTGAAAAGAGAACGGCAAGGTGAACTGCCCGCGTCATGCCTTCGTCCTTAGATGAATAAAGTCTTGTAATAATAATATTAATAATAATAATAATAATAATAATAATAATAATAATAATAATAATAATAATAATAATAATAATAATAATATAATAATGAAATCTTTGAGTTTTACGTCCCACGGTTATGCCGGTTAAGCTAAAGGAGACGGTGATGATGAGTAATGAATGAAATGGTGGAATGAAAAAGTGGGAGGAAACGAGAGAGGTTTGGGTACAAAACCTCGCGGCCAGAACCTCGCGGCGACAACCTCGCGGACCAAAACCTCGCCTGGCCAAAACCTCGCCTCCCAAAACCTCGCGGCCCAAAATCTCGCCAGGCCGAAACCTCGCCTGGCCAAAACCTCGCCGCCCAAAACCTCGCGGGACAAAATCTCGCCGGGCCAAAACCCCGCCTGGCCAAAACCTCGCCTCCCAAAACGTCGCGAGCCAAAATCTCGCGGGGCCAAAACCTCGCCTGTCCAAAACCTCGCCACCCAAAACCTCGCGGGCCAAAATCTCGCCGGGCCAAAACCTCGCGCCCCAAAATATCGCCATACCCAAAATCTCGCCTGATCAAAATGTAAATGTTCCAACAGATGATAAGGATGACGGTATAAAAGACGCTGTTTCAGAAGAAGTATCACGGGTATTTGACCAAGTCCCGCGATACCATATGAAAATTCTATTTCTGTATTAGAGGATTTCAATGTGAAGGTAGGGCGACAGGATGTTTTTAAACTGGTTATAGGGAAAGAAAGTCTGCATAAGGAAAGTAATGACAACTAACGAGGTTAGTTTCGTGAACTTTGGAACATACAAAAACTTAAAATTTTAACAAAAATCTAATAATATTTATGAAAATATGAAACAATATATGAGTTTTTACGACGTCCCTTGATTATGTCCTATAGGTTAAAGGAGACGTAGATGACCAGGATGAAGGAAATGATCGAATAAAGAAAGTGGGAGGAAACGGGAATAACCCGAGAAAGCCCACGCACACGATGTTTTTGTTTATTATTATTATTATTATTATTATTATTATTATTATTATTATTATTATTATTATTATTATTTGTAATGTGGAATTGCATATTAGGAAACACATTGGGTAAATTTTAAAGAAAAGTTTCATTCGCGGCGAGATTTTGGGCGGCGAGGTTTTGGCCCGGCGAGATTTTGTCCCGCGAGGTTTTTGGGCGGCGAGGTTTTGGCCACGCGAGGTTTTGTCCATATACCAACGAGAGAACCCCGAGAAAACCCACGCACACGGTGTTTGTCCACCACAAAGTTCACTTGGCGGGGTCTGGGATCGAACCCGAGACCCCAAGCACCAGAGGTAAACGCTCTACCACTGAGCCACCGCCGCCCCTAATAATAATAATAATAATAATAATAATAATAATAATAATAATAATAATAATAATAATAATAATAATAATAATAATAATAATAATAATGTTTGTGTTGAATTTTTATTTCATGGCTTCTATAATGCACACAGGTAAGAGGCGCCATCATGGCGAAATTAAAATACTGCTAATTTTACAGTAATTATGTGATATCTTCAAATAGATAAAAGATAATCGACATGTGGAACAAGTGCTCGCTAGACAATATTATTTTACATGAGATACCATTATCAAGACACTTATCTGCCTTCAATTTCCAGCCATTTATAAAAATCAGGATTTATTTTCGCGTTTTTTTCAAATGGCTGCAAACGGTAAGCTACTAGGTGACACATGATAACGGTACCTCATGCAAAATAATATTGCCTAGGGCGTTCTTGTTCCACATTTCGATTTATCTTTTATCTATTTGAAGATATCACATAATTACTGTAAAATTAGCAATATTTTAATTTCACATTGATTAGGGCTCTTAAGTGCTTATGAGAAACGCTACAGCGATCAGCAACAAGAAAAGGAATAATATAATACATTCAGCAACTCAACTAGGCTAGCCACTCGGGGCAAGAACTCGCCTTAGCGTCTCCCCTTCTCCCCCGACCAACCAAATTAAAACTCTCCCCGACTACATCTGATATTGGCATCACACAGTAATTCTCGTAGTGGTGGATTCAAGGATGGGGCTATAGGGGCTTTAGCCCCCCCCCTCTTAACGCTTACTACACTGGATAAAATGAGCTTCAATCCTGCTTTACACTGGATAAAACGGCAAAATATGGTTTAGCCCCTCCCTTGATCATATCCTGGATCCACTCCTGTATATATATATAACCGATTGTTAAAAGAATAGAATAAAATCACTGTCTACTACCTCTGTTTTCGTTTTTAAGCCACGAATGTGTTTCTTGCATGCTATCCTATTATCTTGAAACGAGAATCTTCACTGTATTTCATAATTATTATTTAGGAAAGATTTCTTTCTTTTTTTCTTTTCTTTTCTTTTCTTTTCTTTTTTTTTTTTTAGAAAGTAAGTCCTTCCATTCTGTAAGTACGAATAATTTAGAAGTAATTCCAATCCAAAAGAAAAGAGAAAAAGCAAGGTTGGAGAGACATCTGGTCTTATTTAACTGAAAAAAAAAATAGATGAATATAGAAATTGAATTAGAGGATCTGACAGAGAGAAATCGCAAATTAAAAACTTAAGTAATTCATTTTTCTTGTTCGTGTAACGAGCATGCAGAGAAAAGCAAGTTCTTGTTTATGAATAATTAAAAAAAAGCTTCATTTTTTTTGTATAAGAAAAAAAAAGGAGAGAAAACCGTCTGTTGTGATCTCCTTGCTGGTCATTTATGCATACGGACACGATGAGGTCTCTTTCTGATTACACATTACAATAATACAAAGTAATGTATTCAGTGATGTAACTAATGGGGGGGGGGGGGAGGGAGGGCAAACGGGATTTGTGTCCCGGGCGCTAGATTGGAAGGGCACAAACTGGGCAAATATTTATTTTCATTATAAGGCAAGGAAAGGAGTTTTGCCAAACTAAAGATAATAAAAAATTATCTCAAAAACTTAACACAACAACAACTCCCCAACCTTAGGATCATATTCACAGAGCATAAGTTAGCTTCAAAGCTGTCTTTTGATAACATTGTAAAAACTTTGCAGCCAAAAAAATCCTGCAAAGTTAAATATACGAGGGGGAGTCAAATGAAAACCATAATTATTTTTTTTTAAATAGTATTTATTGGTCACACAGGGTACAGAAGTAAATCACTTTTCAACATAGTCCCCTCCTCGTTCAATGCAAGTCCGCCAGCGCTTCGGAAGAGCCTGAATATCTGCAGAAAAAAAGTCTTTTGGGCGACGGCGCAACCATTCGTGCACCGCGTTGCGTACCTCTTCATCGGAGTGGAACTTCCTGCCGCCACTCCTTGCTCGCTCGCTTTGTTTCAGGCTGATGGTAATGCACCCATGTTTCGTCACCAGTGACGATTCGTGACAGGAACGCATTACTGTCACGTTCAGCACGCCACAAAAGGTCTTCGCACGCATCAACACGTCGCTGTTTCAGTTCAGGCGTCAGTTGTCGGGGCTTCCATCTTGCAGACACCTTATGAAACTGGAGAACATCATTCACAATATGATGTGCCGATTCATGACTCATGTGTACACATGCTGCAATTTCGTCTATTGTCACACGGCGGTTTTCCAAAACGATGGCTTCAACGGTGCATGTGGCTAGTGGGGCTGCCATTTTGGAACTGTTGTTGCGCCGGTGTTTGTGCATCTGCCGGATGCTGCCACCTAGGAGACATCCGGCATACTATCGTAAACAGGCATGCCAACTTACAGCTCACTGGCGCCATATGCGGATTTTTATTTCTACTTTTATGGTTTTCAGTTGACTTACCCTCGTACATACATACACACACACACACACACACACACACACACACATATATATATATATATATATATATATATATATATATATATATTGAGGGATAGAGAGAGTAGATAGATAGGTAGATAAATAGATATAAGTCTTAGGAAACAAACCGTACAAGATAGGCAAAAGCAATTTTTTTTACTGGATACCACAAGTGACAAGTAGCGATCTACACAGCATCCTTAATAGAAGGTGGTGTGACGAAATTAGGTAGCACTGCGAGTACCTTGGAAACGAATTATCTACGATAGATGGTTATCAAAAAGTATTGGGATGATCTAAATCCAGCAATGGATCAACAATTGTTAGTAATGGTATATGTTTCAAATATAAATAACCCTCACCACTACTTTCATGTGATCCCAGTCCTCATTCATGATATCTGAGCATTTGAGATTAAGAAATAAATGCTTATACTTTGTTCTGAGAAATCATATGTTTAACAATGTAGCTGTAAGAATTTCTAAAAAAACAAAGATAGTTCAAGTAAAATTTACTGTTATATCTGAGTTTAACAAACGGTACTGTGAACTCGAAATATTTTAACAACGGTTCTAGCAAACCGGTGTAAACAGGCTGAATAGCACCACTGGTAGTAGGGGAATTAAATAATATTTGTATTTATTTTGTAATAACTTACATAAGGTATTACAAAATAAGTAAGTTATTACAAAATAAGTATAGCTATTATGTAAAAAGTAGTTAACAAGGAACACAGACAGCATGATAAGTCATCAATTACCGTTGAGTTCATTTTTCTATAGCACGGCCAACAAGAGGTGGTCTCTGACGTTTCTTACCACATGCGGTGGGACATTGCAACTCCTACTTTGATACCAGTGTTACCAACCACGATCACTCTGTCTTATACCATTAATATAAATTGCCACTACAGTTGCACCGAAAAAAACCTTGACACGCGAGTAGTGGCAATGTCACTGCAAGCTGTCAGAGACGTTCTCTTACTGGACGCACTATAGTCGCTGCCTTAATTTAGATTTTTGGGTAATTCAAATTCTGGTCATACTGTAATTTCTATGGATAGCAACACTGAAAATTCTTCCGATTCGTATTTTCGGGTATCGAATAACATTATCTATTATTGTGGTAACTTTCATGATCTTTTTTCACTTACGAAAAACGGGCAAAAGAAAAATTGTTAGCTTTTGAAAAATGTTTAGTAGTCTGCCCCCTTAAAGATTTTATTTCATTTCATTGTCGCCCGTTTGGAGGAGGGCAGCAGTTTTTAATAGCCCGGGGCGGAAAAAAATTAAATAACCCACTACCCAGACGAAATATTATTTTGTTAATATATAAAAGCTCTTTAAGGGACTGTTCTATTGGTTCACATCCGTCGCTGCGTCAATGACAGTATTACATAATATTTGAAGAGAAACCTTTTACAAGTTTTTTTTTGTTCCTTTCTTTGCTTTGCTTCTGATATCGAAAAGAAAAACTTTAAAGTTGTGATAAAATACTTTTTTTTTTTTTACAAAAAAAATGTAATAGAAATTGAATATCAAAGATAAGAAGACATGAACAAAGTATGAAATATCAAGAAATAGAGAGAGAGAAAGAGAAAATGTAGAAAAAAGAGGGGAAACTTACGAAGAAAAAAAAGAATGTAAAGTCCAAAGCGAGAACAATATTTTAACAGAGGAGACAGGCAGTGCCTTCCAGCTACATATGAAAGTTTTATGATCTAGTAGTACTACCTCCTTATACTTCAATCAACCTATCAGTTACTTTTCATATTAATTTTCTTCCTCGTCTTCAGACCAGCGGCAAACTAAAAGAGGATCCATATATAGAGTCTACCTTCACACACACACACACACACACGTTATATACTCCACCATGAAGTTTTACTTCTGTTGCTGTGGTCTTTTGATCTTCTGTAATGTTGTTGATGATGGCAGAACTCTTGTAAATGATCTTCTGAAGTGAGGGGGTTTAGTGGGGGTAGGGGAAGGGGGAGAGTTAACGGAGTAGTTGAGAGCAACATAATGACGGTTCAATGATTAGAGCCGAAAATATGACCTTAAGTACTGCAGTAATTTGCTAGTTCTTCTATCCGGTTCCTCTTTATACCTTTGAAGTACCAACTTCAAATCTAAGCTATTTCTTTTCCCCCTCCCTCCCCCCTCTCTCTCTCTCTTGCCTGAGTTTATGTATTTCTCTTTCATTTTATAAAATACAGAGTGTCTGAAAAATGTTGTGCACAATAAGGCGTTTTAGTGGTAAGATACGCATTTCTTCCATATACGTATATGGTTCATGTAAGAAATTGGGGACAAGATGGCTCAGTGGTAGAACCTCTTGTGCGTGGGGTCCCTGGATCGATTTCCGGCCAAGTAACTTCGTGATGGACAACATCGTATCCGTGGGTTTTCTCACGTACTTTCACATTTTCATTCCACCAATATTTCCACCATCATTCACCTGACTTAGTCATCATCTCCCTTAGCCTAACATGGCATAAGCGTAAGATGTTAAACTAAAAGACTGTCAATATCAAATCAAACAACTGATGGTTTTAATTCTGTTCGAACAAATGGTTATTTCTGAACTGAATATTTTTTTTTTTAAATGTTAAGTACCGGACTGTGTCTATTGTTGTTTACCTTCTAAGTGGGTTCTAAGTACCATATTGTATCTGGTGTCCAGACAAAACGTACCAGCGACAAAACGTACCAGCGACAAAACGTACCACTTGAATTTTCGCGACAAAACGTACCACTTTTGACGACCTGTCATAAATGACAACCTATCATGAATTAATTAAAGCATTTCTGATATTTATTCCACGACAAAACGTACCACTTATAGAAATTACAACCTGTCATGAACTAATTAAAACATTTCGGATATTTAATCCGCGACAGAACGTACTACTTCATGTTAAGAAACTATTTCCTCATGAGCAGGTAAAACAACGGCAGTATAAGATTGAGAACAGACAGGTAATGTATCGAGTTGTCAAAGTGCAGAAACTCATTTGTAAAAGAGAGCTTATTTACAGAGGAAATGTAGCAGCCTATAAACTGAATCATCATCATAGGTATTCTGCCTTTATTGGCAGGTCACTTGCCGCAGCTGAGAAGCTTCCATGCTCCACGATCCTCCGCTAACCTTTTCGTCTTCGCATATGATCTTTCTGTTTTAATATCATCCATTAATTGTAGTCTCTTTCGCCCCCTCCCTCTCTTTCCCGCCACCATACCCTCTAGGACGTCCCTCATGATACAATATCTTCTTAGGCAATGTCCCAACCAGTTTCTCTTCCTCTTCCTAATAATATCTAAAAGTGTTCTTTTCTCACCCACCATTTCTAACACTCTCTCATTCGTTTTCCGCTCGACCCAACTAACTCTTTCCATTCTTCTCCACACCCACATTTCGAAGGCTTCCAGTCGATTGTCGTCACCCTTACGCAATGTCCACGTTTCCGCTCCATACAGCACAACACTCCACACGAAGCATTTTATGAGTCTACACAGCTATAGATCATGGAAACTTTTTGGATATTATTCCTTTCTTAAGCAAAGGACCCCCGCACTTTTCTTATGGAAAGTGGCTTTCGGCTAATGTTGTTGAAACTTCGCTGGTTAATAGTTCTTAACATGTGGATCAAAAGTCTCAATGGGCACAAAGACCGAAATCCACTCCTTCCCCCCAAAAAACCGCCTCCAATTAGCTGGGGGGATTGAACTGATTTCAGCATGTAAAACAATTTGTTGTTTTAATCAACTCAACAAGGACCCCAAACAACCACATGTTAGACTATCAAACTACCCCACTTGACACCGCCCTTCGCCCCCCCACATATCCCCCCTGCGAATTACCTTACGGATGTTCCATATTACTGTAGTTTATAGTTGCGCGTATGTGTTGAAATACCTACACTTTTGGTCTCACCGACGATATAATGGGTTTCACGTATCGCTGATTACGAATCTGAGGTGAACCTTCTAGAATTCAAGATGGAGGATCAATATGGCGGATCAAAAACACGAAACTCCTGAATGTAGCCACAAATAGCTTTTTACTAGGGTATTTTGGGTCGTTGGTTACGAATCTGAGGTCAAAATTCTTGAATTCAAGATTGCAGATCCAATATGGTGGATAAAAACGTCGAAGCCACAAACCGTAGTAGACTAGAGTGTTTTAGATCGCTGTTTAAGTACGTAACATTCCTTGATACTTCAGCCACTATGTAGAATTATTCTGCACCCTTGCCCTTTACCAAAACCCACCACAGATATCTTAATGCTGAACGGTGTTAAAATAATTCATCAATTATCTGTTCATTATTTTCATCATTTCGGTTTGCCGCATCTAATGTGGTACTTAGCAATGAGTCATCGGGATATCTAATATTCTGTAAATGTCGTGCATGGCCTAAATATCACAAGACACTTGCAACGTGCGCACATGTACCTAATGTACGAGCACCGCTTTGACATGTACAGTAGTAACCTTAAATAACATTTTGATCATAATCCTGGTCATCTTCATCATTGGCTACATATGCTATGAAAACTTGATGCTTAGTTGCATTGCGGAACCTTGAGTAGAGACGTATGCGCAGGAATCCCGGTTCAGTTACGTTTTTATCAAGCTGGAATTGCTCATCCTTATCTTGTATTAGTTTATCTTGGACGTAAGAGGATGAGAGATCTACTTGATATGTGCCTACAGTCAAATCTCGTAAGTAGTTTAAGTTAAGTACAGAGAAATCAATTAGGCCTTGATCATTCAGCGGTACCTATTGACCGTTCCTTCTAATCAGATTATCTACCTCCACTCTTGCTTTAACAACATTCGGCATGATTGACCTATTTCTCATTTCTCTAGCTAATTCAATGGTTGCATCTTGCATGAAAATAACGGGATGGTATCTGTTCAAAATAGCTCCAGCTATGCGATAGAAACTATTCAGTTTCTTTGCATGTTGCAGATTCAACGTTTGTGCTAGAAGCTTAAAAAAAGATCTTAGATGCCCGTTTCTTGCCTCGACAATCCATCGAATTTTAGTAACTAGTCGAGAAGTATTCGCATCTTATGTTGATAGTTGTCTTTCACGTGGTAGTAGGAGTGCGGGCATTCTATGATCAATTCCTAAATATTCCAGTAAAGGAATTGCATCGCGGTATCCTCTGTCTACTAACAAAATGACCAGAATTATGATCAAAATGGTATTCAAGGTTACTACTGTACATGTCAAAGCGGTGCTCGTACATTAGGTACATGTGCGCACGTTGCAAGTTTCTTGTGGTATTTAGGCCATGCATGACATTTACAGACGAAATGATGAAAATAATGAACAGATAATTGATGAATTATTTTAACACCGTTCAGCATTAAGATATCTGTGGTGGGTTTTGGTAAAGGGCAAGGGTGCAGAATAATTCTACATAGTGGCTGAAGTATCAAGGAATGTTGCGTACTTAAACAGCGATCTAAAAACACTCTAGTCTACTACGGTTTGTGGCTTCGACGTTTTTATCCACCATATTGGATCTGCAATCTTGAATTCAAGAATTTTGACCTCAGATTCGTAACCAACGACCCAAAATACCCTAGTAAAAAGCTATTTGTGGTTACATTCAGGAGTTTCGTGTTTTTGATCCGCCATATTGATCCTCCATCTTGAATTCTAGAAGGTTCACCTCAGATTCGTAACCAGCGATACGTGAAACCCATTATATCGTCGGTGAGACCAAAAGTGTAGGTATTTCAACACATACGCACAACTATAAACTACAGTAATATGGAACATCCGTAAGGTAATTCGCGGGGGGGATATGTGGGGGGGGGCGAAGGGTGGTGTCAAGTGGGGTAGTTTGATAGTCTAACATGTGGTTGTTTGGAGTCCTTGTTGAGTTGATTAAAACAACAAATTGTTTTACATGCTGAAATCAGTTCTTCCCTCCCAGCTATTTGGAGGCGGTTTTTTTTGGGGGGAGGAGTGGATTTCGGTCTTTGTGCCCATTGAGACTTTTGATCCACATGTTAAGAACTATCAACCAGCGAAGTTTCAACAACATTAGCCGAAAGCCACTTTCCATAAGAAAAGTGCGGGGTCCTTTGATCTTCCGCTTAAAAGTAATTTAGATAAGGTCACTGAGAAGAGTCATATACGAGGAAGTAAGTAGGAAGTGGTCGCATAGCTTTTACTAAACATGGTGAATTATGTTTTGAATGCTATCAGCACACTTATCAGAGAAGATATTTCGAAAGAAGTCTCTCAAGCTTCAATATTTTCTGTTCTATTAGACACTACCTAAGACATAGTAGTTTCAGGCCAGTGGTCTGTTGTTTTACGGTATGTTGTTAAAATGGTTGTTAAACAAAGTATTGTTGTCATTGTAAAAGGCATATCTACCACAGGCCAGTGAGTGTCTTTGCGGTTTACTGCTGGAAATTCTGCAGAAGTTGAACCTTGATATTAAGAAGTGTATTTGAAATTCAACCGATGGCTTAAGTAACATGCAAGGACAATATTCGGATTTTTTCAATTCACCTATGATCAGTTACACGTGTGATTCAGTCGATTTCGAGTTTAACGGCCCTTTTAGCAGCGAGGCTATATGAGACGGGACATACTGATTTACGGGAAATCCGAAGCACATGAGCTCCCGCCGGGAATCGAACCCAGGTCTCCCACGACAAAGCGCATACGCTAACCGCTTAACTACTAAGAAACTCAGTTACACGTGTGGTGTTACGCTCATATACTAAATCAGGCCATATGTGATCTGACAAAAAATTGCATTGATTCTGTGTCATTGTTCTGCTGAATGATTGTGCGATATTTCTGCGTGAATCTTATCAGCGAATGTACATTTGGAAGATCAAATGTTAACAAAGGCGTCTTACAGTTATTGCGGATACAAGATTGTAGAAAACACACTGTTTTTCAAAAAAAAAAAAAAAAAGTTTGGTCATTTTTCGACCAAATTGACAACAACAATTAAGAAAATTACTTCTACAGAAAATATCAAACCAAAAGCTAGGTGTAAAGCGAAAGGATATATAAAAGATCTTCTCAAGTTCAAAACAATTCGGACAGTAGAAATGTTCCTTAAGATATTTCAAGTGACGACTTCTCTGTCAAATATTTCCAAATAGAGAGTGCTGCTAGTGTAGTCCTATCGGATGGTGCAGACTACTCTGTTCCAACTGAAAGAGTAGAGAGATGATTTCGAATCCGTTAAGAATGCAGCATTAAGCTTTGCAGAATGGACCAATAACAAATTTGAAGACTTAGAACATGATTTCTTTTATTTCTATTGACCTATCGACAATTCGCCTTCAGAGATGGACAAAGATTTTTCCTGTGAATATGAAGATGAAGCTGCTTCTATCCAATGACCAGGTACTGCATCGAAGCATTTAACACAATATTGGACATGGTAGTTTTGAGTATTTCTTCAAGATTCAAGAAGCATTGTACTTTATGGATTATGTGGACCCTAGCCACTTTAACCAAGTAACAGAACTTCCAGACGTGCCTTTCGATAAACTTACATATTTTCTGAAAAACTTCAGTTAAGAAGTTTCCAAGGATACTATAAATGTATTCTCTTGGACTTTTGAAGGACGTGGATATCCTTGAAAGTCAATCTTGATGACGAGCACAACCGAGGAAAAATGACTGTGCTGATGGTGCAAGTGATTCAGAATTAGGAGAAAATACATTTGTTTACAAGGAAAGCGAATGCAAAACGTGTTGCAAAATTGTCCAATGTGCTGCTTTTTAAATTTGCAGAATTGTAATTTGTGCAGTAATACTATCCAGGTTTCCAGCATACAAATTTTTATTGACTTTGCCCGTAACTCAGGTAACATGTGAAAGAAATTTTTCAAAATTGAAATAAACTGAAATACATTAAAAATAGGCTAACGAGTCTCAGGAACATTTGAAAAGATTTTGTTGATGTCTATTGAAAAAGATTTATCAGGTTTTAATTGTCAATTGTTAATACTATTGACTTACTGTAGAACGAAAACTGCAATTGATTTGTGACATTGAGATGCTGGTGGCCCTTGTGAGAGAAAACGCCCGCACCCCTCTAATAATGCCTATTCGTCTCTGGTCCAAAGCCTGGATAAAGTGTGATGGAAATCAGCAAATATTCAAAGATTGCATATGCAAGATTTTCTGGTCTTGGTGTTGCATCGGTACTTTTCTCAGCACCAATCTGTTCAACTTTTAATCTTACTTTGGCCGATATATATATATATATATATATATATATATATATATATATATATATATATATATATATATATATATATATATATATATATATATATATATATATACTTATATACCGTCCTATCAAGTGGTACGTTTTGTCGCCTGACATTATTTGATGGCTGATTGGAAGGCTCTTCGCAAGTAGCCCTCCAGGCAAGAGGTACGTTTTGTCGCTTGTCATTATTTAAAGTGTTTTTAGAAAACTCTTGACAAGCAGCCCTCAGGGTAAGTGGTACGTTTTGTCGGTGGTACGTTTTGTCGGTGGTACGTTTTGTCGCTAGTACGTTTTGTCGCGTATTCATTGTATCTATTGTTATTTACCTTTTAAAGGTGCTAAGTACCAGATTGCATCAATTGTTGTTTACCTTCTAACGGTGTTAAGTACCGAATTATATGTATTGTTGTTTACTCCCTAACGGTTTAAGTACCAAATCGTATCTATTATTGTGTACTTTCTAACAGTGTTAAGCACCGGATTGTGTCTATTGTTGTTTACCTCGTAACGTTGTTAAGTACTAGATTGTATTTATTGTTGCTTTTGTTTACCTTCTAACGGTGCTAAGTACCGGATTGCATTTATTGTTGTTTACTTTCTAGCGGTGTTAAGTACCGGACAGTATCTATTGTTTACCTTCTAACGGTGTTAAGTACCGGATAGTATTTATTCTTGTTTGCCTTCTAACGGTGTTAACTACCGAATTATATGTATTGTTGTTTACTTCCTAACGGTTTAAGAACCAAATCGTATCTATTAGTGTGTACTTTCTAACAGTGTTAACCCATTAGCGCCGTGCGTGATCATATGATCACAGCAGTTAGTATTTATGAAAATAAGCCTTGTATAACATACTTTCAGTGGTCTCTTTACGCTTTATGTGTTAGCTACTAGGAGAAGGTTCTGGTAACGATATTCAGACAAAACAAATTCCAAATTGTAGCGTGAATATAACCTAGAGGTATAGATATCCGCAACGCGCCAGAAATACAAGAGAAATGGCATCGTCCTCGCAGTAAGTATTAAAAAACAATCTTACATCTTATCGTTTCAATTTTTTTGCTAGCTTATGTTTTAGAGATGTCAAAAGTTGTTACAGATTACATTTCACTCATCTGAAAATAATTGGGTCATGGTTATTGCCGTTTTCCATCAGTGTGATCGTATGAACACGAAAGGCGTTTAAGTAGCTTTTTCTCTCTTACGTACGTATGTATAGGTGTCGATAATACAGTAAAATTTTGCAGGTATATCAATTTAGAAAAGTTTGTACATGCTTTCAGTCGACTTACTTTATTATTTTTACTTTATTATTATTATTATTATTATTATTATTATTATTATTATTATTATTATTATTATTATTATTATTATTATTATTGTTTTAATGACTTTTGCAACTCCTGTTACTGGTAATTGTATGGTGTTCCTTTTAGATACAGAGGTCTTTCACTTCAACAAATTCTTGACATTTTAGAATCGGATGACATGCAAGACATGCAAGACATGCTGAAAATCCGAGACCTAACGTCTTTTCGGATGAAGATTCGGGAAAGGGGGATGGAAATGGACAACCTTACAGGGCGCCAACTTACCAGTCATGCTGAAGTTTTTTTTTTTTTTTTTTTTTTTTTTTTTTTTACAGATAATACTCGACTTGATGAAGATGATGTGACAACTCTGTCGTCACAAGTGCGTATACTTGTAACGGGGTTCAGCCTGTTTTTAATGTCGAGTAAAATTTCCTAAATGAAAAGAGAAAGTACTCGTGCGTGCGAATTCGGAGAATATTAGCAAGCACCTGGAACTTACTGATCAAATGGACCAGCATATCTCATATTATAGAATTAGAATCAAATCCAAAAAGTTGTGGTGGGCGCCTCTCTCTTCGATGATTGATGTATCGCACGAAACGCATGGCTAATGTTGAGAAAAGCCAGAATAGGCATCTCACACTTAGAATTTGAAAGACATATTGTACAAACTTGTTTGCAAAATTATAAAGCCATTCTATTAGATGCAGGGCTTAAAGCCATTTCTGAGTTCAGCAATCAACAACATCATGTAAGGAATGACGTTTGTTTTTATGAGAGAAACCACTTAGTGGTTTGGTCTAAGCGCTGCCGTGTCGTGACAAAACGCTGTAACTTTGGCGAAGAAGTTTTGCGAAAATGAGCCTTAAAGTTTTCATCCGAAAATGTGATTTGTATCGTATAGAACCAGTGTATCTTGACTTTGGAAACACGTGGTCACATGTAATGTTACGTAAATGCATGTTGTGTGATTAACTTTGGTGAAAATTGATTGGTTGACCATTATTGCCTAGTTACACTGGTTCTACACGATACAGATCACATTTTCGGATGAAAACTTTAAGGCTCATTTTCGCAAAACTTTTTCGCCAAAGTTACATCGTTTTGTCACGACACGGCAGAGCGTAAACGTTGTGCAAGCATACTGTGTTCAAACACAGTACCTACGAAATGTTTCAAATATAGCATGGGTTTGTATGCCTACTAACTTTTTTTTTTCAATTTTCATAGACTCCCATAGATATTGGGCTCCATAACCTGACAATTCCATAGTCCAAATACTGTGTTTATTTTTGTCTTCTAAAGTGTAACAATTTCTAAGCCAACAAATGTATCTTTTCTTTTAGTATGTGTTAATAATTTAACCGGGCATCCACATAATCATGATATACAAAAGTACTTAAACGCCTAGCGTGTTCATATGATCACGGGGCACCCCGAAAAAAACCGCTTACGTCACGAACTCAAAATTTCTCGTAAATGGTCCTTACACCTAAATAACTCAAAATTACAAATTTCACCGGAATGAAAAACAAAAAATAATTTCGGCGTTAATGGGTTAAGTACCGGATTGTGTCTATTGTTGTTTACCTCGTAACATTGTTAAGTACTAGATTGTATTTATTGTTGCTTTTGTTGACCTTCTAACGGTGTTAAGTACCAGTTTGTATCTATTGTTGTTACCTTCTAACGGTGTTAAGTACCGAATTATATTATTGTTGTTTACTTCCTAACGGTTTAAGTACCAAATCGTATCTTTTATTGTGTACTTTCTAACAGTGTTAAATACCGGATTGTGTCTATTGTTGTTTAGCTAGTAACGTTGTTAAGTACCGGATTGTATCTATTGTTGTTTACTTTCTAACGGTGTCAAGTACCGGACAGTATATATTGTTTACCTTCTAACGGTGTTAAGTACTGGTTGTATCTATTATTTTTGTCTTCTAACGGTGTTAAATTCCGGATTGTATCCAGAGCCGTAGCTAGAGATTTCGGCGCCCGGGGCGAAGTATAATTTGGCGCCCCTTACACTCACCTTAATAAATGAAAAGCAGCTTTTGTTGTTATGCTACTCTGAATTTTTATTAATCTTCTTGGAAGACCATTGCAACAATCAAAAACGATCATTATGTATCCTTTTTCAAATAAGAGCTGTTTTCAAGAGTCTTATTTTGAAAATTTTGTTAAACTTGACAAAAGTACCTTTGGTTGTATACAGATTCACTAGAACAGTTATTGAAAGTTACTATTACAACGTTTCATATTATCGATAAGAAATGTTCGAAATGGGTGACAGTATTAATTTCCAGTAATAATTGTAAACTTTTAAATTTTATTCTGTATATGACCACATTAATAGCATTTTAATTTCGATCTTTTTACGGTAAACATATTTTGTGAAATGTAATGGAAATTCAGAAGGAGCCTTCTTTGTAAATTTCTATATATTGATCGATGGAGATGAAGAATATGTTCAATGTTTGTACTTAAAATCCAAAATTTACTTTGGCTACTAAATATGTCTGAAATTATAGTAATTACTTAATTTCTTAATGAATGAAAGTTCCGAATTAAAGTACTTATTATTAATTAACACATTAAAATACACTAACACGTACATATATAACGGGTGTGTGTACTTACATTTTTTATGTATATAGATAGATAAAAACATCACACAACCAGACACGTATGCACAAAATAATATGCTGGCGATACAAAAAGTTGAAAAAATGACCCCAATAAATTCCTCCAAATTGGAAGCATTTGATATGTCAATGGAATTTAAAAGTAAATCATTGGTAGTGATTAGTGTCTGAAAAAGTCGAACTTCATTGGGCTAAGTTCTGATCCCTTAAGCCCCTATTCTACAACTGCTTGAAGTTCGAAAACGTTATTGTTCCCCTCGTTTACTTTTATTTTTAATATTCCCGTGCAAACAGCACCTTGAATGTGTCTCTTCACTCTTCTCACTTTCATACCTTCATTCTCACCGTCGCACACTGGGGCCAAACCAAAAACTCGAAAAATGAAGTAAAAGATTGACTCGATATAATTTGTTATAATGAAACCTTAATAGTGCACACATTAAATAGTGTGAAGGAAAGAAGTGATAGCAGTTTATAATGAACTCATGGGACGTGTAGATTTCGTTATCCGCCGAAGTCGAAGAGGCGCTGCTTACTGTTAGTGACAGAAGATAGGAAATTGACTTTGAATGCGACTATTCCTACATAGCGTGTAGATATTCAGTGGCTGGTAAACATGGTGACACGACCGACATGTATGTATCGTTTTATATATTTAGAATGTTAATGTGATGTGTAGTCCATAATCATATTTGGAATGATGCTAATATCATTATCATATTCCTATGATAATCCCCTACTTAATATCATATTTGGAAAATGCTGTGGTACCGAAAGCATATAAACTATGGTCAAACGATAGAGTGGCATTTTAGAAGAAAATATCGCATAATATATCTGTGATTTTTAATATGTCGTAGCGGAAACATTGTTCTTACTGAATGCAAAGAGAAAACCTGCACATATTTGCACTTTTGGGAAATATAGAGTATGAAAATGTTTGAGGAAAACCACATTCTGGATGCAATGCTGCTTTTGAATTGAGCTGGGAATTGAATTGATCTTTTGAATTGAATGTGAGAACAAGTGTTAGTTTATTAGACGTGTGATCCCCATGCACGCAGTGACAAAGTTGAATATAGGTCGACTCTGAAAATTTTGCCCCCAGACCTCGTTGGGAGCTTCGTCCCCACGACCTATCTTGTTTCCAACACCTAGTCATACTTCTCTGCATTCACCAACAGAACCAAACTCTAGTCAAACATATTTGATTAATGGTAGCTACCTTTTGAAACGCCAATGTTTGCTAAAAAAATCTATGGACCATAAGGTAGAATCATATTAAAAATGGTATTGATCAATTCAGTATTTGTGTATTTTGTGATGCGTGCACAGAAGTGACATTGGAATCAACTGTAATGAGCCTCAGCTAGCTCCAGGTCAGACTGTTCCAATCAAGCCCTGAAATGAGCTCACGTAATGGATGCAATATATAAAACAACCTGAACAGGTTACTGATGTTTGTAAATCACAATATGTTTAATATATCTGATAATATATTCACATCGAGAACTTGGGATGAGATAATTTTTATATTGAAGCGTCCTTGCATCTTTATTGTCATAACGAATTCTCCACAACTTTGAAATAATTTTGAGAAGCAAGAACTTTTCTTCAATTTTATTACTCTTCAGTTGTAAAATGAATAAGTACACTTTTTCCTTTAATGCGTAAGAATGTAAGCCAATCGTAAATTGCCAAATCAAAGCATATTGCCCACGCGTTTGTTTATGCCAATCATATAATCTGTTATATTAGGCGCGAATATAAGGAATATTTCCTTTTATGATGTAAAACTATGTTTTGATGAAATAATGACGAAACAACATTATTGTAGCCACTGCACACACCGAACTAATTGGTTTTCTTTCAATTTTCTGCCTCATATTACGAATTCTTTTTTTTTTTTTTTTTTGCCAGGAATTCAGTGCTTTGGCCCCACTGTGCATCGTGATTAATTCGAATGGGTAGAAAAAACGTTTTGAACTGAGCAAACTCATCACTGTCAAAACGCCGAACACGACTTTGCTCGTTTCTGATTTTGAAAACGCTCCTGCGTACACTATAAGTCATTACTCGGCACCTTGTATACCACATGTCATTTAAGAAACCATCTATAATAACTCTTTAAGTAATAAGTTAATACTTGTTGTGACTTACTTAAACTCTTGGATTGCGAGCGAAGCGAGCAAGAAAAGTTTTAAGAAATTACGTATTTCATTGATAACCGATAGCAATATTTATCTAATAGGGCGCCAATATTTTCTGGGGGCGACTCATCTTTTATTCATGTCGAACACCACTTTTTCTTTCTCCTTGCTTCGGCGCCCCCTTGGTATCAGCGCCCGGGGCGGGCGCCCCGCTGGCCCCCCCTTAGCTACGGCTCTGATTGTATCTACTGTTGTTTACCTCTAATAGTGTTAAGTACCAGATTGTATCTATTGTTGTTGTTTTCTTACCTTCTAATGATGTTAACTACCGGATTTTATCTATTGTTGTTTGCCTTCTAACAGTTTTAACTTCCGGATTGTATCTATTGTTGTTTGCCTTCTAACAGTTTTAACTTCCGGATTGTATCTATTGTTGCTTGCCTTCAAATGGTTTTAACTTCCGGATTGTATCTATTGTTGCATGCCTTCTAACGGTTTTAACTTCCGTATTGTATCTATTGTTGTTTGCCTTCTAACGGTTTTAACTTCCGGATTGTATCTATTGTTGCTTGCCTTCTAACGGTTTTAACTTCCGGATTGTATCTATTGTTGTTTGCCTTCTAACGGTTTTAACTTCCGGATTGTATCTATTGTTGCTTGCCTTCTAACGGTTTTAACTTCCGGATTGTATCTATTGTTGTTTGCCTTATAACGGTTTTAACTTCCGGATTGTATCTATTGTTGCTTGCCTTCGAATGGTTTTAGCTTCCGGATTGTATCTATTGTTGCTTGCCTTCTAACGGTTTTTAACTTCCGGATTGTATCTATTGTTGTTTGCCTTCTAACGGTTTTAACTTCCGGATTGTATCTATTGTTGTTTGCCTTCTAACGGTTTTAACTTCCGGATTGTATCTATTGTTGCTTGCCTTCTAACGATGATAACTACCGGATTGTATGTATTGTTGTTTACCTTACCATTGTGCATACAATATTTGTTACGTTTGATTTTTTGTACTACGATATTATTGGGTCCGTACCACCAAACTTTAAAACTACAAGCAGCGAAAGCTCTTAATGCCATAATTGGAAACAGGAGAGTATTTTTTTGTTATAGATAAAAAATATTCCTGTTAGTAACACGAGAAGAGCTTGCTTTATGCATCAAAACATACGAATTTACTTCTGCAAATTAAACCGAAATAAAACAGAAAATTTCTATTAAATGCTTGACTCTCATTCGTTCCCTGGTAACCGTTGATTGAATTCCCCCTCCACTCCCCCTCCCGCTGCTTCACCTCTCTTGTCCGTTTCGCAATCAACCTAAACTGCTTGGCACACACGTTGAAGTATTTTAGTTCCATTACATGCGCTTCTACCCGTATCATCTCGTAGTTCAATTTTATTGTTGAACTGTTCTATCGTTGGATATCCAATTAATTAGACGCAAGGGTTACGCAATACAAAACAATAGATAATGAATGATATTATTAGAGCTATTGTTTCAGGTCAGACCCAATATCCTGTTTTGGACGAAAATTAATATCGCATTGTAGCACTCAATATAACTAGAATAAACAATTATGCTGTTCAAATTATTTATTTTTTAGAAAAAAAATTATCGTAAGTGGATGCTTCATTTTATGAAGTACTTATAGGGGGAGTGGGGGGATTTGGCATGATATAGGGGGACAAACAACATTGTCTTTCCGAGAGAACAAATCAATATCATGGGGCAATTGAAATGAAATCCTTTAGTTTTACATTCTATGACTATGCCCTGTAGTCTAGGGGAAAATGAATGATTATGAAGAACTTGGTGGATTGGCAATGTACTTCTCAAACGGGAAAACCTCGAGAGAACCTACGGGCACGATGTTAGTTGTCACAAACTCACATTGGCCTGGGTTTGAATCAGGAGCCCTTTGCGCTAGATTAAGGATTTAGGATTTTAGATCTCTGGGGTTTCAGCATTTACGGTCATTTAGCCCGTTACGTATGAGGGATGACGTCTCTCGGCGAGCACATTATCCGGAGTAAGGGAAGGATAAAAGGATCCAGGAAGGAAGGAAGCGGCCTGGGACATAAGTTAGGTACCACCACGACATTTGCCTGGTGTGAATGAGGAAAGCCTCATTCAAAATGGCTGGTCTGTAAAAGCTTTTTACACTTTGTCGACCGAGTGGTCCTACCGGGAATCAACCCCAGGACCGCTCACACCCCTTTTGCACTAGAAATAAACGCTTTACTGCCGAACCACTTGTTACATGTCGTAACTTAAAAGAAAAAAAATAAAAATTATATCGATGAAGCTCCTTTGAGCTGATCATTAATGTTAAATTACTTATCGGCGCCGCCACGTGTGAGGTGAACTGCACGAAGACCTATATGTAATGCGAAGGACACCTCTTCATACTGAAGCTGGTAATAGTAAGGATAGAACCTCAAAATTACGACTTCTAAAGTGTAATCGACGAGTTGTATCAAGTTTTGTCATATGTTATGGTTAATGGGAACGTACGTACATGAAGATATTATATATATATATATATATATATATATATATATATATATATATATATATATATATATATATATATATATATATATATATATCACTCCGAAAGTTAGGAATTGTGATATAAAAGTATATATTTGTGCTATGAGCTGTAAAACTTGCAATAGAAGGCTATTGTGATGTATAATGAAGCTTTCAGTGATTATGTTTGAATTTTAAATGGTATTCGGTAAGTCCACATACGTTTTATGTTATTGATTCATAAAAACTGTTATTCAGCTTTTGTTAAGAAACTCTGTATATTTGTTCGTTTGAATGTTCATATAATGGTATATTTTTTGTCAAAAATTTTCTCATTTAGTCTGGAAGGAGAACTTTGAGAAATTTTCGATTTTTTTGCTGTTTGATATTCTGTTGCAAGTTATTGATTCTTGTGGAAGAAATTTTCAGTGACATAAATTCCGAGATATACCATTGGAGTTAATGAACGGTCATTTCTGTTTCTCTCTGCTTCAGCTACAAAGCTTAACTTAAAACAGAATGTGGGGTGATTTCTCGACAGGGTCATCTTACCCTATGCGATTGTCCATGCTTACTTCTGTAAGGTTCCATGGGTACAGCGTAACACACTCTGTTTCCCATGTGGCGCGGTGGCTCAGTGGTAGAGCGTTCACCTTCGGTGCTTGGGGACCTTGGTTCGATCCCAGCTCGCGCCGTGTGGACTTTGTGGTGGACAAACACCGTGCTAGTGGGTTTTCTCGGGGTTCTCCCGTTTCCCCCACTTTCTTCATTCCACCATTTCACTCATCTCTCATCATCACTGTCTCCTTTAGCTTAACCGGCATATCCGTGGGAAGTAAAACTTAAAGATTTCATTTCTGTTTCCCATGAAATTATGAATGTATACATATGCAGTATATGGTAAACGGGAAATTTTTAAGTAACGTAACTTGCACGAATAAACACATGAAAAAAACATCTTTTATTGACGAAAATGCATGTATATAGTATGCCATTTATGTTTTCATTACAAAATATCACAAACTGTCTCATTACTTCTTAAAGATGACGCCGGAAAGATGTGTTCCCTTTTGTTCACATTCTAATAGCCTGTTATGGAAAATCCGGAATGCTCGATGTACAGTACCATGTCTCTGGGAATGGCACTGATTTCGTCTCCAATCTTCTGTTTCAGTTCATGGATACTTGCAGAACGTGTGCAGTACACCTTGCCTTTAAGATGTCACCACAGGATTTCCATAACGTCCCAGGTGGTAAGGCTGTCAAAATATCCTTTGCACAGCAGTCACACTATCACCTTGCTTGTAAAACGCTCTCACAGCGATAACACGTTCCGTACTACTCCAATGCTGCATGATTACTAAATGGCAATGCGTTCACAACAATCACGCACCGGTTCCGAACAACTGCTGCCACCACAGTGTTGCCAACTTTAATGTTCAAAATTTTCCGTTTCCCAGCGCCACCCTATATAATTAATCACATTTTACATTAGCTTCTGATATCAACTAGTAATACCATTTCTCATTGGTTGAAACGAAAAAAATGATAAGAACTACCAATAGTTGAGTAATAGTGGAGATACTTAGAAAACAGGAAAGAAACAGATTAGGATATTATTTAAAGAAATTTTGTTTACGCAAAAAGATCAAATGGAGTAGAAAAGAAAAAAAAATGGAATGAAATAAAATCTGTAAGTTTTACGTCCCACGTTTATGCCGGCTAGGCTAAAGGAGGCGATGATGAAATGGTGTAATGAATAAAGTGGGAGAAGACGGGAGAACTCCGAGAAAACTCACGCACAAGGTGTTTATCCACCACAAAGCTAACTAGGCGCGAGCTGGGATCGAACCAGGTACCCCAAACACCAGAGGTGAACGCTACACCACGTTTTTTTTAAAAAAAGATCAACCGATCATACCTCAGTTTCCTGAGCACCCGAGCTTTCTCCTCGTATACAAGGCTTCTTTAACCTTTACTATATTCGACAGGAACACGAACACATACTTATCCAGGACAGTTAAAATTTCAAAGTCTCTCAAACCGGGAATCGAACCCGAGACCCCGTACGACAGAGACGGTCGTGCTAGTCACTAAACCAGCGGGGAGGGCTGAGAGCCACATAGACCCCAGGAAAAGAAAAAGATTTCAGTTGGGGAACGCTATTATTGGACGTCGGAACTATGTTTGTTTCTTGAAATTAAGCATCCCATTTCAGCACCGACATTATAGGAAGTTTGGACCTACAGTTGAGGAATATTTTTTTTAGACTTGCACCCACTTACAACAGGCGAAGTTGAGGACGGAATACAATTCTAGTAAGTACTGAACTTTTATATTTCTTTTCATATGTTATCTCCTTCGTGACTAAGCGCTTAGCTTACGCGCCTTTTGCGTGGAAGACCCGTGTTCGATACCTGACGGGAGCTCATGTGGTTCGGGTTCCAGATTAATCAGTAATTCCACGTCTCATATAGCCGCGCTGCTGAACGGAATTAAACTCAAACTCAACTCAACTGTTCATATGTTGCTAACGTGGTTTCAAAGAATTAATTTACTTCTTGTTGTGAAGCGTTTTTACTTAAGACAGCAGTCTGTTTGCTGTACAGCATTCACTGCAACAATTTTTAGTGAATATAAATTTTTCAATAGTTTCTTTTTCACATTTTCCAGCAATGACAAATCTGATACACATCATTTTCATAAATTTCTTTCTGAACAATGTTATGTAAGGATGACGTTAGTGAATTCGTAATGCTAATAGAAATGCTAAATTGTTAATTATAATTTTACTATTTTATAATTGGGGAATAAGAGGTAGAATACGATGCCTCTTGTGAGTCAGAGATTAAATAATTACGCCTTCATGGTGTGGTCACTTAAAAAAAAGATATTGGACCCATTGCGAACATATGATGCTGGGAGATTTTTTAAAAAAAACCTTCAGATCACCTGTTCTGAGCTCCCATTCTAATATGACTAAATTCAATAGCTAGCTGAACCATGCTCAACAATAAACATACTTGATGCAACAAATTTTATACTTTACCCTGGCATGAACCGTGATCAAATATTTTGAACCTTATTATTGCAACTGCCTAACACGAGAGTTTTTGTTGGCGTGGGAAACCCGGGTTTGATTCCCGGCGGGAGCTCATGTGGTTCGGATTCCACGTTAATCAGTAGGTACACGTCTCATATAGCTTCGCTGCTGAACGGGACGTTAAAATCAATCAATTAATTAATTAATTAATTAATTAATTAATTAATTAATTAATCAACATAAAAATAAAAAAAATGTTGCCTGGTTCATAGGCAACCACATTAACAGTTAAGATATGTGTGTTGCATAACATACACGGGGAATTTGTTTCGCCGATTGATATAACATCTCATAGGAATGCATGGGGAACAATGAATTGGATTGAATTTGAGTTTAGTGTCCCATTCAGCAACGATGTTATGTGCAATATGGACCTATTGGTTAATTTGAAATCCAAATCATATGCGCTTCCGTTGGAAACAGAACCTGGATCTCCCGCATCGATTTTTGCTTGTCCACATCTTCGTATCAAGTAGATGGATTATCTCCATCACGTAATCAATTTCTAACTTTTTGACACTGCACATCCAGACCAAATCCATCAAATAGTTTTTGAGATTTTGTGTCAAGAAATCTCAAGGACAGGCAGAGTAAATATATAAAAGAATTTTCGGTAAACCAGAGTCCTAAAAAAATTGATTCCTGGCAACCATTGAAAGACAAGTCATGCAATTACAAATAGTAGCTCTTTCAGTGCGTCATGGCGGCAATTGCCTCTCTCAGTTTCATATAGATAAATTTTAGTTAATAGTAGTAAGTTAATAGTGAATAACATAAAACTGCTTACGTCGGTGGAGAGTTCTGCCCATCTTAAGGAAAACTCTGAAATGATAATACTTATTGAAAATGGCGAGTTGAATCGAACGTGCTGATTCTAAATTTGACCACCGTTTGCTGCTAGAACTTTTCCTTACACAGATAGAGGCTAAAAGATGTTAACATTAAATAGGTGTTCCTCTTGTTTTTGTTTTCCATATTAAACCATGGCATGTCGATATTTCATTGAGGAACGAAGCGGAATAGCCACCTGGATGCAGTTTTTTCAGTCTCCGAGCATCGTACAATAAAAATTCACAGCCTGGACCGGACGGGATACACCTTCGCGCCTAACAATCAGTAGAATCTACAAGAAGTTTGTAAGGACGAGGTTCGTTCAAAACGATTGCAAGGGAAACAGTGGTAGAAAGAGATCTATCTGAACTGAAGAGAATATCATCCTCGTCCAGGGTGCGATGGTAGCCAGCCCAACCAAGTCCTCACGCATACTTTCTCTAGAGACTAACATTTCTCAAAGGTCAAAATTTTACACCGTGGTTTAGGAATGAATAAAAATGATAAAGAACGCTAGGCATGTATCCTTTGACCTGAGAATTATTATAGCTCTAAATGTAAAAGTGCTGATCCATCTAATACCATGATACCTGACATCTGTGTTCGTGCATAATACAAAACAATGTAACCGATCACATGAATATTTTCTATATATTGAGGGAAATCGATTCGAGAATGACTTTTTTGATGACACATATGGAATTTCGTCAACGTCCTAGCCTCACTAGTATAATTCTCGTGGTATCAGCAAAGTAAAACAACGTTGGGTTTGGTTTGGGGGAAAATGGGTGACAGTTCATACTCTCCAGACGGTGTTGACATTCCAGCGTCCACCCAGCGTCGTGAGGGCAATTGAGGAGCCGCTTAAAAGAAAGAAGCAACGAATTCCGGTCAACATTAAAAAGCCAACATTAACGGAGATGGAAACCGATGTTCTGACCACATTTCATTCCAAAAGAATAACTACCATAAGAGGGCTGGTAGGTTCTGGTCTGTAAAAGCTTTTCTGTCAGAAACTTTCACCTAGCAATGAGGGAACATTTTTATGTCATATCGCTTGTTTTAAACTGCCGCGCGAATCCACGAAACTGATGACTCAGTGATTGAGTGCTTATCTCTGATTGTGGGCCCTGCTTCGATTCTCGACCAAATAAGTTAGTAGTGGTCAACATCGTATCGTGGGTACCCCGGTTTCCTCGCGCATTCTCAGTCTACCAATTCTTCCATCATCATTCCGTTGCCTTAATCATCGCTTCACTTAGCATAGAAAGAGCACAATCGTAGGATATTCAGGTTGGTGTAAAGGGACAAATTTCGTCAATAGATGTCACTACAGTCTTCTTATCTCTCTCATGCATTTTTTTACCTTTTACGAAAATTTACAATTTCTCTTACAAATCTCAATCTGGAGACTTCAAATTTTTAGAGAAGGAACTTCATAACTTATCGAAGGCAACAACCCGTGCCGAATTTTTATTTAGAATTTTTTCATTGTTGAAACAGTTCCATTGTTAAAAGTTTGGATATTCATTTCAACATTCAAGCCACTTCAACAATGAAGAAAATTATAAATAAAAAATCAGCACGGATTGTTGCCTTCCACAGGTTATGAAGTTCCTTCTCTAAAACTTTGAAGTCAGTAGGTTGAAATTTGTAAGAGAAATCGTGAAATGTAAAAAAAAATACATGACAGAGATACAAAGACTGTAGTGACATCTATCGGCAAAACTTGCCCCTTTAAACCAACCTTAAACGGAAAGATTTTATTTTAATTTGACCAAATAAATAATGATACTGGTTACTCAATTCATCTTAGTTTCATTTCTAGCATAAAGCTGGTTGCTACAAGTTCATCGTTAAGATCCCATAGTATCGATAGTATCGATAAGTATAAGTTTCTGGAAAGAAAGCGGTAATATATACTGTATATCGTCAAATGAGAACCAGAAGAACGTAACTCCATTTTCGTAGGTTTACAGGCAAGAGGACAAAAATATTATTTTCTTAGAAAGATGTGTTTTTAATAAGATGTTAATTGAGCTACATTACAACAGATGATCGACAAGGAGAACAGATGGCGTTACGTTCCACTTACAACAAGAGGAACTTTCAAAATTATGTCCAAACATGAAGAAAACGAACAGCGATGGTACACGTTTAATAATATACAGCCTAAAAGTTCGGTTTATTCGTAAACTTAATTTCGTTTAATTACAATCTTGCTTAAAAGTTTGGTTTATTTGTAAACTTAATTTCGTTTAATTACAATCTTGCCTAAAAATTTGGTTTATTCGTAAACTTAATTTCATTTAATTACAATCTTGCCTAAAAGTTTGGTTTATTCGTAAACTTAATTTCGTTTAATTACAATCTTGCCTAAAAGTTTGGTTTATTCGTAAACTTAATTTCGTTTAATTACAATCTTGCCTAAAAGTTTGGTTTATTCGTAAACTTAATTTCGTTTAATTACAATCTTGTGCAAAAGTGAGACATACATCAATTGATGGATACTAAGGTGAACAAAATTACAGGCTTGAGAGTAATCTCTCATGCGTAGTTTTTGAGAAAAAACGTATTTTTATGATTTTAAAAAATCTCGTTTCTTACCAATAACAGCTAAAAGGTTTTATTATACTGGGAGACATTATAGATTCACGTATGTACCGTACTTGTCAAAAAATGCAATCTATATGGTTTAAATACTTTTTCTTTTTTAGCACGAACATCCGATTCACAGTGTACAGAAACCACGAGAGAAATAAAGATTAAAAAAAGAAAACATAGAAAAGTTATAATACTCAAGAGTCAACACACATCAACAAAGTTGAAGAGGAAAACAATTCTAAGATTAAAGCAATCATATCTCAAAAATTTTAGCAATTTTCTACATCCGCTCCTTTTTTGTTTTATTTTGTTTTTGTTTCATTGTAAAGAAAAAAGTTGAAAAATGTTCACGTTAGACTTTTTTTTTTTGGAGTGCGGGTTGGGGAAAAACCAGTAGTAAAAAAAAGCTATAAGAAAAAAAGCGGGAAAAATTTTTCAACCCTGCAAGGCAGAACAAGTTAGAATTGGAAATGAATATACGTAGCTAGCCCCTAAAGAAGGAAAAATACAACTTAAAAGAAAATAAAAAAATTAGAGGTAAAAATAGAAGGAAATAGGGAAAGGGGTAAAAGAGAAGGAGATAGCAATCAGAAGATGGTCATGATGGATTTCCGCCATTAGGTGACGTCACAATCTGCAACCTGCAACAAATTTCATGGATCGTCAAGCGAGAGATAAGGTACAATGAAACGCAAGGGATATCGAGGTGGCAGGTTGCATAAAACAAAACGATTTCTCTTTTTCTGCGGTTGAAATGGTTTTTCTTGCTGTGCGGAGGGGATGGAGGAGTCAAAGAAATGGAGAAGAAACAAAAGAAATCAAACAAAGAAACAAACAAAAAAGTTATAAAGAAAAAAGTCAAAAGCACGGACAACTTAGTGGTAAACACGAAAAGATGAAGGTAATATTTTTAAACAAACAAATCAAAACAGTTTTGAAAACTCAACGATATGGACTTTTCTAAATCCATAAATTGTAATAAATTCTTTCCTCATGTATGCACATTTATTTTCGGAAATTATTTGTTGACTTGAAGGATAAAACGCTGGCTCAATAGCTCCGTACAGCTTACTTTAAAAGGATTATTAGTAAAGATACACAAATTTATATTAAAACCTATGTTAGTTTCCTTTGATGATAGTGTATCATGAGCCATTCTTAATTCTAACAAGAAACAATTTTAATTTCACTTAAAATGTCTAGAAGGGCATGCTTGTCTATTTCCAGATGTTTTCAGCCACCATTTGATTATTTTGTTTATTTTAGAAAAAACAATCCCAAGGTCAGTACATGAATATCTTAATTATTGCGGTTATTGTTGCCAAGAAAAGCTATGACAATAATCAAAATCGGAGTAAACAATCCTGAGAGTGTGTACCGTAAATGGACCTGTCGCCACCATCTCGAATTTAATATGGCGAAAGTTCAACTCGACAAGTAGACTCTTCCTGATTAACTTCCAATCTGTTTCACTCCTGGTTCAAAAGATAGAGGTAAAAATGTCTCTACACACATGTAAAATCAAGTTTAAAATATTTTTTTTTAAATACATAAACTCGAAGTGATAGTAAGAATTTGTATTACCTCAAGTTTTTGTTATGAACAAAGCTTTCCACGTTAGATTTTACACTAAGTACTGAATAGCATATTATATTTCTCATAAGGTACTGATTAAGAATAGCCCGTTAAAAAAGTGGTAACTTTACGGTGTACCTGCTCTGAAAATTACATGTACTGTATTTTCAGGATCTGTGCTTTAATAAAGTTTCAAATCAACTGTGTCAATACTAAAAAAAAACAAAAAAAAAAAAACTGTACGTAGCAAAAGAAAATAGAACAATCAGACAGTTCAAATCCGCGTAAAAAGTCAGAACTTTGTATTTCTTCGTACAGTTCTGGTGATTCTAATGATTTTTGGAAGCGTCGGTTAGGCCACCCTCGGTAAACCATGAGTCCAACTGTAATTCAAATTCTCGTTGACTGTTACTAAACAATTATTCTCTAATTAGAAGGAAATACTCCCGGCACTGAAATAACACATTGAACTGATAGTTGTAGAGTATTCTTTTAACACTTGTTTAAACATACCATTTTTTGCTTTGTAGGAAGAGCTCACGGCATCAGAAGTGCCACGGTTCATTTCAGCAACCCTGAAAACTATGGATTCGACACTAATATCGGTCATTTCGATCATATATATATATATATATATATATATATATATATATATATATATCCCTCCTTTACCCTCCCCTAAGTTGCAACGTTAAAGTGAAATGATAAAAAGTTTCCCCAGGCCTGGTACCTCATCTATGTTGAAAATTTGATCGAGAGATCGGTTGGGTGGTTCAAGAGCTATTAAGTCACAAACATAGTCACTTTCATTTATATATATTCGTCCGGTTTCGATTTCAACGTTGATTACTCAGGTTTCCGATTTCCGGTTTCAATGTCGATTTCTCTGCCTTCCGATTTCCGATTTCAACGTTGATTTCTCCAGTTTCCGATTTCCAGTTTCAACGTAGATCCCTCCGATTTCCGATTTCAACGTTCATTCCTCTAGTTTCCGATTTCCGGTTTCAACATTGATTTCTCCGGTTTCATGTTACAACGTTGATTCCTCCGGTTTCCGATTTCAATGTTGATTCCTCCAGTTTCCGATTTCCGGTTTCAACGTTGATTCCTCTGGTTTCCGATTTCTGGTTTCAACGAGCTCAATTCCTAACTATTAACCGTATACATCGTGCTTGAATTGATGGTGACCCATAAATCAAATATTTCTGGAATTTTTTGTCTCATTGACAGACGGACACACGGACAGACAGTATAAGTATATAAAAAGGTTTGGTAAACTAAATTCCTTTTAAACTGTACCTCTCCATGTTAAAATTAACTGTACTTCTACAATTATCACCTTGAAAAATCGCTTATTTTAAATTTTATTGTTAAGTGTGAACTTGATAACGTTTCAACTCCATATTATGTTTAAAGGTCATATCTAACTTGGACTGACCAATATCACTGAACTACCCCACCAATAAAATTGTTTCATACCTTATAGTGCATTTTAAACAAGTTGCTTATAAATTTATTTCTTATGATTATTACGTAACCTAATTTTCCCTCTCATTGCTTCTATTCCAGTATTATTAGAAACCTATAAGAAAAATGAACCTAAAATTCTGCTGTCTAATTATTGCTTGACAGCCAACACGCTTACACTGCGAAATACGTTTCATATTGCAGTACCTTTTAAATACATTTTCTGTTTTATTTTAACTTACTGCATTTCGTTGAATTTTATGCGGCAACACCAGCATAAATTAGATGATTATATAAAACGGCTGAAAAGACAACAGTATTTTAATATTAAGAATATCTCCGCAGGGTGTGTTAACTGAAACAAAAAGATAATAAGACCAACATTTGCATTTATTGCTGAGTGCTCACCCATCTATTGTTCCGTTTATGGCGCTTGTATTTACATAAAGAGGATACGTGGGGATATGAATATTAATCTATTCTCGCTTTACTTGCCTTCGCAATGATATTAAAAGGAGTCCTTCATTTCGAGGATACCAGCCAAACGCATACTTACGTAATAATTCGCAAGGAAGCGTAGAAAATTACGTGCATGTAATGGTTACAGAACAAGGTTGCAATTCCAGATACGATTAGTTCATATTTTATTGCGTTAAGACCCATAGTTTTTTTTCTTTTCTACTGCATTTTTTTTTACGTAATTGGTGGTAATGGTCGTTCTAATCACCATCTCACATACCTACATGGGATCGCGGTGGCTCAGTGGTAGAGTGCTCACCTTTGGCCCATGGGGTCTCTGATTCGATCCCAGATCCCAGCAAGTGGCTTTTGCAGTAGACATACTCGATGTACTTGGGTTTCCTCATTTTAGATATACCACCATTATCATTTATCTCATTATAACTGACTTTGTTAGGCTCGATGCATAATCCAGAGGCGTTATACTAAAAAGAAAATCATATATTTTTCTCAACAAAAATGTAGCCGAAAACCTGTTTTCCACGCGGACGGAAATAGGTTTTATGGGAAATGTCTAAAAGGTGCATATGTACCCCGTCCTCTTAAAATGTCTTTTAGTCGAACAAGAGTGGTGAAAATCAGAGGTGGTAAAATTTAGCAGTATTTCTGGTTTCAACGTTGATTCCTCCGGTTTCCGATTTCCGGTTTCAACGTTGATTCATCCGGTTTCCGATGTATGGTTACAACGTTGTTTCCTCCGATTTCCGGTTACAACGTTGATTCCTCCGATTTGCGGTTACAACGTTGATTCCTCCGATTTCCGGTTTCAACGTTGATTCCTCCGGGTACCGATTACTGTTCTTTTACGAACTCGATTCCTAACTACTGACCCTGTACATTGTGGTCAAACTGATAGTCATCTATCATTTTTTTTAAAAATTCTTGTCTCCCTGATGGAGGGACAGATGGACAAACAACCTAAATATATAAACGGTTTTAGGAAGCCTAACTTCTTTTAAACTGTACCTCTCCATGTTAAAATTAACTATACTTCTACAATTATCTCCTTGAAAAATTGTTTATTTATTTTATTGCTAAGTGTGAACTTGATAACGTTTCAACTCCATGTTATGTTTAAAGGGCATATCTAACTTGGACTGACCAAGAGCATAATATTGGTCAGCGACGAGTGGGAAGACAATCTATGCCTACACAGTCATCCATTTACACTGAGTTGTACAGCGAACAGTTTTACGGAATTGTCTGAAACATAAAATTGTCTTGCGGCGATGGTGGGATAGGCTGCAAAGGATAGGTATCCACCGCATCTGTCGTTGGCACCTGACGGAGGGGAACGAAAATTAGATAGGAAATTGTGAAACAATGCGTGTCTGTGTATTTTTAAAAAAAGTATTTTAGTTAACTAGATACAGCTTTAGAACTCATAAAGAACGAAAAGAAATAAAAAAAAGTACGGACCACCACAGTAATTTTCTCACTCATTCTTTTAAAAATTCAGCCATAAATTATGTATTGTCTACTAATGAAATATAATTAACATTACGTTAGTAAGAAACGACTAAACACAAGAAAAGAAGATTATATATATATATATATAGGGTGGTAGATAACTCTACCGACAAACTTTGGGAGGAGATTCCTTTTATGAAATGAAAGAAAAAAGTGCCAATAAACATAGGTCGAAATACGTCTCCTTTCAGAGTTATGAACCGCCGAAAATTCGAAAAATCACGTTTCGAAACGCCCTGTTTCAGAAACTATAGGACCTATCCCAAGCGGTTTAAGGAATTACACAGGAACTAGTATGCTCTCTATCTAAATATCTATGTTCTACCGTGGTCCGTTATCGACGAAATGAACTGTAAAAAGGAAGTTAAGGTACTGGAATACTCCTTTAAGTACTAATGACGCGTTCGTTTTGACGATAACGGAGGATGGTAAAACTTGGATATTTAGATAGATCGCATACTAGTTCCTGTGTAATTCCTTAAACCGCTTGGGATGGATCCTATAGTGTCCGAGGCAGTGCGTTTCGAAACGTGATTTTTCGAATTTTCGGCGGTTCATAACTCTGAAAGGAGACGTTTTTCGACCTATGTTTATTAGAACTTTTTTCTTTCATTTCATATAAGGAATCATCTCCCAAAGTTTGTCGGTAGAGTTACCTACTACCCTGTACATATATATATATATATATATATATATATATATATATATATATATATATATATATATATATATATATATATATATATATATATATATATATTTGTGTGTGTGTGTGTACAGTGGAGTCCTTTTAATCTGAAAAGATCCGGGAAGAAAATTTTATATTTTTTGGCGAAAATACTCAGTTTTAGGAAATTAATAACTAAAAGGATGTTCGTAGAAAACGAAGTGAACTTACGTTAAATAGAGTTTTTTCTTTAATACCTGTAAGCCATATTACGACAATTACACAAAGTTTGAAATAGAATAAAGGCATCAAGTTTTTTTTCCAACATTTAAAAAAAAAATTTCCAATACAGTACAGGTACTGTAGTCAGAAAACGTGTTTTGAAATACTATACACTATGTATTGCAAAACAATAGGCCCGTTCACCCGCTTCTAACCATAATTTTACATTTATTCCGGTTAATCCGAACAATTACGTAATCCGAACAGGGTTCGGTCTCAATTAGTTCGGATTAGCGGGACTCTACTATCTCTCTCTCTCTCTCTCTCTCTCTCTCTCTCTCTCTCTCTCTCTCTCTCTATATATATATATATATATATATATATATATATATATATATATGTGTGTGTGTGTGTGTGTGTTAATGAACACTGTCATACATTTAGGAGGTAGTTCCTTATAAAAAATACTAACGTCAAATACTGGGTTTAAATAAGAAACAAGAATTTTAGGAAACAAAAAAAAAAAAAAAGCATTAAAAGATTGTGATCTTGGCCAATAATTAGTTTTTGTATCAGGAGCCACAAAATGTTTGAACGGCCCATAAGGTTATTATTAAGTTTCGAAGGTTATTAAGTTATATTTAGTTTTACATATCTCCAGCCTCCCCTACGTTGTGCTGTCAAATTGTCTGTCTTATAATATTTACTAAGATAAAAACCGTCCCAGGCCCGAACTTCATGTATGTTGAAAATTTAATCGAGATCGGTCGGGTGGTTGAAGAGTTATGACGTAAGGAACATAGTCAATTTCATTTTTATATACAGCAGATAGACAAGAAAAAATTCTAATAAGCATGAAGCAGAAAAAAACGCCTCCTTTGATAATTGTTAAAAAAAAAAAAAAACGAAAATAAGAAACATCACTCTTAAAACGCCCTGTTTTGTTTTGAAGTGGTTTAGAAAACTACAAGGAAGCTAGTACGCGTTCTACCTAAATATCCATACTTCGCAATCTTCTGGTATCCACGCAACCAGTATTAAATTAATATTCAAATGTGTATCATTGTACCCTAACTTAGTTTTTATACAGTTCGTTACCAAAGGATTGTGCAACATGGATATT
Source organism: Thermobia domestica (assembly GCF_964235325.1). Taxonomy (NCBI): domain Eukaryota; kingdom Metazoa; phylum Arthropoda; class Insecta; order Zygentoma; family Lepismatidae; genus Thermobia; species Thermobia domestica. The sequence continues at coordinate 23,797,823 of NC_137464.1, forward strand.
TACGTGGCGTGTTTTTTAAAAGAAAGTACCGTTTTGAAATAAGACTAATAATTAGAGCAACCCACATTATACTTTATTTTTTTGTTTAATTATGCTTTATTGTTTTCCAAATTATGCTTTATTATGCTTTATTGTTAATTTCAATCATTGTTTTATATTAATCGTGTATAATGTATAATATTTACTATACGTTAAATATTCTAAATATCTTGATCTATTTATTAATATTTTATGCAACCAGTTTCTTTCATATTTACAAACTTTCTATTTAATGTACTGTATCACTTGTGTACGCCTTAGAGGTGCATATATATATATATATATATATATATATATATATATATATATATATATATATATATATATATACAGTAAACCCTCGTTAACACGAATTCCAAGGGACTGAAAAATTAGGAGTTCGTGTTAAAAGAATTCGTGTTAACCGGGGACCCAAATTTTATTATTCGAATACATTTTCTCCATACATACGCACTACAGTATACAAACTATACATACCACTACAGTATATTATGTATGTCATAGAAAACACTAGAGATGGTATCGAGACGAGACCAAGGCTATTCTCTGTCTTGATACCATCCACAGAATTCTATCGAGACGAGACTGACAGTTTCGATCTCGTCTCGATTTCGAAAAGCACTCCTCGGTCTCAAATTCGAGTTAAGATCGAGATCGAGACTAGTTTCGGTCTCGGTATCATCCTCTGAAAAGTGAAAACACTACAGTAAGTTTATTATCCTATCTTCGAAGATTTAAAAAAAAAAGATTCCACGCAGAACATCCAGGTCAAGTAATAAAATTGATATTTCCGCTAGCAGGGTGAGTACCGCTAGTAACGGAAAGGTATTTATGATTGCTGTCACCAGTTTGGAGTTACAGGGGAGAGAAGATGTTTTGTCTCGAGCTGTCGCCAGCTCGTCTGCCAAGCACCTGCATGTTCAGCGCTTGACGGAGGACAGAATCAACACCTCATAAGAGAGGAAAGATATCTGTTTCTGGTTTTTCTCTTATTTTCAAGGCAATTTACGTCTGTATAAATACTGTATGCAAAAACTGATCTGGAGTGAAATCTGAAATAAGAAAAATGATCTAAAAATTAAAAAAGCAAGGATTGAAAGTTCGTGTTAAATCAAAACCTTTACTGACTCAAGGCTAAAAATTAGTTCGTAATTCGTGCTAACCGAAATTCGTGTTAACCGATAAAACTTCCTATAAGATAACGTACAGCGATGCCGGGACCGAAATTTTGTTCGTCCTAACCGAGTGTTCGGCTTAAGCGAGTTCGTGTTAACGAGGTTATACTGTATATATATATATATATATATATATATATATATATATATATATATATATATATATATATATATATATATATATATAAAAAGGGATAAGGTAAAGATACCACCAAAAAGTACAGAAAGTGCTCAAGTTAAAGAAGTACACATAACAATATAGTGTGGAGCTTTTGTGTACTATTCATTGTTGGCGGAAAGTTTTCTTCTTCTTTTATTTTTTTCTCCACATCAAAGGATTACACCGAAATAAAAATAAGTTTTTCATTGTTGCATTGTTACGTTCTCAATGATTTTGCATTGTAAATATTATTTTCAAAAAATATTGGTTGGGGGGAAAGAAAAAAGGGCCCGGGAGATTTTAACTGATTCTTGTAGTACTCGGTGAGAGAAATCGATTAGTGAAGGAATTTTCAAAATCGGCGCAGGCATACATGGAAAAAAATCGCATTTTCATGTACCGATTCAAAATGGGGAAGGAAATTGCATTTTCATGTACCGGTTCAAAACTCGGGGGTCCTTTTTCCTTCCCCATTTAGAACCGGTAAATGAAAATGCGATTTTCTCCATGTTTATCTGCGCCGATTTTGAAAATTCCTTTACTAATCGATTTCTCTCGCCGAGTACTACAAGAATCAGTTAAAATCTCGCGGGCCCTTTTTCTTCCCCCCAACCGAGTTTTTGTGTATTATTCATTGTTGGCGGAAAGTTTTCTTCTTCTTTTCTTTTTCCTTTTCTCCACATCAAAGGATTACACCGAAGTAAAAATAAGTTTTCGTTGTTGCATTGTTACGTTCTCAATGATTTTGCTTTGTAAATATTGATTTTAAAAACTATTAATACAGTATGTTAAACTTGCAGTTAAACAGAATTTTCCAAGAGTTGTGCTATATATATATATATATTTTAAATTATGCTTTATGTTTCATTTTATAAAATTATGCTTTTAAAATTACTTTCTTGTGGACCCTTAGACAACCCGAATCATATTCAAGGTACCAACCATATACAGTATGTGAATTAGTGTTATGCTTTTTTATGCTTTTGGATTGCCCTAATAATAGGCATACTTTTCGTAAGAATTTTATTTTTACATGATGATCTGTACTATAATCTACTTTTGTCCTATAAAAATACTTCCTAACTCAACATACATACTGTATGTATAATTTCTGAATAAGTGTAGACTTGTTTAACAGGAAAATGATTGATGTAGCATGAAAATTTGATCTTAACATTTTATCTGTACTCTTTCTCTTATACAAACAATTTAGTTCTACCATTTTTGTCTGAAAATATAGGTGGAAGTATTTTACAATTACTTGTCGTGTTTTCGGGAGCAGAATAATAACCGCTTAATTCTACCAGGGGCGGATCCAGGACCGATTTCTGGGGGGGGGGCGGTGGAAAGTCATACTGCTACTTAGAGCTACTTTGAAGAGCTTCAAACTCTGGAATGGGTTTTATTTGTATATATAAAATAAAGTTTCCTCTTCTAGGGGGGATTACCCCGATCGCCTCCCCCCTGGATCCGCCACTGAATACTACATAGACGCCGTAGCTCGTAGTATTGCACCCCTCCCAACAAAAGTTTTTAGGTGCGTGCCTCATGGAGAACAACACTGAAACCGGAAGCTATAGTGAATTTCAAATCACTTCCGGTTTTAGTGGAGAGTTACGGATGGAGATTAAATGCATTTTGGAGACGCTTAATCTATCGCAGGAAACGCTTTTATTGCTATTTACTATCTTTTTTTATTTTTTACTAGGGAGGGGCACGAGCGAGTTTTCTTTGAAATTCCACTCGACTTGAAACAGACATCTCTGAGCTCGATTCGAGAACTCGGCTCGAAAATTTTCCTCCAACTCGATTCGAAACTTGAATTCGGATCTAGTTTCAAGTCAAGTTGAGCTAACAGAGCCAAATCAAACTTATTTGTAGTTTTAAGTACTCTTTTTAAGTATCCTACATAGACATAATTATTATCAATGGCATTGATTATAATAATAATAATAATAATAATAATAATAATAATAATAATAATAATAATAATAATAATAATAATAATAATAATTATTATTATTATTATTATTATTATTATTATTATTATTATTATTATTATTATTATTATTATTATTAAAACAACACCGTGTATAAACATGAAAGATAGGCAGTTTGAGCTGAATACTAAAAACTAATTGACTGCCAGCCTCGGTAGTCGTGAAGCCTAGGACGTAAGGCCATCGTTCACGAGGCTCTAGGTTTGAGTTCCGGAGGAGCAAGTATTCGGACTTGAGCCAAAAACTGTTAAAAAGTTATAGGACGCCTGTCAAACATGTTTAAAACTGCTCGGCCCGGGTTTAAGGTTGTCAACGGCTCGAGCAGCTCTGCTCACAGCTCATTCACTATCGAGCCTAACGGAGAAGTAAGCCGAACCGAGCTGATGGCTTACCTGAGCCGAGCAAGTTGACATCACTGCCCGGGATGGGCTTCCGCTTGGGCTCAAAATTTCTACCATGCAGATCTCAGCCTTGATGATAAGAACGATAGTGTATACTTATATTGGTGCTCATGACATTTGTGGCTGTCTCATTATAAAAATCTATTGTCGTCTCGCCGTTATCGTGACGAGACAAGATGCAAGCAACACTAAAAGTATTCCACAGTACTGATTATACTTTTCATAGCTTTCGCTTTCTGGTCTAATCAGGCTATGATTTCAAAACGAGTTAAAACGAGCTGAACGAGCGAGCCATTTATCAAACTCGACTCGACTCAAAACTCGACCTCAAAAACAGTGACTCGGCTCGAAACTCGACTGGAGAAAATTACCTTTACCTCCACTCGTGCCCACCTCTACTTTTTACTATCCAGGGGCCACCGTTAAAAGTAGAAATGATTTAATATTACCACTTCCGGTTTGAATACCTCCTTCAACAACGAACTCCATTCCTAATGTTTGATCCGCTACATCCTGGTTCAAACTGATGGTGATCCATTCTGTAGTAGTTTCTGAGTTTTTTTATGCCTCCGGAACAGACGAAATCATATTTTCTGTCTCGTGGACAGGCGGACATACATACAGATAAAGAGGGTAAAAATATAAGGGAGTTTTGGTGCATCAAAGTTCTTAAAAAGAATAAAAGTTGTTCTACTCCGTAGTTTGTTAGATGAGCTTTTTAAAAAAACTAAGGGCGTAAAAGTCAATGTCTGACTAAGCCTTTAAAAAGTATTCTGTCAGATATGAAGACATTGAGCTTCTCATAACGTCAAACGGATGGGAAAAAACTTAAAAAAAAAAAAAAAACGACTGGATTTTATAGCAAAAAACCCTTAGAATAAGGCTTTCTGCATAGAAGAAACCCGTATATCGTCAGGATCCTCCCCACCCTTCTGTTTGGTCGTATTACATCACTAACATCCCTCCCTTACTTTCCCTAATGCAGCTATTACTGTCACCTGTGGTTGATGCCTTCAATAGCAGAGGCTTCAGGTCTCCACTATCACTTCTTCACAACATTTCGATTTTTCTCCCCCCTTTCATGAACATGGTTGCCAAATCTTACAGACAAAATTATTTGATTAAAACACTGAAAATAATATTTTCATTAGATTTTTCGTCAACATAAAAAGGACGAAGTTTGATATCCAATAAAGAAATAACATTAATTAAAATTACTATAACTAGCACTAAATTATCTTTAAAAGATGTCCGGTGGATGCGTCTCTAATTCGAGTTTTTGTTTTGTTTTGTGTACTTATGGAACAGGAAGGTTATGAAGGACGGATCTACTCCTACCCATAACTGGGACTTAAATCTGTTGCTGTTGGCGTTTTCCACCACATTATCTCACCTTCAAAATAATTGGCTTAACGAGCAGTGCCACTTGGCCTTCGGAAACTCGGCTTTGATTCTGATGGAAGCTTCTGTGATTTGTATTTCAAATAAAACTGTAAGTTCACTCTCATATAGCTCCAGTGTTGAAGAGGGCATTAAATCCCAAAACAGCTAGCTAAATGAAGGGTACACGAAAAAAGGGGCTCATTGCAATTTTTGCGAAAAACCCGATATGGACATCACCTGTTGATGCTAGTTTGTACTTTCAAATTCACTACGAATATTATGAAAAAAAAATACTCGTTGCAGAAAAACTTACGCACGAAAAATAGTTATACAAGGAAATAAAGCACCAAACATTTTAAATTGCTTCTCCTGAAGAAATGTAAAATATCGATTAGCCCCTTCTTTCCAAGAACCCTTCAAATTAACTCTTTGGTTTCGAAAACCCTAGGATCCATCGTCGTCGTATAAAGGCTTCCTATTGGATCGTATTCAATTTCAGTCAATCCAATCAGAGTTGTTTCTTTTAACCTCTTTGAAAATCTTACATTGAATCATCTTCTTACCTATTTAAAAAAACAATACTCTTGGGACAGTACTTAACATTTTATTTTGTAGACATAAAATAAAGGCGCGGGCGGCGGGAGCTCAGTAGTAGAGCGTTCACCACTAGTGCACGAGGTCCTTGGTTCAATCACAGATGGCGCCGCCAAGTGAGCTTTGTGGTGGACGAACACCGTGTGCAGGGGTTCTCCCGTTTTGTCTCACTTTCTTTGTTCCACACTATTTCATTCTTTTCTCATCATCACTGTTTCCTTTCGTCTAGCCGGCATAATCATGGGAAGTAAAACTTGAAGATTAAAAAAAAAAAAAAAATGAAAATGAAATCTTACGTCCCACGACTATGCCGTCTAGGCTAAAGGAGACGGTGATGATGAGAAATGAATGAAATGGTGGAATGAAGAAAGTTGGAGGAAACGGGAGAACCCCGAGGAAACCCGCACACACGTTGTTTGTCCATCACAAATTTCACTTGGCGGATTCTGGGATCGAATCCAGGACGCCAAGTAGCAGAGATGAACGCTCTACCACCGAGCCACCGCGGCCTTTTTAAAGATTTCAAGATTTCTTAAAATTAAAGGTCTGAATTAACAATTTGTTTAATTAAGTACCTTCTATGGACAACAATACAGGACTCTTCAAAGATTGGTAGGTGGTTATGTTTTCTTCAACAAGAGTGAAACCGTTACATTTTCTTTGAAGGAAAATTTTTATACATATGGCAACCCTCACCTCGAGGCTTCTGCTCTTGTTGCTGTGACGGAATGTTCTGTCTCCGTTCATCCATCCCAAAGTGCCAACACAGTGTTTGTATTGATAGCAGAATGTGTGATGACGCTCACTGGATTGCTACGTTTTGTCAACACCCTGCAGCAACTTCTTCCGAACATATAAGCGAAAAGAAAATAATAGGAAATGAGGTTTTTTTAACTTCTTTCTTCTTTCTAAAACTTTTTTCATTAACGAAAAATCAAACTCGAGGCTAAGAGAAGTTGGTCTATTTTCAACTGATGCGTTTATCGATACCAACTTATTCTAACTGAAATCGAAAAGAGATTGCAGAAGACTAGAGAATATATCACGAATATGTTAGAGCATTTCCAATCTTATCAAGATCATAGAAAAGTGTAAGCCTAAAGTAGACGATGATCTCGTACGTGCAAAACTGTTAGTACTTGCAAAATGTACTTAAAAGTATTTTAAAGACGTTATGATGTAAAACAATAATTGAACATAACTTTTAAGTATTTATAAGACATTACAAGGTAAAATAGTAACTGAACATAACTCTTAAGTACTTACAAGATGTTATAATGTAAAATAGTAGTTCAACATAACTTTTAAATGCTTACAAGATGTTATAATGTAAAACAGTAATTCAACATAACTTTTAAGTATTTACAAGACGTTACAAGGAAAAACAGTAACTGAACATAACTTTTAAGTATTTACAAGATGTTATAATGTAAAATAGTAGTTCAACATAACTTTTAAGTGCTTACAAGATGTTATAATGTAAAATAGTAGTTCAACAATACTTTTAAGTACTTATAAAACTTTATAATGTAAAATAGTAGTTCAACATAAATTTTAAGTACTTACAAGACGTTATAATGTAAAATAGTAGTTCAATATAATTTTCAAGTATTTACAAGATGAAAACTTAAAAACAAAACGGTTCGGCTGTTTATTAAAACAAGTTTGGGGTTTCTATCAAAGACCGGTTTTTGAATTTAAAAGTAGTTTGATTTTCTATTAAAAACCTGTTTTGGCTTTAAAACTAGTTAAATTTTCTATCAAAACCTGTTTTGGCTTTAAAACTGGTTAAATGTTCTATCAAAACCTGTTTCTGCTTTAAAACTGGTTAAATGTTCTATCAAAACCTGTTTTGGCTTTAAAACTGATTAAATTTTCTATCAAAACCTTTTTTGGCTTTAAAACTGATTAAATTTTCTATCAAAACCTGTTTTGGCTTTAAAACTGATTAAATTTTCTATCAAAACCTGTTTTGGCTTTAAAACTGATTGAATTTTCTACCAAAACCTGTTTTGGCTTTAAAACTGATTAAATTTTCTACCAAAACCTGTTTTGGCTTTAAAACTGATTTGATTTTCTATCAAAACCTGTTTTGGCTTTAAAACTGATTTGATTTTCTATCAAAAACCTGTTTTGACTTTAAAACTGGTTCGATTTCCTATCAAAAACCGGTCTCCCTTTTCTATCAAAATCTGATTTCGGCGAAAAATGGAACAAATCTACACGAAAACCGTAATATGTCGATTTTTCAATTCTTTTACAAACCGGTTTTCGGTCTTTATACTTATAAAAAAAATAAAACTTTAGGCTTTTCATAATTGCAAAAATCTGCAAGCGAATATGTTATGAATAAACAACTAATACAAAACGTTGCATCTGTATTTCATTTATCAAAATCTGTTGGTTATGGTGTCTGCTTATTTTTTCCATTTGTAACAGATTTAATTTATTGATTTTTTTCCATTTGTAATAGATTTAATAGATTTTATTTATAAATAGTATCTGCATAATTGATAGGTGTATCTGTGTCATTGCTATTAGTATGAGTGTCATCTTTAGAACGCAATACAGCAATAGATACAATTTATTAGTTATCAATAAATTCTTTTTTATACACATTACATTAATAAATCCATAAACAATATATTTCTAGCAGAATAAAGGCTCTCAATTACAATATTACCAACGAACGACAAACCTTTTATAGTTCAGAAGGTATAACTTCGTTAGCCTCCTGCGCTTGGACCAGCTCGTCACTGGAGGTGTGGTAAGAGGGCAGCCAATCACCACCAACCGTTTACTGCGCTCAGCGAACCACAAGTAACCAAGCTGTCACTCTCCATAAACGTCACTACAACGTTTCGCGGGAAGCCAACGACGTTACACCTTCCGTAGTATAGAACCATAAAAATCCCCTTTTCTTCGATTATCTCAGGAGTAAAAGTAAGGGAGAACGCGGGAGGACAGCATTCCCCCCACTACCAAAGAATATCTGTGGCGTCTCCCACTTCCTAAAAGAATAAAATGGACAAGGATTTGCAAGGTGGATGGCATGATGTCATGCGTCCCGCTACCTTTTCAGATCCACTTTTACCCTTGTCATTATCTCAAAAACTACGCATTGGAATGTTTAATCTCAAATATGTCATTTTATTTAGTTTGACGTCATCTATCAACTGATACATGTATGAATTTTAAAACATTATTTTATTTACATATAAATAGACATCGAAATTTACGAATTAATCATAATGTTTGGGCTATATCTCACTAACCATACTATTTGCTGCCATCTTGCGAGTATCACACACACTAAAGAGTTTGATGAGGATATCTATACTTTAGTATGAGTTTCATCTTAATAAAGGATATCCCAAAATTCAAGCAAGATTTTAATTTTGCGACACTTATGCTGTAAGGTGTTGTAGAGGTCTGCACGGGCTTGAATTTTTAGCCGGAGCCCGGCCCGTTAATTTATAATGTGAAGCCCGACCCGAGTCCGAAATGTGTTTTAGCTTTTAGGCCAGAGCCCGGCTCAAGTCCGTGTGATAATCAAATAAGCCCGAAATAAGCGCGAATTACAGAAACTTAATAATTAACACAAAATTGAACTTTTATTTACAGCAATCAGAGGTTTAATTATGCAGTTGTGCTTTAAAGGTTCTTAAGCAAGAACGGTCTAATAAATATTGTTGTACCATATATTTTCAGTTAGGCCCGAAAAGGTCCGAGAAATAGGGTCGTATATTTAAAAATTTACGACCCAAGCCCGGCCCGAGCCCGAAGTGATCTGTGCTTTGTTTGCCCGAGTGTGGCCCGAGACGGTGCAGACCTAAAAGACAGCGTGACAGCTAGCAGTTTAAGCGTATTAAAAATGGAACGCTATACAAAAGAACAACGTGCTTTCATTGTTGAGCACCATTTTAAAAATAATGAAGGTTTGGTAGGTACAGTTCGCAATTTTAGTACAAAATATGGTCGGAATAGCGATTTATCTTCATCAACTGTCAAGAGACTAATTGACAAAATTATCGCATTTATTGTTCATAGTTTCAACGAGTGATTGTTGAGAAACAAATGCAGCCACAACGTGTCACTGTTTGGTGCGAATTTTAGACTGGAGCCATCATCGAACCATTCTTCTTAAAAAAATGCAGCTGGTCAGGCAAAAGTACGTAGTTGATGGTGCTCGTTATCGCGACATGATAAACCAGATTTTGGGCCTAAATTGCAAGATATGGATGCGGACAACATGTCGTTCCACCAAGACGGTGCCACATGCCATACAACGGGAGAAACAATTTAATTACTGTATGGGTCATTTTCTAGTCGTGTAATTTCCCGTTTTGATCAGAATTGGCCGTCCAGGTCATGCAATTTAACACCGTTGGACATTTTTTTTGTTGGTGTTTTTGAAGTTTAAGGTTTATGCTAACAAGTCCACGACCAAACACGTCTTGAAGGAGGAAAATGAACTCTGTATCAACGAAATTCAGCCACGTTTAGGTAAAACAGTCATGGAAAATGTCAACAATAAGAGTACACATGTGGCAACAAAGATGTGGAGGTTATTTACCCGATATGCTATTTCATACATAATCCTATACTGTACACTTTACGAATCAATAATAAATTCACAATTTTTAAAATTATAATCCTGTGCTTTTTTTTTATCAAAATTACGTCTTGAATGAATTTTGGGACACCCATTTGGTACAATGATTCTCGAACAACATCGATTTTTTTTAAAATCCACAAATAAATTAATTTTTCTTAATATCACGTACCGTCGCAGTTTTAATACCGAAGACGTCTCCTGATGATAATTCATTCCTCTGAAGATATTATCCATAAAAGTGAAGAACTTCTTCAACTTCTGGAGGATTTATTTTAAACCTTACCAACATAGTAACACGCTACGCACCTACATGCCAAAGCTGAAAACCGCCCCAGATTTGCTCAGCAAATTCACCATCCTCACAAGGGCGCCGATTTCTCTGTAAATTTGGAGGGGGGTGCATTCAGATGCAGAAGACATATATATATATATATATATATATATATATGAGGTTTTTAAGACAAATTGCACTCAAATTATGCCAAATATTGTATACTCATAAATACAATGCGTGGGCACACATGAGCTTTGGGGGGCCCGGGCCCCCTCGATCCCCCCCAGGATCGGCGCCCTTGCATCCTCATGAATTCCTACTGTGAACTATTACTGTAGAGTCAAGAAGACTTTTGAGCTCTTCAGCACTACAGCATTCCAGCACCTCAGCGCTTCATTGCTTATTGTAGGAAGCATTTTTCTTGTTTTATTTGTAGTGTTCTGTATTTTTTGTAATTTTGTATTGTAAACAATTGAAATCAATCAACAAATAAATCCCGTTACCCGTCTCCCAATGAAAACTTCAAACAAATAAATACTCATGGCCCTAGAGAAGGCGTTATCTTCTGCTGCTCACCCATATTCAGATGGGAATGAAATTGCACCTTAAAAAATTATTTTCTCGAAAATTACGCATCGGATTTAATGCTCATCCACATTACTTTGTCCAGTTTAATAAGATCCGTACATACACCTCATTTTTGGCAATTTTCTTTCCGTTGAATGCCAATAGTAAGTTATTATTACTGAATGTTATGCTGACGGAAATAAACGTACAATAACAATGATCTAGTAGTATTAGTATGAATAATAAATTTATTTCGTTTATTTTTTTCTTACTTCTGTATATTAGAAAGAAAGAAAGAAAAAAAGAAAATAAAAATCTCTGCAAATCTATAATGACATGTCACTGTATAATTGGTTTATATGGAAGAATGTAAGCAGTCGAGCGTGAAATATCACCAGCAGTGATGAATCGTTCTTGATTCGTTCTGTCCAGCCAAATGATTGTCAAACCGATTCATCTCATTAGCTCATAATCAATAGAGCGTAGATATAAATGCTCAGTTGGTAGTGATAAATCGTTTCCGATTCATTTGGTCAAATGATTATTATCATGAGGGTCATATTGTTTCCTCCTTTTAAAAAAAAAAAAAAAAAAAAAAAAAACTAAATTAACTTCAATGGTACCAAACCATCAACTGAAAACGAAACTAAAGTCCGGTTCCAGCCTCTGGACGTTTGTTGAAAGCCAATGATGTGCAGGTGCGACGTTGTCGGATTTCCCTTCCTTTCGTGTACACACATAAAGTGAAACATTAACGCGAGAAATTAAGATATTGAAAAACAAATTCGTTCTTACAAATTTATTAATGCTGTAGTGACATAGATCGTAAGCCCGTACTTTTGAAATTGCTTTCTCCTAATCCAGGAACATAGCTACTAGACAGCGTCACCCAACTTTGCATTGGCTATTGTGAAAAGGAAGACACGCCTTAAACGTCACGATGTTTGAGCCGGATTGTAGGTAATCGCGATGTCTCAATTGCAAAAATTGAGCAGAACAACCTTACAATAGCTACGCACGGGGAACACACAATTGCGTGAAGTTCACCGGAGAAATCGTTTGTCATACGTAATCAATACAATTTAATATTTTTTTCTTGCCAACTACAGGTGACACTGTTTGCCCACGAGATGAGCAATAAAATTGTCTCGTCTCGATTTTTGAATAATCTTCTTGTCTCGTCTCGATTTTTCAAAAAAGTTTCCTCATTTCCAGCATAAATATTATAATTCAATGGTACAAATGGTACGCGAGTTTTGTTTCTTTCACTTACATTTTTATTACGGAAAGTTCTATCCAAGTAATATGCTACAAATAAGTAGTTTTCTCTATACAATAGTTCTTTCTCTAAGAAATTGGATCTTCTGCTCGAAGCGGCGCGGCGGTCTTTGAGGTTGATGATTAGGGAATCTCCTGCCCAAAGCAGCGCGGATATAGGATAGAAGTATCTTACTGGAGCAGCGCAGAGGTAACTTTAGGAATTCTCCCTTGCCCAGAGCAGCGTGAAGAGAAAGGTAGGAATGATCAGCTGGTCTGAACGTGCTCATTTACAGCCGTACTTTGGAGGGGTTGTCGGAGTCCTTCGTGGTTCTCCGTATCCTTCTTCGTAGATGGTTTCTGTCGACTGCTTGGTGGTCCTCGTGGAGGACCACATGCTGTGGTTTACAAATATGACGGGATATTGAAGTAATTTCCATCTCGTTTTGTAAACGTATATACAACATTTATGCCCTGACTTTTTCTTTATTTTCATCTAGAAGTTGTCAAGAGTTCTTCCGCGTCATGATTCGCCGCGAAGTTGTTGTGATATATAACAACTTTAAACCATATTTTTATTATCGTAGTATACTATGTAATGATTTTCGTATCTTTAAACGCAGAAATGCTCTTTGTTGTGTTCGCAAATCACTTTGTCAGTTTATAATTTTTATACTATCCATATTGTAACATTAAAACAGTGTTTGAAATCTAAGATTTGATTGAATCAAATCTAAGATTTGATTTGATTTGATTGAATAGTCACATGAATTTGATTGAACGTGATTCGAGAAATTTGTCGTCCCAGAAACGAGATGAAAATCGTAGTTTCTTGTCTCGTCTTGAATAATAGAAGGTACTTCTCATCGCGTCTCGTTTTTGAGACGAGATCAGGAATTTGTCATGTTGTGGAAATTCTGTGATTCTCACCTTTCTACACAGTATTCAATTTGGTTTGGCGCCCCTGCGCTATATGCACATTGGCTCCACAATTAAAGTGACTCTATATATATATACACAATTTTAAGCCTTGAGTTCTTTCTATTATAAAAATCAGGACATTTTGTATTTAAAAAAATATTAGTCGACATATGCGAATGAATAAGTGGCTTCTTAGTCTAGTTGTTAAAGCGATGGACTCACACCTAGATGGTGTCGGGTTCGATTTCCAGCTGATGCACCCTGATTTTTGTCGTCCAATCAGTGCCTTGAAACAAAGTCGGTAGTCACGTGAAGAAAAACGTGATGGTCATTAGATTCAGAGAGCTTCTGATACACCTGATAGAGAGAGCGGCAGAGTCGGCATAGTCACGTGAATAAAAACGTGATGGTCACTGGGTTCAGAGAGCTTCTGATACACCTGATAGAGAGAGCGGCAGAGTCGGTAGTCACGTGAACAAAAACGTGATGATCACTAGGTTCAGAGAGCTTCTGATACACCTGATAGAGAAAGGGGCAGAGTTGGTAGTCACATAAACAAAAACGTGATGATCACTAGGTTCAGAGAGCTTCTGATACACCTGATAGAGAGAGGGGCAGAGTTGGTAGTCACATGAACAAAAACGTGATGATCACTAGGTTCAGAGAGCTTCTGATACACCTGATAGAGAGAGGGGCAGAGTTGGTAGTCACATGAACAAAAACGTGATGATCACTAGGTTCAGAGAGCTTCTGATACACCTGATAGAGAGAGGGGCAGAGTTGGTAGTCACATGAACAAAAACGTGATGATCACTAGGTTCAGAGAGCTTCTGATACACCTGATAGAGAGAGGGGCAGAGTTGGTAGTCACATGAACAAAAACGTGATGATCACTAGGTTCAGAGAGCTTCTGATACACCTGATAGAGAGAGGGGCAGAGTTGGTAGTCACATGAACAAAAACGTGATGATCACTAGGTTCAGAGAGCTTCTGATACACCTGATAGAGAGAGGGGCAGAGTTGGTAGTCACATGAACAAAAACGTGATGATCACTAGGTTCAGAGAGCTTCTGATACACCTGATAGAGAGAGGGGCAGAGTTGGTAGTCACATGAACAAAAACGTGATGATCACTAGGTTCAGAGAGCTTCTGATACACCTGATAGAGAAAGGGGCAGAGTTGGTAGTCACATGAAGAAAAACGTAATGATCACTAGGTTCAGAGAGCTTCTGATACACCTGATAGAGAGAGGGGCAGAGTCGATAGTCACGTGGATAAAAATATGATGCTCACTAGGTTTAGAGAGTTTCTGATACACCTGATAGAGAGAGGGGCAGAGGTACTGTTTCTACGTGGAATTTCTTATATTGCATAAGTCTTCAAGAAAGGAAAGTAAGTTGAACCTAATTAAATTTGGTGAAAGCAGTCGTTTAGTACTTTCAGTCGTTTGGCGTTGAATGTGCAAACCTATTGAACAATAAATCATTTAAATGGCTGCTACCTTAACTGTTGTACGTTGAGAAAGATCTTTTAACAACAAAGAACATTTTATAAAAAAATCAGGGTTTTTCGTCTATACAGAATTTCAGCACTACAGTTTTTCGTATATTTAGGATGTAGGAATTAGATTTCTGGACTTTCGACATCTAAGACCATGATGACGTCCCTCGACAAGCACATGATCCGGGGAAATGGAAGGAAGGAAGCTGCCACGGAGCTATATATTAGGTACCACCACGGCATTTGCCTGGTGTAAATGAGGAAAACCCATGAAAACCACATTCAGAATGACTGGCCTGTAAAAGCTTTTTACATTTTTTCGATCGAGTGCTCCCACCGGAAATCGAATCCGGGACCGCTCGCACGGAACGCGAGACCGTTAGCGACTACAGTTTTTCCAATATCAAGCCGAATGTCATACTTTGTGTGGCGAGTTACGTATTCGGCATTTCCTCTTTCCCCTTCAACACTCCGTATTCAGTAACAAATTAAACAAGAAATAGACCATGCTTGCTGGCCTTTACTGTTCTTATATTGTGGTAACCCTGCAAAGTAAAACACAGATTCATGTCTTCCTTCCGAACACCTCCTTCACCCAATAACACCACGTAAAAATAACAGCAGTGACTCAGTAACTCATTAGATACGGAATGCGTAGTTTTAAGAGTGGAAATCGTAATATGTTCTTTTCTTTTCTTTTCATTTTTTTCCTTTTTTTTGCGCGCGCGATGGCCATACGAATGTGGGAATGATAATTATGTTGTAGAAAGAAATGTTACTGAGATCATATTGGCACCGGAGAGGAGATTTTTGCCACTTCCAGTTTGAATAGAGAATTAATGGAGGAGCTGGAACCTATTCTTGGGACATTGAATAGATTCCAGGGGAAAAAATGCCTCTCGCTATCTATTACCGTTACAGCTTTGATACCTGTCTGACAGACAAACAGAAAAATAGTCAGGGCAAGTTTATGCATAATACAGATTGGAAGCCTAAATAATGTAGTGGTAAAAAGGTTTTATAGGCATTCTGCTTCACAAACGAATATGAAAGGAAATCTTTCAGTTTAATGTTCCACGTTTATGCCCTTTAGACTAAGGGAGACGGATGATTAAGGGAAGTAAATGTTGATAGAAGAAGTGGTGGAATGAGAAAGTGGAAGGAAACGGAAACACCTCGAGAAAAACCACGGACACGATGTTATCCACTACAAACATATTTAGCCGGAGATCGAACCAGGGACCTACGCACCAGAGCTAAACGATCTACCACTGAGCCACCGTGCCCCATGCTTCACAAACAGTTGCACCAAGAAGCAAGAGAAACTCATTTTTATTTCCGAAATAATAAAAAAAAACAAAACAAAAAAGAAGCAAAACGACTACGGAGTTTTCCCCTTAGTTAGGTAATAAATCTCCTGCTTCCATTACAGTGATGTTTGCCAAAATTTTCTTCCATGTTTCCTTCTAGTTCTCTCTATGTCTTTCTCTTTTCTTCCCTGTCTTCATCTATTTCCCATTTCCTCATTTACACCCATTTTCTTTTTCCTTTTCTTTTGTGTCACATTAATATCTCGTCATACACTTTCCTCGATGCTTTATCATCTTTCTCCACCAACAACAACACGCGCGTTTGGAAATTTCAAATCATAATGCACTACCAAGTTCTTTACTTGGAGCACTATATATATATATATATATATATATATATATATATATATATATATATATATATATATATATATATATATATATGAATAAGGAACATAGATTTCTTCTTCCTGCCTTAGCAATATTGCTTAACGAAAAAAAAACTGAAGATGACAGGCCTAGAACGAGTGACTGAAAGTTATAACAAGATGATGGAAAATATGTGTGCGTGCAAATGAAATGAAATATTAATCTTTTAGCACAAGCGTTTTTAACCGTTATTGCTTTTAATGTAAACTGAAAGTTATTTACGAACCCTTTTCTCACTAAATTGTGTGCACTTGCAAACACTGATTGATATATGAACTCACAGACTAATAAATCCTGATTATTAAAATAAGTGTTACAGCAACATTTGGAAAGCTCTTATTTACTTGTAGATTGGTAAATGGATTTTATATTCAAGTAATCTGGCAGATGTCACTTCGTGTTGTTTATAGGACTTGTCATTTTATATAAAACAATGATATTGTTTTCTGAAATTAATTTGCTTGTTTGTGTTATGAAGACAGAACAGGAATTAACGTGAAATAATTTCGAAATCACCTTGAACAAGAAGGGAAGAGATACAGTTTAGAAAACATGGGATTAATTTCAAATTGCGGAGTAAAGAGCTATTACACAAGGTAGTAACATAACATGGCTGTTTCTTCCACTTCCAGTGATTTTATTCCAGGATTATTACTAAAACGAGAGTGCGAAATCATAACAGGCCAAGTGTGTATATGTGTGAGGGAAGGGGGAGACGAGTGAAAAAAAAAACGCTTTTACACACTGGAGTGTTTCTTTCGTACACACCTTTGTGTACACAAAATGAGAAATTTTACTTTCGTGGACACCCAAATGAAAAGTAATGCTTCATTAGTTACCTTTGTTCACACTCAAATGAAATGTTTTGCTTTATTATTTGCCTTTGTATACACCCTAATGAAAACATTTGCATTAATAATTACATTTGAGTAACCCAAATTGAAATTTTTGCTTTATTAACTACCTTTGGGAGCACCCAAATGAAGAATTTTACTTTATTAATTTACTTTGTGCACACAAATAAAAGTTTTGCTTTATGAATTACTACTATGCATATACAAATTAATAGTTTTGTTTTATTTATCACCTTTGTGCACATCTAAATGAAAATGTTTTACTTTATTAATCACCTTTGTGCACATCAAAATGAAAAGTTTTGATTCATTAATTAACATTGTGTACAACTATATAAAAAGTTATGTTCTATTAACTATCTTTGTGCACACCCAAATGAAGAATTTTGATTTATTAGGCCTAATTTCCTTCGTGCATGTCTAAATGAAGTTTTAACTTATTCATTACATTTGCGCACACCCGAATGAAAAATTTTGCTCTATTAATTGCCTTTGTGTGCACGCAAGTGACAAGTTTTCCTTTCTGAATTGACATTATACACTGTGCTTTATTATTTACCTTTGTGCACACTCACATAAAAAGATATTGCTTTATTAATTACCTTTGTGCACACCCAAACGATAAGTTTAGCTTTATTATTTACCTTTGTGCACACTCACATAAAAAGATATTGCTTTATTAATTACCTTTGTGCACACCGAAATTAAACGTTTAGCTTTATTATTTACCTTTGTGCACACCCAAATGAAAAGTTCTGGATACGCTTATGCAATCAGCCAACAGAAATGAAGTGAAAATGATTGCTGTGTTGGTTAGCAATGAAAGAAGTGAAAGTAAAAAATAAAAACTTCCCACCAAACTGTCCCTATTTGGAAGATTTTGTTTCTAATAAGGATTTGAATAGCAGATATATGGAAAACCCTACCTGGAATGGAACCGAGAACACTTGAAACCAATGATGTTACTGTTATTAAACCCCCATCCCCCGATAGGCATTAATATTATGAATGTTATTTTTTTCTATAGAAAAAAAAATTAGGAAGTAATGAAACTAAGATGAAAGATTACATGAAGTTGTTCTATTGAACATATATTTGCTCTTTCCGTAATCACTTTCAAAATCAATTCTGTTTTCTAAAGAAACAAGCATTATTTGATTTATTGTTTTAGTACCTTTTGTAAGCCGTACAAATAACAGAAACATTGCATGTTTGTATTAGCGTAAACGTACAACAGCATTGTTATTTCTATTTGCCCTAGTTTTTTTTTCTTTTCATCCGCTACTCCTGAGGAATTTTTCTGTAACTCCTTCTTCTTCTTCTTCTTTTTGCATAGACGTTTTCTTTAAGCTTGATCCCTTTTTGTTCATTTATCATGCTTTTCCTTTTGTTTTTTTAAACCTTTTTCTCGGTCCTCTTCGTCCTTAGAACATTTGTGTTTTGGTCTTTGGTCCTTTTCTTTGTGAAATGGGAATTTGGTTCTTAAGCATCAGAACCTACTGAGAAGAAAGAAGAAAAATAGTTTTTTTTGGAAGGTATGTTTCTTCTGAGAGGTTAGAAGAAAAAAAAATCGGATGTGAATCTCCCAAGGCCTTTGCCTTGCGGTCTTTTCCGTAAAAACCAGAAGAGATAAGCCTTTGGTCTGACAGACCACCATTTGTTCTTTCACTGCGGCTTCTGCAATCCCTTGTTGACCTCTTCTTCTTCTTACCAGGTTTGGGCGGTAGGTAGCAGCACCAGTATAAAAACCAGTTAGGTTACTTTTTTTCTTTCTTTCTTCCTTCGTTTCTTTCTTACGTAAACCACAGTTTCCCATTTTTGTACAGTTCTTTCCATCCATCTACTACTCGCTATCTTGAAGTATTCTCTTCTTACGAAGCGGTCAAGCACGTGTCTTCTCTAAACCGTAACGGCAAAATATAATATTTCAAACAGATTAAGCTGTAGGCAAATTAATAACAATAAGAAAATAAAGACTTGTTTTATTCATACACATTATATTATTATTATTATTATTATTATGCAAAAACTAACTGAAATGCCTGTTTTTCTTACGGAAAGAACAGGTTGATAGAGAATATTAGAAAGATATTTAGAACCCCCTTTACCTTCCTTAGAATGCGTATTTGAAGCAAAATTATAAAAATTCAGCTCGATTCAAGTGCTAACTACGAATGTAGATCAAAAATTATCTGCAAGGTAGCTATAACTTTTCTTACAGTATTCAACAGGGGCGGATCCAGAACCGACTTCTGGGGGGGGCGGTGGGTTGTCATAATGCTACTTTTGAGGGCTCCAAACTCTGGGATGGATTTTATTTATATATATAAAATAAGAAAGTTTCCTCTTCTGGGGGGAGGGCAATCGCCCCAACCCCCCCCCTGGATCCGCCCCTGGTATTCAAACTGATCTCTGTTCTCGTTTATTTTATTGCTATGCTGTTGTGATAATGCTATGAAAATTTGATCCTAATTCCTCCATTTATCTTTCTTTTGATACAAAAAGATCATGGCCGCTCCGTTAGAAGCTTGCATCAAAGACGAACCACGAGCATTGATTCGGTTTTTTGTGGTCGGAAGGTATATCAGGGGCTGCAATCTATCAAAGACTTTCGGCACAATACTGGAACAGTGTCTTACCGCAACGGAGTATCTACGAATGTTGCGCACGAGGAAAGATGGTAGTCCAGCTCCACACTTTTGTGTGACCTTTTTGAGTGTATCAATCCACTCGTAGACACTTCACCATCAAGAGAATGTTCCCGTATTGTATCGAAAGTGTTTGATGGATTGTGACCACTGATACACCTTCCGACCACAAAAATCGGATCACTGCTCGTTGTTCCTCATTGGTGCAAACTTCTAACGAAGCGGCCATAATGTATCTGCAACAAAAGGAAGACAAATGAAGGAATTTGGATCAAACTTTCATAGCATGACCACAACAGCGTAACACTGTAATAAACGAGGACAGAAGTCAGTATAAACCATGTAAGAAAAGTTAATTGTTAAGTAGCTACATTGTGGATAGTTTTTGATTTAACCCTGCACGTACACACTTATTTTCTTACTCACAAAGTACATACTGGGGTTTGTAGGACCCCAATCATATTTCTCTAAATTATGGAGTTTCTTTTTATTTAATGAACTCATACATTTTTACACAATATCTATCAACAATGCTCCAACATTTTACTGAAAATAGTATTTCTAATGCCATTCTTGTAATTACTGTGTTACTTAGAAAAAATGAGGCAAATTTGTAAAATAATTCTTTCTTTAAAATACATACTGGGGTCTGTGGGACCCCAACAGCAGTAAATGTTATCACCTTTCTGACAATTATGAAAATAAACTTTGTGATACTTTGTTGTAAGTAGTATATGTAAACAGAACATTTTAGACACTACTAGAGTTTCGAAACTGAAACATGATTCTATTTACATCCCATACAGAGAACTCACTTAAAGTACACACTGGGGTATGCTGGACTCCAATCAACGCAAGAGCGAAAATAACGTCTATTTCCAACAATGAATCTCACTAAACTGGCTAGACTGCTATTACTCCGCATAGACAGTATTGCAAACTTAATTTACATTGATAGCCCAAAGTGCAAAAATAAATAGAATTGTTATAGTATTAGAATGAATATGCCTTGGGGTCCCACAGATCCCAGTGTGTACGTGCAGGGTTAACGTTCAAAAATTAATGTCAAACGGTGAAGCTGTTATTCTTTATGAAAAATGTCCCACCTCCTTCTTAAGATATGCATTTCAATCAAGCTGTAATCATAAAAAAAAGATAGACTCCAAAATTCAAATTCAACTATTTGCAAAAGTTAATTTTAAACTGTTCAAAATGTTTCCTTGTTTCTGTATTTTATGAATACAAAATAAAAAAAATAATAAAATTTTGTAGAAATTGTCCACCCCCTTTCCCCTAGTAGAAGCTGAATTTTGGAAAAAGTTTGGACACGTGTAAAGAACTTATTTTTAATATGGAGTTTATATACCGTGTTTGACGTGCCTAACTGGGGGCACGGTGGCTGAGTTTAGCTCTCCCTGTTGGTCTAGTGGCAAGCGAGTGCGTCATTGGTGTACGTGATTTCGGGTTCGATTCCCGGTGGGAGAGTGCCTTTGGAATTTTCTCTCTCCTCGATATTTCTGTGTTCTTGTCCCTATTAAGTCTAGTAGTTCTAAACAACGGTAGAAAAGAGAAAATATGAGTCACGAAATGTTTTCAAAAGCCCTCTCCAGCTGGTCTAGTGGCTAGCGAGAGCGCCTTTTGTGTAATTGATCCAGGGTTCGATTCCCGGGTGGGAAAGCCTTTGGAATTTTAACTGTCCCTGATGTTTGCGTGTTCGTGTCCCTGTTCTTAAAGGTTAATGGGGAAAAGTAGATTGACGTGGTAAAGCGTTTACGTCTGGTGCATGAGGTCCCTAGTTCGATCTCTGGCCAACTAAGTTTGTGGTGGGCAACATGTTGTCCGTGGGTTTTCTTGGGATATTCCCGTTTCCTCCCACATTCTCATGCCAACAATTTTCCATCGTCTCCTTTAGCCTAATCGTAGGACGTTAAACTGAAAGAGATTTTTTTTTTTATTATTTTTTTTTTTAGGTTTTGGTATAAATCGCTTGTAGAATACGATGAATTGCTTGTTTCTCAGAACATATTTTTGTAAGATTAAGTCCGCTATTGATAGTACAATTTTGCCCCAATTAATTTCCCCCTTATTTATTGACATCTTTCTCATAAAAGTCATCTTCTTCTGTATAGATTCTTTTTTTTTAATGTAGCTTATTTGTGTTTTCTCAACCATTGACAATTATGCTCCTATTACACATATACTTCTCACTTATTTCTCATACTCTTCATTCAATCTTCTTTTTTCCTTGTTTTGCACAACCTTATTAAGTACTGCGCCACATCATTAAATGCACTACTGCGTTTACCTTCCTACTTATCTTGGACGGACGACGGCATTACGTCAGTTGTGAGAGCAACCAATCAGAATGCAGAATTTCTTTCCCTATGCGGAACTGAATGCAATTGGTAGTTATAGTTTTCTCTTTAGAAACGTTTTGTATTGTCGATTCGGCACTTCACTTTACTAACCTTATCTTAAAGTGAATCGTGTATTATGTATTCTATGCTATTTGTAAAAGTGACTCACTTGTACGCACTCAGACCATATTAACAATGGTATAAATATTATGTTTGGATAGAATAATCCTTTTGTCACGAAAACAAGGGATAAAAAAGGGTTTTTGAAATACATATTGTGAAGCTAAAGTTTTTTTTCTTTTGCCAAGAACAGAGTATTTCACTAGCGTGATGAATCCTTGAATCTAGGGACATGAAAATCGATACATAGACTCCTCATTAAAAATAAAATGTTCCATCGTTTCAGGAAATTCAATTCTCAAGGAAGAGAGACAGAAGTTGGGGGAGGGGCGAAAAACAGGGCTTAATTTCTATACCATTACAGGGTGTCTACTAAAATTTCAAAATGAAATTTCAGGACTTTTTCGTGGTCTTTTCTTTGCCAAACCATAAAATTTCGTAACATTCAAAGACTAATAACAGTACCAATATTCTTCAGCACTTATCTTTATCATATCTCTACTTTCAAAGGCTGTTCCTTGGAGTGATCTTCTCACAGTTGAATAAACTGGTTAGATGCGTAGGTGGTTTCGGCGATGCGATGCGATTTGCACCGCCATTGCTCAATGATGCCAGCTGAAGGACAGTCTCAAGAGCGAATTTGAATGAATTAGGCCGAATTTTCATGCATGCGATAGAAGCGTGCTTTGCTTGCGATTTGGTAGCGTCTAAAGCCGACAATAGACATTTTTGCCAGTGAATTTTGACGTTTTATACAATAAAATTTTCCAGTCTGTATTAATATTCGTACAGATAAAAAAAAAATCGTGACCTTAAAGCTAAATTTCTTGACTTTTATCACTGTTTTCTGATTTCTTGACTTTTTCATGACTTTCGTGACTTTCGTGACCGATAGACACCCTGCGTTAAAATTTCTAGTCCTTGGTTCGATCTCAGCTCATGCCAAGTAAACTTTGTGGTGTACAAATACTCTATGTGTGGGTTTTCTCGGGGTTTTCCCATTTTCTCCTACTTTTAATTCCTTTTATCACCATCACTGTTGGACGTAAAACTGGAAGATTTCATTTCTCATTAAAAATTCCGTTTTTTAACTTAAAAAGTTACAATGTAAGGATTCGTCTAAGATGGAAGTGAGAAATATTATATTTGTTTGGACTTTTGAGCTGA
The DNA here is from genome assembly GCF_964235325.1 of Thermobia domestica. Taxonomy (NCBI): domain Eukaryota; kingdom Metazoa; phylum Arthropoda; class Insecta; order Zygentoma; family Lepismatidae; genus Thermobia; species Thermobia domestica. The sequence continues at coordinate 23,821,598 of NC_137464.1, forward strand.
AAATTGTACTAAAAATAAACAAAAAGTATGTTTTTCTTACTTTAATGAAAAAATTACTTTAAAAAGATTTTCTAATTAAGCACGACTGAAAGGAAAAGTAATGAGGAGGTTTCACATATACAGTCACTTGATTTACATCAGAATTGCAGAATTTATCAATTAACTGCATATGAACCCGCTCGCCATGCTTTTTTTAAAGTCGTACATGAACAGTTTTTATTTAAAAAGTAATTTTCATAAAAAAAACACCCACACACAATTTTATTTCAAAATATCACACAACGCATTTATAATGAAAAACAACACAACACAAAATACAGTATATATTAACATAAAATTAACGCCGATTACACAGAACACCTGTTCGTTCTCTGTTTCGCGCTCAACTAACGATGATTGGCGGAGACAATCACGTGATAGCTCTGTGCTACAGCGCATCGAGAGCTATCGAACTTCGTGAATGGTATTATACTGAAGTTGGTTTATGTGCTATGTTAAGAATAAAAAGCACACACGCTTTTGCTGGCGTCTGTATATACGGAGGGGCATCATGGGAAACTTTCCTGCTCATAGTAACTAGCGGCGCCATGTCTTAAGAAGAAGAAGAAGAAGACAAACAAGAGATTCTCTATTGAATATGTACGTGAATAGGAATTCATTAGAAGGATTACCAAGGAAAGACCGTTTCCTCGATCCTCTTCCATTAAAACTTACTTCTGTTTGTTCTCTTACAATTGCGCTGATTCGTTTGTTAGGGGGAAGCGAAGAGGGGAATTGCTTGCTCGTACGCGTACAGATATCAATGCCATTACTTGGGATTACGCACTTTGAACATCGGACAAGGATATGTCGTGTAAAGCCTTTTCTTTTTTTTTTTTCATCATCTTTGGAGAAAAAAAGAAAAGGTCGCATCTATACTAGTAATATCAAAAGAATGGACCTCAAAATTTACTCCATTGATCATAGTGACAAAGGAAATCTAGAGAAACATTGTCAAATTTGTTCTGTGTTTAAAGTAGGCATGTGCAAACTGGAACAGGAGGTGGGCCAATCACAGAGGAATTAATGGCGTCAAGGGCCGTACAAGAAAATGCATAACATTTCCATAAGAATTGAACACCCATATTGAATGGAGAAACTTATTCATTTTACACTAATATAATAGGAACACAAAAAATTGTTATAGCAGTAGTTGTATAATAGTAGTTTATATTATTTTAGTGGGAAACTTGACCTTTCATGTTCTGAGGTAATCTTAGTGTTCGGTGGTAAACTTGCTATGAGTAGGAAAGTTTACTGTTTTCTGAAAACATATACACAGAAGTTACATTTAAGCATTAAACATAAGTATGGTACATGTTTCCATATTTTCCTTCTTCATTGTTGTATGTTTGTCACTTATCACCAGTCCAAACTTGAAGAAATAAAAAAATAAAATAAAAAAAAACTAACAATTGACATTGCTTGTTGGAAACCACACGTATGTAGGTGCATTTACAACCAACTTCAAACAATCATCATTTCGGAACTCCCCATCCAGCTGCAATGATGATAGCTGGCGCGCAACATGTCTTCTATAATAGTGTACGAATCACCCAAAATGCACCGTTCATGCCACGTTCTACCGTTCCGTCACGGAAAACTAGCGTTCTTAAATTAATGAAAACGTATTTTTAAAATTTCGCGTTACTCGCGTATTGTTAGAAATGTCGCGCAAAACTGCCAATGTTGCGTTTTATCACTGTCGTAACGGAAACCAATGAAAATACACACAGAATATCATAAACCGTCAAGAAACTGAAAATTACTTAATTCTCACGTATTTTGTTTTATTGCGCATTGCGAAAAACTACCTATAACATTTATTTTGCCCTAAGTTCATTATTTCGGAATTTCTGGAACTAATTAATACGTAGTTTATTCACTAAATGTTTTAATGATAACACACAAAATAAAATACAGTATAACCTCATTAACACGAACTCGCTTAAGCCGAACACTCGGTTAGGACGAACAAAATTTCGGTCCCGGCATTGCTGTATGTTATCTTATAGGAAGTTTTATCGGTTAACACGAATTTCGGTTAGCACGAATTACGAACTAATTTTTAGTCCCTTGAGTCAGTAAAGGTTTTGGTTTAACACGAACTTTCAATCCTTTGTTTTTTTTTTCAGATCATTTTTCTTATTTCAGATTTCACTTCAGATCAGTTTTTGTCATACAGTATTTATGCAGACGAAAATTGTCTTGTAAATAAGAGAAATACCAGAAACAGGTATCTTTCCTCTCTTAGGAGGTGTTGATTCTGTCCTCCGTCAAGCGCTGAACATGCAGGTGCTTGGCAGACGAGCTGGCGACAGCTCGAAACAAAAAATCTTCTCTTTTCTGTAACTCCAAACTGGCGACAGCAATCATAAATACCTTTCCGTTACTAGCGGTACTCACCCTGCGAGCGGAGTTATCAATTTTATAACTTGACCTGGATTTTCTGCGTGGAAACTTTTTTTTTTAATCTTCGAAGATAGGATAATAAACTTACTGTAGTGTTTTCACTTTTCAGAGGAAGGTACCGAAACCGAAACTAGTCTCGATCTCGATCTTAACTCGAATTTGAGACCGAGGAGTGCTTTTCGAAATTGAGACGAGACTAAAACTCTCAGTCTCGTCTCGATACAATTCTGTGGATGGTATCAAGACAGAGAATAGTCTTGGTCTCATCTCGAATTTGGAACCGAGACTACTCAGTCTCGTTTCGATACCATCTCTAGTGTTTTCTGACATACATAATATACTGTAGTGGTATGTATAGTCTGTATACTGTAGTGCGTATGTATGGAGAAAATGTATTCGAATAATAAAATTTGGGTCCCCGGTTAACACGAATTTTTTTAACACGAACTCCTGATTTTTCAGTCCCTTGGAATTCGTGTTAAGGAGGGTTTACTGTATATTAAAACTGATGTATTTTCCGAAGATTTTCTGCATTTACCTTTCTATTTGTACAAAATTCCTTCCTTATAATTGAAAATACATCCACTATTAATGGTGTCTTTACGTATTATATTAGAACTGTCTAGAAAAACAAGTTTATACATGCCTGGCCAAAAACTTAACAAGTTAAATGTTCAGGTTTGCCATAGAAGAAAATGATATCATACACTACAGACTGTTGTCCATATCAACATATACATATTTATAAATGTTATCGTTATCAACCGGGGAGAAAAGAAACATCTTAGTGTGGCAGGAATTGAGGTGTTGCTCTGACGTATGAAACATATTCATACTTTACTGTATCACAAATGAGGCAACTATCTAAGAACATTTTATTGTCGCTTTTCGTATATTTTCTTGTAAGTGAGAATCATTTATTTGAAGCAAAACTATATAACAGTTCTATCCTCTAACACCAACAAATGTTATATTCACCTTGAAATCAAATATATTCATATTTATTTGAAATGAATTTGGCATGTCTAGCTTGTTTTCTTACTACTTCATACCCACGTTTTAGAAAAAACACTAACCTCCACGAAAACTGAAATTTGTCTACCTATGTAAAGCAAAGAGGGAAAGTGCGAAATTAAAAGTATCTACCTAATTACTGGGTATGTTGTTGCAAACTTCGGTGGAAAAGCATGGAAACCCTTAAGTATTACCTTTTGAAATGTGTTTGTCCTGGACCCACGGTAGAATTTGAATTTCAGGCCTCGTACAGGTCAATAGAGATAAAGAAACTGTATCTTTCTTGTGAACTTGGCTTTGGATTCGATCACCAGCGAGGGCACCTAAATAGTTTGGATTTTACACTATATTCTAAGTATTGCTTCGTGTTTATTTATTTATCTATTTGAAACCAGCCGAATTCTGTTTTTCTGCACAGGAACAGGTGCGCACCTAGAAATTTTTGTTAGAAGGCGTCCAAGCTTTTGGGGGAGGGAGGGGGCTCGATACTACATCTATGTATTATTGAATGGTTAGTATTATTCACCCGAAAATACGATAATAGTAAAATATTTTCACCTATATTTTCAAGGTGGAAAATTATAGAATTAGATTATTTTTATAAGAGAAAGAGTACAGATGAAGTTTGAGATCAAATTTTCATGCTACTCAACTATTTCCCTGTTAAACAACTATAATGTTATTGAAAAAGTGTAATGAATGAATAATTTATTGAGAATATATGTTGAATTACAAAGTTTTTCTGGGGGTGTGCGTGTCCGGACCTGGTGGACTCCTGCACAGGTAGAATAAGTTTATAGAAAATATTTGAATCGTATCTCCCCTTTAGCATACGCATATCAATTAAAATTTTATGATAGAAACTCATGAGATATTCTATATTTGATATACATTTTGAATGCCTCTTACGCTCTTTCATGAAAGCTACATGATAAAAAAAACGCAGCTTGAAATAGGTACTAATTACACTATGTGATTAAAAGTATCCGGACACCACCAAAAACATACGCTTTTCATATTAGGTGCATTGTGCTGCCACCTACTGTTAAGTACTCATTATCAGCGACCTCAGTAGTCATTAGGCATTGTGAGAAAGCAGAATGGGGCGCTCCGCGGAACTCACGGACTTTGAACGTGGTAAGATGATTGGGTGTCACTTGTGTCAGAAGTCTGTATGCGAGATTTCCACAGTCCTAAACATCCCTAGGTCCACTGTGTCTGATGTGATAGTGAAGTGGAAACGTGAAGGACACGTACAGCACAAAAGCGTACAGGCCGACCTCGTTTGTTGACTGACAGAGACCGCCGACAGTTGAAGAGTGTCGTAAAGTGTAATAGCCAGACATTTATCCAGACCATCACACAGGAATTCCAAACTGCATCAGGATCCACTCCAAGTACTATGACAGTTAGGCGTGAGGTGAGAAAACTTAGATTTCATTGTCGAGCGGCTGCTCATAAGCCACACATCACGCAGGTAAATGCCAAACGACGCCTCGCTTGGTGTAAGGAGCGTAAACATTGGACGATTAAATAGTGGAAAAACTTGTGTGGAGTGACGAATCACGGTATACAATGTGGCGATCAGATGGCAGGGTGTGGGTATGGCGAATGCCCGGTGAACGTCATCTGTCAGCGTGTGTAGTGCCAACAGTAAAATTCAGAGGTGGTGGTGTTATGGTGTGGTCGTGTTTTTTTTGGAAGGGGCTTGCACCCCTTGTTGTTTTGCGTGGCGGTCTCACAACGCAGGCCTACATTGATGTTTTAAGCACTTTCTTGCTTCCCACTGTTGAAGAGTAATTCGAGGATGGCGATTACATCTTTCAACACGATCGAGCAACTGTTCATACTGCACGGCCTGTGGCGGAGTGGTTACACGACCATAACATCCCTGTAATGGACTAGCCTGCACAGAGTCCTGACCTGAATCCCATAGAACACCTTTGGGATGTTTTGGAACGCCGACTTCGTGCCAGGCCTCACCGACCAACATCGATACCTCTCCTCAGTTCAGCACTCCGTGAAGAATGGGCTTCCATTCCCCAAGAAAACTTCCAGCATCTGATTGAAAGTATGCCTGCGAGAGTGGAAGCTGTCATCAAGGCTAAGGGTGGGCCAACACCATGTTGAATTCCAGCAGTACCGATAGAGGACGCTATGAACTTGTAAGTCATTTTCAGCCAGGTGTCCGAATACTTTTGATCACGTAGTGGATGTTCCGAAATGCATTTCAAACAGTTTAGTAGTTTTTCTGTAATGCGATCAAAAACAACAGACAACTTCGATTTTGATGCACGGAGAAAATAGATTATGGATTGCCCTCTTCACTTTTAAAACCTGAAGTTTGGGAGGTGTTGGGGGTACTAATTAAAACTAAAATTATTTTCTTAACATTTTGTATTATTCTTTTGTTCTCGAGAGTTGTATTATTTCGACATTCTTTTGATATGTTATCTTCATTAAATTTTAATTTCCTTTATTACGATGTTACATTTAGATGTATTATTTCGACATTCTTTTGTTATGATATTTTCATTAAATTTTAATTTTGTTTATTAAGATGTTACATTTAGATGCTTCTTTTTTCTCACATGAACAAAAGAAAACAAAACTTCTATATTTCACACATAAACAAACTCATAAATACAGTATTATACTACTTATAAAAGAGGTAAAAATATACATGCATACTCTGCATGTTCTAGCAACTAATAACATTGAAACAAAACACAATAAGATATATATGTTACTGTTCTTATGACAACTTTTCCTACTGCACGACGGGTATACGTATATTGCGCAAAGAGAAAATTAATTTGATTTTTTTTTTTTTTTTTTTTGTGCTATGCAAATGTCGCCACAGAGACTGTCAAAATGCTTGAAGTCTCTCGAGGCAGATTGTGATATCTGTCGCTGCGACGTGAACGGATGGAATGTCTGAAAGCGGAACATACCATGTTTTTCCATTTTATTTTTATTTTAATTTTTTCTTTCATTTCTTTTTACTATTATTTAATCCACATTCCATTTACTTAGCTTCCATAGAAACGTTTGCGAAGACATTTTTTCCGGTTTCATGGACCAATGTTACAAAATAGTTGAATAGTTGGATGCGTATTAATGTGGTTATATCTTGAAAAATCTCACACAATAGAATTCACATTCATTTCCATTCAATTAAGAATTGACTTTTTATTTTATGTGAACACTCCGCAGTAGAAGACAACATTCCCTCCGCTAAAGTTCTGTTTTCAATAATTTGGGATTATTTGATGTAATTAACATATATTTTTGTAAGAAAAATAGATACAATAAATAAATATAATGTAAATATAATTTTTGAGTCAGTATGTATTGGTTCGTGTACTCACAATATGTACCTCCAATATCCATTTACTATAATTCATAATTGAGTCTCTTCACACCTCTAAGAGGAGGTACCTTTACTCTTACTTAAGCCTAATCAAATTGTATAAAGCCAAACATAGTCACATATTTAGTTCCAGATATATTTATTGCTGATTACTTCCATATTAACTAATATGATTTACCATGTCAGTAATACAACAACTAATTCACACATACATATTACCTAATTTGAGATATCCAATAACATAATATAAGCTTATATTATCCGAATTACCAAACCATCTTCTTACACACACAATTAAACTTAACTTATTAACAGAGACTATATCCTAACAACGCATAATCAAAATACCCGCATGTGCCATTATTCCGTAACACAACGAATATATTAATAGCCTCAGTCCATGCAAGACGTTAAGCTACGAGTATACATAGTATAAGCCAAGTCAACGCCTAGATACACTGGGATACCGCTTTTCGTGAGATCAGCAAAGTCCAGCAGCACCAGATCTGGTAAGAGAAAAGATAGGCAACCATTCATACTTATCAGCATCATGAGGACAACTGGGGAGCAATTTGAAAGAAAAAAGTAAAAAACTCCGGTGGAAAGGAACCGATGTACTTACAATACATGACCCCAACGGCATGAGTGCCCCAAACCAAATGTTTCCTGAGAGATGTTGAAAATTGTCATTATCTCTACTGGAAACATTTGAAGTTGAAGATTGTAATTTATTCTACTAAGAACATTAGTATTTGAACATTGTCATTCTTTCTACACGAGACATCAGGATTTTGAAGAGATGAATATTTTCTACTGAGAACATTACATAACTTGAAGACTGTCATTCTTTCCACTAGAAACAACGAGATTTTAAATCTTTCTCTTGGAAAATGTTAATATTTGAAAATTGTAAGTGGGAACATTAGATAATTTGAAGATTGCCATTCCTTCTATAGAAACATCAGGATTGTTGAGCATATTACACAATTTGAAGATTATACTTCTTTCTGTTGAGAATGTTAAATTTTGAAGATTGCAGTTCTTTCTGCTGAGAATGTGATATTTGAAGATTGCATTTCTTTCTGCTAAGAATGTGATATTTGAAGACTATAGTTCTTTCTGCTGAGAATGTTACATTTAAAAATTGCAGTTCCTTCTGCTGAGAATGTTATATTTGAAGGTTGTAGTTCTTTCTGTTGAGAATGTTACATTTTGTAGATTGCAGTTCTTTCTGCTGAGAATGTGATATTTGAAGATTATAGTTCTTTCTGCTTAGAATGTTATATTTGAAGATTATAGTTCTTTCTGTTGAGAATGTTACATTTGAAGATTGCATTTCTTTTTGCTAAGAATGTGATATTTGAAGACTATAGTTCTTTCTGCTGAGAATGTTACATTTAAAAATTGCAGTTCCTTCTGCTGAGAATGTTATATTTGAAGGTTGTAGTTCTTTCTGTTGAGAATGTTAAATTTTGAAGATTGCAGTTCTTTCCGCTGAGAATGTGATATTTGAAGATTATAGTTCTTTCTGCTGAGAATGTTATATTTGAAGATTATAGTTCTTTCTGTTGAGAATGTTACATTTGAAGATTGTATTTCTTTCTGCTAAGAATGTGATATTTGAAGACTATAGTTCTTTCTGCTGAGAATGTTACATTTAAAAATTGCAGTTCTTTCTGCTGAGAATGTTATATTTGAAGATTATAGTTCTTTCTGTTGAGAATGTTACATTTGAAGATTGCCTTTCTTTCTGCTAAGAATGTGATATTTGAAGACTATAGTTCTTTCTGCTGAGAATGTTACATTTAAAAATTGCAATTCCTTCTGCTGAGAATGTTATATTTGAAGGTTGTAGTTCTTTCTGCTGAGAATGTTATATTTGAAGATTATATTTCTTTCTGCTGACAATGTTACATTTGAAGATTGCATTTCTTTCTGCTAAGAATGTGATATTTGAAGACTATAGTTCTTTCTGCTAAGAATGTTACATTTAAAAATTGCAGTTCCTTCTGCTGAGAATGTTATATTTGAAGGTTGTAGTTCTTTCTGCTGAGAATGTTATATTTGAAGATTATATTTCTTTCTGCTGACAATGTTACATTTGAAGATTGCATTTCTTTCTGCTAAGAATGTGATATTTGAAGACTATAGTTCTTTCTTCTGAGAATGTTACATTTGAAGATCCCTGTTCTTGCTGCTGAGAATGTTAGATTTGAAGATTATAGCTCTTTTCTTTCTACTGTGAACAATGCATAATTTCAAGATTACCACTCTTTCTACTATCACGATTGGACAACTTGTTTATTGTAGTACTTTTACTCTAAGCATTTTACTTAAGTTTGGTAGTCTAAGCTACTCGTATTACGCATAAACACGGAAAAGAACATGATAAATTTAGTATTGTTCGTGAAATATAAGTTGTATTTTAAGAAAGAGCAATGCATTTCAACCAATCTACCGTTGCTAGACAACCAGAAGTCCTATTATAAAACGACAATATCTTCTTCGAACTACCCTATTTCCCCCCTTATTTTCTTAGAAAATGATTCCCATTCTTATCGCCATAGCAACAAATTCTATTCTCGTAGTGGAACAAAACGTTTTGAATGAAAGAAAGTTTCAACAGAAGACTCAAACTCACAAAACTCTGAAACTCAATTGTGTAATATTTTCTCTCGCTTTTCAATCTGTTCAGGTCTCTTCGTATTGTGTTTAAGTAAGAATGAAATTGGAGGCAAAAGATAGAATGTTTAGATTCGAATGCATCATTACTAACGCAAGTTTCTAGTATTATCTGCTGAAAAGAAAGATCCTAAAAATGTCATAAAAAACATATGAAAAGAGAGAACTGAAATTTGTTTATCTACGAACCCGCTTTGGCACTTAATTCTCAATAACTACGCAGTACTAATACTACAACCATTCTATAACGTTACTTCGAATTTCATTGTGTAACTATAGTAGCAAAACAAGCGAGTTTGGTTTTACATAGTGAGACTACAGTAGCTTTCCAAATTATGAGAATCCAATAAGTAAACCGGAAGTGGTAGATCTTTCACTTCCGGTTGAAATAATGCAGTGTCTTCTCGACCTTGTTAGGTCACGTCACAGCCTTCTTTGTCGAGTATACCTGCGGCACACTAATTTACTTTTTATTTTGTGAAAATAAATGGAATTAAATTTTTAGTTTAATGTTTGACGTTCATGCCCTTTAGGCTAAAAGAGACGAGTGATTTAATGAAAGTGAATGATTGTAAAATTACACTTTTTGTGCCCTCTTACCCGGGACCATGTGCACAAAAGACACTTGCGCTGGTCACTAGACCAACGGGGAAGGCTCTACTAACGTATGAGTTGGCAACAATACGTGAGACAGCTAGACGAACAATTCACACAGTTGTCTACAAGCGTTATCAGGAGTTCCACAAGGCTCCAACCTAGGTCCTTTGTTATTTCTATTATTTATCAACGATCTACCAGATCATATACCCAACAGTAAAAAAATATTGTTCGCTGATGATCTCAAAGTATAAGCCAAAATAAAATCTGTGCATAATTGTCTTGATTTAGAACATTTCTTAGAGAGTATTGTGAACTGGTGCTCATTTAGTAAACTTGGAGTAAACATTAATAAATGTAACAAAAACACCCTTAAATATGATTATAAACTTAGTAATACTTCTATAAGCTTACCTAATAAGATCTAGGTGTTACATTTGACCCGAAACTAATGTTCATTAAATACATCGAAATTTTATTCATGATGCTTTTAAAATATTAGTATTCATAAAAAGAAGTGATAAAAACTTCAGTAATATTGCAACACTCTTGAAAATGTATTACTCATAAGTACGTTGCAAGCTGGAATATGCTGTTGTAATTTGGAATCCCTCATAACAAAAATATCGCCAACAAATTGAAAAAGTTCAATCAAAATTTCTTTAGATATTTGATATACAAAGTAACTAGATATTTCTTTAGATATTTGATATACAAAGTAACTAGATATTTCTTTAGATATTTGATATACAAATTAACTAGGTATTTCTTTAGATATTTGATATACAAATTAACTAGGTATTTCTTTAGATATTTGATATACAAAGTAACTAGATATTTCTTTAGATATTTGATATACAAATTAACTAGGTATTTCTTTAGATATTTGATATACAAATTAACTAGGTATTTCTTTAGATATTTGATATACAAAGTAACTAGATATTTCTTTAGATATTTGATATACAAAGTAACTAGATATTTCTTTAGATATTTGATATACAAAGTAACCAGATATTTCTTTAGATATTTGATATACAAAGTAACTAGGTATTTCTTTAGATATTTGATATACAAAGTAACTAGATATTTCTTTAGATATTTGATATACAAAGTAACTAGATATTTCTTTAGATATTTGATATACAAATTAACTAGGTATTTCTTTAGATATTTGATATACAAATTAACTAGGTATTTCTTTAGATATTTGATATACAAAGTAACTAGATATTTCTTTAGATATTTGATATACAAATTAACTAGGTATTTCTTTAGATATTTGATATACAAATTAACTAGGTATTTCTTTAGATATTTGATATACAAAGTAACTAGATATTTCTTTAGATATTTGATATACAAAGTAACTAGATATTTCTTTAGATATTTGATATACAAAGTAACCAGATATTTCTTTAGATATTTGATATACAAAGTAACTAGGTATTTCTTTAGATATTTGATATACAAAGTAACTAGGTATTTCTTTAGATATTTGATATACAAAGTAACTAGGTATTTCTTTAGATATTTGATATACAAAGTAACTAGATATTTCTTTAGATATTTGATATACAAAGTAACCAGATATTTCTTTAGATATTTGATATACAAAGTAACTAGGTATTTCTTTAGATATTTGATATACAAAGTAACTAGGTATTTCTTTAGATATTTGATATACAAAGTAACTAGGTATTTCTTTAGATATTTGATATACAAAGTAACTAGGTATTTCTTTAGATATTTGATATACAAAGTAACTAGGTATTTCTTTAGATATTTGATATACGAAGTAACTAGGTATTTTTTTTAGATATTTGATATACAAAGTAACTGGAATATATACCTCACCTGAGAACCACAGTATACTGGTAGACAATTTTAAAATTTATTCATTAGTCGCACGAGTCGAGTCGAGACAGAATTTTCCTGCAAAAATTCGAGTCGAGATACAGCTCTTCCCATAGAAAAATATACGTTTTTCGAGTCGAGACATCACTTTTACAGCACATTTTCGAGACGAGACAGCCTTAAATCTTGTCTCGTGCGCATCCATATTCATTAAAACAAAAGTGTAATATTACCGATCTGGTATTCTTAAAAGACATTTCAAAATTAATTCAATTGTTCAAACTTTATATCTTCATTATACTTCCATGTTCCTTTAGTTAGAAATAGAACCAATAATACAGGTCTCTTCTATTACAAAAAGCTTTCTGGTGGACAAACATCGTGCTCGTGAGTTTTCTCGGAGTTCTCCCGTTTCCTCCCACTTCTTCATTCCACAATTTCATTCATTTCTTATCTTCACCGTCTCTTTTAGCCTCACCTGCATAACCGTGGGAGGACGTAAAACTCAAAGATTTCATTTCATTTTCTATTACAAAAAGTTTAGGACCAGATAATGCTGAAGTCACCAAGCTGGAGTATATGTTCTGTCTACAACAAATTATGTCAAAAACATGGTAAAATTAATATATGCACAATGTCTTGTAAAGCACTAAAAAAAAACTGTTGTAACAATGGATTGTGATATTTCAACACTCTAATTGGGCATCTGCTTGTTGATAAATAAATAAATTTGTTATCAATTCCAAAACAAACTGATCTATTGTGCACAAAATGATAAGCTTGAACTTCTAAGTAACTAATGTCTATTCTTGACCATCTCTGAAAATATAAAGATTTTCAGGCCCTTGTAGTATTTTCTTGTTTCTTTCTTTTAAAATTTATGAATTACACTATTTATTTATTTTTCACCTTCATTGTCACATTGTGTTGAAAATTTACTGCAAGCACACACGAATCTCGCAGCATACTAATTGAGAACCACTCCAATAGATAATTAAAGAGTCTTCACTACAGCGAAATTAAACTACTGCTAGTTTTAGAGTTTTTCTGTAATATCTTTTAAACATATAAAAAATATTCGAAAAACAGAAACGTAGTGAACTAGACAATATTATTTTGCATGTGATATCGTTATCACAACTCATCTATCTGCTTGGGATCCCGGGTTCGAACCCAGCCTCCGCCAAGTGAACTTTGTGGTGGACAAACACCGTGTGAGTGGGTTTTCTCGGGGTTCTCCCGTTTCCTCCCACTTTCTTCATTCCACCATTTCATTCATTACTCATCATTACCGTCTCCTTTAGCCTCACCAACATAACCATGGGACGTAAAACTCAAAGATTTCATTCTTTTCTAAAATTAGCGGTAGTTTAATTTCGCTATAGTGAAAACCCTTAAGGTCTCAGATGGAATATTTTCCTGAGAAATCGAACTTATAGGAATGAAAAAATGTCAAACTTATCGTTGTTTTTGCTCTTAAAAGATCATCAAGATTAATATTAGGAATTAGATTTCTGAACTTTCGGCATCTATGACCATGTTACCCCATCATATACTAAACTATCAACATATATACATATGTTGATCCTATTATTATCAAGGATATTATAAAGTAGAGGATCTGCCCATATGTATCTTCATACTCAATGAAGCCAAAAAGCAATCGAGCATCGACACGCCTGATTGGCTACTCTCGTTTCCGTTATCGTCTGATTGACTACTTTCATTTCTGCCATGAATGATGACTCAAAACATTGCGATCTTATTAAGCGCACTAGGCAGAGTGGGGATGACTAAACAGTGATGTATGGCTTCGAGATTTTGCTGTAAAGGCAGATCCTCTATTTTATAACATCCTTGCAGGCCGGTAGCCAGTCCAAAAATGTAAGGGGGTGGTAGAAGTTGGGGTGGAGCCATGTTATAGTCCATCACCATATTATAGTTCATTTGCAAGCCTACCGTGAAAATTTTTTGGGGATCAGTAAGAATTTTGGGGGTCTCGGCCCCTCTACACTTCCCTTGGATACGGGACTGCATCCTTGATTATTATCTTCATGATTGATTTTCTTGTTAAATATTGAAATGCAAGACGATAAAAGAAAAAGAGAAATAAATATTGCTCAATAGAAAACATGAAACAGCTTTATCTACAAAACTTTCTTTTTTCAGAAACAAATTAAAATCAAACACGAAAATTGGTTTGCTTCTTTTTCTAGATCTTTTTTAACGAAGAAATGAAGTGGTTCTTCAGATGGTCCCATCTTTTATGCATTACCTCACTAATGATCTCTATGTTTTTACATGAGAAGTATACTTTAATTGACACGTACAGAACAGAAGAGTATATACATATATTTACATGCAAATTTCAACAAAACTCAGTCCACAATGTTAGTAATGTGTTTTTCTTCTAATGAAAAAGACCTGCTATATTGTTGATGATGATAATACTGATGAAACACAAGATGATTTCTGTAGTTCTACACTTGGAATTAAACCTCAAATTAGATATAGAAACACATCCTAATTCGCACATACACACACACACACACACACACATACATACACAGGCAGAAAGACGAAACAAGATGCTTGGTTTGGCTGTATGAATTGCAAATGAAAATTCCTTATGCTTTCAGTAGTAGCTGCTAGAATGTAATGTTTACAACTGCCGTGGCGTGTCCTCAAGCAATGGCGAGAAACTTTCTTTGAATAAAACATAGCTGCGAGAACACCGAAAGTTGTGGGTTTTGTGTAGTTTAAGCTAATATGCATAAAATGCAAGACACAAGATCAACACAGAATTAAACACAAATTTTGTTGGCAAAATAGTTCATTTGTGAGTTGTTACAAGTTTTTGAGTTTGTGGTAACCCAACCGTTGTGTCAGGAAATGAAAAAAAAGAAAAAAAAAAAAAAGAAAGAAAACAAAATTGTTTTTCCTAACTCAGAGCTCTACTTTGATGTCAGTTGTTTATGTTTTATAAGTTACGTAGATGGTTCATTTTAAAATATACCGTATCTACTCAAATATAAGCACCCCTCTAGAAATTTAGGACCTTATGCAGAATCTTCTGATGCGTGATTATTGCCATACTAAAGAGTTCGACTAATACATGTTTCTTCCAGTAGCCAGGCCTTTAGTATGAAGCTAAATATAGGTCAAAACGACTCTGCATAAGGCCCTTAATGTCTGTTGTAAGAATCTGTTTAATATGAGGATATATACAGCCCTGTACGATCCCATGGAGAGTTAGGTACAGTGTTGCCACAGTCCTAGATCTGAAGTGGGCTGAAAAATAGTACCAAATTGAAACAAAAAAGGGCCAAATTCATTATTTTATACCAGCGCGATATATGGCACTATAACACGAAAATAAAAGAGGTAAAATTCTAGAATACTTTTTCCCCCCTGTTCCAAGAGTAAATCAAGTACCCCTTTTAAAAATTACTTTTTAAAAACATCCAAATAGGAGAATCCGAACAAACTTGGTGTAGAATCCTTGAAACGACACATAATTTATACTTACTTGAGCACACACTGGTCTTCTTCAGAATATTCAACACTTGATTCATTTTTTTTTTTTTTTTTTTAAGATTTCAAGCTAAAATTTCTCGTCTCCTTCATGCACCGATCTAGCGTTGATTTCCAGTACGAATATTCCAAACAAAGTTTGTAGCGTTATGCGGTACAACGTCACTGAATGAATATTCAACAGCATTTTTTAAGAGTCCAACACACTGTATGAGTAACGTAAGAAGTAAGAAAAATCTTACTGACATTTATGAAAATGTGACAAGTATTTGTTAAATGGTGCTGAGTTGGGTAGAATTGTACCAACTTTTTCACAAAAGGAGCTGAAAATGCCAGCGTGGTACCAACGGGCCGATGAATGACAAAAAGGGCTGAATTTGGTACAATTGTACCAAGTGTGGCAACACTGGTTAGATAGTACCTTTATTACATGGGCACCCAGAGCACTTTATCTTGTGGAGTACAAGGCTTGGGGGGAGGTCCAATACTAGAAGTCACAATGTTTATGTAGTATAGGACTAGTGTTATTCTACACTCGGAAAGACAACAAGTAATAAGAACTGCCACGG
Organism: Thermobia domestica; assembly: GCF_964235325.1. Lineage (NCBI taxonomy): Eukaryota > Metazoa > Arthropoda > Insecta > Zygentoma > Lepismatidae > Thermobia > Thermobia domestica. The sequence goes on from NC_137464.1 coordinate 23,837,675, forward strand.
ACGCATGCAGGGGTTGGGTCTTGGAGCTCCGGATTTTCCGATGAAATCCAGACTTTTCTGTAAATTTACTCCAATTTTAGGGATAACTTTACAAATTTTAATATAGTTTGAATCCCCTCTTCCGAAAAGCTTTATACCCCCCCTGAGTACATCTTTGAGGTCTGCCACATACATTCTCACTAAAATGATAGAACTAGACTGTTTTTATAAGTGGAGTACATGTGAAGTGTAAAATCAAATCTTTATACTGCATCAAATATAGTTTTATTAAGAGGGTGTACAAATGTATGTACTGCTACAATTTTTTAAAGAGGCTTTCGGTTCCATTAATAATGTCTAAAAACAGCTTTCTAACGTCTTCTCATTCGGTTTCCGTTCGACGCACCTAATTCTTTCCATTCTTCTTCACACCCACATTTCGAAAGCTTCCAGTCCTTTTTCATCATCGAAGCATTTTATAAGTCTTTTTCCTCAACTCTTTATTCAACGTCTCACAAATTAGTTTTTTCTTCCTCCTAAAGGCTTCTTTCGCCATTCCTATCCTTGGTTCTATTAAGAAAAGGAAGAGAAACTGGTTGAGACGTTGGATGAGAAGGAACTGTATTATGAAGGACATGCTAGAGAGTATGGTGGCAGGAAAGAGAGGGAGAGGGCGAAGAAGACTACAATTAGTGGACGATATCAAAACAGAGAAATCATACGTGTAGACGAAGAGGTTAGCGGAAGACCGTAGAGTACGGAAGCTTCTCAGTTGCAGCAAGTGACCTGCCAATAATGGCAGAAAAGCTATGATGATGTGATTATAAGCTAAGTGTTTTCCAAGAATTTTAAGCCAAATATTTTGAACAAAGGGACGGTTATATTAGATTTTATGACTTTTTGTTTAACGCGCCTTTCGGCATTGAGATTATATGGGACATAGAGCTACAGCTTCAAGTGGGATCGGAACTATATGAGCCCCAACCGGGAATTGAAGCGGAGCCTACAAGGAAATGCGCTTCGCTAATCGCTTAGCCATGAGGGAGCTCGGCTTAGATTTGCGAGAATACGATATTTAACATAACAAAACGGATAGAAAACTTGTACCAGTCGTATTTGTCTGTTCAGCTGTTGTCTAAGTTAAAAAGTATTTAACTGAACGTGTCTAGTTTTTGTTATAAAGTAACCAAAATTCAATAATAATTTTAACTTTTATTTTGAAAATTGTGTAAAAAAGAAGCTTTAAACAACTTAGCTTTATTTATTTATACATGTTTCTGGATATTACCGACATCTGTAGCCTTAAGTCAGTCACGTATGAGGGAAGACGTCCCTCAGCGAGCACACTAGGGGAAGGAGGAAGGAAGGAAGTGGCATAGGAACAGTATGTTGGGTACCATTCCGGAATTTCCGTGATGCGATAGTTCTTCCCAAGACATCCATCTCCCAGTGACCAGAATAAGGGACATACTATTTTACCTCCGGAACAATATTTTGATCTGCGAAAACCATTGTACATACATTATCTTTCTTCTGACAGCAAACTAGAGAAAACCAAGAGTAGTGGTTTCCTGTTGCCTTCCACCCCGCAGTATCGAAGCCTTTAAAGTCATTCTGACTACGCCGGGGTCTAATGCCCGAGTTGCCGAACTATTTCTAGCCGTTTTTGCTAATATTGAAAAAATAGGTAAATGTACTACTTCCGGTTTAGGGAGTATATGGTACCCATCCACGGGACGCTGAACTAAAAAAATCTTAGTATAGAATTCATGACCAATCAGATTTTTAATACCCCTTAAACTATAAGTAGTAAAAGAGATAAAGACGGCGATGAAATCTATTCTTGGGACACTGAATCCGTAAATGCTGATTCACACAAGGGTGCCGTACTCATGCCGTACTCCTGCCATGCTCCGTCCGTGCAACGGCCTCGACCATTTACACCTACTATGCCGTGCCGTACCGTTGCTGTTTTCTACACCATTTTCCAAGATAGATTGCTAGAAGGAAGACGTTGTTCGTGTGCTTCGTGTCAATTCATGTGCTCCAAAGAAAGCCGAAGGATTGCGGCCGACGAGTCACGACCATGGTTTCTCTTTAAGGCGGCCTTTCTGTCCACGGTATGAGAACGACACATCATGTATGAATGAATGTTAAAAGAACACATTTCTCGCTTCTCCGTGTTTTCTCTGTTCTAATATCAGTCGACTTCCAGACAAACAGATAAGCAGACAAAAGAAAGAGTTTTATAAGTTTTTCTATTATTATCGTATGTAGCAGACATGTGCAAGTTGGAACATGTGCAGGCAGCAGGCATGTGCAAGTTGCAAGTTGGCATGTGCAGTAAGACCAAGACCAAGTTGCATTCGCAGGCATGTGCAAGTTGGGCCGTAAGAGACAATGTACAAACATTTTCACAAGAATTGAATAGTCATATTTAATTTATGAAATTGTTCGTCATACACTAACAGAAAAACTGTTATAAAGGTAACCAAAATATTTACTTACTAAAGAAAAGCAGGAAACATGTATTTATTTAGCATTTTAGTGGAACACTTGACCAGTCTGCCAACGTTTGTTGCTACACTCTACACTGGGGGATATTTTCAAGGTGCACATCAGTTATGGAAGAAAAACTTTAAATAGTGACGAGCGAAAGAGTCTTGGTCTTATAATAAAGGTCATCGCCTATGTTGTACACCATCATCATACTTACACGAAGGTAAACTATATTACATTTAGAAACATACATTGTATTTCCGTTACTATTGGCGCATTGTAGAATTCATTATCCCTTATATCCAGAGTAAAATTTACCTATGTTTACCTATGAGAAGCATAAGGTTTCTTAAAAGCAAGACTTGTAAGACTCTTGCAAGCAAGACCAATACCAAGACCAAGACTGGATGTGCAAGATCAAGACCAAGGATTCCAGTGCAAGACCATCACCAAGACTGGATGTGCAAGACCAAGATCAAGGATTCCAGTGCAAGCGCAAGACCAAGACTGGATGTGCAAGACAAAGACCAAGGATTCCAGTGTAAGACCAAGACCAAGACTGGATGTACAAGACCAAGACCAAGACTGGATGTGCAAGGCCAAGACCAAGGATTCCAGTGCAAGAGCAAGACCAAGACTGGATGTGCAAGACCAAGACCAAGGATTCCAGTGTAAGACCAAGACCAAGACTGGATGTACAAGACCAAGACCAAGACTGGATGTGCAAGACCAAGACCAAGACTGGATGTGCAAGACCAAGACCAAGGATTCCAGTGCAAGACCAAGATCAAGAGTGAATGTGCAAGACCAAGACCACCTGTATTTGTTCATCACTAACTTTAAACTCAGTTTAAGATATCATGTAAGAAATTCATTTCCAATAATAGATCAGGCGGGCCGGATTAAACGACTCAGTGGGCACGGGGCGGCCCAGGGGTCGGCTGTAGCACATGGCTGGTATATTGTATAGTTTGGAAGTCGAAAACTCTTGCACAAAAGTAAGCTGCTGTAAATACAAATAAAATCAGAGAACGAATGGTACAGAGAAACTGCAAGATTAGAGGCAGACAAAATGCGAGAACAGAGACAGAAAATGTGAGAATATTGAGCGAGAGAGAGAGAGAGAGAAAGGAGGTTGAAAGAGATAGAGAAAAGAAAGAAAGATGGTGTATAGGATCCAGCAGTTGAAGTGGCAGGAGGCAGCCATTTATGTTTTCCGCAATGTTGTTCAGGAAACATTTAATTAGAGTGACTGTCCGTTGAGGAAACTTCATTAGGCTTTCAAACTTGATGAGAGACAGTCGTTCCAGATCGTAAGAGCATCAAACGCCTTGCGTTTTCTTCAGCGCCATAGGAGTCCTAACCCAAGAAATAGCAACACCAAAAGATTGAAGAGGGAGACGAAAAGGGGGAACACAACGTAATGTTCTTCCCACTCAAAATTAATCTGATTTTGAAGTTTCCTTTTCCTTTACTCCCATCAACCCCTCTCTTCTGCCATCTTTTTTGCCAACAAAGTTTGACAAGAAATTGTCTTCGTCTAAACGGATTACTTCAGCAACTACATATAAGTATTTTAGGAGCAGAAAAAGTGTTTTTTTATTTCATTACAACAAAAACCATTTTTCATTTTTTCCTTCCTCTACTGGGTTCTTCCTGTTTTGTCTTATATGATTCCGTTATGGAAGGAATTTTGGATTTTTGGGAGGTTCTAACGAACTACTTAACAACGGAAGAGACAAAGGAAGCTTTGTTTACGAAATTAATTAGCCAAATATGATTATCTTTTTTAAAAAATAAATTTAAAAAAAGTGTTTGTGAGTTTCTTAGTGTTTGCTAAGCTTTCTTGGAATTTCTGATTAAGCTTAATATAATAGGATTCACGAAAGTTAAGTGTAACATCGATAAATAACCAACCACGAAAGAATTAATTAACAACGGAATAAAATAAAATTCTACCATGACTGAGAAAAATCCGTTATTCAGACAGCGATATATTGTACAAATATACGGAATTTATAAGTTTACTACGGAAAACTGTACGGAGCATACACTATCCATATGCTATACATGCACTGCCTTTTTCCCCACTTACATCATGCTACTGCAGGGTGTCTTTCTTTGACACACTGAAAAAAATTGTATGTGGCGTACGTAAAATCGTATGTTACATTTGTAAATCTTATAGTTTTTGGACTTAACGTACAGCAAACGTGTAAATGAAAACGCATGTTTTATAATACTTTCTGTATGAGTGTTCCATCTGTATGTACTTTCCGTATGAAACAATATAGGCAGTCAGGATCTCCATACAAATGGACGTATATAACATATAGCTGAGGAATGTAACCATAAGTATATGCATGTGATATACGGAAAACAAGACATTCTGCAACGGCATGATGTAACATCTAAGGGTAGTGCTGATGTAGCATACGGATAACGTATGCTCCGTACTGATTTCTGTAGTAAGTTAAAGGATTTCATATATTTGTACAATATACCGCTGTCCGGAGAACTGATTTTTCTCAGTGCAGTCTTCCATATATTACATATCTATACATATGTTACATACGTCAGCTGTATGTTATATACGTGCATCTCTATGTGAAGTCCTTGCCGCCTACATACAATTCTTTGTTTCAAACAGAAAGTATGTACATAGTAAAAGATGGTTGTGTTAATTCAACTCAATTTTAACACAAGGCAGTGGTTTCAGCGTGACTACCACTATGCGGTGTTAGTTCAACACATACCCCGCGGTGTTGGCGTTTAACACAGGGGGTGTGCTACGTCTTTAACACACAACCGGTGTTGAGCCGTGCCGTAAGCGTTAACGAACCACAAAATTATTCCCTCAAAATATGTTAAATCACCTATATGTGTAACGTGTTTACATTATGCTGAGTCTAAAAAAAAAAAACAAAAAAAAAACACTTTAAACAAGTAAAAACATTTGCTCCAGTGGCGGGTGGAGGCCCCGAACCACCAACCTTTCGATTACTAGCCGCGTGCTCTTCCGACTTGGCCACGGAGGCGACGAAAAACACGTCGCTCGTGGAGGGATAAATTCTTGAGGTCTTTTGAATTTGGCTAATCAGAGTGCTCCTTTAAGCCGTGTATATTCGACGATAACCGTTTCGGATAAGATAAAATCGGCTCGCCATGTAATTTTATAGCAAAATGACAACTGTCTATTTACTTTATTTTATAGTTCTTCCATATTCACTTTCAAATGATCGGCGACAGTTGCCATCTAATAAAGGTTGATGCGTTTCTTGCTTCTAGTACACAATCGCTTAGAAAAAGAAGCAATAAATGCATTAAATGTGGAAGATGAAATTTTGCGTATATTTGGATTTGTTTAAGTATTTCATTCTACTGCGTTTGTCTGTAGTTTCAATTCATAAGCCTTTATAATTAGATGCCCAACATATTTGGCAATCACGCAGAAAACAACACTGAATATTCTACACTTGTGTTAATTTAACACACAAGTTGTGTGTCATTTCAACTACCGGCATTTAACACACAACTCCAAATGGAGAGTGAGTTGTTCTAACCATTTGTTTGTGTTATATTTTAACACAATCTTAACACATAGGCATGTCGGTGAAATAACACGATTTTCTACAATGTACAGATGGAACACTTATACTCAAAGTATTATAAAATATGCACTTTCAGTTATACGTTTTGTGCAGGATGTTACACGTAATTGTAAGTTAAGTCCAAAAACTACAGAATTTACGCATGTAACCTACGTTTTCACATACGTTACATACTTTTTTTCTTGCAGTATTATTAACGTTTAACGAGTAAGAAATTCAAGGACGAGACAAGTACAAATGGATAGACCTTGTCAAGCTGAACAAAATGATTTGGTTCAGTATAACCCTCATACTGTACAAAATATACCCCCCATCAAACTTTAAACCATAACGTTCACATCACACCACAGTACACAAAGTGGTTAATGAGTATATCACAAAGTTAAGATTAACTCTTGCACTTTAATTTTTTTGCTTAATTATAGTCCAAAAGATAAACTATTTATCCACCAATAGATCACATGTAGAGATGAACCAAATGAAATGGTTGAGGGTAGGCACGTATACAGGGTGGGGGTCCAAATTCAAATATATGAGGAAAAACTATATTTAAAAATTTCTGAAATCACCCCTAAAACTTAGACTAAATTTACAGAAAAGCCCGGATTTCAGAGAATCCAGACCCCTAGGACACACCCTTTGGGTGTGTTTTTGCTTCAATGTAAGTTTTCTTTCGTAATTTTTTTTTGGGAGGGGAGGGGGAGGAGAATAGGATCAATATTAACAGAGCAAAATCATATCCACGAAGAAATTAACGCAAGGAATTCATGTTATTATTCATTTCAAAATCTTTTGTCGTCGCGAATTCCGTAGAGAAACTTGAAGCTTACAAATATTTAAAATGATAATCATGCCTATTGTGCTGTATGGTTGCGAAACACGGTCGCTTACTCTGAGGGAAGAACTTGGACTGAAAGTATTTGAGAATAAAATCCTGTGACGAATATTCGGATCCAAGAGGAACGGGAACGGGGAATAGCGGAAACTTTATAACAAGGAACTGCATAATTTATACGGTTTACCAAACATTGTTAGGGCCATCAAGTCTAGGAGACTCAAGTTGGTGGATCATGTAGCCAGAATGGAAGAAAGTAGGAACGCTTTAGAAGTTTTAATTGGAAATCCGATCAGAAAACGACCATTAAGAAGACCTAGGCGCAGATGGAGGGAATAATATTAAGATAGATCTCGCAGAAATAGGAATAAAAGTAGAAATTGGATCCAGTTGCTTAAGGACAGAAGTCAATGGACAGCTTTTGTGAACGCCGCTTTAACCTTCAGGTTCCATAGGCTATAGAATTAAAATGGCGTGACAAACATTTTGGCATTTGAAGGCGGCGCTCCAAGTTCCCTTTAAATGCTGCTATCAAACGAGAGGCCAGCGGTATTGCCACGTTTATTTTGTACATATTCACTTCAGTCTATTCCCTGCCACCTGATCGCGCTGTAGTTCGTCTGCTTAACCAATTCATAGTCGCACTCCTTTACCACTTGGCAACGTCGCGTCAGACCTTGCGTTTTATTCGTTTAGCTGAAATACCAAGATGTTTGCCACAGGCTTTAGATAGTATATTTTTTTTTTAGTGTAATGATGCCAGAAACAAATTTATCTTTTTAAGAATACTTTTGATAATTTTGAAGTGAATTTAATTAATTTTACATCCATGTCTTAGATCAACACATTGTAAATTTACTCTCCAGTCAGTCTAAATTGAATATGGACCAGCAGATTAAATTATTAGAAGCACGTGTGCCCTTCCCGGGAACCGAATTCGAATCTCCTGTAGGAAAGGCGAGTACCTTAATCGTGTTGTTACAACGATGTCGCGAAAGAAGTTATAGTTGTAATGATAATTTTTAATCTTACACAATCTTTCGGCATTAAAAATCAGTACAAATTTTTACGGTTACGGTCGGATTAAGGTTCGCGTACCACAGATTGGAAAACGCCACCTTAAAGATAAAGGAATTATGAGAAAAAAAGGGGGAGAAAAAGGTGTTAGTGTAGTTTGAAACAGAGTCCAAGACAGAGCCAATTGGATGAAACTGCTTGCGTAGTCGTTTTGGGATTTATCAAAGGAACAGAGGAAAACGGATGCTGTGAACTACCTACCATCTCATTTGGAACACTTCCAAAATCTGTTCCTTTTATCTTTTCTTTTAATTTTTTGAAATTTTCTTTTTATTCCGGATGACATCTTTCAATAGAAGATTACTACATTTTTGACATATAGTTTAATATTCAATAAATAAGAAAAAATATGTTACAGAAAAGTTTTTCTTATATGATTAATATTTTTATAGTTTTGAGTTCTTGAGAACGCAAATCAATGGTATATATGTACCACATAAGCTAGGCACTGAACTTGCCGAGTTTCTTCTAAGCTCTTCAAGCTACGTATTATTGTTCCTAAATATGTGCTGTTTTCCAGATATTATAGTCTGATAGACGTCTTTCAAAATTACTTGCAAAAATATTTGTTGAAGTCTAATTACATTTCGCGTTTTCAAATACTTAGAATTTAAACTAATTAAATAAAATGAAAAGCCAATTTAGAAATAATCAAATTAATTATTCACTGATTTTTTTTCACATTATGCTCATATTCAAGGGCGCACCCACGTGAAGGGTCCACCGGGACTGGACCCCTCCCCAAAAAAACTTGGTAAGTCGACATATAATTTGAACACTTTTTTCAATAAAGCTATACAAGTTTAGCCGAGAAATTATTGATGTAGCCTTAAAATTTTGACATTATTCTTAATTTGTACTTTTTCTTTCTTTATAAAAACAATGTAGTTCGATAACTTTTTTTTTTTTTTTTTTTTTTTTTTTTTTGAGAATACAGAGGCAGCACTTAACAATTACTTATCGCTTCTTCGGGTGTAGAGTAACAACAGTTCAATACTTTACACGTAATGTCTCGTAGTATGGAGCGCCCCCCAAAGTATGGACTCCCCTTGGACCACTCTCTAGGAAATCTCTAGATCTGAGTGCGCACCTTCTGGTATTATGTTTTCGTTTAGTTTTGTTTAATAAATACCGGTACAAGGATCATTCAATAGAAAATACCGGATTCTTTTTAAAGAATCTATTCCGAGAATGGAATACAGCACTTATTTACTTTTCAACGTAATCCGCCTCAAGTTCTATGCACTTACGCCAGCGCTGGACAAGCTTCTCAATTTCATGTGCAAAGAATTGTTGGGGGCGTGTGTGTAACCAGTTATACAGTGCTGCTTGGACCTCCTCATCATCAGCGAACCTTGTTTTTTGGTAGCCACCTGGCTCACTCTTTCTTGAACATCAGTACGTCATGAACAATATGATGGGCTGATCCGACACTAATGTTAATATTTCCTGTAATGTTACTCCCCGTAATACGCCTGTCTTCCCGTATCAACTATCGCAAATTTGTTCTCCGTGACTGCACAGACAGAGCGTCCTGGGTGTGACGAATCTTCAACACTTGTTAAACTCCGTTTGAACTTATTTGCCCAATCGTACAGTTGTGTTCGACTCAAACAACGTTCACCACATTACACTGCCATCCGAAGGCGAATTTCGATTGGTTTCAACTTTTCAGCCAATAGAAATCTAATGACTCCGCTGCTACACGTTGCTGCAATCTTTTAAGGGTGCCGCCATCTTTTTTCACTGATTCCCAGCATCCCGTTCGTGAGGCAGGCGTGCAAGGCCTATCTTATGATAGTTTTAGGACACCACCAATAAAATAACAAAAAGTCACAAACATTGTCGAACTTTTGCATTTTTTATACAACTTTTCCGGTAATTTATTGAATGGACTCGTACATTCGTATACATTAATAAGAATGCCAGGATATCAGCATGATATCAGAAAAATCTATCAGCATTTCAGACATGATATTCTATTAATGCACTTCGCATTTGAATGTCTAGCACCTCCCATGTGAAGAGTAACTATAACGGCACATAAAGATAATGACGATACATATACCATATTATGTATAAAATAGACTCTTAATGACATCTCTTAGTCTATTGTTGATTTAAAAAATGGCTTTGTTGATTCCACACTGGTCCTATTTTACCCAAGTTGTGTTAAATTAAAAAAAAAAAACTCCATCGCACTTTGAAGAATGTGTTAAAATGATAGTCGTTGAATCAAATACCTGGCATGATGAGGAATCGTTTTAGTAACACATCATTGGTGTTGTTTTATATACAATTGCCAGACAACTACTTCTATATAAAAAACATTTTCTTTCTTATTAAACGGGCGTAACCTTTATGACGGATAATAAAAAGTTACTTAAATTATTTATAAGTAGTTACGAATAACGAAATACAGTTGGCGACCAAGAGGGATATAGTGAATGTACGAACAACAGATGGCGACACTTCTACTCATGTCAGCAAATTTATATGCTCACTAAATTATTTTCATGAAAGATTACAGGACATATAATATGTTCTTAGTTACTTGGTATAATGATGCATTAAAGGTATTAGGATGCTTACATTGTGGTACTGCTTCTCCTGACTAGAATATATCGCAATGTTACATAAAACCCAAAGAGACGCTAATCTCAAATTTAAATCAAATCAAATACTTTTTTCACCTTACTCTTTTATTTAGAGGTTCAGCGTCTACATAAATAAGCTAATTAGATATTTCTTTATATTTGTGAATTAACACATTTTGAACAGCAGCGGTGGCTCAGTACAAGCGCATCTTTGGTGCTTGGAATTCATGGTTCTAGCCCAGCTCCCACTAAGTGGATTTTGTGGTGGACAAACACCACACCGGTGTGTGGGTTTTCTCTAGATTATCCCGTTTCCTCCCACTATCTTTATTCCATCATTATCCATCTTACAACCACTGTGTTCCTTAGCCTAGGTGCACAACGTGGAACGTTAAACTAAACTAAAATAAATTATTCCCGTAGATTTCTTAAATAGTAGCTCTATATTCTCAATTTGTACCAATATTTTCTTACTAGACCCTCTCGATTATTCTTGCGCGAATTATTCGGTTTATGGACTCATACACAGTATATTATTATTATTATTATTATTATTATTATTATTATTATTATTATTATTATTATTATTATTATTATTATTATTATTATTATTATTTCGCTTTTACGTCCCACATTTATGAAGGGCTAAAGGAGATATTATTATTACTCACTGTAGGTGTTCCAAAGATTAAAACAACATGAAATTTCGAATACGCATAAACAAAATTTGAACAACTTGGAACGCATGTATCTTAAAAAGTACAACCGAAAGGCAACTTTAATATAAATTCTATACTAGATATAATAAGCGAACCAAGCTGGAAAAGTTTACGTAAGATAAGAGCTCCTTCGTGGCTAAGTGGTTAGCGTACGCGCCTTTGGCATGGGAAACCCGGTTCGATTCTCTACGTGAGCTCATGTGGTTCGAATTCCACGTTAATCCACGTTCCTCGGTTTCACGTTTAATAGCCTCGCTGCTGAAAGGGACGTTAAACTCAAATTCAGCTCAATCAACTCAGCTTATGTAAACTAAATTTAACATTTTAAATTGCAATACAATAATGTATTTAATTGGGAATAATGGTATTGCAGAATACAAATGATGATGTATTTTGACATAACCACGTAGGCGTGATTAACAATAATCGAGACAAACTAATAAAAACTCCGATTATTCGTGTTTTTTGTTTTTGGTATACGTTTTGTCTGATGACTAACAGCAATAATTGGAAGTTTTTTTTATGAACTTTATATTTTGCGTCCGCACTATGCAAGACGCAGTTTATGAAGGATGAGACCTGTTACAAACGGGAGTTCGAACTACGACCAGGGTTTGAATCCGGTGCACTTGGCAGGTGCAAAGATAATCATGCAAGATCATCTCTTACAATTCCCAATTAAATGAAATCACCTCCAAGAAAACTGGGTTATACACAGCAAAAGGTGATGATTTTAACACAACTCAACTTCAACAGATTCTAATGGTCTTAACATGACTACCTCTTTAGCATAAGGGTCCGGTGTTGCGTTTAACACAGAACTAGTGTTGCGTTTAACACAGGACCAGTGTTGCGTTTAAGACAGGACCAGTGTTGCGGTTAACACTGGATCAGTGTTGCGGTTAACACTGGATCAGTGTTGCGGTTAACACAGGACCGGTGTTACGGTTAACACAGAACCAGTATTGCGGTTAACACTGGACCAGTGTTGCGGTTAACACAGAACCGCTGTTACCGGTTTGATATATAAATTGAATTTGACAGTATGAGAAATATGAAAGTAACACAGCCACGTGTTAAGGAACTAGATGAATGGAAAGGGACGCAATAATAACACTAATATCACTGTGACGTAAGCTATTAAAGTACTAAATTCGTCAGCGATGAACCAAAGCGTTCATTTACTAAGAACAATGATTTAGCAAAAGTATAAGAGCGTCTCAAAATCTTGTGTATCAAATAGATATAACTATATTGTAATTTTTAGTTCACGTTGCCTTACAAGGACATCATAAATAACACAAACTCTTAATATCAGCTGCTGAGATATTTATGATTCTCAGCAGCTGACGCTAATGAATAATGAATGACGCTAATTTGTGTTAATTTTTACTTTTAGCTACGAGCGAAGCTTTACGAGGTATATTTGACATTTATAAAGTAACGAACAATGTTGATGTAGCACCATGAATGTATCAACGTTTAATAACTACAGTATCACAGAGCCATTATATTAAATTAACACCGTCTGTTTTTCATGTCGTGCAGCAGTACACCATCGGCCCCAAAATGAATAATTGGAAATTTCCGGCACCTTGATATTTTCATGTTCGACGACAACCCCTACCCTTACTTTTACTTTTAGTAGTTCATTCCTGCTAATAAGCTTAAATATTTCTATCCAGTCGTGTAGAAGCGCTTTTCGCGGGTTTTAACAACCTTCTCCTTAAACAATATATTATAAAAAATAAACATTTACCATAGTAATATTATATTATTATTATTATTATTATTATTATTATTATTATTATTATTATTATTATTATTATTATTATTATTATTATTATTATTATTATTATTATTATCATTATTATTATGCATTCTGCTTGTTGGCAGGTTGTATGACCAATGAGGATATTTTATTTTTTTAATTTTAGGTTCGGGCCTGGAAATATTTCTTCCGCGCTTCTCGATCTTCAGCTTTCTCTTATAACTCCCAATATTTTCTTCTATTTTTCAAATGATCGACCAGTCGTGTTCTTCTTCTTCCTATTCCTCGCTTTCCTTCCATCGTTCCTTCTATGATGGTATGAAGAAGACACAACATATATATACAAAAGTCCTCAAATGATATGAGCTTGGGAGTTTGAATTGCCTTTCTTGATGGAAACCTATGTACACCACTTCTTTCGTCTTTTGTTTCTGACTCCTTGAACTAAATATGAATGTTATTGTTTGTTCCATGAAAGTCCTATTTTCCAAAGAGAAAACCGGGTTCTATTCCCGGTGAGGGCACTCGTTCTAAAAAAGTGTAGCTTTTTCTTCAGGTCAGTCATCCTGACTGAGGTTTTCCTGGAATTTCCTCCTTTATACCAGGCAAATACCGGGGTGGTACCTAACATATAGGTTCCAGACCGCTTCCTTCCCTTTCCGCGGATAGTGTGCTCGCCGAGGGACGTCATCCCTGAAACGTGACGGGGTAACATGGCCATAGATGTCGAAAGCCCAGAAATCTTAATCCTATAGAGAAAGCAGCAATGCATTTCTGTACAAACGTTCATACATTTGTTTCCCGAACTGTACCAGTTATACCGAACATTTTTAATTATTCAAATACATCATTAATCTTGGACTACTGAATAAAAACCTTCTAATCCTGCATTTAACACTTTATCTCAAATAGTATGATGATACTTTTTAAAAAGACTATTTATACCTATTCATACCTACTCTTTATGTAATATACATAATTGTTTGATGACTTGCAAGAGTTTAATGTAACATATACTATCACCAAACACATTACAAACTTAACAATAGATCTAAAAAAATATACGTAAGTATATTTTAAATGTGCAAACGATAAGAAATGTTATACAATGTTGTCATTTTTCTCCAAAAGATGTCTCCACTATCTTGCGTGTCATTTTTCTAGATTATTCTTTTCAATTACTTTTTGCAGTGACAATGGCTCTCTCTTTCTCTTGCTTTAACGCGAGAAACTGCTCTGAATAAGAGAGAAGGCCTTCAGCTGTAAATTTCATTTAAGGATAGCCTCACCCTTTTGCAGACAGAAGCAACCATCTGAAAACTTGAGGATTCTTTATGCATTAACATCCTGATCTCATCTCTCTTCTTCTTCTTTTTCTTTTTTAACATCTTAATTTAAGCACATTGAGGGAGTAAAACGATGGGTGCTGGGAGACGCACTAGAAACTAAGACAAGTGTTGCTTTATCAAAAATTTTAAAAATCCCTAAATTTTAAAGAATATACTGAGAAAAATATGTTATCTGCACAGCGGTATATTTTACAAATATACGGAATTCATATGTTTCCTACGGAAATCTGTATGGAGCATATGTTATTCATATGCTACATATATACACTGCCTTTTTCACGCTTAGATATTCGTCATGCCGCTGGAGGACTATACATCTAACAGTCTTCCGTATATTATACACGTATACTTATTTACATACGCCAGCTATATGTTAAATACGTCCATCTGTATGTGGGATTGTATACAGTTCTTTCTTTCATACGGAAAGTATGTAGGGCTATAAATGGAACACTTATATGGAAAGTATTATAAGTTTTCAATTATACGTATCCTACAGGATGTTACATATAGTCGAACATTAAGTCCAAAAATTACGGTATTTACGCATGTAACCTACGTTTTATGTATTCCACATATGTTTATTTTTTCTCAGTGTATTGGGTAATGATTGGGAATAAAGCTTACAAAATTCAGGAAATTTACAGATAAAATGTGTTATCAAGGAAGGAACAATATTCCGTAAGGATGTAATATACACATAGACATACTTGTTAGGCAAGCGCGCACCCAGAATTTTTTATTGACAGGGGTCCGAAGTTGTTTTTTTCCTATTGGGGAGGGTTTAATACGTCTATGTAGTACTAAACCTGTGTTATTCTGCATCTAGAAAGACGATAAGTAATTGTTAATTATTGCTACCTATATTCTCAGAAAATCTTATAGATCTTGACTATTTTTAGAAGAAAAGGAAGGTGTAAAATCAAATCTTTAAGCTGCATCAATCATTTCTCTGTTAAATAATTATAGTTATGTTACGATAATGTACGAATGTTAGTCGAGTTTCGAAGTTCTAGAGGAGTTGAGAAAAACTCATACAATGATTCGTGAGGGGTATTATAAGTATGATAAAAATATGGACATTACACAGGAATGATGGAAAACGAATGGAAGCTATCCAAATGTGGGTGTGGAGAAGAATGGAGAGAATTAGTTGGGTCGAGCGGAAAACAAATGAGAAGGTGTTAGAAATGGTGGGGAAGAAAAGAACAATTTTAAATATTATTAAGAAGAGGAAGAGAAACTGGTTGGGACATTGGCTAAGAAGAAACTCTATCATGAGGGACGTGCTAGAGGGTATGGTTCCAAAAACTAATTATTGCCCAAGATCGCAATATTTTGATGCATTTTCGGGATCATTTCTAAAATTCTTGTCCAAGATCGCAATTTTTTTGATCCATTTATCTGGATCATTCCTAAAATTCTTGTTTTTCTCATTTTATTGAAAATGAAGACAAAATGCGAAAATATGGAGGACAGTTTGAAATGACCAATTGTGTCATTGGGTGGCAGGAAAGAGAGGGAGGAGATGAAGAAGGCTACAATTGAAGGACGATATCAAAACAGAAAAATTGTATGTGAAGACGAAGATGTTAATGGAGACTTATTTGAAAAGAAATTAGAAGGGAAGAGAGAATTGGTTAAGACTTGTTTGAGAAGAGATTGTACTCTAACCAAGGCGTTGAAGAGAACGGTGTTATGATTTATTAGGTTATTTAGGGTTTAACTTTCTGTTTCGTACCGAAGCTAGTGTAGCCAAACCCAAACTATCAGTTAACTCAGTATGATGTATTTATTCCGTAAAGTATTGCATAAAGTATCTCAGTTAACGGTAGGTAAAGTGACAGTTTCGCATGTCACAGAGCGCTTGCCTCTTGTGCGAGAGTTTCCTGGTTCGGCCCCAGGGTATGTAAGTATTTTTGGTGGGCAACATCATATCAGTGGGTTTCTCGTTTCCTCCCATTTTTTTTCATTCTGTCAATTCTTTCTTAATTCATAATCATCCAGTCTTCTTTAGCCTACAGGACATAGTCGTGAGACGTGAAACTAATATAAATCACATTTCTGGAACAATTATCGTTTCATTTGACCGCATAACAAATGCTAAAAATTTATCCTAGCACCAAAGAGATCAAATCAAGAATTGCCATAGCTAGAGAAGCATTCAGCAAGAAAAGATCACTTATAACTGGCAAGGTTAATATTAAACTAACGACGAAGTTGGTCAACGTATGGAGCATTGAACTTGGTTCAGAGACTTGGATATTACGGAAATTAGAGAAGAAATATTTAGAGAGCCTCGAAATGTGGTGTTGAAAGAAGAGGGAGAAGATAAAATAGGCAGAGAGATTAATAAACGAAGATGTTTTAAAACGGATAGGAAAGAAGAGGATACTTCTAGGCAGCATCTTTCATAGGAATGCCAATTGGATTGTTCACATGTTGCGAAAAAATTATCTTCTTCACACCGCCATACAAGGAAAGATGGAAGGAAAACAAGGAATAGGATCTCATTAGTCCCAGGACTGGCCGTAAGGCAGAATACTTAATAATAATAATAATAATAACAATAATAATAATAATAATAATAATAATAATAATAATAATAATAATAATAATAATAATAATAATAATAATAATAATAATAATTGTTCATCCATCACTGACACGTCACTAACCGCAAATTAAAAAACTACATTGAAAATAAATATATAAGTATAGGGGTTGGCAGCACTGACGAATAGCGTTCGTAACGACATCTAACGAGAGCTCGTGATAAACTAGAAGCGACGAAGAACCTCTTAAATCTTCTTAGGAATACTAATTTTTTTCCTTTTTACTCTCTTGTCTTCCTTTTTGCTGAAAGTATTTTAAAAAAACTTATTTCATTAAGATATTAAGGGGAACGGATTAAGAAAAAGAAATCATGATTTAAAAAAAAAGGTTTGACTTTAAATTTTACGTAAGAAAAACTGAAATCTTTTAGCATTATTGGATTTCCATCTTTAGTAAAAGTATTATTATTTAAGTCAATATCACTAAAACGTTATAAGTTCAAGCTTTTTTTTTTTTTTTTAAAATAGCTTTCTTCTTAAGAAAAATCCCTTTAATATTTTCCGTATAACGTAAAGAAGTTTTAGATATTGGCTTTCAACACGGTAATTTGATCTGAAAACTTGTTTACAACTCCTTAAACGCAACTTAATGTTTGATAATAATAAACTTTTCAGTGGTAAAGTAACGTAATCAAACTATGTCTCCATGTTCCATCCAAGACAAGGTTTATTTAAACGATATACTCGAAAGTTTGTTTCTCTTGGGAAGATTATTTTATACTTGCATCAACTTATATATGGTGTTCAAAGTAACATACGATAGATGAACGCCAATGCTAACGGCCATTTCATGTTTTGGTCGTATATTTTTTTGGTATTTAGAACTAGTATATAAAGCTTATGGTTCGAAGATGAAAAAAAGAAATACACTGTTTACAACTTGCATAAAATTTTAAACTAAATGTCCATAATATATCTTTTAATAAGAATTTTCTTTTAACAGACAGCTATATTCCGGGGAAAATTACATCACAAATTGGATGAAATGCTTAACATGGAAAGGACCAATCTTATATTGATAACAATATTATTGTGTTTATCTATTGCCAAAAAAATGTCGTCTTTTATTCATTTGAGCAAGTCTGAGTATATTTTGTTGAATTTTTGTGTTCTGTCTCTTTTTATACGAGGGCAATTCCATAAAAAATGGTTATCAACAGGCCCTACCCACAGGGGGAACATGGGTTCCGGTCCCCTCCGAAAGTTTCACGGTAGGCTTGCAAATGAACTATAATATGGTTGGATCGGACCCCTCTAAGGTCTACCGGCCCCTCTCCTACATATTTGGGCTGGCTACAGGTCTGGTTATCAATGATATACACTCACATATACAGAACTTTTATTATACACATTAAAATTTTACAACATTACATTATACTTCAACATATTCACCATTCAAATTGAGCCACTTGTCATAACGTTTTGCAAGGTTTCAAATTCCTTCTGCAAATAAAATCTTCCGCCTGGGAATGAAGCCACCCTCTAATAGCATTGTGAACTGTATTGTCATTGTCGAAGCAGTGCGACGCAAACCACTGTTTCATACGCCTAAAGAGATGGAGTTGCTTGGATATCGTCAACCGACGGGCTTTATGGACATTTTTATCAATTCTTTGCACGAGTTCATCGCTGACTATAGATGAGCGTCAACTTCTCACCGCATCGTGCACGGCAGTTCGTCCATCCTTAAGCATGCGATACTATTCACGTACAACACCTTCACTCATCACGTTTGGTCCGTAAACACAACACAGTTCGCGACGAATTGCAGTTGCCGAAAGTATTTTCGCACTCGGAAATTGTATTATCGCACGCACTTCGCGGGTTTTTTTTATTGAAGCATCCATTTTCAATTGTTATAGCGGACGAATGAACTGAAACACAGCCTCCTCCTTCCATTGCTCACTGCCTACTGAATTACTGCACACAGCGTTACAAGACTGACGTCGCTGTTCCCGGCAATTTCTCGCGCATGCGCAAACGGAGTTTTTTTTTCTGAATTTCCATCGTACAACACTGACTTTATAAACAGCAGGAACTACTATTTAACGTCGGCTCCGAAACACGAAAAGACTCCGGTGCGAGAGGACCAGGTTAGATTCCCGGTGTCAACAAACGTGGTTCGGAATTCCATGGTAATCTGTTAAGTCCACGTCTCATATAGTCTCAGTGCTCAAAGAGGCGCTATACTTTAATTTAACAAACCAACAACTGGGGTTGAATCCGATGCTATTGGCGAATCCACCAGGGACGGGTCACAAACGTCATGACTCGTGGCGTAGAAAGACTCGGAGAAAACGGAACATCATCATACATATTGAAAGTATGTATTAAGACTGCAAATGGAATTCTAACAAGCACAATTCTATCTTTTAATGATAAGCCCTTTCCGTTGATCTAGCGAGTTGAGCCCGCGCGCCTTTGGTTCACGGAGTACCGATTTCGATACCCGGTAGGAGAGACTTGAAATTTTCGGACGCATTTAGCGGATTCGGATTCCACTTTAATCTGTAGGTCCACGTCTTATATAGGCTCGGTATCGAAGAGAAGTTTAGACTCCTAGAGACGATTCTAAAAATAACGGGGGAGGGGGGAATATTATCTTTGGAGGTAGCGAACTACTATCAACCCCTGTGTTAATTTTCTCGAAGTACGACTTTTAATTAGCCTTTTAGCCAATGAAAAGCAACCAGTTTACAATAATTATAATTACCCGGGCTTTATGAGAAAGTCGATTTTTAATTTTTTCAGCCAATCAGGAATTATGTTTTCTTCTTTTGTATACAAGAGCGTCTACAATGCTGAAACATTTTTGTTCTGTTAATTACGCTAGTGATTACAGGTTGCTATAAGAAATCGCTAGTGATTATAAGATTGTTAAGTAGGCTAGATTAAAACAATTACTTTACAGCTTCTAATTTTCCTTTAGTTTAGCTAACAAAGGCTAATTTTTCCATAAAATCAAAAATATTGACCGGGGTTTAATGTAATATCAAAGTCAATAGCATATACAAATATAGATCAATTTTTGAATTCTTCACACAGAAGGAAATTTGCATTTGTAATTTTCCACTAGTTTTATTTTCGCGATTTTTCTTATTGTTTATTTTACTTTAGGCGAAACAAGGATCCTTATCGCCTAATATGGCTGACTAATTTTATCATTCATCTTTCATAACTGCATAAGATAAGTAGTTAGCGAAAACAAGGATTGGACGAAACGACACGACACCAATTATGAGTGTACTTCTGAATTATATCAGCACTCAAAACTTCCTTTGTCCTTGCTATGGTTTTGGTATCATGATAGACCACCAATTAAGGAAGACTTTCCTCCCATTTTTTTTTTTTTTTTTGAAATTGCACCGTCAAGGATTGAGGGGAGATAATTACAATCACATTTTTTAAACCATTGTACTCACTCGTAAAAGTACGATATTTATAATACGAGGAGGTATCAAGAAGTTTCGAGACTAGGTTTGTAACAGATGGCAGCACAAGAGTGCATGCACAGGTAGTCAGCACCGACCTTCATAAGTCAGTGTGCCAAGAGACATCGTCCCTGTGTACATCGGAAGCTGTGCAGCTAGTGCCATTAAGACCACCTAGTGCATGTTACAAACCTAGTCTCAGAACTTTTTGATACCACCTCATATAAGAGGTTTGCTTTACAGGATAAGAATATGTTATTTATTTGGACGAATGTAGTACTGAAGGATGGAGAAGAATGGGGCGCCAAAGTATAAAAAGCGTACATGTCTGCCATTATTTTTTAAGAGAAGATATTCTCATCTTTTACGGCTATAATTTGTGCTATTACTATTGCTGTGTAAAGAAATGTCTACGACTAATGGGAAGAAAAAAAAAAAAACGCGAAGAATAGTTTCACCCTCAGAAGAACAATAGTAAAACTGTCTCTTTGGTCTATATTACAGCAAGAGTTCCGTATCTTCACGGGAATTGCGTCTAATCGTTTTAGGGAAGCCATGTGTTCGTGTCCTGGCATTCTAGCAAAGCTGCACTACAAAGCTTTGAGTGACGCCTTGAGTTGCGTGTTTCGAATTCCGACAACCTCTCATTTTCTCATGCTCAAGTTATTCCAAAATGTCTTGCATTCAGAATCTTATACCTTGGTCAGATCTTTTACACGTAACTTGTGTGGGAAAAATGCTTTTTATTAGAACTTCCAAACTACGCTGTGCGAAAATGTGTAATAAACGGATATGTTCGTCTGTCAATCGATAGATATCAGAACAGAAACAGTCCGAGAAACTTTTTTTCTTTGTATAAAGATTCAGTGTCTCAAGAAAGGGTACCAACCTATCGATATTGAACACAATGAGAAAAATTCGTTATCCGAACAGAGGTATATTGTACAAATATATGGAATCCGTAAGTATACTACGGAAATCTGTACACAGCATACGTTATCCATATGCTACATATATACTGTCTTTTTTCACTTAGATGTTACATCATGCCGCGGCAGGTTATCCAACAGTCTTCCGTATGTTATATACGTCAGCTATATGCTATTCCAAGCTATACAATTTCAATATTGAAACCGGTCAGCGGCATACTCACGGGGGGAGGGGGGGGGGTCCACCGGAGCTGAACACGCCAAAAACTTCCTAATTCAACATTCATTTGTACATTTTCTCAATAAAACTATATTTGTTTAACCGTGAAATGATTGATGTAACATGCAAATTTGATCTTGCACTTCATTTGTACTTTTTCTCTTACAAATAATTTAGTTCTATCATTTCCCCCCCTGAAAATGCAGGTGGAAGTATTTTACAATTACTTGTCGTTTTTTTTTTTCGGTTGCAGAATAATTCCCGTTCAATACTACATAAACGAAGTGGCTTGTAGTATTGAAACCCCCTCCCAGCAAAAAATTCTGGATGCGCACTTCAAATCGACTGCAATAGAGGGATGATGTGAGACGTAACCTGCTTATCGACGCTAAATCCATATCAAAAAACAGTTTTTTGCTATTCTCATAGATATTACTAAAATAGGAAGTACTATTGGAACTGGAAGTTGTAGTAGTTGTTAGTACTTCTGGTTTTAGTAGAAAAATAAAGTTGATATGAAACTTCTTTTGGGGATTTCGAATCAATATTTAAAAAAAGTTTCTTGCCTTCTTTACTGTTCTCCTTCTATAATAATACATATTAGGATCGGAAGTGGTGATAAATATCTACCACTTCCGGTTTCAGTAGAACAATAAGATTGGAGATGGAACGTATTTTTGCAGTATTCAGTCTACAGTATATACTGTATATTGTTATATTATACTTGGTTTGTTTACAAACAACACATGTGTTTTTATTGACAAACATCAACTATATGCGCCTTACTTCGGATTACTACAGCTGTAGACGACAAGGACACTAGCGATGCCACTGGTCATGTAGCGAAGGAACACCAACGCCACTGCCCCACTTGGAGAACCTATATAACCGAGAGGATTTAAGCGACAAGTACCAGTCTGCGACTGGTAACCTCCCTCCTTTAGCTTGCTTCGGAGCTCTAGGAGATACCTAACCCAAAGGCTTTAGTTTGTTCGAAACTTTAGGTTTCCTCTCTTTCCACTCAGCTTGCTCGGAGCTTTGTTGGGACTCCTAACATCATTCACCTTGCTTGCTTCGCAGCTCTGTGACTCTTAACCCCCCTCTGCTTGCATGGATCGTTGTGGATTCTAAAATCCACTTCATCCAGCTTCCTCAGAGCTCTGTGGAGATGCTATCTTAGGTTCGTCGGACCTTGGGCATCTATCTTAAACTTTTATAGAGAATTTACATTATAGTAATAAAAAGACTGCTTATCAGTATCTATTACCTCTTTTCACTAAGACGACGAATGTTGAAACCGGCATTCCTTGATTTGCACCACTTCCGGTTTATGTAGAGAGATAAAAGTCGAGACGAGAATTATTTTTGAGACGCTGAATCGGTATCAAAACCATTTCACGCTCTCTTTACTATTTTCTGATCTATGGAGATTAGTATTCCTTTTAAAACTGAAAGTAATGGTGAATTTTTACCACTTCTGGTATTTGTACACAGAAACGGGTGGAAATGGCATTTTTTAAGACGCAGATTCTATTCCAAAAAACCGCTATCTATTGTTGATTTTAGTTTCTATGACGATCTGGAAGTGTAACACGGACGGACTTAACCTTTCTATAAGGATTCCCATACGTAACAGCGTATTTTGCAAGTTAACAAGTACGGACATAGCCTTTCTATAAGGCTTTCCATATTTACATAGCATATTTTGCACGAGTAACAAGGATGAACATAACCTTTCTATAAGACTTCCCATACTTACATAGCATATTTTGCAGCTGTAATAAGGACTGACTTAACTTTTTTATAGGGATTCCATATTTACAAAGCATATTTTGCACGTGTAACAAGGATGAACATAACCTTTATAAAACTTCCCATATTTTTATAGTATATTTTGCAAATGTAACAAGGATGAACATAACCTTTGAGTTTTTATACTTATATAGCAAATTTTGCAAGTATAACAAGGATAGATTTAACCTTTTTATAGGGATCCCCATACTTAATAGCATGTTTTGCAAGTATAACAAGGATGGATATAGCCTTTCTACAAAACTTTACATACTTACATAGCATATTTTGCAAATGTAGCAGCAATGAAATGACAGCAGGTTTGTCACTAAATTCAAAGTAATTTTACAGTAAATAAATAAATGAAACGACAACGAAACGGGATATAAAACGCCTTTGTGAAATCAACATATTAGAGTATATCACAAAATTCGATAATTTATTTAGATATTTAGTGGTCCATATTTTAAATGTATTGACACTTAAAATATTGGATTTTTTGTCTATTTATATATACATAAATTCTGATTCTTGGAAATAAGTGTTACTGGAAGATGTGAATGACAGCTGTATTGAATGAAGCACGTGTAACATCAGAACAAAATCTATCTAATCACACTTCCCATGAACTTTATTTGAAAGATCCTATCAGTTCGTTCTCTGAAGCACATATTGATAAAAGATTCGGTCATTTATATCGAGTGTTTTCCCCTGTATGTGTTAAGCGCAGTTATTCCGTTTACCTATTGATTTTCTCTCCCTCCTCTCTCATTGACGTCATATGGAAAGAGGTTGGTTACCTTATCGGATTATCACACGAATACAAATGATGTCATTTTGTGTCATAATGTAATTAACTGAACTGAAACCTCGGGCTGATATTATCTATTTCAATGAAGGGAGCTGGGAATTGTTCTTATTGTGGAAAATAGGTACAGCCAGTCTTAATCTTTCAAATTAAGTATTCTGGTGGTAGACAGATGTCTTCAGTTACAAACAAATTAATGTCTTAGAATATATTTTATTGCTACTACTCCTACTGCTGCTGCTGCTACCAAAAATTGCGGTTTGTACACTAATGCTCAGTGGCGTATTTACGATTTTGTTTCGGGGGGCTTCGCAAACTTTATTCCTGGAAATGTGAAAATTCTGTAAGTATTTCATTTACTTTAAAATAGTAAATAAAATTTCGGGGGACTTAAGCCCGGAAGCCCCCTTAAATACGCCCCTGCTGATGCTACTACCAAAATTTGAAAACAAAATACTAGGCGCTTTTGGTTTGAATAAATAGGGTCATTTTTGTCAATGGCGGATATACCCCGGGCAGGGAAGCCTAGGCCTATATTTTTTTGAGTGAAAAATTAATTGAAACTATTATTACTTATATATTTTTGAAAGTTTATAGTAAGGATTACCTTTTATTCTTTATTGAAAAATTCTTGAATGGATATAGTTTCAGTTTAAGTTTTTCCATTATGTGATGTGGAAATAGGGGCGGATCCAGGGGGCAATCGTCCCCCCAAAAGAGGAAACTTTCTTATTTTATATATATAAATAAAACCCATCCCAAAGTTTGGAGCTCTTAAAAGTAGCAGTATGACAACCCACCGCCCCCCAGAAGTCAGTCCTGGATCCGCCCCTGTGTGTAAAAGAGTACTTGAGATCCATAATGTCATCGTCTACCATAGCCATACCATCCATAGGGAGAGAGTAAAGTTAGAAACTTCTGCAGACCCATAAAAAATTGTAAGCTCACGATATACCTATTACAGTCTGGGGTCTGGCTGCCCCCTTCCCCAATTTCTACCTTCTAGATCCGCCACTGATCTTTTGCATTACAATTACATTGTATAATAATATGGTATTTAGTCCTTAGCTTTTCTGTGACTACATAATTCTCTTCGGCATTTTAAAGACATATCAAATGTTGAAACAAACTTCGATTTAAAGGTCGGTATCTCGTTAGCTACGCATCTTCAGTACTGGGGTCTCGTCTTAGATTTTTGACGGAAGTTCTTTGGTTCGGGTCCCGGGTGCTGGACGGAATCCAAAATCCCCAACAAACCAATCATATACCAGTGTCTCATGTCAAGTAATTTTTGCTTCTTTTTGGGGGCGCGGTGGCTCAGTGGTAGAGCGTTCACCTCCGGTCCTTGGGGTCCCTGTTTCGATCCCAGCTCGCGCCGTGTAGACTTTGTGGTGGACAAACACCGTGCTCTTGGGTTTTCTCAGGGTTCTCCCGTTTCCTCCCACTTTCTTCATTCCACCATTTTATTCATTTCTCATCATCACAGCCTTCTAAACAAAGCTTTCATTTTTGTGCTTCTTTATTAAAGCGTCCGCTAGTACCGGAACTATTCTCGCAATATAACAGCATCAACAAGCAAATTTGTATGATAATTTTTATGACGATAGTTATCGTTTTCTAGGCAATTACTTGTTTAAATTTAAGAATGAGA
The DNA here is from genome assembly GCF_964235325.1 of Thermobia domestica. Classification (NCBI taxonomy): domain Eukaryota; kingdom Metazoa; phylum Arthropoda; class Insecta; order Zygentoma; family Lepismatidae; genus Thermobia; species Thermobia domestica. The sequence goes on from NC_137464.1 coordinate 23,863,557, forward strand.
ATGCTAAAGATAAATCCACAAATTATGGAACAATTCTGCATCCTGAAGAATATTGTCGAGACACAATTTTGTAATAAAGGAGAATCTCATACTACTACTACTACTAAACTTATAATAATAATAATAATAATAATAATAATAATAATAATAATAATAATAATAATAATAATAATAATAATAATAATAATAATAATAATAATAATAAAGGATAATTTATACTGCTAAGAACAACAATAAGCCAAATACGATACTTTGTCAAATTGAGAATTTAGTGCATTCGGAAGTAAAGATACTAATTGATTACTACAGAATTCAATATACTTCCAATAGATATCAGAACAAATACTTGTGATCAGCTTCATACTTGCTTTTCATTGGTGGGGATACGGTGGTTCAGTGGTAGAGCGCTTGCCTTTGGTGCATGAGATCTCTGGTTCGACCTCCAATCAAGTAGGTTTGTGGTGGACAACATAGTGCCCGTAGATTTTCTCGGAGTACTTCCGTTTTCTACCACTTTCTCATTGCAAAAATTCTTTCATCATTCTCTTGCCTTAATCATGGACTCCTTTAGCCTAAAATGCATAATCATGGGGCGTTAAGCTGAAATATTTAATTTCGTTTCATTTTTTCCTTGATTAATATATGATGATTTAGTATATGAGTTTCCGGATTAATTTCTCTCCTTACAGTATGAACAACGGAAAGAGCTGAAGAATTCTGGATGATGGGAGTCAAAAAGTTCTCCGCCTCGTCCCAGGGTGTCGCACAGCCCACTGGCACATTTTGAAAGTTGAATATTACAGAGGCGCGAAAGATTAAAGAGGGTTGCTGGTGGTGGGGGATGAGAAATGAATAGGATATCATTTCATAAGAACACTGTAACAGTTACAATGAAACTCTCAAGCGATGTCAGCTAACGATGAAATCTTCTCTGAACAATCACTGCACTTTAATAACTGACTTCGTGTCGTAATAAGTACAAACACAGAAAACACGTTGTTCAACGCTCCAACGATATCCATAGTAACTGTTATGGTGTTCTTATGAAATGAAGTCCTGTCCTTTTTCAATCTTCCACCCACAACAGACTCCAAGCTATCGCGCCTGTGAATTAATCAAGTTTGAAATGTATCAGTCAGCTTCGCGCTATGCTATACATGCATAATGAGGTTAGTTTTATTATTAAATTTAAAACTAGATATTCCTTTTGCGGTGACATGTAAGGAGGATTCCTAACGGGGTGTCATGAACCTTGAGGAGAGGGGTTAAAGGCACTATTACTTTATATTTAGTCTTTTCAGCATATGTTGAGAAAAGAAAAAACCTAGTTACCATTGAACAAAGAGGTCATAATGATGAATAAAGAACTGGTTATCATAAAATGAAAAGGTTATGATGATGAATAAAGAACTGGTTATCATAAAATGAAAAGATTATAATGATAAACAAAAAACTTATCATGAAACGAAAAGGTTATAATGATGAAGAAAGAACTGATTATCATAAAATGAAAAGGTTATAATGATGAAGAAAGAACTGGTTATCATAAAATGAAAAGGTTATAATGATGAAGAAAGAACTGATTATCATAAAATGAAAAGGTTATAATGATGAAGAAAAAACTGGTTATCATAAAATGAAAAGGTTATAATGATGAAGAAAGAACTGATTATCATAAAATGAAAAGGTTATAAAGATGAAGAAAAAACTGGTTATCATAAAATGAAAAGGTTATAATGATGAAGAAAGAACTGATTATCATAAAATGAAAAGGTTATAATGATGAAGAAAAAACTGGTTATCATAAAATGAAAAGGTTATAATGATGAAGAAAGAACTGGTTATCATAAAACGAAAATGTTATAATGGTGAAGAAAGAACTTGTTATCTTAAAACGAAAATGTTATAATGTTGCTTGATACACTTTTCCAGTCTATTGCAGAGTCTAATACTTGTCAGAATCAAACAAGTATATATATGTTATTGAAAAACGATCATGGTTATTAGATACTACTCAATTTATGAATTTTAAAACAAATCTAATGTAGTATTTTACTCACCATACATGTACGAACCCTTACTGATTTCAGGTGATAATACAGAAGGAAATAATATAGATGATTACCTGTAAGAAATAAAAAAAATGCAAATATATTATTATTACTAACAAAAGTTCTTTAGACATATATATATATATATATATATATATATATATATATATATATATATATATATATATATATATATATATATATATATATATATATATATATATATATCTGAAATACATATACACAAGTAGTTATCAAAATAATGGAATCACGTTAGCAAAACGAAACTGAATTGATTAAGAGTCTTCACCCCGGCGAAATTAAAATACCGCTAATTTTACAGTAGTTATGTGATATCTTCAAATAGATAAAAGATAATCGAAATATGGAACAAGAGCGCCCTAGACAATATTATTTTACATGAGAAACCGTTATCACGACTCACTTATCTGCTTTCGATTTCGAGCCATTTTGAAAATCGGCATTTATTTTCGCGTTTCTAAACAGCTGAAAACGTAAAGGCAATAGGTGACTTGTGATAACGGTACCTCATGCAAAATAATATTGTCTAGGGCGCTCTTGTTCCATATTTCAATTATATTTTATTTATTTTAAGATATCACATAATTACTGTAAAATTACCGGTATTTTAATTTCGCCAGGATGAAGACTCTTAATATTGCACAGGACAATCTTTTAACCCGTAATACAGCTTGTACATATTATTCAGTTTATTATTAGGTTTTATAATTCAGTTTATTTTTTTTACACCGGCGCTAAATTTAATCTCTCATGAGTAATATTTCACAGTAATCAACAATCAACATGATTATTATTTAGGACAGGTAACACAAGTATTAAGATTATAGGGTGTTGCTAAAAGTTTCAGTAATAAAAAAAAGCAACATATGATTACACAACTCTACAATGCGCCGAGAAGAGTTTGTCTTGTGGGTTTATCAAGAGCGAAAGAGTTGTTATGGTGAACATAGAAAGATCAAACACAAATTGGTTCAAGCCTGACATGAGATTAGTCACCACAGAAGCCATGTAATTTAAACATGAATTATTTAATTCTCAGTCTTTCGATTGCAACCAAAACTTATAATTATGCTAGCTTAACCATAAAAATGAAGTAGGCGCCCCCTAAAATCCTTTAAAAATTTGGCGTCCAGTGAGTTTGCACGTCTCACGCAGGCCTTCCGCCGGCCCTGCTTGCTAAAGTTCAACTTCAGTAGAGGTGTTCTACACACTTGGTAATTACATGACTTTGTGTCAAATTTGAGACAGGTGATAGCATTTGTAATGTGCAGAGGAGATCTGGAAGACCTCGGACAGCCATAATCCCTACTGTTTCGGCTATGATTTTGGAGAAGTTTGCAATGTCGCTACAAAAGCCTGTTACACAATGTACAGTCCACAGCAAAAAACCTGCAACATGAGCATGTAAGTTTATTGTGAAACTACGCCCAACAGCCCAGGGAATCAATATAACGTGTAAGTGGCACGAATCACGCCAGGAGAAACCTCGGCGTCCTCCCCTGCACACTTATTTTGGAGCAAAAGAGTTCGTCGTTTCATAATAAACTTACATGTTGCAGGTTTTTTGCTGCGGACTGTACACGTGAGGCAGTGTATTAAACATGTATACTGAAGTTTACTATACTAACAGACAATATAGAGATTTTTTCCGTTAAAGTATATACACATTCTTTTAACAGACTCTTATTAATGAAATTAAATACAGGGTGTTTCAAAACGATACCGACAACAGAGGGGATTTTCTACGAGCACATAATTTAAAGTACTAACCAACTACGGCTATATAAATTGTTGAGGAAGTACCGCAGGGTTCTGAAACTTTGATATTTGGATAGGACACATACTAGTTCCTAAGTGAAGTCTTGACCCGATTACGATAGATCTCAGTTTTGGAGCTATGGACCTTCAAAGTTCATTTTTTTTTAATATTTTCGGCAGTTTATAACTCCGAAAGGAAGCATTTGTTTATCCAGGTTGGTCTATATTTTTTGTCTTATCTTAGTGTCAGAAATCAGTTCCCAAACGTTGTCGGTGTTGTTTTGAAACATCCTGTACATATAGTATAGTATTAAATACAGTATTTTGTTTCTTCAGAATGAGCTGTTCTGTCCATTCACAAGACCAGAAAATATTTATCGGTCACGACCATTTTAAGCGAAAGTTTTAGTAATGTCATTCCATCAGTAGAAAGTCCAACAAGCAGAAAGAGCGATGCTGTTACTAAACAGAGAGAGAGACATTAGCTTTTAATGTAGTTGGTTGCAGTTTTTCTTTTGGGAAAACACAATTAAAGTAGACAATTGATTTACGAGTGGACGACCTCCCATTTCTCCAGAAACTAGATAAGAAAACGCCTTCTCCACAGAGACCAACCCAATCAAAGGGACCTTAAGTACAACAGAAACCCTTTGTGGCATTACTTCTGATGCCTTGTTAGGTCTTTTCTAGTTAAGACCACAAACCAAGACAAATATGCAGCCTCAATGTGATCCATGATTACATTTTGTTCCCCACATATATAGAGTGGTTATATACAGTCAGGTCCATATGTTTTAGATGCAGGAAATTAGTAGATAAAAAGACAAGCAAATTTTCTTATCTAATTGCAGAAAATCTTCAAGGTTTAAATGGGGAGAGATTTAATATAAATTTTAACATGGCGTTCAACTATTGGTTATTTATAACGTTGAAACGTTAAAATATTTCACAATATGTTACAGTACAGACATTCATTATATAACACCAGTAAGGCTCCGATTCTCTGAAGCAATGAAAGGCCGCGGTGGCTCAATGGTAGAGCGTTCACCTTGGTGCATGGGGTCCTTGGTTCGATCCCAGCTCGCGCTTTGTGGTGGACAAATACCTTGTTCGTGGGTTTTTTCGCGGTTCTCCCGTTCCTTCATTCCACCATTTCATTCATTTGTTATCATCACCGTCTCTTTTAGCCTAGCCGTCATAACCGTGGGACGTAAAACTTAAAGATTTCATTTTCTCTGAAGCAGTGATACCTATTTACACTAGACTGTGGACAACGACAATATAAAATCATGTTTGGGGAGCATTTTCCTTGATCCGCTAAAACGATGGTGCGCTGAATATAATTCGGTCATGCATTTTCTGAAACCTTCTTCTATTGTGTATTCTACCTTTTGTTTCATGCGTTTAGGTCAATTAGAGACTAAGAAATGTACACGAACATTTGAAAATAACTCTACGAAATATGCTTTTTCTCTACTAAAAATCGAATCGGTACCAAAGATCTTCTTACCTTCTATAATAGCTTCGTATCCAAAAGCTTAAAGAAAATGCTTTAACAATTAAAAGTAAAGCTTCGATTTAGGTATAATATCATGACCAGCTAAATCTTACTGTTACGCATAGAGTTAAAAAAAGAAACAAAGAAACCAACATTACATTTTTATTTGCGTCTTGGATGAAACACACTCGCGTATTGGATGTGGCTCGCGGGCTACTATTTAGCCATGACTGCTCTAAAGAATCAAATTCGTCCAATGTACTAACATCTAACGGAGCAGTCATTACAGACTAATCGCTATATGTTTTCATATATGTGTGTGTCTTTGTTGCATAAGGTCAAGGGTTCGATTCCCGGTGGGAGAGCGTCAAACACACTATAATAATTCAGATTCTGCTTTCAAATTTAGGTTTCGACGTGCATAACCTCGCTGCTGATGAAAAAAAGAACGTAAGCTCGAATCTATCTATTTACGGTTAGTGAGGAAAAGTAAATTCAAGTCGAATGAGTTCACCTTAGAGAAGGAGAAGAAACTTAGCGCTATTCAGGCAGAATTGCATTGCTTCTTCTTCTTTTTAACAAGAAGTAACTACGTGTATATATATGTGTCACTGTCAGGAGTATATGCCAGTATTTGATGAATGTGTGTCACTGCTAGGAGAATGTATAAGTATCACTCTTAGGAGAATGTGAGTCACTCAAAGGAGTTTTAGTGTTATTGTCAGGAGTATATTGCAGTGTTAGAAGAATGTGTATGTAACTGGTATGAGTATCTATCACTGTTAGCAGTATGTGTGTCACCGGTAGGAATATGTGTATACTGTTAGGATAATACGTCACAGTTAAGAGTTATGCGTGTCACCGCTAGGAGAATGTGAGTCGCTGTTAGGAAAATGTGTGTTAGCGTGAGGAGAATATGTCACTGCTACGAGAATGTGAATCAGTTTAAAAAAGAATGTGTGTCGCTGTTAGGAGTACGTGCACTGAGAAAAATCTGTTATCCTAACAGCGGTATATTGTACAAATATACGACATCCTTAAGTTTACTACAGAAATCAGTACGGAGCATACATTATTCATATTCTACATACGTACTGGCCTCATATGCCATTGCAGGATGTCTGACATCTAACAGTCTTCCGGATATTACATACGTCAGCTATATGTTACATAGTCCATCTGTATGTGATATCCTGACTGCCTATATACAGTTTTTTTTTTTTCGTTCGTACGGAAAATATGTTTATTGGGAATACTTATACGGTAAGTACGTATAAAGTATACTTTTTCAGTTACACGTTTGCTGTACGTTAAGTCCAAAAACTACACATGCACACACACATGCAACCTACGTTTTAACGTTCGCCACATACGATTTTTTTTCTCAGTGTGTGTCACTACTAGAAAACCGTATACTTATCATTCTTAGGAGAATATGAGTCACTCCCTGTAGTATGTTTGTTACTGTCAGAAGTGTATCCCAATATTTGGAGAATGTGTGTGTGTAGGAATATGTATGTACTGTTAAGAGAGTTATGCCACTGTTAAGAGTTATGCGTGTCAGCGTTAGGAGAATAAACGTCATTCACTGTTAAGATTGTGTGTGTGTGTGTCACTACTGGGAGCATGTGTGCCACTTATGAGCATGTGTCACTGTTAGCAGTATGTGTCACCATTAGGAAAAAATAAGAATATTTACAATGTATTACTTAATACTGTATTTCCTTAACTACACAGTAAATAATAAATAAATAAATAAATAATGTATTTCATTAAAATGAACACTGTATATTATTATTGGGAACAAACACAGTACCTTTTGCTGCCATAAAAGAACTTCCTCATGCTTTTCTCAAAAACTGCGCATCATAATTTGCCCTTTAAAACATCAATTTGTTCAGCTGAAATGAAATGAAATGAAATTTTGAGTTTTACGTCCCACGGTTATGCCGGTTAGGCTAAAGGAGACGGTGATAATGAGTAATGAATGAAATGGTGGAATGAAGAAAGTGAGAGGAAACGGGAGAACCCCGAGAAAACCCACGCACACGGTGTTTGTCCACCACAAAGTTCACTTGGCGGGAGCAATTTGTTCAGCTGAATATCTAAGTTAAGACAACAACTAGAAAAGTGAACTCCACGGTAATTGATAACTTATCATGCTGTCTATGTAGAAAACATAGACAGCATAATAAGTTATCAATTACAATTCAGTTGATTTTTCTAGTCGTTGCCTTAACCTAGATTTTTTGGTAATTCAAATTCTGGTCACTCTGTAATTTCTAAGGATGGCAACACTGAACATTTTTCCGATTCGTAATTTTTGGGTGTAGAATAGCATTATCTATTATTGAGGTAAGTTACATTTCATTATCTCTATTCATTTACGAAAATCTGGCAAATGAAAAATTATTAGCTTTTGAAAAATATTTAGTAGTCTATCCCCTTTACGTATAATTGTATGTAACATCTTGCAGCAAACCTATGTAACTGAAAACATATGTTTTATAATACTTTCCGTATAAGTGTTCCGTCTATACGTACTTTTCGTAAGAAACAAAGAACTGTATATAGGCGATAAAGATCTCACATACAGATGGACGTATAGAACATATAACTGACGTATACGTATGTATGTAATATGGACTACTAGATGTAAGATGTAATAACCTGCAGCGGCATGATGCAACACCTAAGCGGGATAAGGCAATACGAATGTAGCATACGGATAACGTATGCTTCGTACAGATTTCTGTAGTAATCATATGGATTTCTTATATTTGTACAGTCATTAACAAAAATTCTTTCCGTTTGATGACATTAGTTTCGTAAATAATTTCAGAATTGAAGGACAATTTGAGTACAGTTTTCAGTAAATTAAAAAGAAGGTAATTTTCTTTACGTTCCAGTCATAGCACCGCTATTCCCAAAATAAATTTTACCAGAGCGAAATAACTTTTGTCACTGATTGTACAACATACCGCTGTCCGGATAACGAATTTTTCTGTGTTAGTATATATTTTTTGGCCAACGGTAATAAATATTGTAGAATCGATATTGTATTTAGTTCAATAATTAGAACAACATTAAATATACTTACCAAAACAAGTCCTTTGATGTACACTCATGTCCAAAATGATTGTCGCATATCTATAGCTGTTTTCTTATAAGAATATAATTTGATAATAATTTTGCAGGATACTTTTAATACTGATACTATGTGTATAATCCGGAAATGTATATTCATGGTAAATTTCATAGGAAAAGAATTATAAATACGAAAATTAGAATGAGTAAAACAAAATGTTGCTAAATGGCTTAGAAAGTTTTATTTTCGTTTTATTGTTCTTATTTATAGGTCTTTTGACATGAAATTGTCCACACATATATGTCTTTGCCGATTATACACATATTAACATTATAAGAAATACCAGGCGAATTCGTTATCAAATTACATTCCTACAAAAACATATTTATAGACATGCAACACTAATTTTGGACATGAGTGTACATAGCTCATTACTAGTAACTTAGAACTTTACTCATATTATATATATATATATATATATATATATATATATATATATGTATATATAAAGAGTCCGATTGAAGTGTTGTATAAAACCCAGCAATAAACAGTGGAAACTAACAAATGCTATCGGCAAAAAATTCTCAATCACATTCCACAAAGACAGACAGATATATAAAAAATATACATACTGTATTAGATATACTAGATGTACCAGTTTCATGTATCAAATATTTTACACATAAAACATATATATAAATTTTTTATATTTTGTATTTGCTTGTTTGTTTGTGACAGGACAGATGTGTCAAATTTATTTCTGATGTCATCGAAATTAGATTTATGGACATTGTAACTTAGAATATAATATAACGCAACGGTGGATTAATGTGAGTTCAGGATCAACATATAACGATTGGTGGGAGGATAGGATGGAGGAGATATAAATACGATACGTTATGAAAAAAAAAGTTTTAACGTGGGAGAAAAGGCGTAGAAAGAGAGAGAGAGAGGACAATAAGGAAGGGAGGTACAGAAGAAATAGATAGTAAAAATAAAGAAGAGAAAGAAAAATAGGATAGGAAGGGAACAGGGAGAGCAATGAAAACGCAAATAGACAGAAAGAGAACACATAATGTAATAAACGAGTTCTGTTTCACTTTGGGAAACTACGGTACACTTCCAAGCTATGTAAATTCAATACTAAAAATGCCAACTGTTATCTAAGATATGTCAACAATTTGATGTAAATTTAAGGAAAATCTTAAGTGTAAATACAGTGCATAGACACAGAGACCAAGAAAGAATTATTCGAACGCAAAAGTAAAGTGTTATTGAAATCCAGAGCTCCTACATTCAAAGATTCCTTCCATTCTGTGAAATTAAACCTCTCTTTTAATAGAGAAAGGGTAGAAGTAGGAGTAGAGGGAGGAATGCTGTGTATTTTCCTCCCTCCCCGTGCCACATCTCTAACTGAGTTTTATATATATGTATCTATTGTCACAGATGCTCTGATTTCCAGTTGGCAGGGCATGTATTCGTGAATGAAGCAATCAACTGAAACACACATGTAATGAACTTTTCTGTTTCTGTTGTTTCTATTATTATTTAGTACTTTCACGAAGAAAGTTAATTTTGAAAAAAAAAAGAAAAGAAAAAAAGAAAAAAATTGCTTCATGGTTGATGTGTCAGTTTCCTGAAAGCTTTGCTACAAATGAACAATAAATATATTCCGGGTATTTTTTTTAAATTTTGATGTTCATCTCTCTAAATAATAATAATAATAATAATAATAATAATAATAATAATAATAATAATAATAATAATAATAATAATAATAATAATAATAATAATAATAATAGTATTATTAAAGGAGGATTACTTGTCGTGCTCACTATAAAGTTCTGTTTCAAACGAAATATTATAGTAAGAATTCCTGACCACTGAAATGCCCGTTCTTCTCACGGGAAAGAATAGAATTATTGGAAAACTATTTGTTCTTCTTGTTCGTTGAAGTTTATCGCCTTTTTTCAGCAGCAAAAGTATATGATACGTGGAAAGTTTAAAATAAAACACGAACCACACAGAGATAGTGTGGGTCAATGAAAACTTGAGCCGTTTCCCATCATGACCCACTTTGACCCACCACGACACTGACCAACAATGACCTATCTCCCAACATGATCGTCATAAGTCTGATCCATGATCCACGCCCTCCTCTCCAGTGACCAAAGAGTTTCCACTTGTAATAAAACAAGGCTGAGAAATTATCACTAATCGGGGTTTGAATTTGCACGGTGAATCGCTCAAGCACCGCTCTGTTACGATATCGATGGACCCGACCTTTATGATATAAAATGGTAAAGTGTTTGTCATACCATGAATTTCAACTTGTTGAATTACAGATACTTTTCAGTGGAAAATAGGATGAAATTTGAAAGTCTCAAATCAAGGTAAAGTAGACCAACGTAAAAAAAAAAAAATTGTAAAATTCGACTGTCTCGAAAGCTATGTAGTAAGTTCTATTGCTATCATTACAATTAGAAATATTAATATCCAGAAGTGCTTGACGTTCTTTTTTCACTTAAATATACTCATCTCAGGTAAGTAAATAGAAACAAATGAAAAAGGAAATAAAAATGGAGGCCTTGAAAGTAAATCGTAGTTAAATTCACCAGTATTGAGAAAATGCTGTCTACAAATGCACTGAACAGAGTAGGTCAGTGAGTCAGAGTGGGTCACAGTGGTTAAAGTGGGTCACGCCCTGTTTACCCATGACCCACTAACCCACGACCCATTCCATCTCTGGAACCACCATAATGCATTCAAATTTTAATGCTCTGGAATCGGAGATCGAATCTGGGACTTTCTGCAAACAAAAAGACGTGCATGCTATCCATTAGACCAGCAGAAATGGCTATAGAAAATGTTTGAATTATGTATTTGAACCTTCCTATCCCTTTAGGATACGCATTTGAAAGTTTAATGAAAATGTCGACTAAAGTGCTAAACTATTTTAAAAAATCAATTAAGTGGTTTAACAATCTCCTTTCTTGTCATTTTATGCATATAAAATAGGAAAATAAAAATTACAAAACCCGTTCTCTTTTCTCTTTAGAAGCGGAATTTTTGAAAATCTTAAACACGTATCCAATTCTTTTAAATAAGACTGTTATATATCAAACTTCATTTGTCAAACATGAGGATTTCCTGAGATACTCTAGTTTTTGGCGTGCACTTTGTACATCTTCCCCCTTAAGATAATGCTCTAACTTAAGTAATCTGATAAAAAGATGTACCGATATACAGAGTGAACCTGAAAGACGTGCAGAAACTCCGGGAAGTGATTCGTGACATTAAAAAAAAGACAAAAAGTCGTCTTTGATGACTCGAAACAAATTGACGGAATTTGGTTGGGAAGTTTTGATGCATCCACTCTATAGCCCGGACCTTGCACGTCTGGCTACCATTTGTTTCGGTCTCTGCAAAACTCTTGACGGTAAAAAAAAAATTGGGCGACCGAAGCGTCACTGGAATCACTTGTCCAAGTTTTTCGACAATAAACCACAGAAGTTCTACACCAATGGAATTATGAAGCTACCCGAAAAATGGCTAAAAGTCATAGATAATAATGGTCAATATGTACTTGATTAAAATTGATTTTCAATAAAGAAATTTTTTGTTCAAAAATATACGAAAAACCGCGGAGATTTTTATACGACCTTTTATTTATTCCCCGTAAACTTTCCTCATCCGCATATTGCCTCTATGCTAGTGACATCTGTTGACGTCAGATAAAAGGCAGAACAGCTAGTGATAACTATTAGCCTGATTATGAACTGTTACGTATTAGCGTGACTGGCAGAGTAGGGCATCTTGAGTTTATAATAAGGATTAAGTATATAGAAATATTTTGCGTAGGTGGTTATGCAACCCAAATTTCTTATGTATTTTGAAATTTACATAATAGATTTATTCACACACTGAGATGTTTTTCCTCTATAATATCATCATCATCAAAGTCATCATCATCATCATCATAGGTAATCATCCATTATTGGCAGACCACTTGACGCAACTGAGAAGCTTCCATGCTCCACGGTCTTCTTCTAACCTCTTCGTCTTCACGTACGATTTTTCTGTTCTTGATATCGTCCATCAATTGCAACCTCCTTCTCCCCCTCCCTCTCTTTCCTGCCACCATTCCCTCTAGCCTGTTCCTTATGGTGCAGTTCCTTCTTAGCCAATATCCCAATCAGTTTCTCTTCTGTTCTTTATCTATTATATATATATAAGCGACTATGTTTGTGAGTTAATTACTCTTGAACCACCCGACCGATCTCGATTGAATTTTCAACATAGATGAGGTTTGCGCCTGGGATGGTTTCTATTATCATTTGACTTTGACGGGTACAACCTAGGGGAAGTGGAGGGGGAGATATTGACAAATGATCGAAAGGGACCGATATTAGATGTCGAATCCATAGTTTTCGGGGTCGCTGAGACGACGAGTGATACTTCCGATGCCATTTCAACCCAAATTCACCCCTTTACGTCCAAACTAAAACGTATTCTCCCTGTGCGAAAAACGGGTATTCTGCTAGTAATATCTAAAAATTGATATTTTTTTCTCTAGCATTTATAACATTCTCTCATTCGTTTTCCGCTTGGCCCAGCTAATGCTCAAAATTCTTCTCGACATCCACGTAAATAGGATATTAATTAATTTTTAAATTGAATAATATATGGATTGTTAAAAAGTACTGTATTAATTTGCTTAAATGTTATATTTATTTAGCATTTTAATTTAAACAAAATATAAAATCCTAGACTTCCTGGTCACACAGGCTAAAAGGTCAATTGGATGAATGTAATTTATCATTGGAACTGTAGATGTTATTACTAATTTGCAATATATATATATATATATATATATATATATATATATATATATATATATATATATATATATATATATATATATATATATATATATATATTACAGCCACTCTACACACGTACATATGTTCTGCCATGTTTTTCAATAATTAAAAAAGAAGAACATTAATATTAAATTTCAATCTGATTCTGATTAATATTGAAATATGTTATATATTCGTTATTACTTCTGGGAACCATACACACACACACACACACACACACACACACACACACACACACACACACACACAAAGAAAACCGCGACAGAGAATTTTTCTATCTTCACATTACATTTTATTAATTTTAATTAGTAGAAAATAGACAACTATTTAACTTCTATTTTTTTTTTTAATGAGAATATATACGTATGTGTATGGTTGAGTCATGGTGCTCGCTAGGTAAGTCCTATAAGAGAGGGAGGATCGAATGCCTGGAAGCGAGGCAAATTGCAATTCATAACGTCATTAACCGTTTAGTTGAATACTACATTTTTTTTTTTTAACTAGCTTTAATTTAATTTTTGACACTGAAAGCAGACTTCACATTGTGATCAATAACCTCGATTTATTCAACAGTTTTCAATGATAGACGGGCACGGTGGCTGAGTGTTACAGCTTTCATCTCCCGCCCGAAGGTTCCTAGTTCGATTCCAGATCAAGCGAGTCTGTGGTGGACAACATCATGTCGATGGGTTTTCTTGAGATTCTTCCATTTCCTCCCGCATTATAATTCCATTGACTCTTCCATAAATGATTCATTTTCATTAATTATTTGTCTTCTTTCACTTAAAGAGGGAATAAGCGTGGGACGTAAAACTGGAAATTTCATTTCAATGATAAGATCTGCCTGATAGAGGTAGGAATGTACGTACAAGACATATCCAGGAAGTAAGTACTGTTTTTAAAAAAAGCAATACTAAAACAGATTTGTTCAAGCCAAATATACAGTGTCTCAAAAGTCCCCTGACAGGGTAACTTTGTTATTATTAGAGTTGATTGAGTTGATTTTAGTTTAGCGTCCCTTTCAGCAGCAAGGCTATGTGAGACGTGGACCTACTGATTAACGTGGAATCCGAACCACATGAGCTCTCACCAGGAATCGATCCCTGGTCTCCCCAAATGCGCGTACGCTAACCGCTTAGCCACGAGGGAGCTCTCTGTTATTGTTACAATAAAATGTAAGAGGAGAAACGTCTCCAAATACGATGTTTTCAATTTACAGCGAATGATTTTTTTTTTAATCGGACGAGACGTTTGGGCGGTACAGTCTTTATGCGTCCAATGTTAATTTTAACTGCAACGTTGCCATTTACCTGGACCCACAAACATAGGTCTAAATGAATGGAGTTACTCCCTTTTACGCTAACGTGTCGATGGCCAGACCCTATTTCAAACATGTAGCCATTCACTTTATGTTGTTTGTCCGGGTAAATGGCAATGTTGCATTTTAATTTAACATTGGGTGCATAAAGAGTGTACAGCCAAACGGCTCGTCCGATTAAAAAAAAAAAAAAAAAAAAAAAACAACTTTATATTAGATTAAGAACATCGTATTTGGAGACGGTTTCTCCTCTTACATTTTGTTGTAACTCTGATAACATAGGGTAACATGCCAGGGGACTTTCGAGACACCCTGTATTTTTTATATGAAAGAGCACACCTTAAACTATTTTCCGACATAGTTTCCACCACCGTTCAAACATTTTTCAGAGCGTGTGACCAATTTTTTCAAATCTTCCTCAACGAAACATCCTGCCGGAGGGTTTTGCTGGTTGACTTCCTACCCATTTGTCTTCCAACCATCAATGCGAAACGATACTGTAAGACTTTGAGAAAACTTCGGTGTGTAATCCAAAACAAAAGGAGAGGAATGCTCAGTAGTGGAGTTATGTTGGTCCATGACAAAGTTCGTCCACATACTGCTGGTGCCATCCAAACGTTAATCCTACAGTTCGGTTGGGAGCAGTTTGACCACACGCCGTACAGCCCCGACTTGGCGCCATCTGATTACCACTTGTTCTTGTATCTGAAGTGCAAGCTCGGCTGTAAGCGCTTTAAAAGTGAGGACAACGTAGAAAAAAAACACGCTATGGAGTTATGGTTGTCTTCACTGGCGGGATATTTCTTTGAAGAAGGTTTGGATAAGTTGATCACTCGCCATGATAAAGTGTTTGAACATTGGTGTAAAGTACGACGAAAAAGATTTTGAGGTGTATTCTTTCATTTAAAATAAATTTGGCTCGAACAAAGCTATTTTAGTATTTTTAAACGGTACTTTCTTTCCGGACTCGCATCGTATTTAGGGGTACTTCGATCAGATGGTTTTATTTTACATAATGGGCTAAAAGGCATTGGCAATACTATTCTCACGTCAAGGGTCTGTGTCTCAGCACTAGAGGAGTTTCACAGCGGAGAAGGGAATGAGGCGATGGAGTTTGGCAAATGGTAACGACTCTGTTATTCAGACAAAAGCAACAGTGACGTAAAGTCACTAACATTATGATTCGCAAAGAGGAACTAGACTGAATTGGCACATAGGTGCAGTGCACAATAATGTTTGCAGGGACTTCGTGACGACCTTTTCATCAAAATGAATTGTAATAATATTGCCATTACTTTTTATCGAACCCTCGTAACTGAGATAATTTTCTCAAGTTTATTATAGGTCCTATTTCTAATTGATTGATCGGTTTCGACTTTAAAGTCATTTTCAGCATTGATATTATGTTAAACGTATGGCTACGTGTCAGTGTGCCCCCCTTCCTGCTCGCATGTGGCAAGTGGATCAGCCTAAAGGTACGGTTATAACGAAATTATCCAATTTCATCTTCCCTTTTCCTCCTTTAGCGGGACGGAAAACACAACACACACACTTGATTTAAATGGAACCTGGTTATACTGCATGTTGAATGTAGCTTCATATTTCCTTTGACTTTTTCAAGAAACACATGTGTTTTTATTTATTTATTTATTTTTGTAGACGATCAAGTATACAGCGCGCTGATTGGCTACTCTCATACACATATTCTACTTGCACAGTGAAGATTAAAAAAACAGGGTAGCAGTTATTCGTTACTGAAGTTACTTAAGGTAATTTGCTGCTGTGATTTCTTCATTTGTGAACTGAATATAATCATTTCGGTCTGATAATTGATGACGTGAAGGAAAAATTAATATCTTTGGTTCATAATCATCGCATTATATGGAATAAGCAGTATAAAAACCATCACAAGAGGGTGATGCTAAGGAACGCATGGAAGATAATAGGCAGCCACCTAGGCAGTGTTGGGCAAATTCAATTGAAATCAATTGCAATTGATCAATCAATTGAAAGTAATTGCTCTGAAAATTAATTGCAATTGATTTCAATTGCAATTGATTTCAATTTGTAATTGACAATTAATTTCAATTGCAATTGAATTCAATCATGAAATTTGCAATTAAATTTTCGTCAATTGTTAATTGTTAATTGGTCACCAGGCAATTGAAATTTTTAATTGTTAATTGTCAATCGCAAAGGACGCAATTGAAAAATTTAATTGTTAATTGCAATTGACAATTGAAACTTTTAATTGTTAATTGTAATTGTTAATTGCAATTGAAATAAGCAATTAAAAATGAAGACAAGAAGATGTGAGTATATTGTGTTGTCCACTTGTTACTGTTTTACATATTTCAAATAAGGTACTTATAAGAAATGCTGGATAACTACCATCCCTTCGCCAACCTGGGAAGAAAGCCGTGAAACTAAATATTTTTTAAATATATTATGTTTATTGTTCTATCTCCCTCGAAAGAATTCTATATGCCCGTCATGCATACAATAGGAATGAGTAAGAGCGAGTTCGAGCGAGTTTTCTTTAAAACTCGACTCGACTCGAAGCAGACATCTTTGAGCTCGACTCGAGAATTCGGTTCGAAAAATTTCCCCCAACTCGACTCGAATTCGGATCGAGTTTCCATCGAGTCGAGGCAAAACGAGCCAATCCGAGCTAAATCCTTTGTGTAGTTCCAAGTACTACTCTCTTCAAGTATCCTAGATAGACAATATAATTATCAATGATACTACTACTATTATTATAACTAATTATTATTATACCACCGTGTATCTATACAAACATGGAATATAGGTTTGTATTTGAATACTAAAAATTAGTTGACTGTCGATCTCGGTCATTAAGAAATCTTCAGGAGGCAAGGACATCGGTCACGAGGTTCTAGCTTTGAGTTCAGGAGGAGCAAGTATTCGGGCTCGAGCCAAAAATTGTTAAAAGTTATAGGACTCCAGCTAAACATGTTCAAAACTGCTCAACCGGGGTTTAGGGTTGTCAACGACTCAAGCGGCTCGCTCACAGCTCATTCACTTATCGAGCTGAATCGAGAAGTGAGCCGAGCCAACAGCTCATCCAACCGAGCCAGCTCGAGCCGATGCCTCACTGAATTAAACCGAGCTGATTGCTTACCCCAACTGAGCCGGTTCGAGCCATCGGCTCAGTTAAGCTGACTCGAACCCAGCCTATGGACTCGTTTCAACGGAACTGGTTCGAGCCATTGGCTCCAATCGAGCCGAGTCGATGACTCGCCTCTACCGAGCCGGCTGAAGCCATCGGTTCAATTGAGCCCAGTCGATGGGTCATCCCAACTAATTGTAAGACAGCTCAAGCTGTACTCTCAGTTGAACCGAGCAGAGCCGATTGACACCACTATCCCGGTTGAGCTTCTACTTTGGCTAAAAAATTGGACTGTACAGTTCTCAGCCTTGATGGTAAGAACCACAGTATATACTTATATTGGTGCTCACGGCGTCATTAACTTGTTCCCCGATCAACAAATTTCGAGGTACTTTGTTTTGCATCTTTATTGCATCTTTTGTGTCGCTTTATGCGCATATTCCCACATTTTGTGCGTCACCGGAAGTGGGTCAAAATGGACCTACAAATATGGCGGAACAAGCTATTGCTGTTCGTCACCAATGAAATTCGAGGTCGTTTCCTTCACATCGTGCTGTGCCGTTTTGTGCGTCTACTTCCACGTTTTGTCCGTCATGGGAAGTGGGTTAAAATAGGTCCCCAAGATGGGACGAAAATGAATCACTGTTCCCTTACCAACGAATTTCGAGGTCGCTTCTTTCGCATCGTTTAGTGCCAGTACCTTGCCGTTTTGAGCGCGTATTTTCTCATTTTGTTTGTCACCGGAAGTGGGTCAAAATGGGCTTCCAAAATGGGACGAAAATGACCAAGAGTTTCGCCACTATCGAATTTCGAGGTTGTTAATTTCACATCACGTACCCTTTTGTGCATCTATTTCGACGTTTTGTGCGTCACTGGAAGACGGTCAAAATGGGCCTCAAATGTGGGACGAAAATCACCCACTGCTCCGCCACTACCGAATTTCGTGGTCCTTCCTTTCGTATCGATTAGTGAATTTTCGTGCCGTTTCGTGCCTCTATTTCCACGTTTTGTGCGTCACCGGAAGTGCGTCAAAATGGGCTTCCAAGATGGGACGAAAATGACCAAGAGTTCCGCCACTATCGAATTTCGAGGTTGTTAATTTCACATCACGTACCCTTTCGTGCGCCTATTTCGACGTTTTGTGCGTCACTGGAAGACGGTCAAAATGGGCTTCAAAGGTGGGACGAAAATGACCCATTGCTCCGCCACTACCGAATTTCGTGGTCCTTCCTTTCGCATCGACTAGTGAATATTCGTGCCGTTTCGTTCCCCTATTTCCACGTTTAGTGCGTCATCGGAAGTGGGTCAAAATGGGCTTCCAAGATGGGACGAAAATGACCCATTGCTCCGCCACTATCGAATTTCGAGGACCTTCCTTTCGCATCGACTAGTGATTTTGCGAGTCGTTTCGTTCCCCTATTTCCATGTCTTGTGCGTCACCGGAAGTGTGTCAAAATGATCAGATAAAATGTCAATGTAAACAAACTGAACAGCGGGAGAACAACTAAGAAACATTTCTAAAATTGGATATATTTTCTGTGAATATATATCCAACAACGTACATGTGTTTTCTTTGGGAAGGCCGATGGGGGCTGAATTTGAACGTAAACACTATCTGGAGTGTCACTATACATCTGAGCAACCCCGATAAATATGGATTCGACACAAATATTGTTCATTTTCTACTACTTTTACATATCCCGGTGAACGCCCCCTCAGACCCCCTTGGTTCGAATTGTGAAAAGATCTCCTCTAAGCCCCAGCCGATACCGCGAAAACTATGAATGTGACAAAACATATGCCATTTTCTACTATCTTTTACATATCCCGGTAAAAAAAACCCTATGATCCTCTGGTTCCAATTTTGAAAAAACGCCTCTGGCCTGCAGCCGATGGGGGCTGTATTTGGAAGTGAACGCCTGTGGAAGTATCACCATTCACCTCAGCGATAGCGAAAACTATGGATTTGACACTAATATCGGTCATTTTCCATTATTTTTACATGTCTCGCAATTCCTCACTCCCGGTGACTCCCGGCCCGCAAACAATTGTGGCTAAATTTGACAATCATCGCTAATGAAAGTAACACCATTGATCTCAGCCACCGCCAAAACTACGGATTTGACATTAATATCGGTCATTGTGGATTATTTTTACATGTCTCGTAATCCCCTTTATAATGCCCCCCTTCCTTAGCTAATGGGGGCTAAATGTAAAGTAAACGCGGTCTTGAGATTCACCATTGAGCTCAGCGACCCCGAAAACTATGAATTTGACATTAATATCGGTCGTTTTTGATTATTTTTACGTCTCGGAACTCCCCCCTCTGGTGACCCAAGGCCCGCATACAACGGTGGATGAATTTGAAAGTCATCGCTAATGGTTGTGTCACCATTGATCTCAGCAACCGCGAAAACTATGGATTTGACACTAATATCAGTCATTTTGGATTACTTTTACGTTTCGCCCCCCCCCTTCCCGTTAACCCACGGCCCGCAGAAGAATAGGGTGAATTTGGAAGTTAATGCGATCAGAGTTTTACCATTGATCTCAGCGACCGCGAAAACTATGAAATCGACACTGATATCGGTCATTTTTACTACTTTTACATGTCCCTGTAAACGCCCCCCTGAGACCCCCTATTTTGTCAAAAACGCTTCGCCTTGGTGTGGGACCTGGATCAAGGTATCTTTGACCACAATTTGGTAGCTCTCGGTCAACTTGTCTGGTCTCCAGGCCGATCTCGATAAACGTCCCCCTGAGACCTCCCTAGTTCGAAATTTGATAAAAAAAAAACTCTTCGTCTTGATATGGGGCCTAGACCAAGCTACCCATGACCAAATTTTGAAAAGTTTCGGTCCACTCATCTGGTTCACAGGCCGCACAAAGATAGACAGACAGACACGAAAAAACTCTTTATTTTATTTATATTAGAAAGGTCAGATCCGCCCTTATTGTTATAGAGTGATGCTTGAGCGATTGATCGTAGAAATTCAAACTCCGATGAGTGATAATATCATAGGCTTGTTTTATTACAAGTTTAAACTCTTTAGTCAGTAGAGAAGGGGGCTTGAATCATGCGTCAGAGTTGATGACAATGGGTTTTGGTAGGTCTGTGGGTCACAGTGGGTGAAAGTGGTTCCTGGTGGGTGGTGGGTCAGAGTGGGTCAGGGTGGGTTGTGGGTCACGATATGTGGTGAGTCAATTGGTCGTGGCTAAAGTTTTCATTGCCCCACGCCCTCTCTGAACTACAGTGTTGAAAATTAATCAGTGAAAATCAATTGCAATTGATCAATCAATTGAAAGTAATTGCTGTGAAAATCAATTGCAATTGAATTAATTGCCAATTAATTTCAATTGCAATTGAATTTCTGAATTCAATTGCAATTACTTTCCACTGCAATTACTTTCAATCAATTGATTAATTGCAATTGATTCTCCATTATTAATGGCCAACTGCAATTAACAATTAACCATTACTTACTTCAATTGTTAATTGCAATTAACAATTAAATTTAGAAATTAATTGTTAATTGTTAATTCAATTGAAATTTGCCCAACACTGCACCTAGGAATGTTGGATAAGTGTAAACATACGTATCTGCATAGAAAACATAGTTGCAGATTCAGAATAAGCCGTCGTACAAATGGTAATTTTACTGCTAAATGAGTTACTTCAGTAGTACTCCCCCGCGTTTGCGCGATTTGACCTTGAACTCATTTTTGTGACGTCATAGGTCAAAGGTCAATGACCTTGGCCCGGGGTCAATGACCTAGGGGTACCTAGGACCACCCCCTCTAAATTTTGGCAGGGGTACCTTGGCCCACCCCCTAAATTTTGGCAGGGGTACATAGGACCACCCCCCTTAAATTTCGGAAATTGCCAAATCTAAAAATTTGGTATGGTAGCCTAGGACCATAGTATGTACCTCTATCAGTATTCGGTGTCTATGTCGTTCCCTTTCATGGGTAAAAAATTGCCAAAAATTCAAATTTCGGAGGTTTTTGACCTAATTTATCCCCTTGGATGAGGTGTTATTACCCTATATGGTTATATGGGCGTATACAGGGGTCCATTACCTTTCATAAGACATGGGAATATTAATGCACCCCTTGAAAAATTTGGGAGGGGTACCTTGGCCCACCCCTTAAATTTTGGAAATTGCCCAATTTAAACATTGGGTATTATAGTATAGGACGCTAATATGGATCACTATAAATTTGGGTGGTCCACCTCGTTCCCTTTTAGGGGTACAAAATTGCCAAAATATAAACGTAAGCAATACGTTGTACCACGTGTTTTGTTTCGACCTAAGTTATCCCTTTGATGAGGTGTTATTACCCTATATGGTTATATGGTCATGTATAGGGGTCCATTACCTTTCATAAGACATGGGTATATTAATGCACCCCTTTAAAAATTTGGGAGGGGTACCTTGGCCCACCCCTTCATTTTTAGAAATTGCCCAATTTAAACATTTGGTATTATAGTATAGGACGCTAATATGGATCACTATAAATTTGGGTGGTCCACCTCGTTCCCTTTTAGGGGTACAAAATTGCCAAATTTTAGTACAACCACGTGTTTGGTTTTTAACCTAATTTATCTCCTTGGATGAGGTCCTATTACCTTATATGGTTATATGGTCATGTATAGGTGTTCATTCCCTATCATAAGACATAGGTACATTGGTGCACCCCTTTAAATTTTTAGGAGGGGTACCCTGGCCCACCCCTTCAATTTCAGAAATTCTTCAATTTAACCATTTGGTATTATAGTACAGGACCTCATTATGTATCATGATAAATTTGGATGGTCCATCTCGTTCCCTTTCATGGATACGAAATTGCCAAATTTAGGTACAACCACGTGTTTGTTTTTTGATTTAATTTATTCCCTTGGATGAGGTCCTATTACCTTATATGGTTATATGGTCATGTATAGGGGTCCATTTCCTATTATAAGACATAGGTACATTTTTGCACCCCCGGGAGAGGTACCTTCGCCCACCCCTTTAATTTTGGAAATTGTTCAATTTAAACATTTGGTATTACAGTATAGGACCCTAATATGGATCACTATAAATTTGGGTGGTCCACATCGTTCCCTTTTTTAGGGGTACAAAATTGCCAAATTTTAGTACAACCACGTGTTTGGTCTTTTGGCCCAATGTATCCTCTTGGATGAGGTCCTATTACCTTATATGGTTATATTGTAATGTATAGGTGTTCATTTCCTATCATAAGACATAGGTACATTGGTGCACCCCGGGAGGTGTACCTTGGCCCGCCCCTTAAATTTTTAAGCATTCGGTATTATAGTACAGGACCTTAATATGTATCATGATAAATTTGGATGGTCCACATCGTTCCCTTTTAGGGGTACGAAATTGCCAAAATATAAACGTAAGCAATACGTTGTACCACGTGTTTGACATTTTGACCCAATTTATCTCTTGGATGAGGTCCTATTACCTTATATGTTTATATGGTTATGTATAGGTGTCTATTCCCTATCATAAGACATAGGTACATTTGTGCACTCCTTTAAAAATTTGGGAGGGGTACTTTGGCCCACCCCTTAAATTTTGGAAATTGCCCAATTTAAACATTTGGTATTATAGTACCGGACCTTAACATGTATTATTATGATAAATTTGGGTGTTCCACCTCGTTCCCTTTTAGGGGTACGAAATTGCCAAATTTTAGTACAACCACGTGTTTGGTCTTTTGGCCCGATTTATCCTCTTGGATGAGGTTCTATTACCTTATATGGTTATATGGTTATGTATAGGGGTCTATTCCCTATCATAAGACATAGGTACATTTGTGCACTCCTTTAAAATTTTTGGGAGGGGTACTTTGGCCCACCCCTTAAATTTTGGAAATTGCTCATTTTATATATTTGGTATTATAGTACCGGACCTTAACATGTATTATTATGATA
The DNA here is from genome assembly GCF_964235325.1 of Thermobia domestica. Lineage (NCBI taxonomy): Eukaryota > Metazoa > Arthropoda > Insecta > Zygentoma > Lepismatidae > Thermobia > Thermobia domestica. The sequence goes on from NC_137464.1 coordinate 23,887,272, forward strand.
AATTTGGGTGTTCCACCTCGTTCCCTTTTAGGGGTACGAAATTGCCAAATTTTAGTACAACCACGTGTTTGGTCTTTTGACCCAATTTGTCCTCTTGGATGAGGTCCTATTACCTTATATGGATATATGGTCATGTATAGGGGTCCATTACCTATCATAAGACATAGGTACATTTGTGCACTCTTTAAATTTTTTTGATAGGGGTACTTTGGCCCACCCCTTAAATTTTGGAAATTGCTCATTTTATATATTTGGTATTATAGTACCGGACCCTAACATGTATTATGATAAATTTGGGTAGTTCACCTTGTTCCCTTTCATGCGTAAAAAAATTGCCAAATTTTACTACAACCACGTGTTTGGTATTTTGGTCACCCCTTGGATGAGGTCCTATTACCTTATATGATTATATGGTTATGTATATTGGTCCATTCCCTATTATAAGACGGGTATATTGATGCACCCTTTAAAAAATTTGGGAGGGGTATCTTGACTATCCACTCAGTTTTAGAAATTGATTAATATAAGCATTTGGTATCTTCGTACAGGTCTTCAATATGTACCACTATAAATTTGGATGGTCCACATCGTTCCCTTTCATGGGTAAAGAACTACCAAAAATCAAATTTCGGATGTTATTGACCCCTATTTAATACGTTATATGGTTTATTACCTCTATATGTTTATGTTCTCTTTTAAATTTGGGAATTATCAAATAACAAAATTCGGTAAACGTTTTCTAGGACCCATTGGTATTCCTCTTATGGCCAAATATTCAAAATTTAAAGGTTATTGACCTGCTTTATTATTGAATAAGTACAGGATTTATTACTTTTTCATAAGACACAGGTGTATTTGTGTACCAATCTTAAATTTTGGGAGGGGTACATTTCTTATTGTCATATCAATAATTGGTAATTGTTCTTTGGGTAAATCATTGTGATCACGTGATCAGTTATTGACCTATGATGGGATTAGGAGTCCAGGACATTGGTACATTGAAATTTTGTAGGATAATTTGAGAATGCGTCATTGGTATTGATTATTACAGCCAAATATAAACGTAAGCAAGACGTTGTACCACGTGATTGACCTTGATGAGGTAGTGTACAGGGATACATAGCTAACCTTATTGAAACTTATGACTCATAGTCTTAAGGGAATACATGCTACAACACTGGCAAAGTTATTGTTGATGCAATTTGATTGGCTGATAACTATCTTTCGTGCAATCTGATTGGTTGATCACTATCTTTCGTGCAATCTGATTGGTTGATCACTATCTTTCGTGCAATCTGATTGGTTGATGAGTTTTAAATCTTTGCTGTATTCAGTTTTAAGTTTTGTTTTACATTTAAAAATCTTGTTTTCGTTCAACATTTTGCACTCAATGATAAATATGATCAAAACCGTTTATTTGTTAATCGAATAGTTAAAAACCGGATAAAGTTTGACGGTTAACCGTGAAACGTAAAAATTTTTTAGTTTGAAAATTTTTTGTTTGAAATTTTTTGTTTGAATTTTTTGTTTGAGAATTTTGTTTGAAATTTTTTTGACAACTTTTGTTTCAAAATTTTTTGTTTAAAATTTTTTTTGTTTGAAATTTTTTTCGTTTCAAAATTTTGTTTGAGATTTTTTCGTTTGAAATTTTTGTTTGAAATTTTTTCGTTTGAAATTTTTTGTTTGCAAATTTTTGTTCGAAAATTTTGTTTAAAATTTTTTGTTTGAAATTTTTCGTTTCCAAATTTTTTGTTTGAAATTTTTTGTTTGAAATTTTTTGTTTCAAAATTTTGTTTGAAATTTTTTTCGCTTCAAAATTTTGTTTGAATTTTTTTTGGTTTGAAATTTTTTGTTTGAATTTTTTTTTCGTTTCAAAATTTTGTTTCAAAGATTTTTGTTTGAAATTTTTGTTTCAAAGTTTGAGTTGACATTTTTAAAAGTTTGTGCACTTATTAGTAAAGAACTGGAACTGTTTAGAACAAAAACCTTTGACAACATTATGGTGCAATAGTACACGTCAGAACATAGGGTTGTACTTGAAATGAAAAAACACAATTCATTGAAATGGATCATTTTATTACACTCCACATACATCCATACCAGATAGTGGTTCTGGATATTGTCGATACAATGTATTTTGAACTTCTTGCACTAGTTTGTCTTTAGCATATAATTTTAATTCCAATTGAAGTCTTTTAAGGTCTAATGCAATATCAATTGGTGGAAACTCAATGTCCATTTGATCACAAATAAACTGTTTATCAATACAGGTATGCACCCACGAACGATGTTGACAACCATCACAATATCTAGATACATGTTGTACAATATGCATAACACATTTTTCAAAATAGTACTTTTTCAGGAATATACTTGTTTTGTTACACACTTCCACTGCATGTTTCACACACTGAAATACGCTGATGAATTTGTTCCATTCAGTTTGTGTTAGATACACCATATTGCGAGGGACATGGAATGTACTCTTCTTACGTAACAGCACCATCTTCTCTTCGAGGACTGTACGCAGCACCACTTCATGATTTGAGCCTAATGATTTTACTATGGTCACATTTAGCTCATCATGAAAATAATCGTTCATTTGGTCGATTCGTGAACATAATATTTGCCATTCTTCACAGGTCAGTTGTACACCAAATTGTTCTGCTTTGCCCAATCGAATCACAGGTTCAAATGTTCTAGCACTGATACTAATCATCACATGTTTTGTTTGAAATATATTTATTGGATAATAGCTTGCGAAGATGAACTCTTTATCGTTAGAAGTACACATCTTTCCTCCTGAAAAGCACTTGCTCAAATGATTTCGTGGGATGACAGTGTATTGGTTGATTTATAGTTATTGCTGACGTCATTGGAAAGGAATGTGCTGATTCATGGTTTCATCACAGTTGCTGACGTCATGCTGACCAACCAAATTCATACAACTACAGCTGACGTCATTGGAAAGAAATGTGCTGATTCATGATTTCATCACAATGGCTGACGAATCTGGCTGTGTACTAAATTCAAGTTGATGACTTCGACCCAAGAATCCTTTGTAACATAAAGATACAGATCCAGTATTTAAGAAACGCAGCAGTTCTTCTTGTTTTGATGCTTCCATGGGTAAATATCTTGCTGGTAAAATTATATTCTTATAATTTTCAAGCTTCACTACGATTCTTAATCCAAACTTTGTAGGGATCATTTGGCTAGCTAAGATTCTATAAGGTACATTCTGTTGTAAATCAGTAATCTTGGTAAATGATTTTATCACATCACGTGTGTTTAGAAACTGCAGACAAGTAGCCATGATGACGTTATCATGAATACTAACTCGAACGATACTTATATATAATGCAAAACTGATGACGTTGCATTATCAAGTTCTGACGTGTACTATTGCACCATAATGTTGTCAAAGGTTTTTGTTCTAAACAGTTCCAGTTCTTTACTAATAAGTGCACAAACTTTTAAAAATGTCAACTCAAACTTTGAAACAAAAATTTCAAACAAAAATCTTTGAAACAAAATTTTGAAACGAAAAAAAAATTCAAACAAAAAATTTCAAACCAAAAAAAAATTCAAACAAAATTTTGAAGCGAAAAAAATTTCAAACAAAATTTTGAAACAAAAAATTTCAAACAAAAAATTTGGAAACGAAAAATTTCAAACAAAAAATTTTAAACAAAATTTTCGAACAAAAATTTGCAAACAAAAAATTTCAAACGAAAAAAATTTCAAACAAAAATTTCAAACGAAAAAATCTCAAACAAAATTTTGAAACGAAAAAAATTTCAAACAAAAAAAATTTTAAACAAAAAATTTTGAAACAAAAGTTGTCAAAAAAAATTTCAAACAAAATTCTCAAACAAAAAATTCAAACAAAAAATTTCAAACAAAAAATTTTCATACTAAAAAATTTTTACGTTTCACGGTTAACCGTCAAACTTTATCCGGTTTTTAACTATTCGATTAACAAATAAACGGTTTTGATCATATTTATCATTGAGTGCAAAATGTTGAACGAAAACAAGATTTTTAAATGTAAAACAAAACTTAAAACTGAATACAGCAAAGATTTAAAACTCATCAACCAATCAGATTGCACGAAAGATAGTGATCAACCAATCAGATTGCACGAAAGATAGTGATCAACCAATCAGATTGCACGAAAGATAGTTATCAACCAATCAAATTGCATCAACAATAACTTTGCCAGTGTTGTAGCATGTATTCCCTTAAGACTATGAGTCATAAGTTTCAATAAGGTTAGCTATGTATCCCTGTACACTACCTCATCAAGGTCAATCACGTGGTACAACGTCTTGCTTACGTTTATATTTGGCTGTAATAATCAATACCAATGACGCATTCTCAAATTATCCTACAAAATTTCAATGTACCAATGTCCTGGACTCCTAATCCCATCATAGGTCAATAACTGATCACGTGATCACAATGATTTACCCAAAGAACAATTACCAATTATTGATATGACAATAAGAAATGTACCCCTCCCAAAATTTAAGATTGGTACACAAATACACCTGTGTCTTATGAAAAAGTAATAAATCCTGTACTTATTCAATAATAAAGCAGGTCAATAACCTTTAAATTTTGAATATTTGGCCATAAGAGGAATACCAATGGGTCCTAGAAAACGTTTACCGAATTTTGTTATTTGATAATTCCCAAATTTAAAAGAGAACATAAACATATAGAGGTAATAAACCATATAACGTATTAAATAGGGGTCAATAACATCCGAAATTTGATTTTTGGTAGTTCTTTACCCATGAAAGGGAACGATGTGGACCATCCAAATTTATAGTGGTACATATTGAAGACCTGTACGAAGATACCAAATGCTTATATTAATCAATTTCTAAAACTGAGTGGATAGTCAAGATACCCCTCCCAAATTTTTTAAAGGGTGCATCAATATACCCGTCTTATAATAGGGAATGGACCAATATACATAACCATATAATCATATAAGGTAATAGGACCTCATCCAAGGGGTGACCAAAATACCAAACACGTGGTTGTAGTAAAATTTGGCAATTTTTTTTACGCATGAAAGGGAACAAGGTGAACTACCCAAATTTATCATAATACATGTTAGGGTCCGGTACTATAATACCAAATATATAAAATGAGCAATTTCCAAAATTTAAGGGGTGGGCCAAAGTACCCCTCCCAAAAATTTTAAAGGAGTGCACAAATGTACCTATGTCTTATGATAGGGAATAGACCCCTATACATAACCATATAACCATATAAGGTAATAGAACCTCATCCAAGAGGATAAATCGGGCCAAAAGACCAAACACGTGGTTGTACTAAAATTTGGCAATTTCGTACCCCTAAAAGGGAACGAGGTGGAACACCCAAATTTATCATAATAATACATGTTAAGGTCCGGTACTATAATACCAAATGTTTAAATTGGGCAATTTCCAAAATTTAAGGGGTGGGCCAAAGTACCCCTCCCAAATTTTTAAAGGAGTGCACAAATGTACCTATGTCTTATGATAGGGAATAGACACCTATACATAACCATATAAACATATAAGGTAATAGGACCTCATCCAAGAGATAAATTGGGTCAAAATGTCAAACACGTGGTACAACGTATTGCTTACGTTTATATTTTGGCAATTTCGTACCCCTAAAAGGGAACGATGTGGACCATCCAAATTTATCATGATACATATTAAGGTCCTGTACTATAATACCGAATGCTTAAAAATTTAAGGGGCGGGCCAAGGTACACCTCCCGGGGTGCACCAATGTACCTATGTCTTATGATAGGAAATGAACACCTATACATTACAATATAACCATATAAGGTAATAGGACCTCATCCAAGAGGATACATTGGGCCAAAAGACCAAACACGTGGTTGTACTAAAATTTGGCAATTTTGTACCCCTAAAAAAGGGAACGATGTGGACCACCCAAATTTATAGTGATCCATATTAGGGTCCTATACTGTAATACCAAATGTTTAAATTGAACAATTTCCAAAATTAAAGGGGTGGGCGAAGGTACCTCTCCCGGGGGTGCAAAAATGTACCTATGTCTTATAATAGGAAATGGACCCCTATACATGACCATATAACCATATAAGGTAATAGGACCTCATCCAAGGGAATAAATTAAATCAAAAAACAAACACGTGGTTGTACCTAAATTTGGCAATTTCGTATCCATGAAAGGGAACGAGATGGACCATCCAAATTTATCATGATACATAATGAGGTCCTGTACTATAATACCAAATGGTTAAATTGAAGAATTTCTGAAACTGAAGGGGTGGGCCAGGGTACCCCTCCTAAAAATTTAAAGGGGTGCACCAATGTACCTATGTCTTATGATAGGGAATGAACACCTATACATGACCATATAACCATATAAGGTAATAGGACCTCATCCAAGGAGATAAATTAGGTTAAAAACCAAACACGTGGTTGTACTAAAATTTGGCAATTTTGTACCCCTAAAAGGGAACGAGGTGGACCACCCAAATTTATAGTGATCCATATTAGCGTCCTATACTATAATACCAAATGTTTAAATTGGGCAATTTCTAAAAATGAAGGGGTGGGCCAAGGTACCCCTCCCAAATTTTTAAAGGGGTGCATTAATATACCCATGTCTTATGAAAGGTAATGGACCCCTATACATGACCATATAACCATATAGGGTAATAACACCTCATCAAAGGGATAACTTAGGTCGAAACAAAACACGTGGTACAACGTATTGCTTACGTTTATATTTTGGCAATTTTGTACCCCTAAAAGGGAACGAGGTGGACCACCCAAATTTATAGTGATCCATATTAGCGTCCTATACTATAATACCCAATGTTTAAATTGGGCAATTTCCAAAATTTAAGGGGTGGGCCAAGGTACCCCTCCCAAATTTTTCAAGGGGTGCATTAATATTCCCATGTCTTATGAAAGGTAATGGACCCCTGTATACGCCCATATAACCATATAGGGTAATAACACCTCATCCAAGGGGATAAATTAGGTCAAAAACCTCCGAAATTTGAATTTTTGGCAATTTTTTACCCATGAAAGGGAACGACATAGACACCGAATACTGATAGAGGTACATACTATGGTCCTAGGCTACCATACCAAATTTTTAGATTTGGCAATTTCCGAAATTTAAGGGGGGTGGTCCTATGTACCCCTGCCAAAATTTAGGGGGTGGGCCAAGGTACCCCTGCCAAAATTTAGAGGGGGTGGTCCTAGGTACCCCTAGGTCATTGACCCCGGGCCAAGGTCATTGACCTTTGACCTATGACGTCACAAAAATGAGTTCAAGGTCAAATCGCGCAAACGCGGGGGAGTACTACTACTTCATACCAAAGATGACTGCATCTGTATTAGACACTAATTTCTGCCCGTGGAGTATTTCTGCACAATATAGTAAAGCTATTTTTATGTTTGCAATTGTAGGGTTAATAATCTCATACTATGACAACTGCTGTACCACAATTAAAATGAGTGTGTATGAAGGATTATATTAATATTATTTTCCGCCGGTGGGTTGGGTTATATCTGCACAGTGTAAGGAAGCTGTCTTTTATGTTTACAAGTGTAGCGTTAGTAGTGTGAAGCCACTACAAGTGCTACAGAAACTAGTATTACTACGAAAATCACATTAAGGTATTTATAAATATACATACAAAGAAACTTAACCCAGCATGGTCTACTAACCTAATCTAATCTACTATACTCTACTTACCTACCCTTCTAAACTAACGTAACTATTAAAATAATCTGTCCTATTAACCTAACGTCGTTAGACGAACTTTAATATTGCTCTCTCCAGGTTTTCAGGAGTTCACACTGATCTTGGAGCTCCATGTTTCAAATCCAACACACCATCAGTATCTTCAAAACTTCCTCGCCTAAGTCGAGATGGTACGAGATGGAACCTTACCGTATCGACCAACATTAAAAGCATCGTCTAAGAAAACCTTGCAGTTCTGGCACAGATTCAGTTTTGTAAAAACTACGAACTGAGGTAACACGATCTTCTGTACTTCAATGCTCCATTGGGACTGATCATATAATATAGCGTTCTTTCCTCTTTCGGTTCTCACCCCGCTAATATTACACCTGCACAAAATTCAAGTTTGAATTGTTGTCAGTCAGCTCGGCGCCACCCTGTATATTACAGAATCGGTATCAGGGAAAGGTGGAAAGCATCAAAGAAATCAAGCATCCTATCTCTCAGTTTTCTCACCACAAATTGTATCCTCCTCTCTCATTGGGATCGGAGAAGACAAATGATTGTGACTTGAAGTCAAACGAAGCCAATCCTTCCACCCTGTTCCCCCTTCACACACAAAAGAAAAAAAACACGTTATATGGTTATAAATGTCGGAGAAAGGGAACTGTGTTAGTTTTATTTTTTGCTGTGTGTGTGTGTGTTTGCGTAAGAGAGAAAGAGAGAGTATCTATAGCACTCGTTTCATTTATTTTTTGTGTCTACTTCCGTTACCCTTTTTTTTGTTTCCTTCTCTGCGGAATGAAAAAATGAAACTGTTTCATCACCGAACATCGGAAAAACAGAGCAAATGCAGAAATTGTCAAGAGAGATTGAGGAGGGAGGTTGGAAGGGGATATACCAGGATTATAGTGAGAGCCGAGAAATAGCCCCAGAGAATCAAAAAACGTGACATTTTGCTCGGTGGAATTAAAACACGTAACAAACTGTGCGACCTACACTGTCCCTCCTGCTCCCTCTCATCCCCCTCTCTGAAAAATGTTAACTTTTTTTTTTAATTTTTTGTTCCCAAAAATCAAACTTCGCTTCTCTGCATAATATTCGTGTATTAGTAACTTCCTTGTTTCAACTTCTCTTAACACAGAGACCATTTTATTTTTTTTAAAAAAGAACAATATTTTTAAAAAATGACGAAGATAACTCTATTTTTCGCTTGCCCAGCCCTTTTACTTACAAATTAATTTAGCAGAAGGTCAACAGTTCAGTTCACAGAAACTCCTCCAGATTATGTGCATCAAGTCAAAAAAAAAAAAGTTAACATCTGTTGCTAATTTTTTTTAAATTAAAAATTTCTTGCATCATATACGTGTGTTTGTGAAACCTAACGTAATATAAATAAATTAGTAAGGAAATGCATAAACGGTTGAGAAAGTATCTCTTGACAAGCTATAAATTAGTAACAATTACCTTAAATAAAAGATGGTTGGGGTACATGTGAAACAATTGTTCTCTCAGAAAACAACATAGGAACAATACATACTGAGAATTGAGAAAGGAAAAAAATGCAACTTTTTTTTTTTTTTTTTTTTTGCAGAAATGAAATAAGCCAAAGCAGTGGTTCTCAACTTAATTTGTATCACGACTCCCATTTTATCACATCCTCTTGCCAGCGACCCCCTTATAATTCCTGGTTTGTATTAAGCTTATGTGGGATTTTTAATATACCTATTGCGGAGATCTCTCGATGTCCATCTATTTCTGTAATAGTAGAATCCATTTCTTGTATACAGTGGATACAAAAACTTCCCTAAAATCAAATGGATTAAAACCAAATTTGGTCAGTTCATTCATATTACAAAATATCGAATCCGATCCGTTATATTGTTTCAAAATGGTAGCCGTTTGAAAAATTTTAAAACTTTATAACTCCTTAATTTTTGGTCATATGATAAAAAAATAAAGTGAGAAAAATATTCTGATCCGGTATCTGCTGCTTTAAAAGTAATAATTCCATTTGCAATATCGTACCTGTGCGAAAGTGTTTTTTCTTCAATGGTAAGTATTAAAACAAAGACATCGTTAATAACTTGAAAATTACTTGATAATGTGTATCACGAAGATTGAACCGGACACTGCAGCACTAGTGAAACCACACCATGTTCAAGTATTTCATTAGCTTTCAATTGAATCGGTCATTTGAGAAAAATCTCATATCCAAAAAAGTAAACTTTCGGGAAATCAAAGAAAACCCAGCTGGTCCGTAACTTAACATAATATATTTTTTGAATTTTTTGTATGTTTATACAGGGATTTGGTAAGCTAATTCTACCAAAATAAAACTTTATTATTTTTCTTTTGATATTTAAAAAAAATTATAAACGTTGTTGGAGATGTGTTGTTTCTCAAATGACTGACTAAACGATATGTTATCAGGTGTGAAATAAAAGGTAAATCAATTCAAATTATTAATAAAAATCAGTATTTTTTTAAAAAAAATTAATATATACACATTTTGCAAACATTGTTTCTTAAAACAGTTGAATGTCATTCATATCGATAGTTGGAGGTCATAAATTTTTGAATAAAATTCACCAACAATGTCTGCAGGTATATAGGCTTCGACTTTCTTGAGGTCATTGATTTTTTTTTTTATATTTATAGGTACACATTTTTGCGGGTACGTACTGATTTTTGGAAGCTCTGGTAAACCAGTTCCCGATATTTTCAAGTCAAAAGTTTGTTCATTGAGTCCACCAATAAAGTTTTTTTACTTTAACTTGGCCTACATGTTTATTAGAGTAATGAAACTCCATAAAAGTTGAAATGTTGAATTTTATTTTGTTTTCCCTTGGGATGTTCCTTGCTTGAGTTTCCGTAGCTATTACTTTTTTTTTTATATAAAATTGACCACACCATGAATTAAAATCCTTTACTTTTTCACTTTGTACTATTTCCACCAGGAACTTGTCCTGAATAGCAGCAGAGTGCAACATAAGTTGTTTGGATTAAAATAGAACAACAAAAAACAATGCTGGAACCAGCCACATTAAAATAGAATAACAAAAGCAGTGCTGCCACCAGCCACATTTTTTGTAAGTCATTTGAGAAACAACACATTTCCAGGAGATGAGGTGTTACTCAAAGGAATGGATATTTTCTAATGCGCCATCACCATGGTTACTAAGTGGAGATGAGTTGTTTTATACGTATTGCATTTGTCTAGCCTTCACCAACAATTTAATATGTCTAACTCAATTTTGGCCAAAAATGGACATGTGGTGTTTCTCAAATGACTGATTCAATTGTATTTCAATATGCAGGTTTTGTTGCATTTGTATTTTTCTAGTATTTCAATATGTAGTTCTCATTAGTTTCATATTGTACCTCTTTCATTTAAATTGATTTTTAAACAACTCTGCTTCTGTTGAAAATGTTCAGTCGGCATGTTTTTTGTTGTTATTAACAGTAAGAAACAAAAATTAAAAACATGCCTATCCGAACACAATTCAAAATAATATTTAAAAATAGTTTCCGGTATTAGATTCTAATTATATTTATCTCTTCCGCTTATCTTCGCGATCCCCGTGAAACCCTCTCGCGAACCTTCTAGGGGTCGTGACCTCAGGTTGAGAAACCCTGAGCTAAAATGTAGCTACATGTCGTATAAAAAAATATGACTTGACCGTTCAAAACACTATAACATCTATATATTAGACCTAGGTTTGTTATTTCATAGTTTCTGGAACTAAATGAAACGTAGTTTATTCACTAAGTGTTAACACTCAAGATTTAAACCTGATGTATTTTACGCAGATTTTCTACATTTACCTTTTTATTTTTCACAAAAAAGAAACACTTCTTTATAAATGTAAACACGTTCACTATTAATGGCTTGTTTACGTATTATATTCGAACTGTCCTGAAAAACATATTTATACCTGTCTGGCCACAAAACGTAACAAGTTAAATGTTCAAGTCTGGCCCAGTGTTCGTAGTTTGAGGAAAATTTCCCTAATCTAGGGAAATTTCGTAGTTAAATTTAGCAAGATGGGGGAAAAGGGAATTTTTCGATAAAACGTGAAAAATTCAGGGAAACTCTCTAGCTGACTGATTGACCAGTACAAATGCTTAAATTTTTCTTTGTTCTGCAGAAATAGACCAATAAAATAACAATAATTTGTGTGTGTCCTGAAAGTAGCATAATTTGCACAAATTGTTGCCTGGATGGAGAGCAAGATGGCTCAGTGGTACAGTGGCAAGATGGCTCTGGTGTGTGGGGCCCCTGGTTCGATCTCCAGCCAAGTAAGCTGGTGGTAAACCATGGATTTTCACAAGGTACTCCCATTTTCCTCCCACTTTCTCATTCTTCCATTATTATTCACTTGCTTCAATCATCGCCTTCCTTAGCATAAAGGCATAATCGTGGGAAGTTAAACTAAAAGATTTCATTTCATTTCATTTTGTCGGCTAGGTGCATTTGTGTCCATGCTTTTGTAAAAAAAAAGAAAAAAAAGAAAAAAAGAAAAGAAAAGAAAAAGAAAAAGAAAGTGAATGAAAAGTACACGAAAAAAAAATAGAAGCAAAAAACAAATGAATGAAACGTGATTTGTAATTCCTTTAATATAGCTAGATTAACATTATCCACATAACTTCTGTCATAGGTATTGACCAATCAACAAACTAGGGAAAATTTGATAAGAAATGGGAAAAAAATTGTGTCAATCGAGGGAAATTTTGTTAAAGAAAACCTACAAACACTGGTCTGGCCATAAAGAAAAAGGATATCATACGATACGGACTGTTGTCCATATCAACATATACATATTTATAAATGTTATCGTTATAACACGCATGATTTTTTGAACTAATGTTTAGTAAGAATTCTTGGACGAATAATCGTTTTGAGAAAATACATATATACCATAGCAATCGATAGATTTGATTCAAGTGAATAATAATATCGATGAGTGTACATTCATTGAGAAAAATCAAGAAAAATATTATTTTTCTTAATACTAGCCTAATGACTGATGCCGTACAATAAATATGACATCTATTACAATAAAGCTTATACTGATTTATACAGGGCTAGCGCAAATTATCTCTGATTTTGTCTCCATATTGTGTTAAAGGTATCAGACATAGATTATTGTAATAAACAGCATAAAATGAAAAACTCAGTAAGTTTCAGCGACAAGTGTTACAACTGCTTGATATACCCTCCTTTAGCCACACAACAACAGGGTGCGAATTCAGGACGAGTTCTTGAAGGGGCTGTTGGGAAAGGTGGTGAAAGATTCTCAGTTTTCGCACCGAATTATATTAGTATTCCATTAATAAACCTATATGCTGCTTAAATAACTTTTCATAACTTATCTAAAAGGAGTAGCTTTTTTTTTTTTTTTTTTTTTTTAAAAAATACAATTTACTGATATGAGTCATGCGATTTTGTCAATATCCCATAAATATTTTGTTATTAACTCCAATGTACTGTATGACATAAGTCATTACTCATTGAAAAACTGGGAGTTTAGTTTTCGGACTTAGATTTTCTTGACAGTACTTTTCCAAATAATAATAATAATAATAATAATAATAATAATAATAATAATAATAATAATAATAATAATAATAATAATAATAATAATAATAATAATAACTTAATAATAATGTAAGTGCTGTAAGTACATATTGAAGCATGAAATACCGGATGAAAAGTGCAGAAAATTTGAAGACACATCAGAAACTATTGAACACATCACAGGCTCATACCGTATAATGGCCCCCACAGACTGTCTTAGAAGACACAATAATGTTGCTATAAGCAATCACCACTTTTTGGCATATAACATGAAACTAATCACCGATACCATAGCCGTACTACGAAATACCAGCCAAGTCCAGTACTTGAAAATGATAAATACAATCTCTACTGGGATGGAGAAATCAGAACAGATGTTACCGCACCTGCAAACAGACCCGGCATCACTATTATTAATTAAATGGACCAGGAAGTAACCCTCATAGATGTACCAGTACCAAAGACTCATAACATACGTACAATATTCACAGTACGAAAATAATCAAATATAAAGACCTGGCTGACAAAATCAAAAAGTTATCGAAATGTCAGAAAGTTACAGTAACACCAATCATCATCCCAACTACAGGAATTGTCCCTAAAAGTATTATGACACAACTTTGAACAGATAAACGCAAAACATGTTACACATTTCCAAAAATCAGAATTATTAGACACCTAGCATATAGTCAGAAAGTTCTTTGGAGAAGAAGAACTCTTCAAATAATCTGCACTTGCCAGAGACGGCCGTCAGATTATTATGTGCTGAAACAGTTTTAAACCGATATACAGCAATAATAATAATAATAATAATAATAATAATAATAATAATAATAATAATAATAATAATAATAATAATAATAATAATAATAATAATAATAATAATAATAATGTTTGTACTTCATAAACAAACGTCTGAGAAATATCCGTAGCAGAACATGATGAAGTTTACGAAATTAGAGCAACGAAGTTTAGTACGGTGACCCCCGTACTTATAATTTAAGTCAAGTGTTCTACTTGTTCAGTGCTCAAACAAAATCTAATAAACAACCAGAAAGAGCGTTCGAACACTTCACTTGCAGAAGTGATTATAATTACTGTATATGCCTTTTTAAAAATATATTTATGAAAAACCAGTGTTCCAGAAAGTAAGACAAGTCTATCATCATCATCATGATGTTTGCATCACAAAAGCTTTAATATGGTTGCTAGACACATTAAGTTGCATAAGTGCGTGAAAACAAGGCGAATCTCTACGAGAGCTGTAATACAGTGGGAAATCGTCATCTAAGGGAAGTTTATAACCCACAAGAGAGAGAGACGAGAACGTAGAGTCTCGAGGACACCGTGGAAACGACGTAATTTCATTCTGTTAAGAGTAATTTTGCGTCAAGGAAACTGGAAAATAATCTCATAAAAACAGAGAGAGACAGGGAACTCCAGAATATAGGTCAATAGACAACGTTTGTAATGCGCTGAAAAAAAAGTCATCTTTCATAACAGAAGAATTAAGAGGTTTCATTCAATAGGAATTATACACAATTAGATATTACAATTACATATTATTATTATTATTATTATTATTATTATTATTATTATTATTATTATTATCTGTAGTAATAGTAGTAGTAGTCATGCTATAACATTAATTAATAATTACTATCATAAATACTTTCTTATTGATTAGAGAACAACATAAAAAAGTTAACTTTAACTTTTAAGTTATATTCTCAAAAACTAAAATTTAAGTGCTACAAATAGCAATTAAAAGCGCCTGAGCTCCAACCTATAACTTTAGCTTTCAAATCTTTCATTTACCGTTATGTGTGATTTCACGTTTAACAGAGACAAACATTTTAAGTATTTGTACTTTAAATAGTCTAAATTAGTTAACTATATCTTTTCCATAAAGTTTATGATATAACATTATTGTTCAAAGCATTTCTATTTCAATAAGCCTTCTCTAAAATCAATGCATGTAAGTTGTGCTTCCATCTTCCGAGTTCTTTTAAACTATGTTTATATGTTTGTGGTCAATCCTTTCGACAATGAGATCTCGGAAACTACAGGCTCTAGAAAGATTACGTTTTCACTGATCGATTGGAAATTTTGCGTAGATTGTCCAGTTCTAATTGAATATTAAAAAAAAACATGGCCATTACTTCTTTATTACATTTTTAGGGTATGCTGGAAGCGTTGAAATTAAAAAAAAATCTAAAGCATCATATCTTATGTGTTATACATTCCAACACCCCAATGTTGTATATTGGAATTGTATATGTCTCAGGCGTTTGTTCCATGGCCAAATAATAGTGAAAAAGGAAGGATAACATTTCTCGAGTCTTAAAATAAATCTTTATTTTTGAGTGTTTTGCCCAATGAACACGATATATAACTGACATTATAATTAGTTGTATATGTAAGTATTTGCTTATTACATACTGCATGCAAGAAGAAAGAAACACTGGTCATACATGAATTAGAAACTCCAACCGGAAGTAGGCTCAAATCTTGCAAACTGTGCGAGATATTGAGAAAAAATAATCGATAAAATCTCCCCTTTATGATACGTCTTGCTGATTTTTTTTTTCAAGACTTCCTTTCACTTGTGTCTGTAAAGGGCCATGTACAGATGTTGTGAGGAATGAGAAGAATATTTATGCTCATATGCGAATGATGCGCTATGTAGAGAGCGCAGGTTCAGCTAGTCTATATATTAAAATGCTAGGTTTAGATGTTTGTCTCCCATTTTTTCGACAATGAGATGTCGAAAACAACAAGTGCAAGAAACGTGTCATTTTATCTGGTCGATTCCAAATTTTGTGTAGATTGTCCAGTTATAGTTGAATATTTTTTTAAAAAATGTTTTTTTCATTATTACATTTTTATTGGTGAACATTGGAAGTGTTATTTTTTTAAAAAAGAAAGCATAGTACCCTATAAGTTATACATATTAACACAGCACAATTGTACCCAGGTGTTGTATATCTCTCAGGGCTTTTGTTTTATGCCCAAATGATAATGAAAAACGAAGGATAACTATTTCCCCAGGATAAGATGAATCTTTAATGTTTGGAGTGTTTTGTCCAATGAACACCATATAGCACTGACATTATAATTGTGTATGTAATGTATTTACTTATTACATACTGCATACAAAAAGAAAAGAAACATTGACCATAAATAAATTTGAAACTTCAATCGGAAAGTAGGTTCAATGCAAACGGTGCGAGATATTGAAAAAAAAATATCTCCCATTTATGGTGCCCCTTCCCGATTTTTATGAAGACCTCTTTCACGTGTGCCTGTAAAGGGACATGTACAGATGTTATGAGGAATGACAAAGAGATTCATGTTCATATGTGAATGATGCTCTGTTTAAAGAGCGCAGGTTCAGCTAGTATACATAAAAATGAAAGTGAGTATGTTTGTAACGTAATAACTCTTTAACCAAACGACAGATCTCGATCAAATTTTCAATATAGATGAGGTTTGGGACCTGAATTTTTTTTATTTCACTTTGACGGTACAACTTAGGGGAGGAGGATATATATATGAGAATGATCGAAAATGACCAATATTAGTGTCGAATTTATAGTTTTCGGGGTCGCTAAGATGAACAGTGACACTTCCGATGCCGTTTAAATCCAAATTCAGTGGCGTAACTTGAGGGAAGGGAGATATATATATACAATGATCGAAAATGACCGATATCATAAAGCTCTTCAGTAATATAGAAAGTGACTGACTAATGAAACATATTACTAATGGTTCTTATTCTAACTGAGCGAACCAGGTAATTGACGCTAGTAATAAAATAAATGAAACAATTTCCTGATTGATTGATTTAATTTAGGGAACATTTATTATAAATAGAGGTTATTAAATGATTA
The DNA here is from genome assembly GCF_964235325.1 of Thermobia domestica. Classification (NCBI taxonomy): domain Eukaryota; kingdom Metazoa; phylum Arthropoda; class Insecta; order Zygentoma; family Lepismatidae; genus Thermobia; species Thermobia domestica. The sequence goes on from NC_137464.1 coordinate 23,904,504, forward strand.
TATGACAACTAGAAGTGTCACGTGTACACCACGTGAAGACATTTGGTTTGTTTGTCGTAATATTTTTTTAAATCAATGTTGAAACCGGAAGTAGTTGATTTCTATCACTTCCTTGTTTTAGTTGAGAATTAAAGATGGAGATGGAATGAACTCTTAGAACTCTTTAATTGTTTGCAGGAAACAACTTCTCGCTATCTATTATCGTTTCTAATCTATAGTGAGCACTTGACAATAAGCATGAAAATAAAGCATAAAAACTCAATATAAAGTTCAAAATACTCATTAAAATATATATATTTTTTGCTATTAGATCAAAATTACACTTATCTTTTTCACTTCCCTTCACGAGCACCATGTACTTATCTCGCGATTTCCTTAAGGGTTACGACCCCCAGGTTGAGAAACTCCAGTATACATGGCTAACAACAGATATAGAATCAGAATTCATATCAGAAAGATGTTTCGCACTATCGCTTACGGTTTTTGCTTTGATACCTGCTGAGAGACAGACAGACACAGACAGACATAGCTATTCAATAAATTTTCTTCTACATAGCATAATTTGCATCATCATCATCATTATAGGTATTCTGCCAGTATTGGCAGGTCACTTTCCGCAACTGAAGAGCTTCCATGCTCCGCGTCTTCCGCTAATCTCTATCTCTTTACGTGCGTATTTTCTGTTTTGATATTGTCCATTAATTGTAATCTCCTTCGCTCTCTCCCTCTTTTTCATGCCATCATAACCTCTAACATGTTCCTCATGATACAGTTTCTCCTTAGCTAATGTCCGAACCAGTTTCTCTTCCTAATAATATCTAAATTTTTTCTCCCCACCATTTCTAATACCCTTACATTCGTTTTCCGCTCGATCCAGCTAATTCTCTCCATTCTTCTCCACACCCACATTTCGAAAACTTGCAGTCGTTTTTTAAAAATCATTTTTTCGTAATGTCCATGTTTCTGACTCATATAGTACAATACTCCACACAAAGCATTTTATAATTGTTTTTCTCAACTCCTTAGTATCCCGGTAGCCTGCCCAAAAATCTAGCGGGGGCCCGGTAGAAGTTAGGGGGGACCCGACCCAACCATATGATAGTTCACCACCATATTATAGTTCATTTGCAAGCCTACCAGGAAAATTTTAGGGGGGCCGGCCCATCCTAGCCCCCTCCTGTGGATACGGGCCTGCTCCTTAGTCAAGGTCCCACAAAATAGTATTTTCTTCCTCGCAACGACTTCTTTCGCCATTCCTATCCTTGCTTTTATTTCACATTCACATTTCATCACTAGTATTACTACCCAGGTATCCAAAACTAGTCACCTGTTCTATTAAATCTAACCAATAAATATACTGAAACGAATAGTCCATCTTATTACCAGTAAAATAGAATAAATTCATGCTTGTTGTAACCAACAAGTTTAACAATGCTTATGTCACGTTTGTCATGTTATTCCGAAACCAAATAGAATTAATTTTACCATTGCGTATCATAAAACACAAAATATGTATCTACAATTCGATTTATTATATACAAATGAATAATTAATTAGGGTCATAAAATAATTGTCCTTGTGTGTAGAACGTTTAACATCCGTCATAAAGAAAACAATACAATCAGATAAAAAAAAAAAATCTCTTGTTGTGATGTCTTGCTTAAAAAAAACATATTTTCTTTCACGATAACGTCACTCTTTCCATTTTAATATTGATACAACGTAGAGCGGTATTGCTGGACAGATAATTCTGTATCTTAATGAATGCGTGACACACAGTGGACACGATTCACTGATTAGCTCTGTACGTAAAAGTGCTTCTTTTTTTTTAATTGATCAGAAACACAAAAACGAAGAGAGAGAAAAAAAGAACACCGAGTACTTGGAAAGCGACAAAAATACGTTAATAATTTCTATTGTCCGCTCTCGTATCTGTCATTCAGTGTTGGACACGCACGTTTGCGAAGCTCATACGGGTCACGAATAGATGCGTGAAAGGAAAGTAGTGTGTTCCTAAAATTAGCATGGCTATTGTTTCCTGTCAGCCAATATTGACGAGAATCCTTGGAAAGAATTCGTAGTTGTGTATATATATACGTACATATCGAGTAATTTTCTGGAACTAGCCCGTGCTTCAGATTTCATGTTCATGGTTGCACGAAAAGTATCAGATGGTGAGGGAGTTCTAAGCAAGGAAGTCCTTAGTATTTATAATTAATTCGTTTTGTATGAATATTAATAGCAACGATTTTTCATTGGAATTGGTCGGAGGCAGGCAGATGTTCGAACAAAATATCTTAATTATAGAGCATACAATTTCCAAGAAAATTGTATGTCTTTCTTCAATACAGTACCCGAAAAAATGAGAGTGGAATACACATACATAAATAGTAATTGCATTCACTAGAAGCGATCGTTTTTTTTTTTTTTTTTTTTTTTTTGAGGACTTCACCTTATTAGTATTGACTAGTGGCGTAAGCAAAGGGGGGTTCTGGGTTTAAGCCCTCCGCCTTTCGAGCAAGATAATAAGGAAAAATAAGTATTATCATATTAAAATGCGTATACGAACAAATGAAAATGAGTATACAAATATGAACTTCAAAGCTCTCCTTTGATAAAATTCTGCATATTGGTAAACAAGCTTTTCGCTCATATCTATTCCGTCTATCAATACAAAACTTGGTACACACATTTCTTATCCCCTATAGTATTTTTTAGATACATTTGGACTGTGTGCTTTTACTCGGGGCCCACTCCAAAGGGGTTCAAAGTTGATGGGAAGGAATTCTTAAGAGAATTTTCCCGACATTCTCCCAATTTTCCCTGTTCAAGCACACTGAGAAAAAAATTGTAGGTGGCGTACTTAAAAAGATAGTTTACATGCGTAATTCCTGTAGTTTTTGGACTTAACGTACAGCAGACGTATAACTGAAAACGCATGTTTTATAATACTTTCTGTATAAGTGTTCCATCTATACGTACTTTCTGTATGAAACAATGTGGGCGGTCAGAATCTCACATACAAATGGACGTATATAACATATATCTGACGAAGGTAACATACATATCTGTATGTAATAGAAGGAAGACTGTTAGATATCAGACACCCTGCAACGGCATGATGTAACATCTAAGGGCAGTGCCTATAGCATACGGATAACGTATGCTCCGTACTGATTTATTTAGTAAGCAAGAGGATACCGTATATTTGTACAATATACCGCTGTCCGGAGAACGGATTTTTCTCTTTGCACGTTATGGGCCCCAATACTGTATACGCATTTCTGGAAAGCTTATTTCATGCTGAAGAGAATGGATTATAAACGATGACTTTGAACAATGAACAGTGTTCATGCAATGGCTATTTCACTACGATTTTCTTTATACTAAGAGGGTTAATGGGCCTCAGGGACTAACTCTGTTGTTCATGGTACCTAATTTTTTGTGCATGAACATATCTTTGTTATGTTTATCGAATGGACTAGGTTTGATTCGGATGTCCGGATCACAAATCCATGTCCGTTCCTTGTAAGTAATAACAAGAAAGGTTGACAATAGTTGACTTGAATTTATCCCTTAAAATAACATCGTAGTGCAGAGTTATATGCAACTTCAAAATTAAATAAATCTACGGGTGTTTGTGACATTTCATTGAATAACTTAATATGCCTGTAGAAAGAGAGCATTGAACTGTTGACACTCTAGGCCGTACTATATAGAAAAGATGTGTGTTAACGTGTTTGTCTGAATGGAATTTGGAAATACAATTCTGAAAGTAGCGTTTCGGACCTCAGTTGGCCATGTTTGAATTTGTACAGATATTTGAGATAACTGATTTTATGATAAGTGTCACGTAATTGAATATATTTAGTGTTTGTAACAGTTCGTGTTTTGTCATTGCACGTGTGTGAGGTACTCTGTAACTTACTAATGCCAGGAAGAAGTTTAGAACCGAGTTTAGCCGAAATAAGTTTGTAGGAGCTGACATTGTCCAGATAGGTGAACAATATTCCGTGTTAGAAGAAACTATTGCCTTGTAGGACGTTGCTAAGGAAGAGAGGTTTCATATTTCCGTTAAATTGTACAAAAGTCCTAGAAGACGCATCGATAGCTTAGTGATAGTATTTATATGTTCTGTAAAAGTTAGTTTTATGTCAAAGTAACTCCGAGGTTCTTATGACTATTGGCTCTCGTGATGGGCGAACCATTTATGTTGCATGACATAATACAATATTTTTCTTTGGAGAAATTGTTATGTTTCTAGTATGGATCTGCTGTTATTTACTTTTAACCCTTTTAATATCTTTCCTAGTTACAACTACGATATGGTAGTATCTTCATTATTCGTTACAAAAAGTACTAATAAGGCTTTTTAGATCGGCCTTTTTGGTTCTTGTAAGCATGGAGGCGTTGTAAAACACGATACGTATGGATTCACGCCTCTCTCCGTCGATACATAGGGGGTGACGACGTCACAACCTAGTTTTATTAGTTAGACCTACTTTTATTATTTTTTGGCGGGCTTACTTTTGCACCTAGAAGACTGAAATTTTGCACAAACACTCATTGTATCCCATAGTATTTTTCAGATTTTTTCAGGTCTCTGCTTTAACACAGGGGGGTGTAGAACGGCAAAAAAGGGGAAAAAGCCTTTTTTTTTTTTAAACAAAAATCCCTTTCTTCGTGAATTTTCCGCCTCAGATACATGATGGAGATACGTGAATGGTACCGTTTGAAGGCCTGTTCTATTCTGAAGAGAATAATGTACGAACCATGATCCTAGGATAACTAGGGTGTCTCCGGAAATTTTTACCTGAGATCCTGTTTTATAGGGGAATGTGGGGTATTGTGGGGGGATATTATTCTTTGGCATGCTTACTTTTGCACCTAGAAGATTGAAATTTTGCACACACATTCAGTGCACTCTTTTATTTTTCTGATTTGTTTCAGATTTCTGCGTTAAAACAGGGGGATCCAGAGGGACAAAAACTTAAAAAAACTGATTTTTTAAAAACAAAAATCCGTCTTCGTGAGTTTCTCGCCTCAGATACAGGTGGAGATATGCGAATGGTACAGTTTGAAAGTATATTTTATTCTGAAGAGAATTATGTATAAATTATGACCCTAGGAAAAATAGGGTTTCAGGAAATTTTTATATTACATCCTGCTGTTTTGGAGTAATCTGGGGCATTGTGGAGCTCATTGGTAAATATTTTTTCCCGCCCTTACTATTCAAGATAGAAGCTTGTACACACATTTAGTACATCCCTTACTATTTTTCAGTTAATTTTGATATCTGTGCGTTAACAGAAGGGGGCAGGGGGATCAAAATTTAAAAAAAAAATCTCAGAAAAAATCCGGATTTCTTTCAATATTTCCTGCCTCAGGAACACGATAGGGAAATACGAATAGTACCATTTAAAAGGTTTCTCTATTGTGAAACAAACAGGTATGAACTATGATCCTACGATAAATAGTAATAAAGCAGTGCATACTTAATTTAAAGTCTATAATTCACTTAAAAAAGGCAGGATTTTGAAGGAGTTAAGAGCTATGTTTTACAACAAAAGGAAAAATTAAAGATTTATTATTTACAGATATTGTTATTTAAAATTATTTAAAGATAGGATAAATTCTCCTTCTCACCTCTCAGTAATAAATCTTTAATTTAATATCTCACATTATGATCCTTAGTCTAAAGCAGACGGACAATTAAGGAAAGATAATGGTTATTAAATAACTAATTGAGTGAGAATGAGGGAATAAACGGGAGAATCCATAAAAAACCCACGAACACGACGCATCTCACATGGTCTATCTAGAATCAAACCAGGAACCCCTCACAACATAGTTGAGCGCAGGGCCGGCTCTAGCATATGTGCAACACGTGCATTTGCACAAGGTGACAAGTTTTCAGGAGTAGCAAAATCTGTCATAACTATATTATTTAAAATAAATATTTCTTGTTGGAAAGCGACTTCATGATGATGGTAGTTAAATTTATTAAGCTGACCCTACATTCTACCTACCCTAAATTTGAATACTACATTCATAAATCAGCTTCAGGTCGTATTAGTTTAAGGTCACATGGACAGTGCTAAAGTAAATTGTCAAACAAATCCCAGCTTGAATTGCTTATTGTTGTGAAATACAAGAATTCAATTCTCAAACAGTAGCGTACATCTGTTTCATTTAGTTATTTATGACAGTTTTGATATGAAAACTAGTCTTGTATTTGTCATAAACAAGTTCCGTTCACCTCTGGTGCTTGGGGTCCCGGGTTCGATCCCAGCCCCCGCCAAGTGAACTTTGTGGTGGACAAACACCGTGTGCGTGGGTTTCCTCGGGGTTCTCCCGTTTCCTTCCACTTTCTTCATTTCACCATTTCATTCATCACTCATCATCACCATCTCCTTTAGCCTAACCGGCATAACCGTGGGACGTAAAGCTCAAAGATTTCATTTCATTTTTCTTCATAAACAAGTTCCTTATCACTGAATGTGGAAACAAGTTTTTAATTTTTTTTAACAGATGTAGAAGGAAATTCAAGAAATAAAGATAAAAGAGCTAATTGCACTGAAATTGCAAACTGATATATTGAGATTGAATCTCGATATTGAAGTCCATAAAAAGGGTTATCATCTTCCTTCTAAGGTGTGTTTGCCTTATCTTTCACTAGCATAATAGATTATTGTTTAAAGAAAAAACAGACATAATGAGAATCTATTTGTAGTGTTTAGGCCTTTCTGAGTGCGAGTGCTTTTTCCCTCCTTTTCTTTTTCATGATGGGGTGGATTTTAAGATTTGTTCTTTCTGGAGAAGGGGAGGGGGCAAATGATACCATTGCACGGTGCGACAAATTGCCTAGGGCCGGGCCTGGGTGAGGGCTCTGCCACTGAACCACTGTACTCTGTTAAATTATGCCACATTTAGCATCAAGATACAAGACGTGGCTTCGCTGTTTTCCATTTAAAACAGGAATAAAATTATTTAAAAAAAAAAGACGTGATGTAAGTTTTCAGTACAAAAATAATAGCAAGAAACAGCGATGCTTTTTATTGTAAATTTGACAGCAATACAAAATGTACTAACAACATGACCTAGCACAGATAACTGTAAAACACAGCTTATCGAAATCTCAATGCAAGTCATAAAATATCCAATACGTAGCTCATACTGCAATATGTGAATTTTAATACGAAAAATATATAGATGTCACTTCTTCCTAATCGAAAAGAAACTTAAAAAGATTGAAATTGGTCAGAAAGAAAAAAAAAACAGAGAAATACCAAGATAAAATATTATTATTCAAAAATAATTTCATACAAGGAAATGGAAAAAGTTTAATGATAGAGTAAAAGTATCTTTCACTCTTATTTCTTTTATAAAAAAAGATGTAACTTAAATTGTATAACATAACATGAAATTTATATCTTTTGCTTATATGTACGTGACTGTGGACAAATCAAATACCACATTTAAATTTTTTCCATTTTTATAATCTATATAAGTTTCTTGTGGGCAGATGGCGCTTTGTACTGCAGCCAAAACTTTATAGATATCGCTAACAGATGTCACTGTATATCAACTACAAAGTTTGACGAACTTTTTTCACTATTTTTTTTATTGCTAAAGAAAAGACAAAACAAAAAGAAAAGAAGTATGCGAGTAAAAAGTTTGTTGATCTAAAACATTCATTTTTAGTTTACTTTTTTTCCCCTTTCTTATGTTTACATCTTGAAACGCATAGATTCTTTATTAGGTTGATTTTTTTCTTTTCATTCAGTGCTCTTCACAATTTTATGTTATGAACGCACATTTTTACCATTTACAAATAAAAATACTGCTTTACGAACGACAATATTTTTCTTCGGCGATTTATAGCACCTTAACTTGTGATGGATTATTCATCTCTGTTGAATGTCCTCAACGGCAAAAAAAAAAAAAAAAAAAAAGTTTCTTTGTTTTACCCTTTCTGTTTCTCTCATTCTTTCGAATCTCTCATACCAAGTGTAGCCAACTTCAAAGATAAATTCTTAACTTAAAAAAAGATGAGCCAATATTTAGCCATGATCAAGATATATCACAAGGTAGAGGTCAAGATTCATCAGCACAAGAGCACTCGCGTGTGCTCCTACGCAACTGTCTATTGTAAGTTTAACGTTAAAATACCAATCAACTTCGACCACCAATGAAAAATGAAATAAAAAGTTTTACGTCCCACGTTTATGCCGGCTAGGCTAAAGGAGACTGTGATGATGAGAAATGAATGAAATAGTGCAATGAAAAAATGTGAGGAAACAGAAGAGTCCCGGAAAATCCCCCTTGTCGCAAGCTGGGATCGAACCAACGACCCCATGCACGAGAGGTGAACGCTCTACCACAGAGCCACCGCGGCCTTTCAACCACCAATGATTCAAGCCAATAGATTTGGTAAAATAATTATTACTTGGAGGGAGATTTGCCCATCGTGCACCCTCAATTTTGCGCCCGTAGTAATAAATCAAATCTTGCATCTCTTATGGATAAAACAGTTCAGAACTCTAAAAAAAAAAAAAAAAAGTACAACGTGTCCATAAAAATACTATCACTCTTTAAATGTAGTACGTCGTTTTAGATTATTGTATTTAAGTGAAATTAGTCGCATTTCAAGGAAGAACTCAAATATTTTTTTTATTATACCTCATAAACATTGAATGTGTGCCCCACGAGTGGCGGTGCAAATATCAAGATTATATTCCTATTCACGCCACACAGGCTTCAAAATATCTGATGAAATGGATCGAATGGCAGCACTGATAAGAACCTGCACTGATGTCACTTCAAAATTGAGGTGTGTGTTGAAGCTTGATTTTGAAACTTTTGCCTGACAGCATGCTGAACCTGCACCAAACTCTGCGTGTTGTGATATTCCAAAACACACTAACTTCGTTCTTCTGGGGTCCCCATAACTCCTTAAGACTTATTCTTTAATAACAACACAACACAACGAAAGGAAATAAATTTACGTTAGCACATTAAGGAATAACAATATAGAAACATAAAAACCTCTCAAGTGACTTCTAGCAGGAACAGCAATTACCTGCTAAATATCCAACAATGAACCTATATCGACTAATCACAAAGTAAACATGAGTGAGTTTAATTTTTTTGTTTGATTATTGACATTGTTGTTCATTGTTGACATGCAACAAAAATATTTGAGATTTTCTTTCAAATCTGACGAATTTCATTTTAATACAATTATCCAAAGTGATGTAATACCACTTAAAATATGATAGGATTTATATGGACACGCTGTATATTATGATATAAATTACTCAAGAAGTCACTTCAACAGTTTTATCTAGGTAACCGTCATGATCCGTTGTATGCAAAGTCATTGTCGTGGAACTACAGAATCATGTTGTGTTTGTAAGGTAGTTGGAAACAATGAATGCAGAAATGTAAAAAAAGAAAAGAAAAAGAAAGAAAGAAAAAAGGGGCTGAAAATTAGTGTGGCAGAGAAAACGGTTAGAGTCGTTGAAAGAGATGAATCTGTGAAATCCAGATGGTAGATGGCGAATTCACCGGAACACACATTAATTATTAATAGTCTTAAAAATGTTTCTATCTTAACATCCACCTGAGACCATTGTTGTGTAAATTCTGGCGACGCATCTGATGCCGTTGACATCCAAACCATTGCCTCTCCGTTTCTTTTCTTTTATTCGTATTCTCCAAGGAGTTATTTGTTGTGAAAACTCCTAACATTTTCATGAAGTTTCTCCTTTCTCCGAAAATAGAAAGTGGTGAAAGCGTGCATAGGCTAGCAAATGTTCATTTAAAGAAAAAAAAATAGTTTTTCTTTCTTGAGTGTACAGGGTGATTCAAAACGATTTTTTTTTTTACAAATTCACGAGGTGGTATCTACGTAATGAAATATAATAAAGTAGCGTCTAATACAGTAAATTATTCAACTATCCGGCAATGTGCTACTCCTGCACACCCACACCAAGAAAAATCCGTTATCCAGAGCTCTATATTGTACAAATATACGGAATTCATAAGTTTACTATGACAATCTGCACGGAGAATCCGTTATCCATATGCTACATACGTACTGGATTGTACTCGCTTAGATGTTACATCATGTCGCTGCAGGAAGTCTGATATCTAACAGTCTTCCGTCTATTGCATACCGGTACGTATACGTATGCCACATACGTCAGCTGTATATTATATACGTCCATTTGTACTTGAAATCTTGATTGCCTATGTACAATTCTTTCTTTCGTACGGAAAGTGCGTATAGATGGAACGCTTACGCAAAAAGTGCGTATAAAATAAACGTTGTCAGTTGTACGTTTGCTGCACGATGTTACTTACGTTAGGTCCAAAAACTACAGGATTTACGCATGTAACCTACGTTTTTATGTACGATACATGTTTTTTTCCCAGTGCAGTAATCCGGTGTTTTCTGATAGTTTTTTTTCTGGTTTTAGTTTGTTGTTTCGTAATAAAAAAATACTTAACTGTTCAGTACATCAGTTACCCTGAAGCAGTCGATCTAATGAGCAAGCATGGTCCGGATAGATCCAGTGTGATGCATAGAGGAAGCATCATCATAAGCATGAGATTGCTAATGAATTCTAAGAAACACGATCCATTTCGCTCTCTCTCTCTCTCTCTCTCTTCTCATTACATCCAGAATGTTCTTTCTACCATTCGTCTGTCAACACTGTCTCAATTATGTCGTACAAACACCGTGTGTTTGGTTTTTCTCGGGCTTCTCCTGTTTCCTCCCACTTTCCTCATTCCACCATTTCGTTCATTTTTCATCACCGTCTCCTTTAACCTAGCCGGTATATAAGCGTGGGACGTAAAACTTAAAGATTTCATTTCATTTCAATTCTGTTCGATCAAAAACCACAGATGTCAAGAACAAAAGCGACTATGAATTAATAATAATAAAGGGTGTCCCATAATGAAAACAACTAATGCGCGCCATTTCTGTTCTAGTAAGTTGGCAATACGAAACATTAAACGATTTTCATATGTTATCTTTGTGGTTAAGGTGGATCACCACCCGGAAGTCAGTACATATTTTAGCTTATTTCCCTAACTACTGCACAATGAAACGTTACATATTATAAATATTGTACTATAAGATAGAGTTATGTTTCAGCTACAACACAGGACACTGATTAATTTAGTTGTGTCTTCTGATATTGAAAAAGGTAACAAATAAAAGAAAATATTAGATTCGTTTTACAATGAGTACACAAGATGGCACTTCCTGTTAGATCTTACTAGAACTGCTCATTTTTATGAAATGTTTATCTGTATATGTAAAGTATGTTAAAGTAACAATCTTATTATGAAATAAATATATTGTTTGACCGTTTCTCGTGTTATGTTTCACATTTTATTTAAATATTAATTTACATTTAAGGAAATAGATTTTGAGAACAAACTTGCGCAGAACGCCACAATGCGTTGTTGCCAAATTTGTATGTTTAATTCCTGGAATCTAGCGTTGCAGTTCGAGAAGCGAAACTTAGCTGTGAATTCCGGGAAGGGTCTAAAATTAATTTCTCCAGTAAGTATCCAAGCAGAATTCCATGATAACTTCCTTTATTATCTGGCATAAGTAAACACTGAGCACTGTCTGGCAACGCCACACTATACAAGCAGCATTTAGCATAGCACCGAGAACACCTGGTGATCCAAACCACAAAGACAACAGGTGAAAATCGTGTAGCGCTCAGTGCTGCCAACTTAATAGAACAGAAATAGCGGGCATTTCAAAAGTTGGATTCTTTATGGGGCACCCTTAGGACTTCAATCCAAATGGTAGTGAATTTCGATATATACTCCCAAGAATTTGTTTTCAACGTATAGACAAGGATTAGACTGTTACGAGATGCGAAGTCTTTAAAAGGCAACAAAGATTTGTAATCTACTTGTTTGATTGGATTTGAGTTCGGCGCGTTCCTTTAAGCACCGAGGCTATATGAGACAAAGACCTAGATGTTAATGTGTAATTTGAGTCATATGGTTGTTTATGCATTGCAATTATTTTTAATGAAACCGCTCCAGTTTCCAATTATTAGTATGTGAAACTATATATATATATATATATATATATATATATATATATATATATATATATATATATATATATATATATATATATATATATATATATATATATATATATGCTATTTATTTATATATTTTTTCTTTTCTTCCCCTAAAAATTGTAAAATTTCTTTTTTTCTCTCTCTCTCTCTCTGAGAAATGTGGCAAACTTACAATAGGATACTTGGTTTATTTCTATCAAGTTTAATTACTGTATAAAGAATACACTCCGTAATAGATTAGTTTTCAAAACGCCCACTAGATATCGCTTGTTTACTTTAGTTATTTGCAAAGCAAAACTATTAATATTGTTAAGAGAAAGGAGGGTGACTAAATTGAAATTAATTACTGTGTCGATTATATGCACTAAATTGAAATTTAATTAAAGAAAAATGTTTTAAATTTTCAATTAAATACAGTCCACATACTCAACTGCACAGGAAAACTAAATTAAGTGGGTAGTTACCAACCAACGCATATGCTGCGTGAAACAGTGACAATTATTCGACGCATGGTGTCTTTTATAAAAATGTGAGAATTATTAAATATGAAAATCAAAATACTTCTGGCTGCACAGTTAGTAAACTGCATGAAAAATTAAGGCGTATTTCAAATTATTAGAACGATAAAAAAAAATAGTTTCATTAGCGTTCAAGCTCTATCCACAATTAAAATTTTATAGAAGTATAATTTCGACCACACCTTCGAGTTTTGTTTCGCACGATTTTAGTAGTTCGGAATTCTTCTACTAGGTGGCAGTGACGAGTTGTGCAAAATGGCTACCTGTGGTCCAGATAAAAGCTTTTTACGTCCTAGAATTTTACGTTAGTCTGTCGTTGAACGTAAAGAACGACCATAAAAGCACTCTATTCACAACTAGTATCAACAATCCAGACAGCAATCCTCATTCTAAGCCAGAGGTCGAGAGAGTCCAAGCTAATTTTCACTGCAGCCCTCAAACTATAGCGGGAGGTAATCGAGAACTTCAAATAACTCGAACAAATGTATTTCTTTTAATAAATAAACAATACTTACAATAAATAAATAAATAAAGTAGTACAAGTTTTTGGCAACGAGCGTCAGATTTTTTGGTGCCATAAAAATTAAGTTTTTCCTCGTTTTTCTCGGAAATCACACATGAAAATTTACCTTCGAGGAACTCATTTTGTTCAGCCCGATTTGTACTATCAATTGATCTATGCCTCATCGTTGTACAATATTATAATTAAAACAAAATAAAAGTTTAACATCTTTCAGTTTAACGTCCCACAATTACTTCCGGTTTGAATTTGGATCTTCATATAGCCAGAACGGTAAGATATAGCAAGAAGCGATTTGTTTATACGGATGCAGTACCGCAAAGAATATGATCCATCGCCGGCTTTATTTATATCTTGTAACAGGAAGTGGCAGAAACCTACCACTACTTCCGGTTTCAGCGAGAAATAGATTTTCGATATGGAATCACCGACTTGATATTTATTCCTTTTATTCAAACCGGAAGTGGTGCAAATCTACTATTTCCGGTTGCAGCATAGATCAGCACGGTGAAAAAGAATGGTAATAAAGAGAAGTACTTTTTAACTCTTGCGTTCCAGGTGTAATTTTCCTAAGTGCGTCCCGTAATACCGGTTTCATTTACTGTTAGAAGACTGTCTAGACCGTTATATAGGGCATAGTTATTGTGTACGCGTCATGACAGCATTCACATTACTGATAAAAGCAATTATTTGCATTATGGAACATTTGGACTGAAAAAGGGAAATTCTGATGTTCTGAAGGGATATTTGCTGCTTCAGGTTGGCAACACTGACCGGAGATCAAAGACAAAAATTTTCCTTTCCCGATCTCGAAGTTGCTAATTGTTTATCGTCAAAACAAACACATGTGTGTTGTAATTGAATGCTCCCTTAGGCATGTCATCTACTGAGACAAACACATTTTTTTTGTCTCTTCTGTCAGTAAGGTGCTGTCACCTAAGGAGAAATAGTAGAACTAACTCATGCCTTGCCTCCACTAACAAATTTCATCATCTCCACGATTAATACGACTCTTAGTAAGGGATATATTCATATGGATGTTACTGGTGCATAAGGGGTTAAATATAAATGAAGTGACGTAAAAAAAAAGACCTCCATGTCATAACTTACCCTTCTATTTAAGCTGAAAGTTATACGAGGAGCAGTCGAAAAGTTCCCGGAATTTAGTTGTAGCTCTTTTATTATCACAATGTAAGTACTGATTTATTATATTTAATCACCTTCAAAGGAGATACCTTCGAAACACACATACTTGCTTCACCGCTTGAAAAACCGTCGAAGCAGGCCCGTAGGTAGCCCAAAAACTTAGAAGGGGTTTGGTAGAAATTAAGGAGGGGGGGGGCCCAACCATATTATAGTTCATCACCATATTATTGTTCATTTGCAAGCCTACTGTTAAAATTTTAGGGGGCTACTGAAAATTTAGGGGGCTGGCCCATCCTAGCCCCCCGCGGATACGGGCGTGCGTCAAAGTCCAGCCGTCGCGTTGCTTTTGATCTCTTCTACGGTGGCGAAACGGTGTTTTTTTTATCTTTAAGATGAGTCAAAAATTTGATGGTGCTTGCTTTAAGGATACATAACAAAGACTTCGAAGCAGATTTCCGCAGTGTGAACATGCACTTGATGTTTGTGCTTTGATCAAACTGAGACATTGCTCTAACACATAAGCCTCCGTTCAGCTACACTACTCGTAGGCTGACTATAATAAACTGTTCACGCTTGTCAAATTCATAAGTAGGTAACTTAACGACTGTACTGTCCGAAGCTCATTATGATTAGATCAGAAATGCCAAGACATCATCATTCCGGGAACGTTTTGAAGTAGATTAGTACTTCAGTTTCGAGTATACAGTTTACATACTTTAGAAGTTTACTGTAGTTTCTTACTGTCAAACGGAACTGACTTGTTTTTATTAATAAAATGAAGTTAAAGTAGGTTAAAAGCTGCCCGTTTTACTGCTCCAATTATCTTCGAAGTATTTTGCTGTCTCTTTAAATGGAGAGGACAACCTATTAATTTATTATGTGCTTGAAGATATCACGAGGGAGAAACAACATATTATTTTCCACTTTTTTTTTTTTTTTTTTTTTTTTTTTTATTTTTCGCTTTGCATAAAAGCTCTTTTAAGAATGTCACCATTGATTAGCCGCTTGGAAGTGAGAATAATTGATGGTTATGGCTGGTTTTATGAACTTGACCAACTGCGATAATTATCTTGCAACGCTACGAAAGGAATGAAAAGCACTTAAAACACACAGCGCAGCATTATTTTCTACTTCTTTTTCTTTAACTCTCTTTTGTGTTTTGTCACGTGATGTCAATTGATAAGCAGAAAGGAAAAGAAAACACATTAAAGAGCACAAATTTCTGATCATTCATTTCCGTTTAATGTAGACCCTACGTACAGTGGCGACGCTAGTTTTAATTTCTTGGGAGTGAACGTGGGCAAGATGCAGCTATTTTCTATAAACCGAAAATAGTTTTATGTATTACACTAGAGCTAATTACCCGTATCGCTGTGTTAAAATAAAAGAATGTAATATGTTCCGTTAACCATTCATTTTTACTACTACTAAAGCGCTCTTTGATATCGGTCACATTCGATCATTTTTATATATCTCTCTTCCTTCCCTTCCCCCAAATTGCTTGGCAGAATTTGGATTTAAACGGCACCAAAGGCGTCACTGTTCATCTCAGCGAACCCGAAAACTATGGATTCGACACCAATATTGGTCATTTTCGAGCACTTTTATATTTCTCCCTCCTTCTCCTCCCCTACGTTGCACCGTCAAAGTGAAATGACAGAAACCATTCCAAGTCCGAATCTCATCTATGTTGAAAACTTCATCAAGATTGATCGGATGGTTCAAGAGTTACTAAGTTACAAACATAGTTACTTTCATTTTTATATACGTATATACACAGATCGATTACAATACAGTATGTCCAGAATGGTAATGAGGAAGGGAGACGGGGACAGACGATACAATGTCACTGCCCATTTATGTATATTGAAAAGTCTTACAAAATGCCACTGTATATCTGTCCGTCAGGTTACCTGACGACAATCATCAAACTATAAGGACCCAATACTGAAACTGAACATGGTATTAATATAGTGTGTTTCAAAACAACACCGACAACGTTTGGTAGGTGATTCCTGACACCAAGACAAGACGAAAAGGTAGACCAACCTGGGTGCACAAATGCTTCCCTTCGGAGTTATAGGCTGCCGAAAACATGGAAAAAAACTAATTTTAAAAGCCGATATACCCCAAAACTATGGGACCTACCGTAATCGGGCCAACACTTCACTTAGGAACTAATATGTACGCTATCCAAAACTACGTATTTCAGACCCGAAAGGTACTCACGAAACAATTTTTGTTGAGACTATTTGGCTACGGGCATATAATTTGAAGTACTCACCAACGACCTCCATAAAAATTGTTACGGAAGTACCGCAGGATTCTCAAACATGGATATTTGGATAGGGCACATACTAGTTTCTAAATAAAGTCTTGACCCGACTACGGTAAGTCCCATAGTATTGCAGCAATGGACCTTTAAAATTAATTTTTTCATGTTTTCGGCAGCCTATAACTCCGAAAGGAAGCATTTGTACACCCAGGTTGGTCTATACTTTTTGTCTTATCTTGGTGCCAGGAATTACCTCCCAAACGTTGTCAGTGTTGTTTTGAAACACCCTGTATATCTACCATTTCCGGTATCAATAGAAGCAGCTATAGAACAGCAGTTATGGAACTTTGAAAATCTGAATCCAAATAAAAGAAACTGTTCTTCACTACTTTATAAAAATCGTTTTTGCTCTATGCGGATCAATATCAAAATGTGAAACAGTTGTTCTATCATTTCCGCTTTATATACACACATAACGAAAGAGTTGGAACCTAGTGTTCGGACGCTGCATATGATACATTATACATTCGACTAATATATCATGATTCGCGAGGTGCGAGCGGTCCCGGGTTCGATTCCCGGTGGGGGCACTCGGTCGAAAAAGTGTAACAGCTTTTTCAGGCCAGTCACCTTGAAGGAGGTTTTCCTGGGTTTTCCTCATTCACACCAGGCAAATGCCGGGGTGGTACCTAACTTATAGGTCCCAGGCCGCTTCCTTCCTTCCCCAATCCTTTCTTCCTTCTCTTTCCCCGGATAGTGTGCTCGCCGAGGGACGTCATCCCTCAAACGTGATGGGCTAAATGTCCATGAGATGCCGAGAGCCCAGAAATTTAAATCCTAAATCCTAAATGATTCGTGAGTTTTGGGGCACCCTGTATAGGATTTGCCTTAAGAGGTTAGTTTGTTTAAAATGAACGAATATATCGTGTTAATAATAAGTATTTTGTGGATAACTTAGGTTGAAATTATATTTTATTAGATTTAAGATAATAGTTTTAGTATGTCATATCATTTAAGTGTGTATGTATATTATTAATATCTTATTTTGAGCTTTTCACCGTTAATATTTGGTTATGATATTATTGAAGGGAGTATTTTGTCATTTTCCGTCGTTTTGATGCTGTTTTTGTGGGAAAATCGAAACAGGAAATCATATTGAGAAATTTCAAAACGTGTCCGTTGATTTTCTCGGGATACTCTCCTTTCCTCACACTTTATCATTTCACCAATTTTTTCCATCACCATGCACTTGCCTAAATCATCGTCTCCTTTAGCCTAAAGGGCATAATCGTGGGACGTTACACTAAAATATTTCATTTTTCAAAATTTTAAAATTCTATTTTCAAAACTTATTCTAAATTTTTTCTTAATCTGCTTTGTAATTTCTTTTATTTATTTATTTATTTATTTATTTATTAAATACTGTAAGTTAAACATATGTAACAACAACATTTATTATTTACTATTTATTATCGTTTATGCCCTGACACCCAGAAAATTCCTGCATGAGTTGACAGTTAAAAGAAGAATAAACATGATTGAATATCATTGATATAGCAAGCAGCAAGAGCAAGGAGTACTTACGGACTTTCTGTCAAGTGCGCACTTTGACTTTTCTCGCCTTCTGCTGATAGCGGCATTCTTCAGTGCTGTTGTGGGTGTGATAAGACAGTGTTACAACTAGAGGAAAGACACGAACTTGAGAATCTTGACTGGACTAACCATTCATCCTACTCTATTTTACGTCACAACAACGAATTTCCAATTCAATTTGTGAAGAAAACGCCTACTAGAGTATGACGTCATTCCTTAACACTTTGACCCCCTTCTGATCAAAAACACAAAACGCGCTTTGTTGTGTGTTATGATATACTAAAGGAGCAGCCATTCCCAAAATTTCAGATTTTTTTTTTTTAATCCAGGCCCATTGGAGATATTGGACAGAGAAACATGTCGAACTGCCATAATTCCCCAACTTTACGATCCTTTCTAGGCCTTTGGCAACATCTACAGGTCTGCAAAGTTTTGTGTATAAACTTATGACCGCGGACTACATGCAGACACAAATTCAGACCTCTACGTCAGTTGCTTCCTCTTTCCTAACATGTCTTCAGTGTCCAAAAATGTTGTTGCTGTAAACCCTGATTTCACCCCTGTCAAGTGGTTTTAGGCAAAAAAAATGTTAAGAGGACAAAGTTTTAGCTCTGTACAAGTTGGAGATGCCCAGCAATTTTCATTTATGTAGGACCAACTCACGTGAATAATCAGTAAATACCTCAAATCTGAAAAACGCAAAATGGCGGCAACGGCTGCGTCGCTACGGTATATTTTAAAAAATCCAGCGATCTTGGTTTTTAAGTACCTTGATATAGGATAAACATTTATGAAAAAAATAGATTTCTTGGAGATAGTCGACCGGCACATGCTTGATTACTTAGAATGGATTGACTCTGTGTAATTTCCAGTGGTACACTACCTCAGTTAAAACGTGTATTGTAGCCGTAGATTGTATGGCAAATAGATATAATGACGATAATTTAACGATGTTTACTCCGTGTTCATATCTTCAGAACCAGCACGAAATCCTCTCTTTACGGTACTTTTGATGGTTCGGTGGAAATCGTAACTCCTTCTCTGAATTATTCCATGACAATAGAAGGATGTTTTCCAATGATGGAATAACTTTCCACAGAAATATTAGACTGGCGTATATGTGACGTCCTGGAATCAAACATTAGCTTTTTCAGATGTCGGTCGAGGGTCCCCCAAAGTGCTGATTACATTCTTAGTTTTCAGCTTCGCAGGATTCTCAGGAATCTCCCAGCCTCAGCGTACATGAAGGTTGACACAGGCCAGAGAACAGAAGACAAGACTCTATGTAACCAAAATCAATTTCCGAATAACTGCCGACATATACCAACCATAAGCGGATCCAGGAGAAAACGAAGGGTCATTCGCTCCCCCATCCCCTTGGTACAGTCATCAGTGTTACAAAAGCCTGACGTGAGAGACGGAGAGAGAGAGAGAGAACTGACAATCTTTTGCCACTCCAACCCCAAGCCATACATTGATTAAAATATCGCATCTAAGTTTAGTGAAGAAAGGTTCGAAGTCCGCCACCGATAATTGAACCTTAAATCACTCACATCTAAATCATGAAATGAAATCAATATGCTACACAGGGTTACTTATATCCACAAAGATACATTGCATATTACAATTTGAGTAAATCGCTCAAAAAAAAAGTAATATAAATGCTAAACATTCTAGTAACTCTGGTATCACATTCCTCTACAACCTTTTCATACTGTGGTAGAAAACTTTCCCCTGCTGGGTAGCACAGTATGCAAACTTTCTAACCTGGTAATTATCTCATCTCATGAAACAAGTTAATTTCCATGGGCAAAAACAAGAAAAAAAAAAACATCTCCACCCTTCCCTCTGAAGCAGTTGGTTGCGAAAGCATCGGTCATAAAGTATATTTTTAAGTGATGTAATGCTGTTATCAACATCCATATCCGCCGTATCATGAGAATCAGGAAGGTAATAACAGATCAGCAGGTGAACATTTCAGGATTGTTTTATGCGCTGAAATATGATATTTCTCTCCAATTCTCCGGCCCTAAAGCGGAAAAGGAGAGAGAGAGAGAGGGGGGACAGTAAAATGTAATTGGAGTGGGGTTAAAGTGTATAAGTGTATGTTGAAATGCAGAAGAATAATTTCGGTCTATAACCCTTGTTTGCCGTGTTTTAAGTAACGGAGAAAAAGGGGCAGAGGAATGTGTGTGTGTGTGACTAGATAGAATATATGTATTTAACACGACAGCCAAAACACAGCTGAATTATACTTCGTGATGTTGAACTATAATTAAAAGCCATACAAGAGGATGAAAGCACAATTGAAGAAACCGAGGAGAGAAAGAGAGAGGAACAAAAATAGCATCCAAGACGATACGATGAGAAGATATGAAAATAAAGAAACTAAAAGGTGGGCCACAATAGAAGAGAGATATATTACGATGGGCTACCTTCATAAAACGCACGCACGGATAACATCAATATTTAAATAACATCCTAGCTCTCAGCGTAACGATGCAGTAGAGTTGATGTCGGAAACTGTAAGGGAAGAGAGGGAATGAATACGGTGCTTGAGAAGCTTCTAATAAACGTTAAAGATTAGAAATTGAGAATTTAAATCTTCAGTTTACACAACACTTATGCCATGTATAATATAGAAGAAAAACATTGATGTAGTAAGAATGATAAGAGAAAGGGGAAAATGATTATTATGAAATAATTAATACAATAAGAAGGATAGGAAGAAGGGGACCATTCCATAAATACAGTCTCAACTTATTATCCATTACAATTCACGTGGCTTGGGATTCAAAACCAGGACCCCAGTGATTTCAAGAAATTTCCCTCCGGCGTTACGGAAATTTGTTGTGCCACGTCTCACAAGAAAATGTATGGACCTTTTTCCTTTGAAGAACAAACTGTAACTGGAGAGTCCTTCCTCCAGATGTTGCAGAACTGCTTAATACCATTGTTACACACGAAATCAGAGAATTTTGTCCTTCAGTTAGATGTTCACCATTATGTTAGGGCATATCTGAATGCAGTCATTGGATTGGTCGTAGTGAACCAACAGACCAATGTGTGATAAAATAGCCTCCTATGTCCCCGGTTATTATTCCTTGTGATTTTTATGGGATTTCGCAAAGGACCTTGTGTGTGTTCTTTCTCTCCCACGAGATGTTGAGGAACTTACAAGGAGTATTGAATAAGTTTCAGGCACAGTCTTGGAAGATGTTTTAGGCCATGTGTGGCGAAAATTTGATTATCTCGTTGAGATTTTTTGGGTCTAACACATGATTTTCACACAGAGTGTTTGTAAAGTAGGTGCTGTTGAGACGACTGCAAGTTTGCTCTTTAAAATGATGTACTTCGTTATTTTGTAATGCTACTCTTTTGGCTATATATATATAGAGGCTGGAAGGTAACTCTATTGAAAAACTTTGGGCGGTGAATCCTTACATAAAATGAAAGAAAAAAGTTCTGATAAACATGGGTCGAAAAACGTCTCCTTTCAGAGTTATGAACTGCCGAATTTAAAAAAAAAAAAACACATTTCGAAACGCCTTGCCTTAGAAACTATAGTACCTATCCCAAGCGGGTTAAGGAGTTACACAGGAACTAATATGCGCTATATCTAAATATCCATGTTTTACCATCCTCCATTATCAGCGAAACGAACTGTAAAAAGGAAGTTGAGGTATGCACTAATGGTGCGATCATTTCGCTGGTACCGGTCAAATCTGCAACATGGATATTTAGATACAGTGCATATTAGTTTCTGTGTAATTCCTTGAGCAGCTTGGGATGGGTTCTATACTATCTAAGGCAAGGCGTTTCAAAACGTGATTTTTCGAATTTTCAGCCGATCACAACTCTGAAAGGAGACGTTTTACGACCCATGTTTATTACTATTTTTTCTTTCAAAGTTTTCCGATGGAGTTACCTTCCACCTTGTATATACAGGATGTTTCAAAACAACACCGAAAACGTTTGGGAGGTGATTCGGGGCCGCGGTGGCTCAGTGGTAGAGCGTTCACCTCTGGTGCTTGGGGTCCCGGGTTCGATCCCAGCCCCCGCCAAGTGAACTTTGTGGTGGACAAACACCGTGTGCGTGGGTTTTCTCGGGGTTCTCCCGTTTCCTCCCACTTTCTTCATTCCACCATTTCATTCATCACTCATCATCACCGTCTCCTTTAGCCTAACCGGCATAACCGTGGGACGTAAAACTTAAAGATTTAATTGGGAGGTGATTCGTGACACTAAGGCAAGACAAAAAGTATAGACCAACCTGGGTGCACAAATGCTTCCTTTCGGAGTTATAGGCTGCCGAAAACATGAAAAAATGAATTTTAAAGGTCTATAGCTCCAAAACTATGGGACCTATCGTAGTTAGGTCGAGACTTCACTTAGGAACTGTGTACCCTATAAAAAATACATGTTTCAGAATCCTAAGGTACTCACGAGGCAACATATATAGAGGGAGATTCGCTACGGGCATATAATTTAAAGTACTCTCCAACTACCTCTGTAAAAATTGTTGCGGAAATACCATAGGATTCTAAAACACACACACACACACACACACACACACATATATATATATATATATATATATATATATATATATATATATATATATATATATACCACACTTAAAACTTTTTTATATTATTATTTTTCTAGTAATTATCAGAACTAACAAAAGCAAATATATATGCTACACATACTTTCCGTTAGAAAGTTATTGTACATGGTAGATAATATTAATACTATGTATGTACTAATATTTTTTTCTGCATGTAAAACAAAATATGTGCTTATCCTTGTAATTTTAGTTTCTATCGAAATAAACACATATATTATATTAACAAACAACTTCAATCTGTTGTAGGCGGAACAGACAAGTATTATCCTGTATTTACACTGCTCCACAAAACTTAAGCAACCCGAGAGAACGTGGTATAAGTGACGTGTGGGGCCCATTCAACACTGGTTAGTGACATGCACATACACAGAGACACACAAGCAAGGCGAGCACCCACTCTATATCATAATCAGCACCGTTGCAAGCGCGGTGAACAAATTATGCCATGAGGCGTACACCACAGCCCAGTAGTGTCCGAGGCTCCAAGCATTGAGTTAGTGGTTCTTGTGTGGGGTACACACCTTGCAATGGCTGGTAGACGACATTTGAGTGTCTTTGACCGCGGGCGAATAATTGGTCGGTTGGAATTGGGCCGATCGTAAGTGGAAATGGCGCAGGAATTCAACGTGAACAAAAAATTGTGTCGAGGCTGTGGAGTCGCTTCCAAAATGGAGCTGAAGTCAATAGACGTCATGGAAGAGGCCGTCCGAAGAAGACGTCGGCCGTCGATGACCGATTTCTCACAATTGTTGCCAAACGTAACCGTCAAGCTTAGTGCTCCCAACTAACCAATGAGTTGTTTCAGGCTACAGGACAACGCGTGAGTCGTGAAACTGTTCGTTGGCGGCTCAATAGAGCAGGGCTGTATGCAAGAAGGCCTGTGCTGTGTGTGCCATTGAAACTGGAGCACAAACGTGCGCGTTACACATGGTGTCAGGAACATGTTGCGTGGGGGGAACACCAGTGGGGGCTGTCATGTTCTCCGATGAGTCGAGGTACAGCCTGTCGTCTTATTCTGGTCGGACTTCAGTGTGGAGAGAGCCAGGAACACGCTATCATCCAAACTTCATTGCTGAACGGCCGTCCTATGGCGGTGGTTCCATTATGGTGTGGAGTGGAATAATGCTGGATGGGAAAACGGACCTCCATATTGTGCAACATGGCACTTTGACAGCACAGCAGTACTGGGATGAAATTCTCAATACACATGTCCGCAATTTCCGCGGAGCATTTGGCCCAGACTTCCTATTCATGGATGACAATGCCCGCCCACACCGTGCACATCTTGTGTCCGAGTATCTGGAGTGTGAAAACATTACGCGTATTGCATGGCCTGCATATTCGCCGGACTTGAAACCCATCGAGCATGTGTGGGATGCTCGTAGGCGGCGAATAGCGCAGCGCAGTCCACCAGCACGCACTCTCCCTGATCTGCAAACAGCTATCCTCGAGGAGTAGCGCCATCTGCCGGAAGACTTGATCAACACTCTGATTTGCAGCATGGAGGCCAGATGTCGTGCCTGTACAGCTTTTCGTGTTGGTCACACGCCATATTGACTGCCTATGCCCTCGCACAATCCAGCTTCACCTGTTGAGGTATCGTTGTGCTGAACTTTTTGGTCACTCTGTACATCCTAACTGTATTGTTCGTCTTCACTTTTGTTGCATTATGCATCTGGACCCTCTGGTTGTTCATTATACTTGGTGCAGTGTTCGTGTCGTTTTATTTTCTGCCACTTTCTTCGAGTTGCTTAAGTTTTGTGGAGCAGTGTAACTTAAAAGCAATTTCTGCCTAGAGCAAAACATGTATGTGTAGAGATATTCAAAAAATAAAACGAGAGAGTTTACCGCCAAAAAAATAAAAAAATAAAGTGTGTTTAGTTTCACATGAGTGTGCTTGCTTCTATATTAATTGCTTTTCCTCGTTTTAGCTTTTGGGTTTTTTGTTGTCCCTCTCTCACACACACTCTCCCTTACTGAATATGTATATTGCGGACAAGCACTATAGTACTTGGGAAGGTCATTTCTTGTACCAAACGTTATCAATATATCCGAATGAATATGTACCTTAAAACAACTTTCAAAAATTAGAGTCCAGAAGGTATAATTTCGTTGGCTTCCCGCGCTTGGACCTGCTCGTCACTGGGGGTGTGGCAAAAGGATAGCCAGTCAAAACCTTTCAGATTTTCCTAACTTACGATGGTGATTGGCTATCCTCGTACCACACCCCCAGTGAGGAGCAGGTCGAAGCGCGGGAAGGCAACGACGTTATATCCTCTAGACTTTAACTGTGAAACAGTCCTAGTTTTCATAAGTGTGGGGCACAGCTGCAGCGGTTCGTGAATTTATTTCGCGGGACGAAATTTACGGACGCGATGTTGTTCACCAGGGGGACTTCATGAAACAGAAGCAAACGCTCTACCACTGATGCACAGCGAACTTCTCCCCCCCCCCCGAGTAGGTAAAAATTAGCAGTGTAAAAAAGAGCTCGATACATCTTAAGAAGAAAAAGGTTGTATAACGCTCACCTATGGTGCGTGGGACTTTTGGTTTGATTTCTGGTCACGTGACATCGTGATATACAACATCGTCCCCATTTTCGAGGACCTTTCTTTCTTTGTGCACTATCATTCCACTAATCCTTTTATAATTACCCGTCTCCTTTAGCGTAAAGGGCATAATATGAAATTAAATTAAATATTTTAGTTTAACGTCCCACGTTATCCGTTTTAGGCTAAAAGAAAGGATGATTAAGAGACGTGAATGATAATGGAAGAATTGGTGGAATGAGGATGTAGAAGGAAACGGAGCACCCATCGAAACGCAAGGACACTATATTGTCCAAAACAACTTGGTCGGGGATCGAACCACGGGTCTCATGTATCAGAAGTACGTGAGCTACCACTGAGCTACCATGCTCAAGGGCATAATAGTGGGACATAAAAACTAAAATTTCATTTGCAACTACATATACCTGGATACCCTTCCACCTCTTTCCCCCAAAGTTATAGAGAAATCGATGCAGCTGGTGAGCGGCTTAGGGAAGAATTTTAATTTCACACACGCAATATGAAGTAAAAGTGCTAAGTATGAATCGTGTATGAAGTTTTTATAGCCTCAGTAGTTTATTCTTCAATATATGTATAATACACGGTATTTAACATTCATTTTACATCTGACCAAGGAAACCTTTACAAGCATTACAATGAATTCCGAACGAAAATAACATTCCTTATTTTACCTTCCAAACCGAAAGCCCATTTACTGTCACAACACAAGCGTTTACCTTGTTTCTCGCCAAGAAACAGATGACGCACTTACCACGCGAGTAGTTAATGGCAGTATCTTTTTTACCTTGGAAATTACCGGCATAAACAACGTTGTACGAGGCAGCAGCAACCCTCGTCGCCGCCAGAGGACATAAACACTTAGCAAAATTCCACACCGCCACCTTGTTCTTACATACAAAGCAACTTAGTGTCTCCTTAGCAGTCAGGCAGGGTTTCTAGGTTTAATGGCTGCATCTGCGCAACACTTGGTTTTATTAAGTTATTAAGGACTTCAAAAGTGAAAACCATCGAAAGCTATGAAACTAGGATTCAAAGAGGCGTCTGTTTATTACTTTAAAGTCAATAAAAGTTTTATTTTTCTTTATTATTATCGAGGAATGTAATATAAAACTCTGTAATATTATTAATGTTTAACGAAAAATATGTCTAAACATGAGACATACAGAAGTCGATAGGTCTTAGGATTAGAAATAGATTTCTGGGCTTTCGGCATCTAAGACCTTGTTAGCTTGTCATGTATGAGGGATGACGTCCTCGGTGATCACACAATCCGGGAAAAGGGAAGAAAGAAAGAATTGGAGAAGGAAGAAAGCGGCCTGGGACCTATTTGTTAGGTACCATCCCGGCATTTGCCTGGTGTGAATGATCAAATCCCAGGAAAATCTTACTCAGGATCGGTGGACTGGAAAAACGATTACACTTTTTCGACCGAGTGATTTTGCCAAATGCGCGAATGGCACTTAACATACATACGACATCTAAAATAATGGTTCTTAACCGATGTGTCGTGACACATTGCTGTCACGCAGTCTCCTAAAGTGTGTCCGAAATTTAGAATTTATAAATCATGAAGAATTTAATAATAATTATTAAAATCAAGTCAGACTGTGCCAGTCTACATCTCCAGCGGTAGCAATAATGCTCAGTGCTATATAGAGTCATTATAAAAACTACTGGGTTCACTATTATTATTATTATTATTATTATTATTATTATTATTATTATTATTATTATTATTATTATTATTATTTACAATAAACACATCAAACAGGTGTGTCGCGATGTCCTCGACCAATGATGTTATAAAATAGTGGGTCTGCCCATACGTATCTTCATCATATGAACTCAATGACGCCAAAAGACAACCGAGCATCGTCTGGACTGGCACGTCTGATTGGCTACCGCCATGATTGCTGGCTCGAAACATCGCGATTTTAGTGGCGCGGAGTGGGCAGAGTAGGTGTGGCGAAGCTGTGACGTATGATTTTCTTGTATGGGCAGATCCTTTATTTTATAAGACACTCAGTAAAGTGTATTCTAAGTCAAAAAAGTTTGAGAATCACTGAGCTAGAATACCTCGTCGAGAGTCAGTCATCATCATGGGTCGATCTATGACGTAGAGGCGCTCTTTTTTTGTGATATGAGAAACGATACAGAGAAACACTAGAGCAAAGTACGAAAAAAAAAGTTCAAAGTAGGTAAAAGGAATAAGATAGTGTTGGCAGTGTATGTGTAGTGTAATAGATCCACGAATAGAACCACTGCAAAATTCCCTATCACTATCTATTTTTATCAACGCCAGACTTACTGCCTGATCGAACTCCCTCGTGGCTAAGCGATTAGCGTACGCGCCTTTGGCGTGGGATACCCGGGTTCGATTCCCAGTGGAAGTCCATGTAGTTCGGATCCTACGTTAAACTGTAGGTCCATGTCTTATATAACCTCGCTCCTGAATGAGACGCTAAACTCAAAATCAAATTGAAATCTTTGCCTGCTCCTTTTCCTCTCCCTGCAATTTACAGAGAATGGAAGTAACAAATGACGTCACAGAACTTATAGTTGGGAAAGATTGGTCTACTGTCTAGCGCGTACGCTTATGATGCAGAAAACATCAGTTTTGATTCCTGGTGTAAGAGCAGCTAACGTATTATGGTGGTCGAGATCCCACTTTAAACATAGTCTCGCCCTATATAACATTCCTGCTGACAAAGGATAGAAGTACAAGTTAAACAACATACATCTAACAGAAAGATGTGTTCTATTTATAGCGTATTAGAACAGTTACAGTTACTAAAAGATGCCTTGCTTAAGTACAAAGGCAGATAGATTGGCTGGATCGATTAATATCTGTTTCAGGTGCTTCATTACACGTGTCCAGACAGACTTACCAGATGGCGCCACTATCCGATAGCAATTATTGGAGGTAATCTATTATAAGGACACATTTTCATTGAGAAAACCATTAGCATGCAGTGCATACTAATGCCTAATTATGAGCGGCAGTTCGTAGTTTGAAACTCTACTAGTACAGAGATCAAGTTCCCATGAATATCCATAACTACTGAACTAAATGTTCATATGAAAGATCGAGTGAAAAACTAGAGTTGCAGTGTCGTAGAGTGTATCTACGAACCGGGAGTCTCGTGTTCGACACTGTTAGGTAGAGGTTTTCTTCTTTCCACCCTCGTTCCAGCTCACCCAACCTCCGTAAAAAGGATACGTTGGAAAAAGAGATGTCCGAAGGATGGTGCTAATAAGTACAAGACTTCCTGTAAATGACGTAGTCTAGAATTCTGACTTTACCTCTAATGATTCCCCGAACGTCCTGAATGGCAAACGCGCTTCATGTTTAATAAATTTAAAATTACAGCTTCCTTAATCGAAATACTGTATGCATTGCAATAGGTTTTCTTTGATAGTGCAATATTATTAGAGTTTAACAGAAAAAATGTCCAATGAAGATACATATTTTTCATACTAACCGGGAGAACTTATCACATTTACAAGATCAAACAATTAAAAAAAGCTTGTCATTTAAAAGAAAGAATAAAATAAAACTTCTTCATGTAAATCAATGATCTGAAACCCGGACGCTGTGTGCCCAACATAAAAGATATGAATTGCCCCGTGTAGTCCTGAAACCCATCTTACACATTTGTCTAGCTCGGTTGCCTATCGCTCAGGCGTATTGTGTAGTCTCATCTTTCAATTACACACAACTTACTGAGGTGAACGACATAATATGAATAACTCGAAAACCTCATGCGTATTTTTTTTGAGAAAATGAAGGAAAACGGAATTTCTTTGTATTTTTTTGTAAGAATCAATGCCGTATACCAATTTACTAAGGTGAAAATGATACTGAAATGTACACTCATTAAGAGCCCGCCTTACTAAAAATAATACAAAATTTTACCATTTTTCTTTTGCTTGTTTTTCGTAAGTGAAAGGAGATAATAAAATTAAACTTTTCACAATCATAGATAATGTTATTCTACAACGTGAAATATGAACCTGTAGAATGTTCAGTGTTGCCATCCATAGAAATTACAGTGTTGCCAAAATAAGAATTTCCCTAAAATCTAAGTTAAGGCAGCGATTAGAGGAACGAACTCAACTTCATTTGGTTACGTATTGTGTTGTTTTGGTTTCCTGTTAACTAATTTTTACATAATAGTTGTGTTTAGTTTATAATAAACAAAATAGTTATAAAATACAATTATTAAAATTAAATAATAATGTTAGCTAATAAAACTAACTACTTTTTAAATACTAGTCGTGTTTAGTTTGTAATAATCAAAATACTTATAAAATACAATTATTAGAACTAAATAATAATGTTATTTAAAAAGTAGTTCACAGGAAACCAAAACAACATGATAGGTAACCAAATGCACTTGAGTTCGTTCCTCTAGTCACTGCCTTAAATTAGATTTTGGGGGCGTTGTTTTTATGGCAACACTGTAATTTCTATGGATGGCAACAGTGAAAATTCTTCAGGTTGACATTTTCTGTTGTAGAATAACATTATCTATGATTGCAGTAAGTTGCATTTCATTATCTTCTTTCACTTATGAATAAACAAGCAAAAGAAAAATGGTAAATTTTGTATTATTTTTAGTAAGGCAGGCTCTTAAGCTCTTCTTTATGATACTAGTAAATCAACAATTATACTTCGGTTAATGAGATATAGCCTAAAATATAAATAATTTGTACTTTTTATTTTTGTCTAGCTAAAAGATCGCCTAAATATGTATACATATATAGGGTGGCCCGAGAAGCCGCTTAGGATTTCTGGGAAAGAGCATTAAAATTCAAATGGAGTGTTTATTTAATATCAAAGAACACACTGTAAGTCAACGATAATACTACAGTTCGACATGACAGCCTTCCATGTTCAAGCAAAGTTGCCATGTCTCGGCGGTGGTAATTGTACGCAACACACTGCAACATTGCTGTGGTAATTGTACACACTGATGCCGAAATGTGGCTTCTTTGTATGGGGTCACTTCAAGAATCAAGAGTACAAGATGAAGATTAAGGATTTATTGCCCCTGCATGAACGCATTTCGGCATCGGTGCGCACGATTACCACAGCAATGTTGCAACATTTGTTTAGGTGAACCGCGGAGAGATGGCAACTGTGCTCTGCTTGGATATGGAGGGTGCTCATGTCGAACTATTGTAATTTATTGACTTACAGTGTCTTCTTTGATATTATAAACACTTCATTTGAATTCAAATGCTGCTTCCTAGAAATGGTTAGGAACTTCTCGGGAACCCTATGTGTTCTAAACGATCACAGAACATTATCCTACAAGTCAAAATAAAGCAATATATATATATATATATATATATATATATATATATATATATATATATATATATATATATATATATATATATATATATATATATATATATATATATATATATATATATATATATATATATATATATATATATATATATATTTGTATACCTTTCGAGTCCTCGTATGGAGACACAAGTTGCACTATGTGGCAATGTCACAAATAAAGAACCGTAGATTAGATCTACCAATATATGAAATAGTTACATTGATTCTTTCCAGATGGCAGCTGCAGTTGATAGTGATTGACACTAGCACCACTTATTAGTGTAGCAATCGGTTCAACTGCTTGTTGTATTCGTAGAGTAATGCTAAAGGTTCCAAGTTAATGTGCGACGTTGCCATGTTGTAAAATTTTGATTGACCATAGCGGCTGAAGGAAACCCCGGAGGGCATTCCATCATAGAGCATTTTCGCTTTAATTTGGCCTCTAGAATAGTGCTCTGTGGTCTGTGGGGCCCCATTTTTAGAACACCCGATATATCAGTCGACAGATCGCATCTAGTTGAACAAAATGATTCACTTGTGAGTAAAATCTTATGCGTAGTTTTCGAGAAAATCGATACAAGCGATATTTTGTAGCGTTTAAAAAGGATGGTGTTCCTTGGCAATGATAAATAATTGGAAGAAATTATTATCGATTTATTTACCTACAGAAAACTGATGTGCCGCTGGGAGCTCAATTCGTAAATTAACTTAGAGAAGTGACTGGTAAGCTGGGACTCGGAGTTGCAGTGACAGCCAGATTAGTAATCTGATTTCCATTTTCTCATTTCAATGAATGTATATATGTTTTTTTTATTATTATTTATATAAAAGAAACGACCACTTACGGAATGACTGCTTTCTCAAAGCTCCCATTGACCATCCAGAATATTGTTCATGCAAAATAACATGAAAATTTACTACCCAGAAATACGGCAAAACAGTCTCAAGAAAGAAGAAGGAAACATTTACAAGATCAAACAATTAAAATATTTGATCATAAAAAAAAGACTCCCTCATGTAAATCAATTACCTGCTGAAAGATGACGCAGTGTGTCAAACATTAAAAGATTTGAATTACCCCGTTCAGTCCTGAAACCCATCTTACAGTTTTGTCGAGCTAGGTTGCCTGTCGTTCAGGCGTGTTACCGTCTAAATTTCATTTCACGCAGTTTCTTTTCAATATTATCCGTTTCTATACTGTGTTATTTCCAAACATTTTGAGTTGAAAAGTACTCTCTCTCTCTCTCTCTCTCTCTCTCTCTCTCTCTCTCTCTCTGTCTATATATATATATATATATATATATATATATATATATATATATATCCATCTATATAAATACAATCAAGAGATCAAAGAGAAAATCAACTGTGGAATAACGGAAACATATTGGATAACACGCGTGAATCATATGCAACCTCACTCGATAAAGATGTAAAATGGGTTTCAGGGAAACAGGGAGTACTTCATATCATTTTTCCTTTGTTTCAGTAAAGGAAATGAAATGAAATCTTTGAGGTTAACGTCCCACGATTATGCCGGTTAGGCTAAAGGAGACGGTGATGATGAGTAATGAATAAAATGCTGGAATGAAGAAAGTGGGAGGAAACGGGAGAACCCCGAGAAAACCCACGCACACGGTGTTTGTCCACCACTAATTTCACTTGGCGGGGGCTGAAATCGAACCCGGGACCCCAAGCACCAGAGGTGAACGCTCTACCACTGAGCCACCGTGGCCCCCTGTTTCAGTAAAGAGTTACATATGATGTCATATGAGGATACATTTCCATAACGATTAATGTCCAATTCATTATTAACCATTATTCATTTAGTTATTTGTCAACAAGTCATAAATACAACTTAAATGCAGAGTTGCTTTTATACATTAGGTCCTGAGTTGAATGCCCGGCGCACTACACTGGTTTAGATCCAACGTTAAACTGTAGGTCACGTCCTAAATAGCCTGACGAAGGACATAAGAACAAAGTAATGAATCTCCTGCCACTAACATTCACTTATCTTACAAAATTTATAATAATCATAACAATTCCACTAATCAACAATGAAAAACAAAGAATCGGTTATATTAAGATAAATATATCATAGGATTTTATCTAACAAGAAACGAAAATCCTCACGACAGTCCTTTAAAAGTTGTTTAAGACACAAAATTGTTCAAAGAAAAAGTACCCTATGATGGATCCGAGACCATTCTTTAAAATTCAAATTTCATAAGTATTTGCTTCAAAATATCTTTACTTTCTGAAAAAACAAAAACAATTAGTCCGATTATTTTGCGACCCCTATATGGATCCCGGACCACTCTTTAAATTTCAAATTTCATAAGTATTTGCTTCAAAATATCTTTACCTTATGAAAAAACAAAAAAAATAATCCGATTATTTTGTGTCCCGGACATCTATGTAGCATGTTCTGAAACAGAAACGGCCAAAGGAATGTCCAAGGGTTGGCGACTCGAGAGTATGTTTTGTCTAACTCTTCAAAACATATGATTCGTTCCTTAGAAAAAAGGGAAAACGTGATTCATAAATGGACGAGCGTAGCTGGAAATGAAATGAAATGAAATTTTTAGTTTTACATCCCACGGTTATGCCGGTTAGGCTAATGGAGACAGTGATGATGAGAAATGAATGAAATGGTGGAATGAAGAAAGTGGGAGGAAACGGGAGAACCCCGAGAATACCCACGAGCACGGTGTTTGTCCACTACAAAGTCCACACAGCGCGAGCTGGATCGAACCAGGGACCCCAAGCACCGGAGGTGAACGCTGAGCGTAGCTGGTATTATATATATAGGGCTATATATTTTTTGAAAGTTTAGAGTAAATTCATAATTAGAGCCCGGATTTATATACAAAATGCATGTTTATAGCAGCATGCAAAAACGTATGAAAAGTATATACAGGGTGGGCCATTTTAATTAATCCACGGAAATATCTGAAAAATGATAAAACATAGAAGAAATGTTTGAAGTAAACGTCATATATTGCTAAGGGGGAAAACCATTTCCGCCAAAAGTACCCCTCCCCACCCCCCGGAAATGGGGGTAACGGGGGGTAACTTTGAAATGTCAAATGGGAACATGGGTCGAGTAATACCTCGTTCGAAAGGTCTTGGAAAACTAATTAACGCTGTACCAAAATTTGTTTCATATGGAGCACCAGTTTCAAAATGGCCGCCATGATATAGTTCGGAAACTCCAATAGCCGTAGTATGAAAACCATGGGAGGTAAATGAATGGAA
Organism: Thermobia domestica; assembly: GCF_964235325.1. NCBI lineage: Eukaryota > Metazoa > Arthropoda > Insecta > Zygentoma > Lepismatidae > Thermobia > Thermobia domestica. Next base: position 23,938,501 of record NC_137464.1, read on the forward strand.
CAAAATTGAAATACGTAAATATCATAGGGCATATCGAATGATGTGACCCCTGCGATCCCAGCGGCTTCCCTGAAGGGATCTTGTGAACTAACTTCAAAATTTCAATGTCCGACCGGACAACGGTTCGGACGTACGCTTGACCTACCCAATGCTGTTTGGAAGGCAGACTTCAGGGATAGAGAATTAGTGCACTCAGTTAATGCGGATGGCCACAGTCAAGGGCGCCCATAAGGGGGGAAGGGGGGCTCTCGCCCCCTAGAGGAAATTGTGCTTCGGAATATCGAAAACTCAATAGAATTTTTAGAATAGCTACAGCAAAATTTGAAACTATATTTGAAATGTCGCTTTTTCTTGCCTCCCTTGGAAACCACAACATGGGCGCCCTTGGCCACAGTTACATTTTGATTAACTATTAGCACTCATGTCATATTGTGAGCTTGAGGGACGAAACAGTGTGTACGTATATCCCCGAAATGCTTTCCGAATAACCAGCACGCATTGCATAAAAGTTTCTGTGGCGACGGAGATTAGCAAATTCACACATTTGTAAGTTCCAGCAACTGCATTATTCGACAACTTCTTTCGTATAACGTTCCTTCTGTTTTCACATCAAATCATACTTAGCCATACAAATATGCGTTACCATTGAAATAAAATTTCACCTTTTTATAGTCACTACAGCGTCATCCTTACAAACAAATGTTTCAACCATACCATACCTATTTGTAAGGTAGCCTTAATTTGCGAATTAAGGTAGAGTTCTCATTTGAACTTTCACTGTTACTTTCCACCCCACTCACATACAGAGCACAGGAAAGGATTATTTTGCAGGACTTGGATATCTCTCTATACATTATGGCAATTTTACTCTAACATTTTTATCTCTGTTGTATCATTCTCGAGCCTTGGAACGCCTCCGTGGTTTTCCTATTTAATTTTCGTTATTTTAATTTATCTCTACCCGTATTCATACTATGGACACAAGACGTTTTCTTAGACACATTCACCATGTCTTGGCGATCATTTTGAAAACGGTGTCTCATGTCGAAAATATTCTTACAGAAGCAGTTTGATATTCATTTGTCTATGTAACATGATGCTACTCGCTTCAAGTTGCTATTTGAAATTTTCAAGTTGGCCCCGGATACCTTTCAGTGGAGTCACCCCGACCCCGACTCTCGATGTGCCTTACGTCAGTTACCTACTCCAGTGTTTCTTCTGTTGATTTATCTCCAATCGCTTTCATACTACGGATACTAAACCTTTTCTCTGACACTGATACTATGTTTCGGCGGCCTTTTGAGAACACTTCCATTTCACCTCAATCGATTTCTCCTACAAAATGTTTGATTTTGCAAGATTTATCGAACGAGGTACCACTCGACTCATGTCACTATTTGAAATCTTGAAGTTAGCCCCCAAGACCCCTTCAGGGAGGCCACTGGAATCACAGGGACCATACCATTCGATATGCCCTATGATATTTACGTATTTCAATTTTGTTCCATTCATTTACCTCCCATGGTTTTCATACTACGGCTATTGGAGTTTCCGAACTATATCATGGCGGCCATTTTGAAACTGGTGCTCCATATGAAACAAATTTTGGTACAGCGTTACTTAGTTTTCCAAGATCTTTCGAACGAGGTATTACTCGACCCATGTTCCCATTTGACATTTCAAAGTTACCCCGTTACCCCCATTTCCGGGGGGTGGGGAGGGGTACTTTTGGCGGAAATGGTTTTCTCCCTTAGCAATATATGACGTTTACTTCAAACATTTCTTCTATGTTTTATCATTTTTCAGATATTTCCGTGGATTAATTAAAATGGCCCACCCTGTATATATATATATATATATATATATATATATATATATATATATATATATATATATATAGCTTTCCGACGGACTTGTAAGAATTCATTTGAGACACATTTGATAGCGCATATAAGTGCATATTTTGAGAGAATTTCGATATGCATGCATATTTCGTAAACTTTGCGTGATACTGCCTATTTCCGAATTTTATTGCTGCATACTAGCATCTTTCAGAGTATATCACGATAAAGTAGGTTATATTTAAAGTGAACGGAATCACTTTGTGTACACTGATGTAGAATAATATATTATTTTTGAAAAAAGCGTTGAGTTTGTTGTTCACAATCTTAGTTAAATTCAGTTTCGATTGAACAGAAGTCATTAAGGCAAGACATTTTTGTACGAAATTTAAAATTTATTTTCTTAACATATATTTCAGTGAATATATTTATTAAAATAATAATAATAAAAAAAGAAAAATGTGAAAATTATAATCAATATAAGAAATAGTTATTACTAAAAGTTTAAAATGAAACAGAAAATATAACAATACCTGGTTGTTACATGTTAAAAATATTTTTTTTAATAAATGCATAGGTTGACTATATATAAATAAGTTTGTTAAACATAATAAAGATTATGTGGAATTCCCAATGAATATATTATATTTTAATGCATATTTTAGACCATATTTTTTTAAAAAATATTTTTCGTGCATATTTTCATGCATCTCGAGATTTTTTTTACATGAAAATCCAGGCTTTACTCATGATATACCTATCATAGTCTGGATTCTGGCTTCGCTCCTGTTCAGTTTTTAGCTTCTAGATCATCCTCTGCTAGACACATGACAACAGAACACAGGATACAAAAATAGAACTAAGATTCGGCAAATGATATACTTTATACATATTCAATGAACAGTTGCCTCAGGAGGGAGGTGCAAGGAAAAAACCGGACCTTACCCCAATATGGTTCTTAGTTTCACCTGTCTCGCAGCGATTATAAATTGACAATCACTCGTCTAAAATATTACAAAAAAAATGCAAGGTTAGTTTGAGCATTACTGGAAAGAGTTGTAGTTCCACTCAAGAATAACACTGTATAAGAGCTGTAAGTAAAAATATATTACTTAGTTATAAAATTAAAAATATTAGTAAATTCAAACTCGATATAAAGTCGTAAAGAGTTGCATTATATATACTTAAGTATATACGCACTCGGAAGTTTTATAATTCAAATAGAAGAACTCATTAGGGAACTCGGGAAAGTTTATTCAAAACTCGTGCTTAACAAGATGTTAGTTAGAAATTACATATTTGCACAGCGCGCGCATATATATATATGTACTTTGAAACGTGTTTCTGCTATCACCTTTAAATTAACCTGTATGCATGGGGGAACGAAATGTCACAGGTGAAATTAAGTTGAAGGGAGAGTGAGGATGAAAGCGGGGGGGGGGGAAGTCTGGTAACAGCACGGGTGTGTGATGCGATCAATCTTAGGACGTACTTGATACGTCCTAAATGTATATACAGTCACACATACACACACACACACACACACACACACACACACACACACACACACACAGAAATATTTCGTTAGAAATGCTAACAGATAAATTTAAAGGAACTTGATGCGATGTTACTTAAGATATTTTTAAAGACTGTAGATTACCAAAACTTCCTTATATGTTTACTCTCTTAATCCGTATATACGAAATGTGATAAAAAAAAACACGGTTAATAATTTTATTAAAAATAAAATAATAAGTTTATACGGAATTTGATTTAATCTCCTTCAAAGTACTGTCCTTGGCTAGTAATGCACTTGTCCGAACGTTGAATCCGTGACTGGAAGCATTTCTGGAAGGACGTTCAGCTGTTCTGTTGAAATCTTCTTAACGTCAGGAGTAGTGTCCTAACGCAAGGGCGCTCATCAGGGGGCAAGGTGGGGCGCTTGCCCCCTAGAGGAAATTGCACTTCAGAATATCGAAAATCCAATAGCATTTTTACATTAGTTACAGCAAAATTTGAAACTATTTTTGAAACGTCGCTTATACTTGCCCCCTTCCTTGGAAACCACAACATGGGCGCCCTTGTCCTAATGTTTTCCTTTAAGCACAGTTTTAATTTTTGGGAAGAGTCAGAAGTTGCATCATGTTATATCTGGAGAGTACTTATATCGTGTTCCAACTTGACGTTGCCTCAACGGATCAGGCTTTCAGACAAATCACATCAAATGGTTATAGCGTCAGCAGTTGTTGCTAAAAGCATTCATTCCGGTTTACCGGTATATCCGGTAAATCGGTTTCCTGTAATCGTTTAAGCATCCCAATAATACATTTCGTCCCCATCATTAACATCTACTAAAAATCGGAAACGATAGAAATCTGCCACAACTTCCGGTATTAACATTGAGAAAATGTCACACCATACAAACAAAACTCCTATATGTGACACGATACTTGTGTTTTACATGGAGTCAATTGCGTTTAAAACTCTTCCACTGGGAATCGTACCTGAGACCACGCTTGTAAGCCACTAGAACAGTGGAGAGGGAGAGCCAGACTATATAGGGCGAATGCTTATGAGTAAAAAAGTGGGTTCGGAACCACTATAGTTGAGTTTGATGATCTCCCACCGGGAGCCAAACATGAGACTTCGTGTACCAAAGGCTCCAGCCATTAGATTAGGGAGAAGTCAACCTATCACTATTGAACGAACATTCAGGATAAACTTTAATCTTAATACTGACATACTCATTTTATTATTAACACGTATATGGGGCTGTAATGTAACATGCGTGTTTACTGTTTCACCAACATGAACACGTTTAAAATCAATTACTCTTTTTTTTTGTTTGTTTGTTTGTAGCGAAGAGACAAAAAATTCCCTTGACAGGGTATCGGTGTTTTAGAAGCAATTTTTAAAATCGATATATTGATCTGTTTAAACAGACGCAGAACATAATATGTTATATGGTTTATTGACATTAGCTTCTCAACGTGTTAATTAGTAAATATTGTCACATGAGTCAGGAACTAATTACACTGTATGACAGCTTAATCTTGGCACGGCCAATATGAACGAATGGCTTATTCCAGATACAAACAGCCATATTTGTACCTTCTATATTGTACTATACGGTTATAAGAGCAGTTTATACTCGCTCAAGAGATGTTAGCTACACTGACGATATATTGACATTGCATGATTTAATTTTAATACATACTGACAGTATACAAGTTCTTAGCATTACTCTTCCAATCCTAAAGAATCAGTATTTGATACCATATTTCAGTATTGGATATTGGGATCAAACCAAAGACACATCTTACTCTAAGAGTACTTTATCGGAGATGTAAGAGGTTGACAAATAGTCATTAATCATAACAACTCAAGACTTAACGTAAAAATGGAAATGAAATGAAATATCCCCTTTAGGTAGGGTTGCCATAATTTTTTAATCCAAAATACGGACAATCCTTAAAATGACGACCCATCAAAGATATGATGCCCGAACTTAGAACAAATATTTTGAAATTTCTTACCTAAAAATCAACTTTTTAGGTTATCACACGATTGTTTACTGTAATACTTAAAACACTATTGGAAACTAACATGTTTTATATTTCTTTTTCATTACACAAATACAATAAATCATAAAATTAAATTACGTATATTAGATCTAACCAATACCCCCCTGGAATGGGAAAATGAGACACTTTTTAAAAAAGATAACCTACTTTATTAATAGTAACTAAAATATGAGTTATATGATGAAAACACAATTCTTTTCGCCCCAAATTTTAGCGATTCCGGACGCGAAAATTTTAAAAGAAACTCCAAAAGCTGTCAAATACGGACATTTTCCTATTTCATGCTTTGTATGATACGGACACGAACCAAAATATACAAACAGTCCGTATACAAAATACAGACATATGGCAACTCTACCTTCAGGCTAAGGGAGACGACGATTAAAGCAAGTCAGTGATTATGGAAGAATTGGCGAAATGAAAAAGTGGGAGGAAACGAGAGTAACCCGAGAAAACCTACGGGCACGATGTTGTGCACCACAAATTTACTTGACCGGGGATCAAACCAGGTACCTAACGCACCAGAGCCTACTACTGAGCCACCGTGCTACCAAACTTAAAAGGAATTAATGTTTCGCCTACACCTAAAATAGGATAATGATATACGTTGGGAGTAGGTTTATAGGAGACAGAAGTAGGCTAAACAGGCATTTCAGTTTCGCCTACTTCTAAAATGGGATAGAGTTATTAATTTAAATTGGCAGGAGGGATTGCTGTTAAGCTGACATCTAAAATTACATAAAAATAATAATATAAGTTGCAGTAGGGCTGTAATTTAGGTAAAACACAAATAGGCCAATAGGAATTAATGTTTCGCCCACATTTAAGATAAGATAACGATACACATTGGGAATAGAGGTATAAGTAATACAGAAGTAGGCTAAAAAGCAATTGCTATTTCTCCTACATCTAAGATGAGATATTGTTAATAATTTGAATTGTCTGAAGGATTGTAGGCTAAACAAAAATTGCTATTTCGTCTACCTCTAAGATGAGATAATAGTTTGAATTGACAGAAGGAATGTAGGCTAAACAGAAATTGCTATTTCGCCTACATCTAAGATGAGATAGAGTTAATAATTTGAATTGTCTGAAGGAATGTAGGCTAAACAGAAATTGCTGTTTCGGCTACATCTAAGATGAGATAATAATTTGAATTGACAGAATGAATGTAGGCTAAACAGAAATTGCTATTTCGTCTACCTCTAAGATGAGATAATAGTTTGAATTGACAGAAGGAATGTAGGCTAAACAGAAATTGCTATTTCGCCTACATCTAAGATGAGATAGAGTTAATAATTTGAATTGTCTGAAGGAATGTAGGCTAAACAGAAATTGCTGTTTCGGCTACATCTAAGATGAGATAATAATTTGAATTGACAGAATGAATGTAGGCTAAACAGAAATTGCTATTTTGCCTACATCTAAGATGAGATAGAGTTAATAATTTGAATTGACAGAAGGAATGTAGGCTAAAAAGCAATTGCTATTTCTCCTACATCTAAGATGAAATATTGTTAATAATTTGAATTGTCTGAAGGAATGTAGGCTAAACGAAAATTGCTATTTCGCGTACCTCTAAGATGAGATAATAATTTGAATTGACAGAAGGAATGTAGGCTAAAAAGCAATTGCTATTTCTCCTACATCTAAGATGAAATATTGTTAATAATTTGAATTGTCTGAAGGAATGTAGGCTAAACGAAAATTGCTATTTCGCGTACCTCTAAGATGAGATAATAATTTGAATTGACAGCAGGAATGTAGGCTAAACAGAAATTGCTATTTCGCCTACATCTAAGATGAGATAGAGTTAATAATTTGAATTGACAGAAGGAATGTAGGCTAAACAGGAATTGCTGTTTTGCCGACATCTAAAATTAGATAAAATAATGATATAAATTGATAATAGGGCTGTAGGTAAAACAGAAATAGGCTGAATAGGAGTTTCTGTTTCATCTCCTACAGTAGAAAGAGTAATGTATTTATAAGTTGACAGCTGCACCATAGGCCAAACAGGAATAGACCAAAGAAAGGAATAATAATACTCATTGCTTGAAGTTTAAATTAGTCAGAGACAAGTGATTGAATCACATTTATCTTGAAAAGTGTGTAGAAAAATCCTGTCGTAGAAATTACCTAATTTTTTATTAAACAAATGTTGAAAATTAAATCTTTTAGTTCAACGTTCTATGATTATGCCCTTTAGGCTAAGGAAGACGGTAAACAAATATTATGCTTTCTTTGAACTTTGGAGTAAATTTACTCCAACTACAAGAAAGAAATTCAATTTAGTTTTGTAAAGTACAATTGAATATGGCGTGCGTTTCCTTTACGTTTTAAAAAAATTACTCCAATTGGTTTGCATTATGTCTGTCAACAATAATAAGGTTGTGAAACTCCCAACTTAAAAGAATATCAACAATAATAAGGCTGTGAAACTTCCAACTTAAAAGAATGTCAACAATAATAAGGCTGTGAAACTTCCAACTTAAAAGAATGTCAACAATAATAAGGTTGTGAAACTTCCAACTTAAAAGAATATCAACAAAAATAACATTGTGAAACTTCCAACTTAAAAGAATATCAACAAATATAAGGTTGTGAAACTCCCAACTTAAAAAAAGAATGTTAACAGTAATAAGATTGTGAAACTCCCAACTTGAAAGAATGTCAATACTAATAAGGCTGTAAAACTCCTAACTTACAAGAAAAGAAGTTTCACTTCTGCAATCCATGGTACCACAGAGAAATAAAATGGATTGCTTAATCTAGTTTTAACGTCACTTCAATCTATCAATCAATTCATTACAGAATTAGAAATTAAGATTAGGAATTTACCTTATATAACACAAGAAATGAACAGTTTTGACCTAATTTGAGTTGAAAACTATAACTTCACAATAAATGTTAACGTTACTCATATGGCCGCTCGGAATGAATACACATTCTAACATTCCTACTGTATCTAATCATCATGTGTAACATGGTGGAGACGTCCCACGGGCACCAGGTTGAGATTGCCACTGCTCTTTCTCTTGTGTACCAACTTTGGACCATGTCTTTGAATTGGGTATTTTTAAATGCGTTTCAACAAAAGCATTCGTGAGAGGAAATTAATGATTTTAATGGGTAAAAGTAGAATTTCAAAACACACACACACATTATATATATATACGAGGAAGAATCAGAAACTATGGTTATAAAGCAAATATTTCTTGAGTTTCGTCTGTTATAGAGGAATAAGCAGTGTACAGTAATTGTATTGCATGAAGTTGGCACTCTTGCAGAGTTTCAGCCACCCGACACCTATGGCGCTAGTTGGAGATAAACACAAATGAAGACACGTTTGGAAAAGTGGTCTTGCGAAGAAGTTCGCTCAGGTATTCGATATCTGTGGGCGAAACATGTGACCGAGCATGAAATTCACCGGCAGCTGGTAGAGGCTTACGGAGGGACTGTAATGTCTCGTCAACATTACCACGTCGCTGAACTTCTCACTGAGAGCGTTATCTTTTTTCACGACAACGCGGTCCGCAAACAGTCCAGAAGACCACCACGCTGTTGAAGCAGTTTCGGGGGACATCATCAACCACCCTTCCTACAGCCCGGACCTCGCTCCAAGCGACTTTTACCTGTTCTCGCACTTGAAGGAGCACCTAAGAGGACGTCGCTTTGTTTCAGCCGAAGAGGTGGAACATTTTGTGACAACGTGGATGAACACTCAAGGAAAAGGATTTTCACCAGGAGGGAATCTTCAAACACATCCTACGATGCGACAAGTGCATCAGCCGATATAGAAACTATGTAGAAAAATAACCTACTCGTATATACTATCTATTAGCTGTATTGGTTGAATGAAACAATATATACACGTTTCAGTAACCTCACTTTTTGATCACTCCTTATATATATATATATATATATATATATATATATATATATATATATATATATATATATATATATATATATATATGTGTGTGTGTGTGTGTGTGTGTGTGTGTTTTAATTTAAGACTAAATCCATATCCAAATTAAGATGTTGATGTTTCTTTAATATCCATCTAACTTTAAGAATTAATTTCCATAATTTAATCACTTCCATTTGACATGTAATGAAGTATTCTTCCTCGATATATATATCCCATTCAAGATTTATTTAAGTCTTTGGGGGGAAAGAATTTTTAAAATTGTAGTTAAAGTTGTGTTTTATACATATTTTACCTTAATGCGTATTTTCTTTTTCTTTCTTTCTTTTTTTTTTTTTTTTAAAAAAAAGCACTAAATCTGATCGAGCAACTTTAATCACAGCAGAAACCGCTGAACTAGGTCAGCAAATATTGGGAAATTGAAGGTGAAAAAAAAGACAAGAAACTAAAGAAAAAAAGAACGGATTTTGACAGGAAATTGCATCGGTGATGAGGGATTAGTTTGGCAGCCGTGGATGCGCCATCAATCATATAAGAGGGCCAGTCGACCAGTCATTACTACAAGAACTGTCATTCGGTTACCAGGGATGGGAACAAGAAGGGGGGAGAAAATACACACGTCTCGTCGTGTTTCTAGACGGAAGGTATACATACGTACAACATGTAATTAGATTTTTGTTCAGCCGATCGTATTTTCATGTCTATTACCTTCATAAGCGAGGCACCATTTTGATGTGTTTACATCATCTGTACATACATGGTCTTCCTATCCATTACGAGCGGTTCAAGTACTGGTGAAACAAGTTATCAACAGTAGGTATATTGTGTAAAGAATAATAGTAACGTAAAGAGGAAAATTAAGTTGTAAATAACGCTGTTGCAAAATCTGAAAAGAAAAAATGAAGGAATACGATGCTCCTCGAAATCAGGGGCGGATCTAGAAGGTGAAAACTGGGTGGGCCAGCTACAAACCAAGACTATGATAGGTATATCATGAGTTTATTATAAACTTCCAAAAACATATAAATACTAGCTTAAATTACGGGCATTTCTGTCATTCAAAACACTTGGGGGCCGAAGCCCCGTTGGCCTCGGGCTAGATCCTTCTCTGTGAGAAAGCTGCTAAGGATTTGCGATGAAAATAAACGTTAGAAAGCCAAAAGCAATGAAAAGTGAAACAAAGCAGTTTGTAACAAATACCAGACACAATTAGGTTTCCGAGCTTCTCTGTGGCTAAGCGGTTAGCATACGCGCCTTTTGCGTGGGAGACCGGGGTTCGATTCCCGGCGGGAGCTCATGTGGTTCGGATTCCACGTTAATCAGTAGGTCCACGTCTCATATGGCCTCGCTGCTGAAAGGGACGTTAAACTCAAAATCAACTCAACTCAACAATTAGGCTTCCTATCTTTTCAAAGCAAACTAAACTAAAATGAAATGAAATGTTTGAGTTTTACGTCCCACGATTATGCCGGCTAGGCTAAAGGAAATGAATGGAATGATGGAATGAATAAAGTGGGACGAAACGGGAGAACCCCGAGAAAATCCACGCACCCGGTATTTGTCCACAATAAAGTTCACTTGGCGCGAGCTGGAATCGAACCAAGGACCCCACACATCAGAGGGAACGCGCTACCACTGAGTCACCGTGGCCCTTTCAAAGCAAAGTATAAGAAGACTTTGTATGTGGCTAATATGGGGAGGAAGATGATAGAAATGAACCAGCGGTCCTTTTTCCGTAGAGTGAATCTTTCTTTCAAGTTAACGTCCCACGATTATGCCCTTTAGAGTAAAGGAAACGGATGATTAAGGCAAGTGAATAAGTGGTGGAATGAGAAAGTGGAAGGAAACGGGAGTACCCTGAGAAAACCCACAGACACAATGTTGTCTTACTTGGACCGGGGATTGAACCAGGGACCAAGCCTTCTGCTACTTGACCACGGTGTCTCCTGTAGAGCGAATCATATTTATCTAATTCAGGGGTGTGCAACTTGGAACAGTGGGCGGGCCAATCACAGAGCACTAAATGGCGTCGCGGGCCTCACTGTATGTATATCATTTTTACGACAATTGAATAGTGTGATGGAACATGTTCATCGTAATTTACATCTCAATAACACAAAACAACAGTTATACTGGTAACCAAAATACTGTATCTACTCACTAAAGAGGAGCAGAATAATGTATTTAGAACTTTGTCGGTACATCTAGCAATCCTTATAAAGAGGGAAATTTGCCCCAAGTACCTGCGCTTGCCAAGTGCTTGTCTTCAGGGCGTTACCACGTTTCGCACTGTGTGATCGATGGAAAATTTCCAGTTCACTCTTAACAGGTTTTGTATATATATATATATATATATATATATATATATATATATATATATATATATATATATATATATATATATATATATATATATATATATATATATATATATATATATATATATATATATATATATATATATATATATATATATATATATATATATAATTATTGTTTTCAATAACTGAACAGCGGGCGGACTGCATATTGCCCGCGGGCCGGCTGTTGCACACGGCTGATCTAATTGATAAGAGGAAAATGAGCAGTATTGTCATTTCAGGTTTTGTTAGGAGAGGGGAGGGGGAGAGTGTTCTTCTATAAGAATTTCGTGTTTTTTTTAGTATTGATAATTTAAGTCATATGCCCTATATTTTACAATAAAAAATATTGCTAATTTAAAAAATATATGAATCTGTTTACATACTTTCTGTTTCTGGGTGCATTCCTACCTGTCTGATACTATTGTGAGTTTCCCTCTTATTTTGAAGGCTCTGTATGATAATGCGGAAACTAAATTCAAATAATAACAATAATATATAATCTGTAACGTACCTTTTTAGCACAAAAGCTAGACGAGACGTGAATCAACAGTTTCAAGATGACACATGAACTACTGTATTACATTCAATTTTTTTATGCTCTTCAATCGGGTATCGAATCCGTTACCACTTACTCCAAATGTAAATGCGCTAACCAAGAGATCAGTGGGAAGGACAGAAGAGGATGTTATTACAGATCCAAATCATCATTCTGAAGAACTAATAGGTTGTAATTTAAGCTTACATTGCTTTTTAAGGGATCGATTTCGGGATAATTTTGTTCTCATGAAGGACGGTTACTTCTGCCATATACACATTTTTCTTTTTACTTTTAATATGAGAGAGTGTTATTCAATATCACTTGAACATTTTGTGATTAATCAAGAAAACACTGTAGTAGGTTTCCCCCTTTTTTTCCTAAAAGCCTTTGAAACAATTTCCATGGTTTAATGATGTTGAAATATAACTCTTCAAAAAGAAACGAAAACAGTCTAACAACTTATCTTAATTTGAGACATAGCACAAAAAAAAAAAAGGACAAACTGTTTGATGGTACAAGGCACGAAAACAAATAAGTACTCACATTACATTTTTATTATGGATCAAAATGTGTGTATATAATCAGTTTCATTCTGTTTTAAAAACTAAAGTTTTGGTTGCTTTTAGAGTGCTCCCTAGATGACACTTGATACCGTTGTGGTAATACAAAATAATTCTGTTTTTAAGGAACAAGGAAATGTGTGGTAGTTCTTCACTCGTTTTGCAACTTAGATAAAAAATTACCTTTAATTTATTGCTGTTAACGGATGTGCATGCTTTAGGAAGTATATGTTATTGTGCCTTCATTATCTAGCCATAATATTCGTGGATGTTAGCTATATATTGATGTTATAGGATGCATGCAATAGGATATATTCTGATCTAACGCGTGTAAGACTTTTTCGATTCATGAAATAATAATAAAGTATAAGAGGTTTCAGCTGCCCTTCCCACTGAGACTGTGGCGCCGCCTCTCAAGGAAGTTGGGTACTACGAACTACTAAAAGCAAGAACGAATCAAATCATTCAGAGCGCGTGAGTCTGATAAAATTAGCCAATGATACACTTAGCTACTGCCAGTAGCAGAAGATGCAGTTAGTTACAACTCTAGCCGGTAGTGTCGCAGCCACTTTTGTTGCACTATGGGAACGATTTAAATTTCCATTAGGAATATAGGGTAACTAGTGTTCGATTTGAACCACTTACACTCGACAGACGTGGTACAAATAGGTAATAATATCTGCTAAAAAATTTTGGTCACGGAGCTGGACTAGTAGGAGTTTATCAAGGCAGATTAAAAACTATATCCAGAGCAAACGACCGTATAAGGGTCATCCTACACGTATAATAGAAAGATTTAGAGTTACGTATGAGTTACAAAAAAGAAAAACCTTCTTAATCGTTGTGCTTCTGCTTTTGTAGTTGATAATGGCAATGAAGCAGGCCTGAATAGCACCTAGTTGAGTAGCTTGTGGCCTAGTGTGGCATGCAGAGGTGCCATATTTGGCTTCCTCATCCTACATAAGATTATATTATTATTAGGTATTCTGCCTTTCGGCAGGTCCTGGGACTAATGAGGATTTTTTTTTTTTTTTTTTAATTTTAGATTTGAGCCTGGAAATGTTTCTTCCACTTTTGTCGATCTTCAGCTTCCTCTTTTAACTCCCAATATTTTCTCCTATCTTTCAAATCATCGATCAGCTGTGTTCTTCTTCCTATTCCTCGCTTCCCTTCCATCTTTCCTTCTATGGTGGTGTGAAGAAAACAATTTCTTCTCAAGATTGTCCAATTGAATTGGCCTTTCTACGGAGAATGATGGCAGAAGTGTCCTCTTCTCTCCTATCCTTTTTGAAACATCTTCGTTTGTTGCTTTCTCTGTCCATTTTATCTTCTCCATCTTCCTCCAACACCACATTTCAAAGCTCTCCAAATATTTCTTCTCTAACTTCCGTAATATCCAAGTCTGTGAACCATACAGTCCAATGCTCCATATATAGCACCTGACCAACTTCTTCTTAAATCCAATATTGAGCCTGCTAGTTAAGAGTGATCTTTTCTTGTTGAATACTTCTTTAGCTATGGCAATTCTTGACCTGATCTCTTTGGTGCAGTAAGCGTCTCTTGTCAAAATACTTCCCAGATACTTAGAATTACCGACCTCTTCAAGTTCTCTTTTTTCTACTCTGATCCGTAAGGGTGTGTTTCCACGGGATATTCTCATGACTTTTCGATGTTGATTTCCATTCCATATAGTTTTCCCGTGTCAACTATTTTGTCAATCATCTCCTGTAGTCCTTGTTCGGTTTTTGCTATTATAACCGTATCATCTGCATACCTGATCTTGTTAATGATCTGGCCTCCAATCTTGAAATATCCAATTCCCATTATGCTTCCTTCATTAAACATTCACTGTAAATATTGAATAATTGGGGCGACAAACTACATCCTTGTTTGACTCCTCTTCCAATCTCCACACTCTTGGTTTCTCCTTCATTCAAGCGCAACTTCACTCGTCCTATGTACAGGTTTCAAATGAGTCGTCGATCTCTCCAGTTGACTCCGATTTCTTTAAGTGTTTTCATAAGTTTCGTTCAATTGACTCGGTCGAAAGCTTTTCGCCAGTCGATGAAGCACAAACACAACTCTTCCTTTACATCAAGAATTCTTTCTGATATAATTCTCATCAATCCAATAGCATCTCTGGTGTCTTTTCCTTTCCGGAATCCAAATTGATCTTCTTCTATTCTATAATCCTTAAGTTTAAAACGGAAATTGTTGATTTCTACCACTTGCGATTTGAATTTTAGGTTTTTATTAGTTTTTGCTCTATAGAAATTAACGTCAAAACCGCAAATTGTTGATTTTTACCACTTCCGGTTTAAATTCTATGTATCTATTACCATTTTTGCTCTACAGTGATTAACGTTAAACGATAGGACTAAACGGATTGAATAGGATAAAATGAGATAGCTTTGAGAAAATTCTCAGGCAGGATGCTTCCCGATACAAATTCACCTATGATTTTTGATTGAGAAAAATCTTTTACACAAGAGGTGAGTGATCCTGTTAATAAAGTTCTGAACGATTGTCAATGCGTGATAATCAGCACACTGGCTTCTTTTACCATTATTTCTTGCTTTCTAGACCAAATATCGCTGCTTCTTAAATCAAGTAGCCCTACTATAGTCTCAACCCCAAGAAGTACATACTCTCACTGGGAATTGAACCAGGAATGGCGTGCTAACAATTCCCTACAGTGGACCACTTACTTTTTTACTGACTTAATAGTACACTAAGAAAAATCCGTTATCCGCACAGTGGTATATTGTACAAATATACACGGAATCCTTATGTTTATGACGGAAAACCGTACGGAGCATACATTAGCCATATGCTACACACGTAAGGCATTTTTCTCGCTTAGATGTTACATCACACCGCTGCAAGATGTCTTACATCTAACAGTCTTCCGCATATTACATACCTATACTATGTTTGTTATATACGTTAGCTGTATGTTATATACGTCAGCTGTATGATATATACATCCATCTGTATGTGAGATCCTTGCCACCTACGTATATACAATTCTTTCTTTTGTACGGAAAGTACATTTATTCGGAACACTTATAGGGAAGTATGTATAAAACATATGTTTTCAGTTATACGTTTGGTACATAATGTTATATAGGTTGTACGCTAAGTCCAAAAACTTCAGAATTTACGCATGTAACTTAAGTTTTTACGTACGCCAAATACGTTTTTTTCTCAGTGTAATTTCATTTAAACAGAAACAAAAGAAAACTATAATAAAAATTACTTTTATAAAAGAAATTACAAAAAATAAAATATTAAATTTACACATTATAATACATATCACATTGCTGAACAAAAGACACAGACATTTTTGTAAAATTCATGCACTGAATTGTTAGATCAAATTCAATTGTTAATATCACAGACTCAAATGTCCCAGTTCTCAATCCCCTCCCTTTAACCCTGAAGGCTTAAAAAAGAACCAGGGACTGCACAATACACCATACATCATGTGTGGCTAATGATAATAAACGATTCTAAAATCAATGACAAATGAATGTAGTATATTTTGGGGCTCCTTTTTTGTTTGTTTGTGTTTGTTTACATATTGGTAAGGTAATGTATTGTGTAAAATGACAAAACCAGATGTATGTTATGCAAATTTTGTTTTACTTGTTCAATTTAATGCATATATATATATATATATATATATATATATATATATATATATATATATATATATATATATATATATATATATATATATATATATATATATATATATATATATAATTGTGTATGTTATTGTCGTAACCGCAGGCAGCGGAAAACAAATTATATTTGTTAACAAATGAAAATGTGTTCTCAAACTGTGACAGTCATATTATTTTTCCAAAAACGTTTATTTTTTTTAGTTTTTTCTTTCAATATTTGGGTTCGAATCTCTTTCTCTGTCTCTCTCTCTCTCTCTGTGTGTGTGTGTGAAATTGAAAGAAAGAGAGTTGTTACACAATTATTATTTGTACACTATTTCTATAAGCTTTTGTGAAAATTAATAATATCAATGGCTTGCTGTTATTTTTCTTAAGGTTAAAATGATTTTGTATTCCTCGGTACTGTAGCTAGGGGAGGGCGCATGTCCCCCTCCTCTTAGTACATTGATGCTACAAATGGATTCTGCTTACATGTAGTATGTCTCATTTGTGATCTGGAAATTACTGCGTTGTGTTTTCTTTATATATATAATTTGATACGAAAAGCAAGTATTGTAGAATCATTTTCAAAATAGCTTACATCCCAGAAGCTCTGCATTTAACGGTTCACAAGATTTCAGCAAACACGTGATACGTTGTATTTTTCATCTCTTATGGCTCTTTATCTGTAGCATACACGTAGGAATTTACTATCTGCGGGTGCCAATAGAAAGCATTGAAGAAAGAAGTAGATTTTTAAATTTTTAACAATACTATTGAGCTTATACATATAAGCAGGGCACGACATTTCAGGTCTGGTCCCCAATTTTTCTCGCACAGAGATAATATACGCAAATTCCTATCGCCAAACAAAATATTTGGTCCCGAATTGCGACCCGATGACCGAAAATTTCGTGACACAAAAGTACACATGCACTTTATATATATATATATATATATATATATATATATATATATATATATATATATATATATATATATATATGTGTGTGTGTGTGTGTGTGTGTGTGTGTGTACAGTACGAAGTTTAAAAATCGAACTAATTGGGACCACAGGTAGTTCGGATTTTCGAAAATGACCAAGAAAATGCCATTTAGGCTTAAATATACTGTACTGTATGCTCTTTTATCGATACAGTGATTATACAGTACATACAGTAATTACAATACCGTACGTAAGGCTACTTACATTTAATGTTTCTGAAGAATCTGCTCGTATGCTAAATTACACTTTGTATAGGCCTAAGTAAAAATAAAAATAAAAATATGTATGACAAACAATTACATATGAATGGGCTTTTGTAAAAACACACACAAAGAAAACACAGACTCCTAGGGACCGCGTTCGGATTTTTAACGTTCGGATTATCGACGTTCTACTATATATATAATTGTAAGTTTGGGTGATTCCGGACAGTCGCTGAATCCGGACATCCTAAGCTTGCGGTAATACTGTTCTTCGCATGTGTAATGTGGAGACTTGCTGTTAAGCCCATTTGAAGCACCGTACCTTCCTACAGTTCAGTGCTGATTAGGAAGTGCAAAGAGTGTTATACATAATTTCCATGATGGGGGAAAGAAGAAGAAACAGGAAAGTTCATGCATGTTTTTTGATATAATGTAAATTTCTTCTTTAGTGGAATATGTTAAGGTTTTACACAGAAGTGTTTGTCAGCAAATGGTTAAATAACACATATATCGAAGCAAAGACCCTACTTTACTAGATGCAGATTGAAAGAATTTTGTTACTTTGCGCGTGCCTGCTCTACGTGTGCACAAGTTTACAGTGCTCAAAACGGGCAAATCCGGACGTTTATGGAAGGGTGAATTCGGACACATTTATTACGTTAAGGCGAATCCGGACAATCTAATTAATGAACTAAGAGGATTCAGAACACTCTCTTCTCTCTTGCTTTTCACGTTTATGAATGTTAAATAGAGGTCTACTGAGTCCCTCAGTGAGGTCTATTGCTTATATCTAGCGTCTATTCATTTTTGACATAAATGGACTCCGAGGAATCACCAGAAGAAGCTATAAAATTATCTTAGGATATACCAACACAACTAAATTACAAAATGCTCATCATAAGGTGCTCAGAAATTCTACACTATTGAATGGCTGCATCATCTGATATATTCGCATTTGATCCGCAGCAAGTTCGGGAACATGAATTTCTTTTGTCAAATAAACGTGATCTGCCAGCAAACAATTTCTCTCCTGTGTCATCAGACTTATCCACAAACACGTCTCAATCGCCTTTAGAGTCCTCAGTTAAACAGTTCCTATCTTGTTGCTTCTCGCAAACCCACATCCCAAAGGTCCGGCGTTGCTAGAAGATTAAGTATTACGAAATGCAGTTTGTTTCAAACTGTATCCTCAAACACAACGGGAGGTTTGGATGAAAACAACTGTGGATTTTGTGGGAAGAATTATTATGCACCATCATCAAGCATATATGCTTTCTGGGTGTTCTGTACTGTGTGTAAGACCTGGCTTCACGAAAGATGTGTGGGAGGTGAAAGGAACTGTATTTCAGCTGTGGACGATGTGTCTGAATTGTGACTAGTGTTTCACGAAACTGTCAGACGTGATTATCATAAGAAAAATAAATGCCAGTACACACATATTATAGATTTTACTAATACTCTAGTTGTTACTAGCAAAAGATAGTAGTACAATGTAGTTATAATGGAAACAAATGTAATTACTATGTTAAATGATTAAATGCTGTAGTGATAGTTACACTACTGTGCATTTAGCTTACAATTTCAACAGTAATTAGTACAAAAAATACTACGTTAGTAATTTGGATGTATTTATGATGTATTCGTATTTATATTCTGTACTTATCATGTTAGAATGTTATTGTAGCAAGATATAAGCTAAAATACACCTATCATGTACATATCCTACTTCAAAGTTTAGTGTCCGGAATTGCCAACCTACTGTCTGGATTCACCAGAAAATTATTTTTTTATTTCTTAACATGCCATTCCAGGAGAACTATTTCAGTTGTATTTGCATACCAACATATCATTAAATAATATGACGAAGTATTGGATATTTTCGTTTAGCGGGATAACAGTAAAAGAAAGAAACATAAGAACTGTCCGGATTTACCCAAACTTACCATATATATACTGGTCTACTTCTGGTTTTTCAGACGAATCACAGCATTCCTTGTATTCAACATTTAAGCAGAAGAAAAAAGTATGAAATTTTGTCAAAACTCTCTTCCCCTTTTTATTATTTTTACGTTATCTGAATTTTAAATCACATATATTAAAGTCATGAAATTTAATATATGGACTTCTCATTTAAAATATTTAGACATATGTTTCACTGTGTTTTAATATTTGACATAGAAGAGAGAAAATTGGAGGAAAGAAAAAAAGAGATTACAACAATTATCATATTAAAATATGAATATCTTGCCATCTCTTATAGACATGAGATTCTTTATTTGGATTTATCATTTAAAATAATTAGATGCACGTTTTAGCGTGTTTTTCATATTTGATGTTGAAAGAAAGAAAAGACGAGAGAAAGATGAGCTGGAAAATAATTATTATAAAAGTCTATAGCACGGAATATCTTAAGATTAAGGGCATAATATTTGATATTTGGAATTTTCATAAAATAATAGGCCTACATGTGTTTAAGCGCTTTTTGATATTTATTCTATAAAGATAACCACAAAGGTTATGTCCATTTTTGTGGAGGTCTGTGTTCCATTGGCCCTCATAGCGTGAGTTGAATGCGAATGGAGATAAGACGAAGGTCAGTTGTTGGTCTGGGTATACCCAACATACAACCTGGTTGTGGCAGTTCAGTTACACCGTGAACTTGCGTAACGACAGAGTGAACATGGAAGCTCCACAGAGCGATATAAGGGCGTGTACGATGTACGAGTTCAAACTGGGGTCAAACGCCTCTGCAACGGAGCGGAAGATATGCCAGGCCTTTCGTGAGGATGTCGTTGGTACGCGGACAGTGCAGCGGTGGTTTAACAAGTTTAAAGGCGGTGACGAAACACTCGAAGACGCATTACTTGGCGGAAGACCAACACATGTACAAAATGAAGATCTTCAGGCAGCAATTGAGGCGAACAGTGGCCAAACATGTGAAGAACTGGGACTATAATTCAGTGTGAGTGGAGAAACCATTCAGCAGCACCTCCATCAACTTGCAAAGCACTACAAATTGGGTCGATGAGATCCACATGATTTGACTCCGGGTCAGAAGGCAATGCCAGCAGACACCTGCGTTTCTTTGTTATCTCGTCTGAGGAGAGAGCTATTTCTGGACAGGGTGTTGACATGTGATGAGAAGTGGGTCCTGTACGAGGATCCATGGTGAGGTCATTATTGCTTTGCATTCCATGAACCGGTTCCAAAATAGCCAAGGTCCACATGTGTGTTTGGTAGACTACTCGCGGCATCGTGAAACAGGAACTGCTTCTAGCTGGTCAGAGCATCAATATAACTGTGTACTGTCAGCAGTTAAGCCGTGTTCAAGAAAACTCAAAACTCTGGAGCCAGCACTTCTGAATCGCAAACGGATCCTCCTCCTACAGGACAACACTAAGCATCACATGGCTAGGAATGACCCATAACACCATTCTACGCCTTGGATGGGAAATGTTATTGCATCCGCCATACTCTGCGGGCATTACACTGTCCGATTATAACGTGTTCCATTCTTTGAAAAATGACATTAAAGGATGCTAGTTCAAATCCCTAGTAGAGGTGCAAAATTCACTTTATACCTTCTTCGCTTCACGGTCCACCAAGTTCTACCGCGATGGAATCCATTTCCTTCCAGAACGTTGCCAGAAAATTGTTGATGCTGATGGGGACTATTTTTGATCTTCCAGGTACGTCTTAGATGACATATTGACGTCCGAAGGTGGTTGGTTGAAAAGCGACAGGATTTTCTTGATTACCTTATGGAAGGAAAGAAAAGAGATGTAAAGAAATAGGTACGAGGCTGCAATTCTTATAAAAAGATGTTCATATCTCAAAATCCTTTATGGTTAGAGATATGAAATTAGATGCTCGAACTCTTCATTTAAGATGGAATCAAATATTTCTGTTTAACGTCACACGATTACACCCCTTAGATTCAGAGAAACGATGATTAATTTAAGTGAATGATGATGCAAGGATACTGGATTGAGAAAGTGGGAACAAGAAAGCCCACGGACACCACGTTATCCATAACAGATTTACTTGGACGGGGATCGAATATGGGACTTCACGCATCAGAGGTAATCTCTCTACCATTGAGCCATCATGACCCCCCCCAAGGTATACGTTTGCGTTCAATAGTTTACCTTAAAATATCTCGAAATCCAACTAGTAGTTCTGCACGTCCTGATACAAT
Organism: Thermobia domestica; assembly: GCF_964235325.1. Classification (NCBI taxonomy): domain Eukaryota; kingdom Metazoa; phylum Arthropoda; class Insecta; order Zygentoma; family Lepismatidae; genus Thermobia; species Thermobia domestica. The sequence goes on from NC_137464.1 coordinate 23,960,392, forward strand.
TCAAAGAATTCAGAACAAAATCTTGGTTTGATTATCGGTATTTTAAAGTTATCTTAGCAACATTGGCAACGAACGAAGTTCCAGAACAAGACAGTTCTCATTTCATAAACTGAATTGAGAGTGATAATTCAGTAACATAATGGTTTGTATTGTACGGACAATATTCTGTGAACAAGATGGAAATCACACCTTTACCCCGACGTGAGCTTTGTCGCGGTTAAATGCTAATTCAATAACTAACCAGCTGGAATAGCTATGTGGTCTTAGGCATTACATTGTTGCTCACATGACAGATGTATCCTGTGTTCGAGTCTCATACAACGAACCATCTATTTCGGGTGGAAACAGTTTGGATCATATATAGAACCGTACGTACAGAACACATATGCTACAGGTATTAAAAAGACTTGTTAACTCCAATAATAACTATATTAGTGTCAAAATGTACACTACGCTAAGAAGTTTCGTTTACCACATTAAAAACAAAAATAGACGTATATACAGGTGTCCAAAATTTAAGCATAATGACTGTTCCAGTACATAGGGAACGAAAAATGACAAGAAGGCACACCAAATGGAACCACCATACCAACCTATCACACGTGAAGGTCACACGAACACGGAACAGGCCAAATTGGAAAGAAAACATGCTAGAAGGGGTCACAAAACACAAACTCACAACGTGATACCATAATACACATATCACAAAAACACTGCGAGACGCATTGGCGGCATCGAAAACAGGTTAATATGGGATATGGTCGCCCCGAACAGCCATAGATGTCTGGAAGCGACGTTCCGTGCTCAAGATCAGGTTGTTGAAGAGCTCTTGGGGTAGCTGAGTCCATTCCTCACGAAGAGCAGTACAGAGCTCCTGATGTGTTCTGGGGGCGGCTGGTGGGTTGCAACACATCTTCCCAATGCGTCCCACGCATGTTCAATTGGGTTGAAGTCCGGAGAACGCGTTGGCCACTCGATACGTTGGATGTCTTCTGTCTCGAGGTATTGTTCCACCAGTTTGGCCCTATTTGGACGGGCATTGTCATCCATAAGCAGAAACTGTGGGCCCAATACGCCACTAAAAAGCTGCACATGGGCATGCAGAACCTCGTCTTTGTACCTCTGACCATTGATAGACCCAGCATCGAAGATGTGTAGGTGAGTACGACCATTCATTATAATACCTGCCCAGACCAATACTCCACTACCACCATATTGATGCCGTTCGACAATGTTCGTGGAATGTAAGCGAGTTCCCTGTTCGTGCCAGATCAGAGTGCGATGGGAATCGCTCTGGGAACTGTAACGGGATTCATCAGTGAACAGTACGCGGCTCCATTCGTTGGGGGTCCACTGCTGATGTACCCGACACCACTGCAAACGGACTCTTTTGTGTGCCTGCGTCAGTGGAGCACACATTGCTGGTCGTCGGGCATACAGACCACTGGCATACAGTCTCTTGTACAGAGTCTAGCATGACACTTGCGCCCCTGAGGCGGCTGCAAGCTCCGCTGACAGTTGTCGTACAGGCAGGGTCCGGTTCCGACGCGCAGTTATGATTAAGTAGTGGTCCTGTTGTGGAGTTGTAACCCGTGGACGTCCCTCATCGGGCCTACGGCGGCAGTCTCCGCTAACCTAGACACAACTTTGTGACACATTGATGGCTCGTGCTACTGCTGTCTGTGTGTCACCTTTTACGAAACGCCCAATGATTCGACCTTTGGTAAACACATCCAACTGACGTCTTTGTGCCATATTTCATTAATATCTTGCTATATTCAACTCAGCAGTACCTTCCTCTCACTAGAACACCGCACTCACTGCACACACGGAAGGCACGTTTTTCGTATCCTAGCACTAGTTTTCGATTTTTTTCCGTATGGGGCCTGACAAACGTTTGCCATAGCCGCTTTAATGCTCCTCCTCACAAGCAATACACGGCACCCACCAAAACTCCTGTGCTCGCGATGACCTTCCCCCCTTTTACATACAACTTCTTGCATTATGCTTAACTTTTGGACACTTGTATATATATATATATATATATATATATATATATATATATATATATATATATATATATATATATATATATAGGGTGTTTCAAAACAACATCAACAACGTTTGGCAGGTGATTCCTGACACCAAGACAAGACAAAAAGGCAGGGGCGGATCCAGAACGGATGGATCGTAGTACGGCAGAGGTGGATTGTAGTACTGCTACTTAGAGTTATTTTTAAGAGTTCCAAGCTCTGGGATTGGTTTTATTTGTATATAGAATAAGGAAAGTTACCTCTTCTGGGGGGGGGCAAACGCCGCGATCGCCCCCCGGATATTCCGCTGCAAAAAGTATGAACCAACCTGGGTGCACAAATGCTTTCTTTTGGAGTTATAGGCTGCCGAAAACATGAAAAATTGAATTTTAAAGGTCCATAGGTCCAAAACTATGGAACCTACCACAGTCGAACCAAGGCTTCACTTAGGAACTAATATGTGCACTATCCAAAAATGCGTGTTTCAGAATCCTAAGGTACCCACGCAGCAATTTTTGCAGAGGGAGTTCGGCTACGGGCATATAATTTGAAGTACTCACCAACCACCTCTATAAAAATTGTTCCAGAAGTACCGCAGAATTCTGAAGCATGGATATTTGGATAGGGCACATAGTAGTTTCTAAATGAATTCTTGACCTGACCACGGCAGGTCCTATAGTCTTGGAGCTATGGATCTTTAAAGTTCAATTTTTCATGTTTTCGGCAGCCTATAACTCCTAAAGGAAGCAGTTGTGCACCCAGGTTGGTCTATTCCTTTTGTTTTATCTTGGTGTGAGGAATCATTTCCTAAACGTTGTCGGTATTGTTCTGAAACACCCTGTATACATATGCAAGTCACTATGTTTGCGACTTCATAACCCTTGAACCATTCGACCAATCTTGATCAAATTTTCAACATAGATGAGGTTCGGACCTGGGATGGTTTTTTAGAGTTTTACTTTGACGGTACAATTTAGGGGAGGGGAAGGAGAAACGATCGGAAATGGGCAGTTCTAATGCCAAATTCATAGTTTTAGGGTTGCTGAGATGAACAGTGACACTTCCAATGCCTTTTAAATCCAAATTCAACCCTTTATGTCCAACTTGAAACGTATTCTTCCCGAGTGAAGAACGAGTATTCTGCTAGTATTTACTAATTACTATTGACCAAATAATTGCGAAAGATGGTCCTTTACTCTGAGGGAAGAACTCAGACTGAAAGTATTTGAGAATAAAATCCTCAGACATTCGGACCCAAGAGGGACGGGAATGGGGGAATAGCGGAAACTTCATAACGAGAAATTGCATAAATTATACCGTTCGCCAAATATTAAGGTCAAGAAGTCTAGGACGCACATGTCGGCTGGTCACTCAGAGAGAATGGAAGAAAGTAGGAATAATTTCAAAATTTTAACTGGAAGTCCAATCGGAAAACGACCATTAGGAAGACCTAGGCGCGGATGAGAGGATAATATTAAGATGGATCTAGCAGAATAAAGTAGACACTAGACACTAGACCCAGTAGACACTAGACCCAGTAGACACTAGAAGTCAATGGAGAACTTTTTTTGAACGCAGCATTGAACTTCCGGGTTCCATAGGCCATAGAGCTAATTAGTTAATGTGTAAATAAATATTTTCTCAATTAATGTACAATCAAAAGTGATAGGTTTCTACCACTTCCGGTTTTAGTAGAAAGATCAAACTGAAGATAAAAGTATATTCTTCGGACGCTTTATTGTCACGGAAAACCGAACGTTAAAACCGGAAGTGGTAGATTTTCTGACGCTTCCGGTTTGAATAGAGAATTAGGATAGAAGATAGTGCCTATTCTTTAAACGCTAAATGTATTCCAAAAAATGCTTCTCGCTGTCTCTTATCATTTTCGCTCTATACGTAGATCAATATTGAAACCGGAAGTTGTATTAGATTTCTGTAACTTCCGGATTTAATAGCTAGATGAGTTTAGGATGGAGATGAAGCATACTTTTAGAAGGCTTATTCGATTGTAGGAAATCGTTTTTCGCCACCTGTTACTGTTTTTTTTTCTCTATTTTGATCAACGTTAAAACCGGAAATAATTGATTTCTACCACTTCCGGTGGATTGATTATCTCGACCAAGGAACATGATTCCTAAGTTTTGATACTTTACAATCTGGTCAAATTTGATGGTGATGTATCAATTAGTTGAGATTTTGTGTCTTCCGCACGGGCACAAGGAAAGACAAGGTAAATATATAAACAAATTTTTGGTAAAGCAAATTAAAATGGAAAGATTATTTTGTTTACAGCGTCTTCTAAATACTGATAATTTACATTGAGATATTATTATTATTATTATTATTATTATTATTATTATTATTATTATTATTATTATTATTATTATTATTATTATTATTATTATTATTATACAGAATTTTGCAAGTGTTAAAACATTATAAGATATGTTGGAAAACTATTTCACAATATAGCATTATGTTAAATGATCTTATGAAATACGAGTAAAAATTACGTTTATATTACAACGATATGTATGTACTAGAAACTTAAAAGACCTAGATAATAACATTTTGTAAAGACCTCTTCCCAGTGGCGTATTTACGATTTTGTTTCGGGGAGGGCTTTGCTAACTTTCGGGGAGGGGGTCGGGGAGGGGGGCTTTTTCTGAAAATATGAAAATTTTGCAAGATATTCCATATAATTTAGTATAGTAAGTAACATTTCGGGGGGCTTAATCCCAAAATCCCCCTAAATACGCCACTGCCTCTTCCAAAGCAAAAGACTGAAAAATAAATTCAAGCCACCAATCTTGAGCTAGTTTTATATTATTGTGGTGAAGTCAGTCTATTATCATAAAAAAAATACATCAAAAGAAGTCAACAAAGATATTTTTGTCTGACAATTTACTATACAAACCAATGAATTCGGAATAATTGAATTAAAGTTTCAAAAGTGCATATCTCATTAAAAGAAAAGTATAATTTATTAATTCCACGGAAAATGGCGTACGCTGTGTACAGCAGGCACGTAGCCAAGGGGTGGGTCCGAGGGGTCCGGACCCCCCCCCCTTCGAGACCAGAAATAAAAAATTAAGGAAGAACGAAACAAAAAGAAACAAGAAATAGGAAGAATCAGCGTTAAAAATAAAGATAAAATATAAAAATAAAAAAGCTAAAAATAAAAATAATTTTTCGTCATCGCATCCTTGCAGTATCAAACATGTTATTTCAGAAAAGGTTTTCTACTGCTCCTTTAACTTGTCATTTGGAACAGACAGTAATAGACGGAATAATAAAACAAAAAAGTTATGTGGAAAGCAAGTCCTGTTAACATTTGATTCAACAGAGAAAGGAACGCAGATATAAAATATTTTACAAGACATTATTGGATACATACTTTTTTTTAATAGTTGAGATCATAATGGAAGGAAAATTGTTATATTTGGATGAACAAAAGAAGGAACGTAGATATTGTAAAAAATTTTTTAAATATTTTTAAAAATATTCTTTTATTCGAGATTTTTTCATAGTTTGTTAATAAAATACTTACTAACATGCATGGGCGCCGACTCTGGGGGCCGAGAGAGCCCGTCCCCCCAAAGGTCATGTGGGCCCCCTTGTTGTATTTATGAATATACAATATATTGACATAATTTGAATGCAATTTGTCTTAAAATCCTCATATATGCCTTCTGCATTGAATGGACCCCCCAAATTTACAGAGAAATCGTCGCCCTTAATAACATGTCATAATTTTAAAGTCTTAACATACCAATATATGTTGCTAGTAAAATGTTTAAATTGATCAGGCCCCTGCCCGCCCCCCCCCCTATCGAAATCCTGACTAAGCGAACCAATATATGTTACTAGTAAATTAGTTTAGAATAATAGAACTCTGGTGTGATAACCACAGTATTTCATGTCTCGGACCCCCCCTATTACGAAATCCTGGCTACGTGCCTGTGTACAGTCTTAATAAAAAAATAATTTAATTGAACTGTACCGTAAATGATATCCATTCTATATATATAAAAAGATATTATGAGTGTTGTCGCTTTATAAAATAAGAAATCAAGAAAAAAAAGAATCTATCTGGATGTGGAAATCTATTTCTTAAATAACGCACGTGCACATTCTAGGAAACGACTACGTTCGTCTTCTCCAATTAAACCACTGCAGTGGCGCTAAAGAGATTCTTTTTTTCTTAAAAAAGGGGAGGTTGGAGTAATTTGAGTAGCAGGGCGGGAAGATGTGCCTTGAAGGCGCAGCTGTAGAGATCTCAAACCGGAGATGGAAAGAAATAAAGGGAGTGTTTGAGAAAGCAGAGGGGATGGTTTCTTAACTCCCTCCACCCTACCCCCAACGCCACAAACTAGAAGAGATAAAGAAGGTTGGAGTGCACAAATCCTTGTAGTTTGGGTTTCGAGCAGAATCAAACATTAGGAGTAGACAAAAGCAAATAAAGGGGACACGGGTATAATTGTTTCAAAGGAATAGGAGAGACGCTGTTTCTCATTCTCTCTCTCTTTATATATATATATAATCTTTTCCTGAGAGTAAGATTAAGGAAAAAGACAATTGACGAACGACAACGTTCTCTTTGCCTATTTATCTCAACGTGTCCGCCCAAGGGACAATGTTGCCAATTGGAAGAAACTTTCACCTTTTAACAAGGATCTTTAGTAACGAAAAAAATGAAGTGAAGTTTTTTGATAGTAATTTTCAAGCTAAAATATTTAACTATGAACAAAACTCACTGTACAAACTTTGTAATTGCAATATAAAAAAGAAAAATATAATTTTATATGTTAGTAGCTGTAAGCATCTATAAATGCCGGGTCTTAATTTAGAATCTGGATTTTTTTTTTTTGAAAAAAAGTAAAAACCTGGCATTATCGGTCTTAATTCAGAATCTGAATGAAACCAGAGAAAGAAGAATATTCTTAAAGAATTTCTGCAGAATAATTTCATTGCCCGAGTATTTATCCTGTGCAGTTATGCAAGTCTGTATATCACGGAAGTGATGAGGGTTGAATATGAGCAAGGTATTCTTAGAAATAGTCAAAAATTAACAGTCTGTAATAGAGTTTTATATCTTCTGACTGCCCTCCCGAGTCGAAAATAAAGCAACAGCTTCGTGCGCGATTAGATTATGACTCCTTTTTATGCTAAAAGCTGAAAACACGGTCATACAATTATTTTATTATTAAACTTGTTGTAGCAACAAGATCACTTAGCTAATAGAAATAACAAGGCTTAGGTTATCACCCGGAAATACAGTTTGCCAGGGAATCATTTGATTCCTAAATAACAAATAGATGGGTGTATGAAAGAAGCCATATAACGCAGAACTCCGTAGTATCTACCAGTGACAACTATAGTGCTAAAATGTGCCAGAGGTCTTTGCACGTACGAAATACAAAAACTTGTTTCGAGCATGCAAGGCTTAAAAGCTATGAGCACAGGCTACCTTCATATCAAAAATTCAACTTCCCTCAAGATTACGATAGTCTTAAACCCTCACCGCCGATCGTGATTGAGGAGAGCTTCTATAATTGTTTTAAATGATGTATTATGTGGATATGTGTATCTAAATGTGTGTGAGACTGTATTCAAAAGTGTGTATATGGGTAGGTCTTTTGCACCTTACGAATCTGCCAAAAAAAATCCTGTGGGCGTGACCCTTTGTCCCAAGAATAGGTGTCATCTCATCCATCAGCCTTTCATTCATAGCAGAAGTGGCAGAAACAAATCATCTATGGTTTCAACGTTGATCGCATAGGGCAAAACCGGTAATAAATAGAAAGAAGTAGAATTTCTAGGAATCAATTCCAGTGTCTTAAGATAGATTTCATTCTCAATTTATATTTCAACTAAAAACTGGATAGATACTACCACTTACGTTTCATTTTCATCTCCATACAGCAAAAATGATAAGAGACAGCGAAAAACTGGTTTCTTCATATGGATTCAGCGTTCCAAGAATAAGTTTTATCTCAAATCTTTATCTCTCTATTCAAACCGAATATGGATTCAGCATGAAAAGAATAAGTTTTATCTCAAATGTGTATATTTCTATTCAAACGGAATATGGAGTTTTACCTCAAATCTTTATCTCTCTATTCAAACTAAATATCGATTTAGCGTCCAAAGAATAAGTTTTATTTCAAATCTTTATCTCTCTATTCAAACCGAATATGGATTCAACATCCCAAGAATAAGATTCATATCAAATCTTTACCTCTCTATTCAAACTAAATATCGATTCAGTATCCCAAGGATAAGTTTTATCTCAAATCTTTATCTCTCTATTCAAACCGAATATGGATTCAACATCCCAAGAATAAATTTTATCTCAATCTTTATCCCTCTATTCAAACTAAATATCAAATCAGCGTCCCAAGAATAAGTTTTATCTCAAATCTTTATCTCTCTATTCAAACCGAATATGGATTCAACATCCCAAGAATAAGATTCATATCAAATCTTTACCTCTCTATTCAAACTAAATATCGATTCAGTATCCCAAGGATAAGTTTTATCTCAAATCTTTATCTCTCTATTCAAACTAAATATCGATTCAGCGTCCCAAGAATAAGTTTTATTTCAAATCTTTATCTCTCTATTCAAACCGAATATGGATTCAACATCCCAAGAATAAATTTTATCTCAATCTTTATCCCTCTATTCAAACTAAATATCAAATCAGCGTCCCAAGAATAAGTTTTATCTCAAATCTTTATCTCTCTATTCAAACCGAATATGGATTCAACATCCCAAGAATAAGATTCATATCAAATCTTTACCTCTCTATTCAAACTAAATATCGATTCAGTATCCCAAGGATAAGTTTTATCTCAAATCTTTATCTCTCTATTCAAACTAAATATCGATTTAGCGTCCAAAGAATAAGTTTTATTTCAAATCTTTATCTCTCTATTCAAACCGAATATGGATTCAACATCCCAAGAATAAGATTCATATCAAATCTTTACCTCTCTATTCAAACTAAATATCGATTCAGTATCCCAAGGATAAGTTTTATCTCAAATCTTTATCTCTCTATTCAAACCGAATATGGATTCAACATCCCAAGAATAAGATTCATATCAAATCTTTACCTCTCTATTCAAACTAAATATCGATTCAGTATCCCAAGGATAAGTTTTATCTCAAATCTTTATCTCTCTATTCAAACCGAATATGGATTCAACATCCCAAGAATAAGTTTTTATCTCAATCTTTATCTCTCTATTGAAGGTAAAAGTTGTGAAAATCTACGATTTTCAATCTCAACACAGATTGCAATAGTTAGAGATGGGAGTAGATAAGAGGAAACAATTTTGTAATACTGAATCAGTACTTCAAGAATATATTTTATCTCTGACCTTATTTCTGTATTGCAACCGGAAATTACAAATCTACTGCTTTTCGGTTTCAGTATTTCATCTGTATATTTTTGAAGTATACTGTAGTTTTATAACAAGAAACGAAACTTACTTAACGAAAAAGTTTGGTGAATTTACTCAATTTCATTGATCCATTTCAACTTTAAGTAATAAGAATTATGATTGTATTTGGAAGGAAACCATGGCTTGCTTAATACAGGGTCCGAAATTTCCTTCGTCATTTGTGAACAAATATTGCACTTTGGTAATAGGCATTTAGCCTTTGTTTTTATGTTGTTTGCCTTCGTCAATATGGCGGCCAAAGTCTCTAATCTGGCTACTGAGTTTAAATCTGTTTAATTAATACGAGGTGTGTCCGGAAACTAAGTATCGTTTTGCAAAAAAATACTAAAACAGGTTTGTTCAAGCCAAATTTATTTTTACATGAAAGAGCCCACCTTAAACTATTTTTCGATAGTTTCCACCAACGTTCAAACACTTGTCAGAGCGGGCACCAACTTGTCCAACCCTTCCTCAACGAAACATCCTGCAAGTGAAGACGATTATAGCTTCGCAGCGTTTTTTGCGTCGTCATCATTTTCAAGGCGCTCACTGCCGAGCTGGCATTTCAGATCAGGAACAAGTGGTAGGCAGTCTTTCACCGTAATTCTCTACAATTTAACGATGAATTTCGGCCGGCGCAACGTTCCTTGGATTCAAAAACCGGATAACAGAACGAACCTCACAGTTCAACAATTAGTTTAAACAATGTAATCGATCACAGGACACAGTACACTCACGACAAGTCACCCAACCTTACTAGAGTCAGTGAAGATGCAACGAACAAGTGCAATAAGCGCACATGCGCAGAGCGCCGATACTAGTGCTGCAGTGACGTTCAAAGGAAATGGTGTGTACTTGCCGGACACTGGCAGGATTTCGTTAAGGAAGGTTTCGACAAGTTGATCACCCGCTGTAATAAGTGTTTGAACATTGGTGGATACTATGTCAAAGAATAGTTTAAGGTCTGCTCTTTCATGTAAAAATATATTTGTCTTGAAGAAACAAGTTTTATTATTTATTTTTTTTCAGAACGGTACTTACTTTCTGGACATGCCGTATTGTAAAAGTTCATATGAAAGTCATCATAGAATTAACAGGCTTTCTTACATGAAAGTCATCATAGATTAACAGGCTTTCTTACATGAAAGTCACAATAGAATTAACAGGCTTTCTTACATGAAAGTCATCATAGAATTAACAGGCTTTCTTACATGAAAGTCACAATAGAATTAACAGGCTTTCTTACATGATTGATTGATTGATTTTGAGTTTTACGTCCCGTTCAGCAGCGAGGCTATATGAGACGTGGACCTACTGATTAACGTGGAATCCGAACCACAGGAGCTCCCGCCGGGAATCGAACCCGGGTCTCCCACGCCAAAGGCGCGTACGCTAACCGCGTAGCCACGAAGGAGCTCTTTCTTACATGAAAGTCATCATAGAATTAACAGGCTTTCTTACATGAAAGTCATCATAGAATTAACAGACTTTCTTACATGAAAGTCATCATAGAATTAACAGGCTTTCTTACATGAAAGTCATCATAGAATTAACAGGCTTTCTTACATGAAAGTCATCATAGAATTAACAGGCTTTCTTACATGAAAGTCACAATAGAATTAACAGGCTTTCTTACATGAAAGTCATCATAGAATTTACAGGCTTTCTTACATGAAAGTCATCATAGAATTAACAGGCTTTCTTACATGAAAGTCATCATAGAATTAACAGGCTTTCTTACATGAAAGTCATCATAGAATTAACAGGCTTTCTTACATGAAAGTCATCATAGATTAACAGGCTTTCTTACATGAAAGTCATCATAGAATTAACAGGCTTTCTTACATGAAAGTCATCATAGAATTAACAGGCTTTCTTACATGAAAGTCATCATAGAATTAACAGGCTTTCTTACATGAAAGTCATCATAGAATTAACAGGCTTTCTTACACAAGTATTTTTTTTCATATGTAGGGACTGCTATATTCTGATTCGTCCAGTTTCAATCGTATTTATTCTTTCCAATCGCAAGAGATTATTATAAGATTATATAAAAAAGAGAATAATATTTATGGTTGTTTAAGAAAAGGTATCCTTTTATGTATTGGCAACACTGACGAATACAAAGGACTGAAGTAAGGGAAGGGGAATCTGGGAACAAAGAATAAAGAGACAAAAGAAGAAAAACATTAAAATAATAGGACAGTTTTTGAAAACTTCTTTTCCTTTTTTTATTTTGCTCCTCTGAATTTTATAATTTCATATAAGACATAATTAAGAGAAAGATGTTCTCAAAGAAAGAAGATAAAACTGATTTTTTTAAAAAAGACAAGAAAGAAAGAAAGACAGAAAATATTTCTTTTCTTTAGATTACTAAGAAAAAGAAACTCCTTTTAGAAACTTTTGTATGAGAAGAAAAATCTTGAATCTACTTAGACAGCAAAAATTTTAGTTTTTGAAGGAGAAATGGTTAAAGGAAAAAGTGGGTGGATTAAGATGGCGGAAATTCTTTTTAAAACGACAAGAGAAGCAAATGGGATTAAAGGGTGGAAGATATAGAAAAAAAGGTATGGAACATATTGTAGATATACGTATCCACAAATGTTTGTGTCGTAACGAAAAATATTGGAGGTACTCTAACAGATAGTAGTGGAATGACGGAATATATAGACATTCTTACAGATGGTTATGCAATAACGGAAACTATTGTAGATATCTTTACATATAACTATGCAATAACGGACGGAAAAATGATGATTATGTAATAAACAAAAATATAGATATCCTTACATATAACTATGGTATAACGGAAAATGAGATATGCAATAACGAAAAATGCTATACATATCCTTACAGAATTACAGAATAACGGAAAACATTGTAAATAATCTTACAGATGGTTATCCTGTAAGAAGATAATTACGTACAGATAATAATGATAATTATGTAATAGAAATACTCTAGATATCCTTACAGTTGATTATGAAATAACGGAAAATATTGAAGGTATTCGTCAAATGGTTATGGAGTAACGGAAAATGTTGTAGACACTGATCAGATGGTAGTGGAATATTTAAATATTCGTCAGATGTAAAATAAGGAAAAAATGTAGATGTCCTTTCGAAGGGGTGTGGAACAACAGAAAATATTGTAGATATCCTTATAGATGACAATGGAATAACGGAAAATGAAGATTAAGCAATATTAGCAAATGTAGAAATTCTTACAGATGGTTGTGACATAACGAAAAATATCGTAGATAAACGTGCAGAATTTTATAGAGTAACGGAAAAGATTGCAAATATCCTTACAGATGGTTATGGAATAATGGGAAATATTGTAGATATGCTTACAAACGATCATGGAATAACGGGAAACTATTATCCAATATCAGAAAATATTGTAGATATCCTTACAGATGATTGTGAAATAACGGAAAGCATTGTACATATTCTTACAAATGATTGTTCAATATCGGAAATTGAAGATGTCCTTACAGATAATTACGTAATAGAAAATACTGTAAATATCCTTATAGAGGGTTGTGGAACAACGGAATCTATTGTATATATCCTTACAGATGGATATGGCATAACGAAAAATATTATAGATATCCTTACAAATGATCATATAATAACAGAAAATGAAGATTAAGGAATATCGGAAAATGTAGATATCCTTACAGACGGTTGTGAAATAACGGAAAATATTGTAGATATACTTACAAATGACCATGGAATAATGGAAAATGAAGATTATCCAATATCAGAAAATGTTGTAAATATCCTTACAAGTTGCGAAATAATGAAAATTATTCTAGATAAGCGTACAGAGTTTTATGAAGTAATGGAAAAAATTGCAAATATCCTTTCAGATGGTTACGGAATAAGGGAAAATATTTTAGATATCCTTACAGGTAATTGCGGAATAACGGAAAATGATAATTATAAAATAACGAAAAATGTTGTAAATATCCTTACAGATGATTATGGAATAAGGGAGAACATTGTAGATCACTTTACAAATGATTATGAAATAACGGAAATTGAAGATATTTTTACAGATAATTATGTAATAGAAAATACTGTTGATTCTTCAAATGATTAAAGAGTAACGGAAAAAAGTTGTAGATACTGTTCAGATGTGAGGGTACTGTAGGGTGAAGTGAGGGTAAGGGAGAATATTGATTTGAAGGTGAAAGCGAGAGTGAATGAAGGAGAAAATTTGATTTGAGGGTCAAGTAAGTGAGGGCAAGGGAGAATATTGATTTCGAGCAAGGCTGAGGGAGAACCAGGAAAAAATATTGATTTGAAGGTGAGGGTAAGGAAGAAATATTGATTTGAGAGAGAGACAGTGAGGGCAAGAGATTAATATTGATTTGAGAGGAGAGTGAGAGCAAGGGAGAAATATTGATTTGAGACAGAGGATGAGGACAAGGGAGAAATATTGATTTGAAAGGGAAGGTGAAGGCAAGATAGAAATATTGATTATAAAATTAGGGCAGGCGAGAAATATTGATTAGAGAAAGAGAGAGACAGAGAGAGTAAGGGCGAGGGAGAACCATGAAGGAATTTTATGTATATATTTTTTATTGTATTTTATTTATTTAACAATCACCAGATACAGCTCAGAGGCCATTTTGTACTGGATATATAACAACAACAACAACAACAATGGAAAGGATTAAGGAAAGTATAGACCAGAGCCTGTTTAGTAGGTACCATCCTGGTATTTGCCTGCTAGGACTGAGGAAAACCCCAGTCAGGATAGTTGGCAGCAGGAATCGAACTCATGACCTTCCAAATCCGAAGTCATCGCTTTACAACTTGAGCTTCTTCACTTGGAATATTGACTTATGGGTAAAAGTAAGTGAGGGCAAGGGAGAAATAATGATTTGAGGGTGAGGGTGAAGGTGATGATAGAGGAATATTGATTTTAAAGTGATGTTTACGAAAAATCCCTAACTCTGATACAAATAGTTGAATATAGGCCATATTTATCTATCTATCTATCTATCTATCTATCTATCTATCTATCTATATATATATATATATATATATATATATATATATATATATATACACATGTGAGTGTTACAAAAAGGAGAGATTCCTTTCACTTGATTTCCTGAAGTTAATTTAGTTCGAGATAAACTCGTCTCCCCGCAAAAATACTTTTTTGTGTGTGAACTTGGTAAGCAAGTTCTAAAATATTTCACCCCAAAAAACAAAATACAAAATAAAATAAAGCTTCCATTTTACTTGATACATGAATTTATTTCCCGAAGATTTTATAGTTTCGTTTTTTTTACTTTAACTTTAATATTTCTTATTTCTTTTCTACTTTTGTCTTTTTTATCTATTTTTTCTCGCTTGGCAAAAATCCATGTCTGTCTGTGGGTTATATGTGTATTCGCGTTGCCTTTTGGCAACATCAAACACTTCTGCGGACAATTCACGTTCTTTTTTATTTGCTTTCTTCCCTTCTTTTCTATTATTTTTTATTTTCAATTGAGTAATTTGTTGTTCCTATTTTCTCGTGGCCTTATTTTCGTCTTCTTATTTTTTTCCTATTGTGAGAGAAGCAGATGCTTTCTTTTTTTTTCGAATGCTGTTGCTTCAAAAATTATGTTTTGGAAGTTCAGTGACGTTAAGACATGGGAAATAAAGAAGACAGACTCGTATTATACGAGCAGTATATATATATATATATATATATATATATATATATATATATATATATATATATATATATATATATATATATATATATATATATATATGGGGTGTATCAAAAATCCCCTGACAGGATAACTCTGTTATAATCAGAGTTACATAGCTACAACAAAATGAAAGAGCGGAAACTGTCTCCAAATATAATGTTTTCAAACTAAGTGAAGGATTTTTTCAAATCGGACGAGCCATTCGAGACGTTCACTCTTTACGCAGCAAATATTACACGAAGATGCAACGTTGCTATTTACCTGGATTCACACCATAAGTGAATGAAGTTACTTTCTGTTATGCTGACGTGTCGGCCTGCCCTCATTTCAAACATACCTCCATTCACCATACTTTTACAAAATTTGTCAATCTCCTGTCTCGTCTTCCCCCTCCCGCAGCCTTAGGTAAATGGCAACGTTGCATTTTCATTTAACGCATTGCATTGGGGCGTAAATGGCAACGATGCATTTGGGCGCATAAAGAGTGATAAAGAGTGTACAGCCCAAATGTTTCGCCCGATTTTAAAAAATCTTTCACTTTAGATTGAAAACATCATATTTGGAGACTGTTTTCCATCTTACATTTTGTTGTAGCTGTGATAGTAACAGTTACCCTATATCAGGGTACTTTTGAGACAACTTATATGTATATATCACTTTTTGAAAAAAAAAACGTGTGAACATGTGATGCGTAATATATTCGTATTTTTCTTTACTGCTCTCTTGCTTTTTTTACATGATTTTGTTTAATTTAAAATAGATTATGTGAACATGTGATGCATAACGTATCCGTATTTTCCTTTAGTGCTCTCTTGCTTTTTTTTACATGATTTTGTTTAATTTAAAATAGATTATGTGAACATGTGATGCATAACGTATCCGTATTTTCCTTTACTACTCTGTTGCTTTTTTTTTTACATGATTTTGTTTAATTTAAAATAGATTACGTGAACATGTGATGCATAACGTATCCGTATTTTCCTTTACTACTCTGTTGCTTTTTTTTTTTACATGATTTTGTTTAATTTAAAATAAATTATGTGAACATGTAATGCATAACGTATCCGTATTTTCCTTTACCACTCTCTTGCTTTTTTTTTTTACATGATTTTGTTTAATTTAAAATAGATTATGTGAACATGTAATGCGTAACGTATCCGTATTTTCCTTTACCACTCTCTTGCTTTTTTTTTTACATGATTTTGATTAATTTAAAATAGATTATGTGAACATGTAATGCATAACGTATCCGTATTTTCCTTTAGTGCTCTCTTGCTTTTTTTTACATGATTTTGTTTAATTTAAAATAGATTATGTGAACATGTGATGCATAACGTATCCGTATTTTCCTTTACTACTCTGTTGCTTTTTTTTTTACATGATTTTGTTTAATTTAAAATAGATTACGTGAACATGTGATGCATAACGTATCCGTATTTTCCTTTACTACTCTGTTGCTTTTTTTTTTTACATGATTTTGTTTAATTTAAAATAAATTATGTGAACATGTAATGCATAACGTATCCGTATTTTCCTTTACCACTCTCTTGCTTTTTTTTTTTACATGATTTTGTTTAATTTAAAATAGATTATGTGAACATGTAATGCATAACGTATCCGTATTTTCCTTTACCACTCTCTTGCTTTTTTTTACATGATTTTGATTAATTTAAAATAGATTATGTGAACATGTAATGCATAACGTATCCGTATTTTCCTTTACCACTCTCTTGCTTTTTTTAAATATGATTTTGATTAATTTAAAATAGATTATGTGAACATGTGATGCATAACGTATCCGTATTTTCCTTTACTACTCTGTTGCTTTTTTTACATGATTTTGTTTAATTTAAAATAGATTATGTGAACATGTAATGCATAACGTATCCGTATTTTCCTTTACCACTCTCTTGCTTTTTTTTTACATGATTTTGATTAATTTAAAATAGATTATGTGAACATGTGATGCATAACGTATCCGTATTTTCCTTTACTACTCTGTTGCTTTTTTTACATGATTTTGTTTAATTTAAAATAGATTATGTGAACATGTAATGCGTAACGTATCCGTATTTTCCTTTACCACTCTCTTGCTTTTTTTTTTACATGATTTTGATTAATTTAAAATAGATTATGTGAACATGTAATGCATAACGTATCAGTATTTTCCTTTACCACTCACTTGCTTTTTTTTTTTTACATGATTTTGATTAATTTAAAATAGATTATGTGAACATGTAATGCATAACGTATCCGTATTTTCCTTTACTACTCTGTTGCTTTTTTTACATGATTTTGTTTAATTTAAAATAGATTATGTGAACATGTAATGCATAACGTATCCGTATTTTCCTTTAGTGCTCTCTTGCTTTTTTTTTACATGATTTTGTTTAATTTAAAATAGATTATGTGAACATGTGATGCATAACGTATCCGTATTTTCCTTTACTACTCTGTTGCTTTTTTTTACATGATTTTGATTAATTTAAAATAGATTACGTGAACATGTGATGCATAACGTATCCGTATTTTCCTTTACTACTCTGTTGCTTTTTTTTACATGATTTTGTTTAATTTAAAATAGATTATGTGAACATGTAATGCATAACGTATCCGTATTTTCCTTTACCACTCTCTTGCTTTTTTTTACATGATTTTGTTTAATTTAAAATAGATTATGTGAACATGTAATGCATAACGTATCCGTATTTTCCTTTACCACTCTCTTGCTTTTTTTATATGATTTTGATTAATTTAAAATAGATTATGTGAACATGTGATGCATAACGTATCCGTATTTTCCTTTACTACTCTGTTGCTTTTTTTTACATGATTTTGTTTAATTTAAAATAGATTATGTGAACATGTAATGCATAACGTATCCGTATTTTCCTTTACCACTCTCTTGCTTTTTTTTACATGATTTTGATTAATTTAAAATAGATTATGTGAACATGTGATGCATAACGTATCCGTATTTTCCTTTACTACTCTGTTGCTTTTTTTACATGATTTTGTTTAATTTAAAATAGATTATGTGAACATGTAATGCGTAACGTATCCGTATTTTCCTTTACCACTCTCTTGCTTTTTTTTTACATGATTTTGATTAATTTAAAATAGATTATGTGAACATGTAATGCATAACGTATCAGTATTTTCCTTTACCACTCTCTTGCTTTTTTTTTTACATGATTTTGATTAATTTAAAATAGATTATGTGAACATGTAATGCATAACGTATCCGTATTTTCCTTTACTACTGTGTTGCTTTTTTTACATGATTTTGTTTAATTTAAAATAGATTATGTGAACATGTAATGCATAACGTATCCGTATTTTCCTTTACCACTCTCTTGCTTTTTTTTTACATGATTTAGTTTAATTTAAAATAGATTATGTGAACATGTGATGCATAACGTATCCGTATTTTCCTTTACTACTCTGTTGCTTTTTTTTACATGATTTTGTTTAATTTAAAATAGATTATGTGAACATGTAATGCATAACGTATCCGTATTTTCCTTTACCACTCTCTTGCTTTTTTTTTACATTATTTTGATTAATTTAAAATAGATTATGTGAACATGTGATGCATAACGTATCCGTATTTTCCTTTACTACTCTGTTGCTTTTTTTACATGATTTTGTTTAATTTAAAATAGATTATGTGAACATGTAATGCATAACGTATCCGTATTTTCCTTTACCACTCTCTTGCTTTTTTTTACATGATTTTGATTAATTTAAAATAGATTATGTGAACATGTGATGCATAACGTATCCGTATTTTCCTTTACTACTCTGTTGCTTTTTTTTTTACATGATTTTGTTTAATTTAAAATAGATTATGTGAACATGTAATGCATAACGTATCCGTATTTTCCTTTATCACTCTCTTGCTTTTGTTTACATGATTTTGTTTAATTTAAAATAAATTATGTGAACATGTGATGCATAACGTATCCGTATTTTCCTTTTCTGCTCTCTTGTTTTCTTTTTTACATGATTTTGTTTAATTTAAAACAGTTCAACCGTATCCTCAAATCTAGCATCTTTGGCTTAACTGATTTCTCGAACGTTAGACAATGATGAAATTAAGCACAGTGAGAGAAATCGGATGGCAATTCAATATTTTGTTGTTAATTTCATATGTTTCTGTATATTCAAAAAAATAATAATAATAATCACCTTGAGCAATTTGAGCAAAGCTCGTTTTTACACGACTTAGGTGTTCGTTCATCCGGATACTCTTCCGAGGTACCTGAACTGTACTTTATGCATATGAATACAGTAGGATTTCCTTGTCAGCCAAAAGCTTTCTACATTTACTATCATTACAGTATAACTATATTTTCCTCAATCAGGCATGCACCCAGGAGTTTTTGTTGGGAAGGGTTCAATAATGCAAGACCCTCTCCATATACAGTACAACCCCTCAAATCCGAACTAATTGGGGCTGAAGCCTGTTCGGATTTCGGGGGGGGGGGTCGGATTACCCTGGAAATAATATTACGTACTTATTATGTCACTGAATTGGTGGTAAAACAACGACTGAGGTTAGACAGGATGGTTCAGTGCTCGAAAGGGCAGTGACCTAGACTGGTGTACACTCATGTCCAAAATGATTGCCGCATATCTATAACTGTCTTCTTGTAAGGATATAATTAGATAATGATTTTGTATAAGCATTAAGTCTAAAACTGTTAAAGCCTTAAAAAAAAACAAATTTGTGTGATTAAATCTTTTTTTTTCATTTTCCAGCTGTAGTTATTTTTTTTCTCGTGAGAACGTGTTCGGATTTCCCGGGTTTTCGGATTTCCGGGGTTTGGATTTGAGGGGTTGTACTGTATAAAAGTAACCAAGAAAGTTCTGTCGCTTTTTGAAGAGATCTATTTTCAATTGGCCCTCACTCCGTGAGTTGAATGCGGATGGAGATAAGGCGAAGGTCAGTTATTGGTGTGAGTATATCGAACATACTACCTGGTTGTGGTAGTTACACCGTGAACTTGCGTAAGGACATAGTGAACATGGGACCTCCACAGGAGCGTCTTAAGGGCGTGTATGCAGTAGAGTTCAAATTGGAAACAAATGAAGCTGCAGCGGGAAGAAAGATGCTCCAGGTCTCTGGTAAGGATGTCGTGACTACGTGGTAGAGGTCTGCACAGGCTCAGGCTGAGCCCGCTGGCCTAAACTCGACCCAGCCCGCGGTTTGGACTCGAGCCTACAAAGCATATATTTCATTTCGGGTCCGGGCCGGGCTCGGGTAGTAAATTTTTAAATATACAACCAAATTTCTCGGGTTTTTTCGAGCATAACTTTGTAAATATATTGTGTAACGATATTTATTGGACCGTTGTTTCTGGAGAACTTTTAAAGCACAACAGCAAAATTAAACCTCTAATTGCTATAAAAATACAATTTTGTGTTAATTATTAAGTTTCTGTAATTCGGGCTTATTTCGGGATCATTTGATTATCATACGAGCTCGGGCCTAAATCCCAAAAAACATATTTCGGACTCGGGTCGGGTCTCACATTATAAATTTCGGGGCCGGGCTGGCCCGTGCAAACCTCTACTATGCGCACAGTGCAGCGATGGCTTAACAAGTTTAAAGCCATTTCTGGACAGGGTGTTGACATGTGATGAGAAGTGAGTCCTGTACGAAGCTTCACGACACCGTCATCATTGGTTAGCATCCCATGAACCGGTTCCAAAACAGCCGAAACCAGTACTGCACCAGAAGGCCCTCCTTGTGTTTGGTGGACTGCTGCCAGGAACTGCATCGTTGCACAATATATTGCAACTGCATGGTTGCACATTGCGGCATCGTGCATCAGGAACTGCTGCCAGCTGATCAGATCATCAATGCAACTGCGTACTGTCAGCAGTTGAGCCGTGTTCAAGAAAAACTTAAAACTCTGGAGACATTCAGGTGAACGCTAAGCCTCACGTAGCTAGGATGACCCGACACCATTCTACGCCTTGAATGGGAAATACTATTGCATCCACCATACTCCTCGGACATTACACCTTCCGATTAGCACCTGTTCCATTCTTTGGACAATCATCTTAGAGGACGTCAGTTTAAATCCCTAGTAGAGGTGCAAAATGCACTTCATTTCTTTTTCGCTGCACGGCCCACCAAGTTCTACCGCGATGGAATACATGGCCTTCCAGAACGTTGGTAGAAGGTAGTCGATCCTGATGGGGACTATTCTTGATCTTCCAGGTACGTCTTAGGTGACATATCGATGTTCGAAAGTGGCGGGTAGAAAGCGACAGAACTTTCTTGATTACCTTTATAGTATTGAACCGGTGTTATTTTGCATCTGAAAAGACGCTAAGTAATTGTTATAGTATTAGAAAAAAATATAGAAGTGGATTATTTTATAAGAAAGAGTACAGGTGAACTATAAAATCAAATGTTTATGCTGCACTAATCATTTCTATACTAAAGAAGCATAATTTTACGAAATGAAGTGTAGAAATATGTCGAGTTACGAAATTTGAAGGGTCTATACCAGGCCGGTAGCCAGCCCAAAAATGTAGGGGGGGCGGCTGAAGTTAGGGAGGCCCGATCCAACCATATTATAGTTTATCACCATATCATAGTTCATTTGCAAGCCAACCGTGAAAATTTTAAGGAGGCAGCAATAATTTAGGAGTTCCCGCCCCCTTAGACCCCCCTGGATACGGGCCTAGTCTGTACCTGGTGGATCCCTCGCGTGTGTACGCCCCGTCCCTGTCCTCAATGCATGCTTTCGTATAACGAATGACGAGTGTTCTTTTATTCTTTTTAAAATATGTCCAGAAAAAAAAAAGCGTGTGATTGTTGCAACAAATGGCATAATGAGCTCCTCTACGGATAATAATGATGTCGTATGAAGTTCATTCCAGCTTAGTAGATAAATCTCTCTTTCTCTCTCGTTGTGAACATTGGCGAAACACAATGTGCTGTCACCAATCACTCATCTCTTTCTCTTTCTTTTTCTTCTTCTTTTTTTTTGTTGTATAGCGGTACGTATGTAAGTATGTGTGTATGTGAGATATGTAGAAAGAAAAGACAAGGACACGAACGTAAAAAAAAAAAAAAAAAAAAAACCGAAGCTCGTAGAACAAACTGACAGAACTAGGTTCCAAATTACATTTTGGACATCTGTGCTCGACATGATGATAGAGGATTAGGAACGCCACTATTCTCTGTTCATCCATTAGCTACCCTTTCACAAGGCCATAATCATTAGTTCTCTAGTTTTTACTATACTTGTTTTATTTTTTAAGTAACCTAAAAAAGGGTTCTATGATAACCTTATTCAAAGAGTAAGCTATTCGAAATGTGAATTCTGACACAAAATACATACGTTGGTATTCATATAATGATAATATATATCGGGTGTTGTAAAAATGACGCGTACGAACAACAGAGCGCAGTTCTTGAGGTCAAAACGAAAAGAAACGAAATCTTTCAGTTTAACGTCCCACGTTTGTGTCCGTTTGGCTAAGGAAGACGATGATTAAGGCAAGTAAATGAATATGAAATAATTGGTGGAATAAAAATGTGGGAGGAAAGGGGAGAACTCCGAGAAAACACACGGACACGATGTTGTCCACCAGAAACTTACTTAGCAGAGGATCAAACCAGTGTCCTCACGCACTAGAGTAAGCACTATTCTACTGAACCACTGTGCCCCCATTCAAGTCAAAATTAAGCGAAAATATGATGGGCCCTCTTTCAAGCGCTATGGGGTATCAAAAAGTTCAACTGTGTGCCAACGTCGCAGAGTAACATGGAATCATTATACCCTGGCCGGCGAACGATGATTTCTAACAGCTCAGCTCGCGAGGACGACTGAGGAGTGCGGTGTTGCCATGTGCTTCTCGCGCAAGGGAAGAATCGTCTGCTTCCTCGTTGACGGTGAGAGAAGGTGAGTGTAAGTTTGGCAATATGCAGTGGTTACCATGGAGACGCGACAGGTTCTGAGCCTAAGATTGGTTGACCTGCTGTCCTCTGCTCGCTCGCCGTGGCCTTGTGGGGAAGCTGTCAGAAATCATCGTTCACCGGCCAGGGTATAGCATTGGTCTACGATTCCATCAAGTAGTTACACCAATTGTTACGCTAATAACGGGTGCTACTGTCAATGTCTATCGACTTTAACTGCCATCTGGAATGAATTGATGTAATTATTTGATGGATTGGTATATCTATTCTGTGTTCTTTTATCTGCGACGTTGCCATATGGTACGATTCGCATCTTCTGATGAGGACTTGAAAAGTATGCAATTATATATTATTTCGCAATGTTTTGCAGAATAGTGCTATGTAGTCCATGTTAGCCATTTTTAGAACACCCGATACACAAGGGTTATTCATTTTATACAAGAGTGTTTTTTTTTTTCTTTCTAGCACGGAATTCTCATCGCAAGTATATTTAGCAACGTTTTAAAATGACGTAACGTCGTTATCGCTTACCTGAATTCAGGGAGTGTTCAGGAAGAAGTGATTGCGTGGCGTGTGATCCGTGTCGGATTGTGAAATGGGTTTTGATATCGTGTCAGCATCCCAGGAATAGATACCGTCTTTAACTTTATCCTTGTATTGAAACCAGTAATAAGTAGATCTACTACTTCCGGTTTTAATACCGTAGTTCCATAATGTCAAAAGAAACCCACTTGTTTTGGAAGGGGTAAACAAGTAGCTTCAGATGCCTTGCATTTATATACACGTATGTTCATGTGTTTTTGTAATAAACTAACAGGTCTAAGTGTAATTTTCTTTGATCTAATTGATCCACAATTGACTGCCCAAATTAGTACACATGTACCAAATCATTGACCGAAAATCACGTAAGGAAAGTGCGAAGTTAGTATAGTGCCTCTACACTCTGGTAAAATTTTGATATTACGTAGACGTTGATCAACTTTCATCTATAACTCCTTAGATGGTTTATTAGGATCACGTAAGAACGCTTTATAAGATTGTGAAGTTATTAGGATCACGATAGTTGTCCTTATATGATTATAAGGTTATTAGGATCACTCTAGTGGGTCTTATAAAATTGTAATGTTATTATCCCATCAGGATCCTGCCGCCTACAGTCGGACAATTTGTCCATGCCGACCAGATGCCGCGGTCAGATTGCCGGCACCGGCGTCTTTCAGCGTGATTTTCGACCGCGACGAATAGTTACCTTGTCGAGCAAACAGCCTTAAAGGCGCAGTAAATGCACCAGTGCCGCCGTCGAAAAGAGGTCGGCATAAGGAGATGGCAGAGGGTCGGAAAAAGGCCTTTTCGACTGTTTTACCGACTCGACGGTCGGCAACAGTCGGCAAAGAGTCGGCAAAGGGCATTTTATTTTACGATTTTCGACTGCTTGCCGCCTCGGCAAAAAGTCGGCAACTTTGAACAAGTAGATTGTCATGCCGCCGCGGACAGGTGCCGGCTACCTCCGGCGGCCCGCCACTGTCGACGGCGGCAATCCCTCTTTCCGACCGCGACTTCCTGATGGGGTAGGATCATGTTAGTTGTCCTTATAATATTAATGTTATTAGAATCATGCTGGTGAACCTTAAAAGATTGTAATGTTAATACGATAGCCCGTCCGTTATTCCACACGATAACTCTAGAAGGAAAGCAAATTTTTGAATTCTGTTTCTTGCAATGCACATCTATAATAAAAGACTACGTATTTTTTCTTATTGTAAATATCCTCTTTCCTGACATGGGGTCATGTGATCCTCTTTACTGTCTTTAGGAAAGTGTTTTTAGTACTCTTTTCACAGGCTCAATATAAACAAAGATTTTACATTTGATAAATAAGAAATCGAATTTTGACATACCGTACGTAGAGATGATGAGATAATGTGACAATACAACTGAGATAACATAAAAGTAGTTTCCTTCCATAGTTACCTAAGTTTTCACCTTCTACATCATCAAAAAATACCTTAATTGAACAAGTATAGTAACATGTCGAATGGCCAATGTGATTAGTATCGGGATCGATGTTTCAGTGGCGGATACTTGATTCGGTTTACAAACCGGAGTAGTTAGTTCGGATCCTCTTTTAAACAGTAGATTTTGTCTAGTATAACTTTCTAATGAAATGGGACGCTAAATTTCAATGAAATAAAGAAAGAACTAAAATATTAATCAATGATTATAAATACGTATAAATACTTACCAAGAGCACAGTACGTACATGATAAGTCAACTTACCTGAAAGAGAGAAAAGAAACTACATTAGGTGTATGAAAAACAACTGATACATTGATTTCCACAGAAAATTACAAGCACTAAATGTGTTAGTGTTTAGGATCTATCTATCTATTTATCTATCTATCTATCTATCTATCTATCTATCTATATCTATATATATATATATATATGTATATATATATATATATATATATATATATATATATATATATATATATATATATATATATATATATATATATATAGAGAGAGAGAGAGAGAGAGAGAGAGAGAGAGAGTTGAGCACAGACGTGTTTACGTATTAGCTAAACAAGCTATAGTTTAGAACCCCACTCTCTTGGGGGGAGCACAAAATTTAAAGGCTAAAGCTGGATATTTTACATTTCCAAAATATAAGATATAAAACAAATAAAATAACGCGTACATATATCAAGTGTTTCGTGTTGTGTAGGCTTTTAAGAAGTAAGTAATGGAGATTCTCCTGCTAGTCTTCTCCCTAAAATGTCACTAGTTTGCTCATTTCTGTGTGTAGCGTAACTACGTTCTGCAGTAGGCTCGTTGGAGGGCAATATGTCATATGCAAATGCTTTAGATTTATTTCAGTCCACAAATTACCATATAGCATATACAGGTTAAGTCAAAATGATGGATTTCATTAATTTGTTCTGTGAAATACAATAAATATATGTTATCATAAGACACACGCGTCGAAAGGTTAACTTTCAAAGTACATTTTCCAAGCTGTGCTTCCACTTTGTACTACTCAGAGTCAGTAGTGAGCAGTTAAGAGTCTTCATCCCGGCGAAATTAAAATACCGCTATTTTTACAGTAATTATGTGATATCTTCAAATAGATAAAAGATAATCGAAATGTGGAACAAGAGCGCCCTAGACAATATTATTTTACACGAGAAACCGTTATCACGACTCACTTATCTGCTTTCGATTTCGAGCCATTTTGAAAATCGGCATTTATTTTCGCGTTTCTAAACAGCTGAAAACGGAAAGCCGCTAGGTGACTTGTGATAACGGTACCTCACGCAAAATAATATTGTCTAGAGCGCTCTTGTTCCATATTTCAATTATCTTTTACCTATTTGAAGATATGAGATAATTACTGTAAAATTAGCGCTATTTTAATTTCGCCGGGATGAAGACTCTTAAGGAAAATGACGTTGACAGAACAGAGATCTTCCTGTTTGGCCGTGTTACGCGAGGTGCTCACAAAGATTGAAGAAAACTTTTGGATAGTTTACCTTTTTTAACATATGTCTCACAACAACATATGTTTATTATCTAGATTTCACAGAATAAATTTCTGAAATCAGGTCCATTCGACAAGCCTATTATCTTCGATAGCTAAGGAAGGGTCTCAGCAAGCCTAAATTCAGCTCAGATTATGAGTTTACACATCACTGTTACAAATATGCGTTACAGTTAAGAGTGATTGTGTCAGTCTTCTGATTATCTGTGTCACGGTTAGAAGAATAGAAGCTATAATTACACCCTGTTACTGAACCATATATAAATAAATAAATAAACAAATGTTCCAGCAAAAAAATATCAATCCTTTTTGGGCTTAACGAAAAATATTAATCCTTTGTTCTACCGTGTGTCGGTAACTGTTGTATGTACCTAACACAATTGACAATCAGAAAGTGAATTTAATGGTCCCTGTCTTGCCGTCCACACTAAAAAGTTAACAACAGATATTGGTAGTGTGAGAGTACTCATAAAACCACGAGCGTAGTACCTAAAAGATCCATCGACTCCGTTTAGGAGACAATTTTAATATAAATGATTTTGTAAACTTAAAAAGTTGACGTTGAGCGAAAACTATACCACATATTGAGATCACACTGACGAGACGACACTGAAGTAGACGATCCTGGAACTCTTCATTACGACAACAGCAAGAAAACAGAAGGCAGTATATTTAATGAGATATAGCCCGGTATACGGTATGGTTAATGAGATATAGTCCAGTATATGATATGAGATACAGCCAGTATAAAGTATGGTTAATGAGATATAGCCCAATATATGATATGAGATATAGCCTTATACAGTATGGTTAGTGAGATATAGCTCAGTATACGATATGGTTAATGAGATATAACCCAGTATACAGCATGGTTAATGACATATAGCCCAGTATACAGCACGGTTAATGACATAACCCAGTATACGGTATGGTTAATGAGATATAACCCAATATGCAGCATGGTTAATGACATATGGCCCAGTATATGGTATGGTTAATGCTATATAGCTCAGTATATGATATGAGATATAGCCCAGTATACGGTATGGTTAATGAGATATAGCTCAGTAAATGATATGAGATATAGCCCAGTATATAATATGGTTAGTGAGATATAGCCCTATATATGAGATATAACCTGTATACAGCATGGTTAGTGAGATATAGCTCAGTATGCAGTATGGTTAATGACATAGCCCAGTATATGATATGGTTAATGAGATATAGCCCAATATACAGCATGGTTAATGACATATAGCCAGTATACGGCATGGTTAATGAGATATAGCCCAGTATATAGCATGGCCACAGAAATATAACACAAAACTATGATTAACTTTAAAACACTGTAGTAAGACTAGGTTCTACACAAATCATAGAACTGCTATCCTTCATATGTGATGTAAAGGAAGAATTTGGCATGACTCCTGAAGCTGCCTTCCGAGCACACACTTAAGAAAAAGTGAAACAGCAGCAGAGCACAAACAACGTTGCCAAACTCAAAGGACATGGCAAACGAACGTAAACAAAAACATCATTTAAAGAACTATTACAATTATTCGAATTAAACAGTAACAATAATAACTGCAAATATATTTTTTTAAATGACAGCAATAATAACAACAAAACGAAATTTAGCAGCAATCTGACAACACTGCAACCTCAGGAGATGTTCTCCGTATAGCGCAAGAGATAAGACTAGAAAAATTTCATGCATAGAGGTTGACGACCGGGACACACCTTCGTCTTCTATTGGGTGATGAAACTGGTAAATCAAGGTGAAGCTTCACGACTCCTCGCGATTACTATAGCACGAGTTAAATAGATATACATACTAGGGGTATATACTTACTATATAATGGTACGGTATTTAGATTTTTACTTTGAAATGTGGAAAATGTAAGTGATAAGGAGTTACAGCATCAAATTTAACCTTTCCTTTCGTGTCTTTGTCTGTCTGTGCAGATTTCTCGTCAGCGAATGTTGCAATTATTACAGTTCACTAGGCAAGGGTCTCCCCGTCCAGCCAACTGCTTTGATGCTCAACAATAGAATCTTGTCTCGTTCGCTTGTGCTTGCCAATCGCAACAGAGTTAGTTTGATCACAAGTTGCCTTGCATTACAAAGACGGTGGAACAACCGCTGCAGACAACAAAGCAGTTGTTTTTTCTTCTTTGTTCTAAGTTTATTTTACCCTAACAACACAAAGGGAGACTTCTAGCCTGCTTCACTTTTTTCTTTTTGTTTCTTTTATCCTTCAGAAATCCCTACTGTCTTTCGTGCTGAGTTTGCACAAGTATGCCACAGAAGATATGGAATTATCTTTATACTAAGCGAATAAGGTCTGTGTGATTATACTCACATACTTAGCTTTCATTTTGTATCATATGAAAATAACGGAATAAAAGTATAACTTTTGTTTTATATCACAAGAAAGTAATGGGATAAAATAATATTTTTTGTTTCATATCGCATGAAAGTAATGGGAAAAATAACTTTTGTTTTACATCATATGAAAGTAACGAGATAAAATAATAATTTTGTTTTACAGCATACGAATGGAATGAAAGTAATAATTAGTAACTTTTGTTTTGCAGCATACAGAAGTAATGGGATAAGTAATAACTTTTGTTTTGCAGCATATAGAAGTAATGGGATTAGAGATTAATTACCTTTTGTTTTGCAGGATATAAAAGTAATGGGGTAAAAATTAATTAACTTTTGTTTCACAGCATATGGTTGTCAGTGTACAATGAAATCAAGTCCATTTTTTGGTTATTTTGGACGTAATTCACGTTTAAGACCTCTATCTGAAACTTCTATTAGAACTCAAAAGATTCATGTACATACATTATAAATAACTTTTCTAATGTAAAAGAAAAAAACAATGTTAACTTTTGAATATACTAAAGCGCTCCATACAAAATTTATACCTTTTTTCTCATTAGACTTTTTTCCTTTGTGCTCTGAACGTCCCATATTAAAGTAATTGGACAAGAGAAATATAACTTTTATTTTACATCATATGATAGTAATGAGATAAGATAATACTAGTATCTTTTGTTTTACATCATATAAAAGTAACGGTATAAGGCAATAATAACTTTTGTTTTACATGATATAGAAGTAATGGTATAAGAGAGTAATAAATTTTCTTTTACATCATATAAAAGTAATGATATTAAGAGAATAATAAATTTTGTTTTACATCTTATAGAAGTAACTGTATAAGAGAATAAAATATTTTACATCATACAGAAATAACGGTATAAGAAAATAATAAATTTTGTTTTACATCATATAGGAATAATGGTATAAGAGAATGATAAGTTTTGGTTTATATCATACAAAAGTAATGGTATAAGAGAATAATAAATTTTGTTTTACATCATATAGAAATAACGGTATAAGAATAGTAAATTTTGTTTTATATCATCTAGAAGTAACGGTATAAGAGAATACAAAATTCTTTTACATAATACATAAATAACGATGTAAGAGAATAAAAAAATTGTTTTACATCATACAGAAATAACGGTATAAGAGAATAATACATTTTGTTTTACATCATATAGAAATAACTGTATAAGAGAATAATAAATTTTGTTTTACATCATATAAAGGTAATGGTATAAGATAATAATAAATTTTGTTTTATATCATACAAAGTAAGTTAATAGTATAAGAGAATAATAAATCTTTTTTTTTACATAATATAGAAGTAACGGTATAAGAGGATAATACGATATAAGAGAATAATAACTTTTTTAAAATAAGGCAAAGGCATCATGTTAAAGTAAGGCAATAAGAAACCAATAAGTTTTGATTTTTCATTTTATGAAAATAACGGACTATATTCAACTGAACGTGATTATGCACTTTAGATGAAAATGGGGCTAGAAGGAAACGTTTAGAAGACATAGAGAATATTCAAAGGACTGTAATCGATATTACGAAATGTTTGTTCAATCCTGGTACGGAGAATTTAATTTTTGGTGCAAGTACATTGTGTCTAAAGGGAACCTATGATACATTGTTTGACGAAAAAACATAGATACAGCGAAAAAATATCAGTGCCCATAGATAGAACATGTTCTGTTGAATTAATGTCAGAAGTAAAACATGTATAATACTACTACTTATTACAAACTTTTCATAGACAGCAACTGAATTGCGCTACTAGTACGAATGTAAATATAAAACAAACACCTGATAGCAGACATCGACATTTTTCATCTTTCAACATCCACGTCTTTTCTGGAAGAAATATATATATCACCTAGGCTACTAGACTATATTAAACGAAGATCCATTGCTTTAAAACAGAATATTTACCAGCGAGAATCATACTCGGCCTTCTGCACAGGCAGCGAAGTTGTAACCACTTAGCCACGAGATATCCCATCGACATATGTTTGGTTATGTCAACACTATATTTCCATTTTTTATTTCGTTCCTTAGTGGTTGAATAATAATAATAATAATAGCATAGATGGGGAAATGCTTTTTTGGCAAATAGGGATAAGTGGAAATCGGATGATTATTATACAAAGAACAAAACATAATAGACGACCAGTTAGCTCGCATGAAGCACGTTTCACGTTACAGAAAGATCAGGATTATAAAGGTAATTTGGAAGATGGTACTAATATAAAGAAGCATGGAATAATCTGTTCCTGGTATCTTATGCATTCATCACAGGGATGATACCACATTGTAACACAAAATATAGGAATAGTCTATAGTTGTTTTAAGACATTCGAGAAGTCCAGTATATTGTGTAAGGTAAATTTTAGGCGATGAACAATTGTGCATTTTTCGTCTCTGATCTGTAATCCAAGACTATTTACTATCAGGGGTTTGCTGATGACGTAAATTTAATAGGTGATGATAGGAGAACAATAGAAAGAAATGCAGAGATCTTATTAAACGCTTGCAGGGACATGGGTTTAGAAGTAAATGCAGATAAAACTAAATACATGGAAGTGCGTCGGGACCGGAATACAGCAAACTATGGATGCGTTTGTGAGCGTGTAGCCCCCATCACTCCCATTCCATTTTAATTTTCCCAGTTTTTCGTGGCTGAATTGGAATAAGGCTCCGTGTACTGTACGTCGACGTAAACTGTGTTTTAGTTTAATCTTTACCTATGAGTTGGCAGTCCTGTGAGTGGTGACTTGTACTTACTGTTCACCGAACAAAAGGGATGTGATGTGGTTGTGATGATATAAAATATAGTACCACGGAATCTGAAGTAATCTAGAAATACTTTTATTATTTTTAGTGTTTTAATTATTTTATCTTAATGAAGAACACATTTAATCCTTTCTGATATATATATTCGTTGTGAAATACTCGTAGATATTTTTTTAAATATTTTCTCTAGCGTGACTGGCGCAATCTTACTGACGCCAGAAGAACAGCGCGCGAAGTGTGTGTGTGTGCAAATGGACGCCATAGAAAGGAGAAGATGTACCCAACACGCCACGAATATCCGACGTTAATTTCGTAATCTTTTGTGTAGTTGCGTTAACATAATCAAGAGTGAACTGCAGAAGTTACGTTATTTTATTATTTACGTAAGTTATAGTGAAATTCCACGATAATGTTATAAAATACTTTAACTTAGCTGAAACTAAGTAAGAGCACATTGTTTCAGTTTCTCGCAAACGTTGTTATTCAAAAACAAATACTAAATCTAATGTTGAATTTTATTTGTGTTCATGATAAAGAAACGTAGGCAAGACGAGAGATCAATTTATTTTATAGATTGTTAATCAATGGAAACATAAGTAAGTACACGGTGAACTA
Source organism: Thermobia domestica (assembly GCF_964235325.1). Taxonomy (NCBI): domain Eukaryota; kingdom Metazoa; phylum Arthropoda; class Insecta; order Zygentoma; family Lepismatidae; genus Thermobia; species Thermobia domestica. The sequence goes on from NC_137464.1 coordinate 23,992,892, forward strand.
TGCAGCCGGATAATGAAAATTGAAGCTAACCTAGCAAACAGGACATCCATTCAAAGAAAAATAAGAAGAAGATTCCAAAGAATTGCCATCCAATATCTCAACTCACCCCCCCCCAATCCATCAATTTACAGTGCAGTTAAGTGTGATACGAGAAATAGCGTGTGTTTAATGCTAGTGCATCGTGTAATGTAAATCTTAGCCGGCATTCACAGTGCTTCGTCTTCTTCATAGAAAGAAAGCAATTAATCATATTTAATCATTTCTCCGTGTAAATTCCAAATTACTACGAATATGGGCTCACGTAATGGTAGTATATGTTGAATAAAAATCACTAACAAAATGTTGTAATGTTGTAAAGGTAAGTATTATATATAACCTGTGTTAATTGAATAAAATTTACATATTGTACATCTTTTGTGTGCATTTACCTTTACAGTATTTTCTGCACAATCACTACCGAAAGGTGGATATTATGTCTAAGTACTTGTGTTCATTCTGCTAATGCCAGCAGGCGTGGCAAGGACGGTGGGCACTCGCGGTCGCAACCTCAATTAAATATTATTTTGGGTTCGAGATCCAACTTGGAGGTTTGCGCACTCTTCATTTTAGTGTTGTCATTTGTGTTGCGAATGTCCTTTTCCCACCAACTACTAAAATCCACCACAGGTAACGTGTACCGAACAGGAGTTGTATTCAGTGGAGTTGTAAGAATTACTTATCCCAAAGTGAGAACAGGTAAGAACCAAATGAAAATTGAAGACTTGGTGTTATGAAATGTTTTCCGAATAAGGAAAGTCAACGAATCGAACGAAACACGATCCAATCGTATCATAAGAATGGCCAGTCCGAACAGGAATCGAACCAAACACGATCTAATCGTGTTATACGTTAAAATATTAAATAATACTTTTGATAAAGTGGATAGTTTCAAATACCTAGTATCAATATTAACAGAGGAAAATTATATTCACGGAGAAATTAAATGTCGACTAAAAGCAGGGAATTCGTGTTACTATTCGGTTCAAAATCTCTTGTCGTCGCGAATTCTGTCGAGAAATTTGAAGCTTAAAATATACAAAACAGTAATCATGCCTGCTGTTCTGTATGGCTGCGAAACATGGTCACTTACTCTGAGGGAAGAACATAGACTGAAAGTATTTGAGAACAGGATCCTGAGACGAATATTCGGACCCAAGAGGAACGGGAATGGGGAATGGCGGAAACTTCATAACGAGGAACTACATAATTTATATGGTTTACCCAATATTGTCAGGATCGTGAAGTCTAGGAAGCTTAGGTGGGCGGGTCATGTAGCTAGAATGGAAGAAAGTAGAAACGCTTTCAAAGTCTTGACAGGAAGACCAATCGGAAAACGACCATTAGGAAGACCTAGGCGCAGATGGGAGAACAATATTAAGATGGATCTCGCAGAGATTGGAATACAAAGTAGAAACTGGATGCAGTTAGCTAAGGATAGAAGTCAGTGGAGAGCTTTTGTGAACGCGGCATTGAACCTCCGGGTTCCATAGGCCATAGAGTTAGTTAGTTAGTTAGTTAGATCTGTAATCCAACTGTTTTTTTAAATAAAAGATACATTGGTAGCCTTGTGCGGTGGCGGCCTCAGAAGTGTCACCGTACGAAAGCTTACATTTAAGAGGCCTCATCTCCACGAAATTAAAATACCGCTAATTTTACAGTAATTATGTGATATCTTCAAATATATATAAGATAATCGAAACGTGGAACAAGACCGCCTTAGAAAATATCATTTTACATGAGATACCGTTATCACGACTTACTTATCTGCTTTCGATTTCGAGCCATTTTGAAAATCGGTATTTATTTTCGCGTTTGTAAACGGCTGAAAACGGAAAGCTAAGGTGACTTGTGATAACGGTACCTCATGCAAAATAATATTGTCTGGGCGCTCTTGTTCCACATTTCAATTATCTTTTATTTGTTTGAAGATATCTCATAATTACTGTAAATTTAGCGCTATTTTAATTTTGCCGGGATGATGCCTCTTACGACAATGCTTCTTCAGGAATGGCGGATACTCGAGACGGCTGCGCGAGATCAGACAGTGGCATCCACTGTTTTGAGGCAGCAACTGCGGTAGCTTCGTATGAAAACTCCAATTTAAAGCAATGATTGACAAACAGTGACGGAACTCTGGATGCTCAACTCAGTGGCTGTGTATGAAAGAGAGCTTACGTTTTGGCACTGATATGGTGACTTACTCAGGTTGCCTTTCCTTCAATTTCCAAGAAAGTAGATACCTCAGTGAAAACATTATTATAATGCTGAAACGTAATAAGTATTATTTTCAAATATTTTTATAGTGTCAACTGAGTGTAACGTATATGGAACGTGCATAGATATTGAAAGCAAAGGAAATCTTAGTGTCATTACTTTTCTTGTATACCTCGTATCTATTGAAGGCATGTATTGTGCTTCGTGTCAGTAAAGATTCTATTTTCTGATGCAATATCAACACCATTTATATTTCGAACAGTATGGGGAATAGTTTTTCGAGTACGATTTTAAATGATACGAAAAAAAAACTATTCAATGGTTTTGTTACACATAACATGTTTGTAAAACTGCATTGAAATGAAAAATAATTTCTGTACATTTTGTAATAAATATTGTATATAATTCGAGAAACCCATAGAATTACTAAATAATTCAATACCTTTTTCAAAATGATCAGGTCGTTTCTGTGCTCAAAAATTCAATGCTTTTTTCTTCCTCGTTTGGCGAGTTAGTGAGTTGTGAAAAGAAGAGATTTTTTAAAAATGCTTTGTCCGTGATCTAAACCATGTTTCAGTTTTAATTTGACCGTGGACTCCCTTCTCCAGGTTCTTTCTACCTCCCTCCAACCCTTCCCCAATCATTTGGTTTCGTGTTCTGTTCTCATGATACTTTGCCCCCTGGACAGCGCTGAGAATAGAGTGTGGAGGAGAGGTTGAATGTAGTGATCGAATAGCTAAATGACCACCGGGAAATGGGGATAAAAGAGGGTGAGGTAGGTAAAATGTAGGGGAATGTGGAAATGAGGGAAAAAAATAGTTGCAGTCATGTGGACGAGTGTAGTTAATGAAACGTCTCATGCAGAAGTTCACACAAAACATTGTAGTTAAGTACAAACGAGTTAACCAGAACAAATGCACTCCGTTGATACGTACAATAATATGGGACGATCAGAGCACAAAGAAATTAAGTCCAATTACCAAAACTGAGGGAAAAGAGACAGATGTTATATTGTACGCTTAAGTATATCGAAAAGTTGAAACCTTTTTTTCATTTTAAGTTACTAGCAGAATACTCGTTCTTTACACGAGGAGAATACGTTTCATTTTGGACATAGAGAGCTGAATTTGGATTTAGGAGACATCGGAAGTGTCACTGTTCATCTCAGTAACACCGAAAACTATGGATTCGACCATAATATCGATCATTTTTATATATCTCTCCCGCCCCATCACCCAAGTTGCGAGGCTAAATTTGGATTTAAACGGCATCGGAGGTGTCACTGTTCATCTTAGCGACCTGAAAACTATGGATTCGACACTAATATCGATCATTTTCGATCATTTTATGTATATATATATATATATCTCCCCTTTCCTAAGTTGCGAGGCTAAATTTGGATTTAAACGGTATCGGAAGTATCACTGTTCATCCCAGGGACCCCAAAAAGCTATGCAATAGACACTAATATTGGTCATTTTCGATTATTTTTGTATTTCTCCCCCTCCCCTCCCCTAAGTTGCACCGTTGAAGTGAAAAGATAAAAACCATTCCAGGTCCCAACCTGATCTATGTTGAATATTTGATCGAGATTGATCGGCTGCTTCAAGAAATACGAAATAACAAACATACCAATTTCATTTTTATTTAAATAGATTTACAACCTCTAAACATGAATCTTTTATTCTCTGAAAAGAGCTTCAGATAGAGATCTTAAAGATGAAGTATGTCCAGGAATACCTTTAAAAAAAAAAGGAACTTGATTCCGTTGTGCATCGGTCGCTCCATATGATTGTCATTACTATCTTTTAGAATGAACGGGGCCACGATGACTCAGTGGTTGAGCGCTTACCTCTGGTGCGTGGTGTCCCTAATTTCTGATGTGATGATGTGTTGAGGACAACATCGTGTCCATGGACCTTCTTGGACATATTTTCATTTTCCTTCAACATTCTCATTTCACTTATTCTTCCATCATCATTGACTTGCCTTAATCATTCGTTTCCCTTAGCCAAAAGGACATAATCATACCGTGAGAAAAATAAATAGGTGGCGTACTTAAAAAGATAGGTTACATGCGTAATTACTGTAGTTTTTGGACAACGTACAGCAGACGTATAACTGAAAACGCATGTTTTATAATACTTTCTGTATAAGTGTTCCATCTATACGTACTTTCCGTATGAAACAATGTAGGTGGTCAGGATCTCACATACAAATGGACGTATATAACATATAACTGACGAAGGCAACATAACATCGGCATGATGTAATATCTAAGGGCAGTGCCTATGTAGCATACGGATAACATATGCTCCGTACTGATTTCTATAGTAAACAAGAGGATACCGTATATTTGTACAATATACCGCTGTCCGTAGAATGGATTTTTCTCTGCGTAGAGCGTTCAACTGAAAGATATCATTTCATTTCATTTTAAACTTCAAATTATTTTCAAATGAACAAAGAATTTTGCAATGTTGGTACAAAATTTATGTTAAATTCTTGCAATGTTAAACAGTTAATTAATGTAATTTTTGGACTTAAATTAAAATACGTAACGTATCGAGGAATACATTCTTTATAAATAAAATGTAACTTTGCGCGTGATACCGGTACATCATCACAGCAAAATTGCTGAAACGTTAGACATGAAATTTTGTGAGACTTCCGTCTGGGAAAAGTTTGTATTATTTCGCTTTGATAAAAGGATGATGGATTAGTTTCTAATAAAATATTAATTATATGATACTATAACATTATCATAGTAGTTATGTTCGGAAGATTATTCACACGGGAGAAGGCGATAACTGAAAGAAAGACAAATCAGACGATTTCAAACCAAAAACTTACGAACAACAACTTCATTGTTAGCTGTGTTGAAATATCAACAGTCAACTTTAGCACAAAATTTTACACTTGGTAGATCATTGGCCCTTCAGGTTTTTAAAGAAAGCATTGATCACTACTTTACTAAATTTCAGACATGGGAAAGATGGACATTTTCATAGAAAACCATAACAAATATAGAAGATTAGTTAGAGATGCCACAGAAGGTGTTGAGAATCTCAGCCTGTTAAGCTCGCAATAATGGTTACCGCTTCGTTCCTACGAAGTACCTTCTTACACGTGGTCTTTGATGACTCACTTTTGGGTCAATCCATGCTAAGTAATTCAAGAAAGAAAGATAATTGCCGCTCGACTCTTCAAAAAAAATCTAATTGGTTCAGAAATGTTGAGCCTATATAGGGAACATCAAAACCACAATTAATTATTTTTTTATGACATCGCATGGTCATGCAGCAGTTGCCGTCATTTTGCGTTTTCTCGATTTCAGGCGTTTACGTTGTTTTGAATATTTCAGCATGTATTTGTCCTACCAAGTTGAAAATTGCTGGACGTCTCCAACCTGTGCAGAGCTAAAACTTTGATCTCAAAATTTTTGCCTAAAACCACTTGAAAGGGGTGAAATCAGCGCCTAACGTAGCAACATTTTTGGACATTGAAGACATGTTTGGAAAGAGGAAGCAACTGACGTAAAGCTCTGAATTACGTAGTCTGGGGTCATAATTTTATACTAAAAAATTTGAAGACCTGTAGCAGCTCCCGAAGGCCTGAAAAATCGTAAAGTTGGGGAATTATGCCAATTTGGCACATTTCACTGTCCAATATCTCCAATGGGCCTGGATAAAAAATCTGAAATTTTGGGAATAGTATACCATAACACACAACAAAGCACAGTTTGTGTTTTTGAGCAAAAGGGGGGTCAAATAATTAAGGAATGACATCATATTTTAAGAGGTGTTTTGCTCACAAATTCAACTGGAAATTCGTTGCTATGATGTAAAATAGAGTAGGATGAATGGTTAGTCCAGTTAAGGTTCTCAAGCTCGTTTCTTTCCTCCAGTTGAAGGACTCACTATCTTATCACACCCACAGCAGCTCTAGTGAAGAATGCCACTATCAGCAAAAGGCGAGAAAAGTCAAAATCCGCACTTGACAGAAAGTCCGTAAGTACTCCTTGCTCTTGCTGCTTGCTATATCAATGATATTCAATCATGTTTATTCTTGTTTTAACTGTCAACTCATGCAGGAGACTGTTGTCCTTTCGTTTGATCTACATTCCCCAGTCAGTGTTCAGAGCGATTGAGTGTTTACTGACTGGGGAATATACTGTAGACACCCAACAATTTTCGTTTCGGTAGGACTAATTCATTTGGAGATATTGAATAATCCGTAAATACCTCAAATCTAGAAAACACAAAATGGCGGCAGCAGCTGCGTGGCTACGAGCTGTTTTAAAATTTCAATGATCGTGACTTTGAAGTACCCTGATATAGGATAAACATTCATGAAAAAAATAGATTTTTTGGAGATGGTCGAGCGGCACATGCTTGATCACTTAGAATGGATTGACTTTTTTATATTTCTGGCTGGTATCAAGGGTAAAAGTGAGGGGAACGCGGGGGGACGCCGTCTTCCACCTCGAAACTATATGTATGGCGTACCTCCAGTTCCTAAAAAAATACAATTTGCAAAGATGGGCAGGGGGAACGGTGTGACGTCATGCCGCTACCTATCGTCCCGCCACCTTTTGAGATCCACTTTTACCCCTGGCTGGTATTGATCGTTTTTCAATATATTTCAACGCGTGATTTGAATAGTCTGATAGGAAAACTAAATGTATTTTATCAATGATCTTAAAAAGTTCGTTACTGAATTCTCTATGTTTTTTATTTGCGAATTTTTCAATTTTGAGCCCTCCGTTCGATAGACGATTAAAAACTATCTGAAAGAAGCGATGGTATTTTTCGCGTAACTCTTACCGTTCCCGAGATATTGGCCAAACAGGTTCCGATTTCGGGAGATTTAAGAAGCTATATCTTTGGAACTGTAAGTCATATTGCTGTTGATCAATACCTAAGAGGATGGTGAACATTTTGGTACCAAATAGTAACCGATAGACGCTGATCAACTTTCCAACATTCCCCAGATATTGGCCAAAAATTTTCGGATTTCGGGAGATTTAAGTAGACATAGCTCGGGAACCGTAAGTCATAGAGAGATGATATTTTGCGAATTTTTCAATTTGAAGTCCTCCATTTTGAGCATGTGTCTTGGTACAACAACGTATCGTAGAACTTGTTAACGAAACTCTTAAACAAAACATGTGGAAAAATTTAGTGCTCAAAGAAATTATAAATGGATAGATATATTACAAGAATTGTTTAATGAATATAATAATAAAGTACATAGAACAAGCCTGCAGAATTTAACCCCTTACCGGATGCTGTGCCATACATGGCACATAGTCTTTTTTCACTTTAGCTTTTTTGTGATTTATCAAAAGCACCAAATGACTGTTTTTGTTTGCTGTGTGAGATATTGACGTGTATGAATAAGAGATTTTGGTGTCATCTGGCATGTTCTTTGTAAGTTGTAAGTGTGCCATATATGACACTTATTTCTCGTCGGAATTAAGTGAAAAATCTAAAATTCAAGTTTTAATTCATTTTTCCAGTTCCCATATGAGGATTTCCAATACTGATAATTTTTTTTTTTTGGTTAAAAGGAAAAAATCATGCAGAAAGGGGTTAATAAGAAAAATTCTTTTTAATTTCGTTCTGGAAATGCTCATAGAGCATTCTCAACTGGTTAAATATTGAATCTGAATTAGTTTTATTACATAATTTGTGGATATTTACTATGGAAAGCATAGATAGATGTAGTCCTATGGAAATTTATTCATTTTATTTTTTTTATTAACTAGATATTTTGGAGACCACCATAAAGGAGAATGCACAGCAGATACAGCTAGTCCACCCCTAGATAAATATGTATTTGTGATGAATGTACAATCAATGGCATTTAGGCTAGTTATCACCCTGGGCAAGAACTCGACTTAGCACCCCCTCCCCTAACCAACCAAACCAAAACGCTCCCCGACTACACCTGATATTGTCATTACACAGTAATTTTCCTATTCTACTTTTTTCTTCAAGTGATAAATCTCGATTTCAAAATTGCAGTACATAATTTAATTTTTAGTACAAGATAAAACACCAAACTAATTAGTATTTGCTTAAGAAATTATCTGAGAGTAGCATGTTTGACGTGTTCTTAAGGCCTTATCATAATAACTGCAAATCACAATTTTTTTTTCAATTATATCGGGATGTACGAGTATATACATAATGTGGAGAATGAATCAGCAGTTTGTTGCTTTAGAATAGACAATATTTAATTATGACAAAGAGTCAAGCTGTTGTCTCGAGTATTATACTCGGACATTTTGCCAATCTCTTAAATCGATGTAAGTTAAATGAAAACACAGAAAGTTGGAACTAAAATTTAACTTTGCGGGCTCTTTTAGCTGCAAAGGTTTTTACAATGTCCTTTGAAGCTAACTTATGCTCTGTGGATATGATCCTAAGATTGGTGAGTCGTTGTTGTCCTGTTCAATTTCTGAGGGTTTCTTTTTTGTAATTTTTAGTTTGCTAAAACTCCTTTTCTTGCCTTACAGTGAAAATAAATATTTTCTCAGTTTTTCGCCCCCCAATCTGGCGCCCGGGGCACAAACCCCGTTTGCTCCCCCCTTTAGTTATGTCACTGTGTACAATTAAAGAAAATAACAAACAAATTAGAATTTATAACAACAAAACCATTCAGAGGCATAGATTTGTCTCTTAACTAAACATAATTGTGCAACAAAGTTAGTTTGTCTGACGTCTTCCCTTCCTAGAAATTTCATCGGCCACCAGATGTTTGCACAACAAAACACACGAACGTGTACAGCGATTAAAGCCATCTTCAGTCTCTGTTTGGCTGCAAAGCCCTCTCCTCTCTTTTACGTTTTGTTGCGGATGAAAGGTAGTGCGTACCAGCGAAGACATGATTTACGGCGAAATGTTCCCTGGGATTACAGCAAAGGATGAAATTTCTTTCCCTCTGTTCCCACGGGATCTTCCCTTGGCACGCAGATGATAAAGCAGGTTCTTAACACGTCATCGAACCACGGGAATGGAATAAGCCTCGGATATTAACTCCTGTTCCTTCGTTTTTCCTTCTTTTGGGGGGGGGGTATCTTAATGTTCTATGCACACAACTCTGGTTCCCTACCTAAGGGTCACGACCCGGATTAAAATTATGTCTTTAGTCAGTGTATTAATGTACAGATGATGCTTATTTAACCCTGTACAGTCACTGACAAAGGTAAATATCTATGTTATATGAAGACTTTGTATGAAATATACTGTTTACATTCACCGATGACTACAGTATTCCTCTTACTTATGTAAGTAATGAGTTCCGTAAACCAATACGTAAGGCAATTTATAAATTGAAGTATCCCGCACAGTAATTACTTGGATATAAACTATAGAATTGTACACATTCATTTATATATACACTTTGTATACTCGGATATGAATGTATATATTTTTTGAATAAAACTGTGTTCAGGTACTTACGTAATACGCGATTTACATCAATTCGCAATTACGTAATAAATCTTTTAAAAAATATTACAGCTACGAGACCAAGAACTGGCCTGCGGGGGATCATGCTGCATCATGACAATGCATCTGCTCATTCAGCGAACATCAAGGTTGAATTCATTGAAGACAGTGGTGTTAAACTTCTTAGCCTCCCACCCTACAGTCCTGATCTGGCACCATGCGACTTTTTCTTGTTCCCCACGATGAAGAATAAACTTCGTGGACGTAGATTTCTTTCCCCTAAAAATACTGTCACTGCTTACACAGAGCAATTAAGTGCAGTGCCTGACTGGCGCCAATGCTTCCATAATCGGTTCAGAAGTTTGAGACTTTGTGTGGAGTGTTATGGAGAATACTTTGAAAAAAATGTAATAGCTATAATAAAGTTTTGCATACTCAGAGACCTATCTCTCAAAACTTCTTAGTGGTCCTCGTACTATTGGATATAAACATGTTACATGTTCTTGCTGCTTTGACAACCTTTGCAGTAAATATATATATATATATATATATATATATATATATATATATATATATATGTGTGTGTGTGTGTGTGTGTGTGTGTGTCCAAATGCTAACTGTCTTCAAATATTCATTTCAGATGGCTCGCCCGTTTTCCCCTGATGATGAGACTGACAACTTCGAAGTCATTTTTATAAATTGAAGGATAAAAATAGAAATTTCTACTTTCTTTCGTTGAAAGCGGAATTTACAAAAACGTTGTAGCATGTTCGATCCCTTGCGATTTGCTTTGAATAAAGAGTTTATATGCCATAGTTTCATAAGTTTACTACATATCTATCTTAATGGATTTCGAACAAATGTCTTAAGGGATTTAGAACAGATGTCTTAAGGGATTTAGAACAGATGTCTTAAGGGATTTAGAACAGATGTCTTAAGGGATTTAGAACAGATGTCTTAAGGAATTTAGAACAGATATCTTAAGGGATTTAGAACAGATGTCTTAAGGGATTTAGAACAGATGTCTCAAGGGATTTAGAACAGATGTCTCAAGGGATTTAGAACAGATGTCTCAAGGGATTTAGAACAGATGTCTTAAGGGATTTAGAACAGATGTCTTAAGGGATTTAGAACAGATGTCTTAAGGGATTTAGAACAGATGTCTTAAGGGATTTAGAACAGATGTCTTAAGGGATTTAGAACAGATGTCTCAAGGGATTTAGAACAGATGTCTCAAGGGATTTAGAACAGATGTCTCAAGGGATTTAGAACAGATGTCTTAAGGGATTTAGAACAGATGTCTTAAGGGATTTAGAACAGATGTCTTAAGGGATTTAGAAAAGATGTCTCAAGGGATTTAGAACAGATGTCTCAAGGGATTTAGAACAGATGTCTCAAGGGATTTAGAACAGATGTCTTAAGGGATTTAGAACAGATGTCTTAAGGGATTTAGAACAGATGTCTTAAGGGATTTAGAACAGATGTCTTAAGGGATTTAGAACAGATGTCTTAAGGAATTTAGAACAGATATCTTAAGGGATTTAGAACAGATGTCTTAAGGGATTTAGAACAGATGTCTCAAGGGATTTAGAACAGATGTCTCAAGGGATTTAGAACAGATGTCTTAAGGGATGTATGTTTACACTTTTGTTTCTTTCTTTCAAAATACATTCCTATCTGCTTACATATATTATTAATAACTTATTTCTTGCATTTAATAATAATTAGAAAGGGATTTTAAAATATGACCATCTTATTAAAACAATTACAACTCCAACTTTTTTTCTTCCACTTGCTTTTCGTTTCTTCTAGGGAAATATAAAAAATGCTGAAACAAGTTTTTAATTATTTTAAGTGTAAAGTGCAAATATGAAATCTTATATCTGTGATCTTAAAGGAGTTCGAGATAGGGCCAGCTTATTATAATAATTCTATACCCCTTTCTTTAATGCCTTTTTCCTTTCCTTGTAGGAAAAATATATTTTAAAAGATCGTGAAACACGTGTCTAACTATGTTAAATGAGAATCAATATACTGAATTTCACACACCCTTCAGAGAGATATGAATATTTTACTAAAGTAATTGCCTCCACTTCTTCCCTTTCTCGTCATATTTCCAAAATTCTTCCTTAGTGGTACGTTGGATCAGAAATTCTATTTATGCACTGTCAAAATTTGAAGTTTCTAGTTTAAGCGGTTTCGCCGAAGCGTTGACCACTCAATCAGAATTACTTCTTTTATATAGAGAGAGTAACCTTTCATGTTATCTGACAATTTACCTTTCTTATTATACGTATGAATATGTTAACCTGGTATGTTTCTTTCCGAATTTATTTTTCTTAGGTATTTTCTTTATATATGTGTTAAACTTTTAATTAAATGTTGCCTAAAAGTAAGGAACTAGTGTTATTATTCAGTTCAAAATCTTTTGTAATCGGAATCTCTGTCGAGGAACTTGAAGCTTAAAATATATAAAACGATAATCATGCATGCTGTTGTGTATGATTGCGAAACATGGTCGATTACTCTGAGGGAAGAACGCAGACAGAAAGTATTTCAGAATAAAGTCATGAGACGAATATTCGGACCCAAGAGGAACGGGAATGGGGAATGACGGAAACTTCAAAACGAGGTACATAATTTATCCGGTGTACCAAATATTGTTAGGGTCATCAAGTATAGGAGGCTCAGGTGGGCAGGCCATGTAGTCAGAATGGAAGAAAGTATGAACGTTTTCAAAATTTTAACTGGAAATTCAATCTGAAAACGACCATTAGGAAGACCTAGGAGCAGATAAGAGGACAAAATTAAGATGGATTTCGCAGAAATTGGACTACAATATACAAACTGGGCCCAGTTACTAAGGATAGAAGTCAATGGAGAGCTTCTTGTGAACGCGACATTGAACCTCCGGGTTCCATAGCCCATAGAGTTAGTTATTTGTTAATCTTTTAGATTATAATTATTTGAAGCGGTAAGATAAAGGTGTTATGTTACATTTTTTGAAACATTGTATTCTGGCGGTTCATGCACGTGTTATATTCAGTATATGACTCATGCTAGATAACGCATCATTTAGGGAGTCCACCTCCCCGTGAAGAGATTCGGAAATAGCGAAACGTGTATGTTAACAGGCGTAGTTGTGAAAGTCAATTTTACCGAAATGTACAATTTGTTACATAACAACTTTCTCCTCTAAGCACTTCATTTAAATGTAATCATTATCTTTTAATTATGATAAATTTTCTTTTCGCTACAAGTTAATCGAAAAAAGTTAAATAAGTTAATAAAATGTGAATTAAGGTGGGCTGAATAGAATACGACAATACATGATTATATATATATATATATATATATATATATATATATATATATATATATATATATATATATATATATATATATATATTATATAAAATTTCGTTGTTACTTTTATGATAATTTTAGTTTCCAAAATAAGGTTACTTTTCTATTATTCCTTCTGCTACAACAACAACAAAAAATTACATTCAAAGCCTGAAAAGAATTGCTCCGCGTCGTTCCTGTCTCTCCCTATTCAAAAGAAAGAGGACATTATTTGGTCTCCTGCCTGTGTCTATGTATTATGTGTGTGTGTGTGTGTGTGTATTTTCATTTTATTTTGTAGGACTTATTTGATTACGTAGTTGGATGCACAGCTGTCAACCCAAAAGGCAGAGATCCAACGTCGTCTTTTTTTTTTATTCTTTTTCAAAAGAAACGAGAAATGATTGGCTCTTCGTGCAGAGAATAATAGCAATGGCTGTTCACCATAGATGTCTTCAATGGCTAACTTTATGAGCAACACAGCAAAAAAGAAGAGACAGGAAAAAATTACTATCGGATCTAATAAAATGAATACTCTTCCTGTTAGGGTTGCCAAATTTCCGAAGCAAAAATTAAGGACATTTTATACTTAGAGTACATGTTTATAACCAGGCGCGCAACCAGAATTTTTTGTTGGTAGGAGGTCCTTGCTTTAGGAGAAGGGATGCAATAGTACAAACCACTACGTCTGTGTAGTATTGAAGGGTATTATTCTGCATCCGAAAATACGATAAGTAATTGTAAAATAGTTCCAGCTATCTTTTCAGAAGAACATGATAGAACTACACAGAGAAAAAAAACGTATGTGGCGTCGGAAAAACGTAGGCTACATGGGTAAATTCTGCAGTCCTTCGGACTTAATGTACGATGCAAACGAATCACTGTAAACGTGTTTTATGATACTTTCCACATAAGTGTTCCATCTATACATATTTTCCGTATGAAGAAAAGACTGAATATAGGCAGTCAGGATCTCACATGCAGGTGGACATATGTAATATATTGCTGACGCGTGTAACATACGTATATGCATATAATATATGGAAGACTCTTAGATGTCATACATTCTGCAACGGCATGATGTAACATCTAACCGGGAAAAAGAGCAGTACGTATGTAGCATATGGATAACGTATGCTTCGTACTGATTTCTGTAGTAAACGTATGAATTCTGTATATTTGTAAAATATATCGCTGTCTGGATAACGGATTTTTCTCAGTATACTTCCACAGCATTTCATCGTTTTCATTGTGCCTTTCTCCAACTAAATTAAGGCCGGAACAATTTTAGGAGAATTATAGTGGAACGGACAGACAGTCGAAAATACCAAAATACCAATTGAGTTGAATGTAACGAAAGCTCTCTTATGTGCCCTCTAGTAAAGTAATAACCATTTCTATGTTTTTTCTTATAATTTAAAAATATGAATGCGCAGTGTATGATGTTCGAGCATTAAAACGTTTCTAATATAGGGAAGGTCTTGAAATCAATGATAAGCTCCTATAGTAAATATTCTAAATCCCGAAAATTTCATACTGTTTGTAGCAATTGAGTTCATTTAATAGAAAGTAAAAAGAAAGAGATAAAAGAAAGAAAATGGGGAAAAGAGAGACAGAAGAAAAGAAAAGATAGAAAGAAAAGAGAAATATAAGAGAAAGAAAATAAAGATGAAAAGAAAAGAAAGATATTACGAAACTGAGAAATAAAGAAAGAAGAAAAAGATAAAACAAAACAGAAAGGAATGAGAAAGAAAATAAACTAATCTGAGAAAAGAAAAAGATGAAAAAGAGAAAGAAACACGAAAGGAAAAGAAAAAAGAATAAGAAAAAGAAGGAGAAAAGAGATAAAGAAATGAATCAGAGATAATAAGAGAAGAAAAGGAAAAGAAAAGAAATACAGAATGAGAATGAAAGATATTAAGAGAGGAAACAAAGAAAGAAGAAAAGGAAAAGAGAGTGAAAGAGAAGAAAAAGGGAAGGAAAATATTAAGAAAAGGAACAGAAAGAAATAAAGAAAACCAAAAAGAAATGGAAGAGAAAGAAAAAAGGAAGAAAAGGTGAAGAAAACAAACGACAAAGAAAAAAGATAAAAGGTGGAAGAAAAGGAAAGAGAAAAAGTAGAATATAAATATAAAGAAAAGGAGAATAAGAGGAAAGAAAGAAACATTAAAAAATAAATGCGGAAAGCTCAGTTAAAACTTTTAATTCGTACCTGAGTACCTGATATTTAAAGACAAAGATCATCTGTACAGAAGAATCAAGTTACACAGAATTAGACGTGATATCTAGTATTCTATGAACATAGATTCTCTTCATGTGTGAGAAACCAACGAAACTATAGCATATTGATATTGTTGGATGGCATATCAACTATTAAATCAATATATCTCTATATATCCCCAAGAGACAATTATACATGAAATGTAATTACCATGTTACAATATTCAATATAAGCTGACAAGGTGAACACAATGAGATTTTCTATAAATGTACAACAAACTTGTTTAGAATATGCTGTCATTCTTATACAGTATTAAGATAAAACATAACACAAATAAAAAGATCGGTCCTCTGCACTAAAGTTTCTCGCTAATTCTGGATTCTTTTTATAAGAAATAACTTTTGTCATACTAAAGGACTGCTAATGAAATACTTATTTATAAAGTCTGAATAAAATCGCCTGATTAGTTTCTTGAGAAAATTATCCGAGAAGATCTTAGTCCAAGAGAAAACTATCTTTCAATATTTCTCAAAAAATAGTATTATTATGCCATATTATAGAGTAGTTAATGTGCGAGGGTGAGTCAAAAATTATTTGTAATGTAGTTATAACCAGGGACGAATCCAGGGGAACGATCGCCCCCCCCCCAGAAGAGGAAACTTTCTTATTTTACATATATAAATAAAACCCATCCCAAAGTTCGGAGCCCTTAAAAGTAGCAGTATGACAACTCACCGCCCCCCAAGAAGTCGATCCTGGATCCGCCCCTGGTTATAACTTCTCTTAATTTGTTCATAATGACCTCGCTTATTTCATTGTTATACTGTTGCGGTCATGCTATGAAAGTTTGATCCTAATTCCTCCGTTTGTCTTCCTTTTGTTGCAGATATATCATGGCCGCACCATGAGAAGTTTGCACCAAAGTGGAACAACGAGCAGTGAACGTGACATGGTTCTGTTAGACAGACGAGTGACTATTGAATGAGCACACCGAGCATATTGAGCATGAAGTGGCGCATCGTCTGGAAATTAGCAACCATTTTTGAGTTTTTCAAACCATTCGTAGACTCTCCGTTGCGGCAAGACATTGTTTCCGTGTTGTGTCGAAAGTCTTCGTTGGATTGCACCAAAAGTCTTTGAAGGATTGCACCGAAAGTCTTTGATGGATTGCACCGAAAGTCTTTGATGGATTGTACCGAAAGTCTTTGATGGATTGCACCGAAAGTCTTTGATGGATTCTACCGAAAGTCTTTGATGGATTGTACCGAAAGTCTTTGATGGATTGCACCGAAAGTCTTTGATGGATTGCACCGAAAGTCTTTGATGGATTGTACCGAAAGTCTTTGAAGGATTGCACCGAAAGTCTTTGATGGATTGCACCGAAAGTCTTTGATGGATTGTACCGAAAGTCTTTGATGGATTGCACCGAAAGTCTTTGATGGATTCTACCGAAAGTCTTTGATGGATTGCACCGAAAGTCTTTGATGGATTGCACCGAAAGTCTTTGATGGATTGCACCGAAAGTCTTTGAAGGATTGCACCGAAAGTCTTTGATGGATTGCACCGAAAGTCTTTGATGGATTGCACCGAAAGTCTTTGATGGATTGTACCGAAAGTCTTTGAAGTATTGTACCGAAAGTCTTTGATGGATTGCGGCCCCTGATACACCTTCCGACCACAAAAACCGGATCACTGCTCGTTGTTCCTTTTCTTTGGTGCAAACTTCTAATGAAGCGGCCATTATCTATTTGCAACAAAAGGAAGACAAATAGGGAAGACAAAAGGAAGACAAATGGGGAAGACAAAAGGAAGACAAATGGGGAAGACAAAAGGAAGACAATAGGATCAAACTTTCTTAGCATGACCACAACAGTATTAACAATAAAATAAACGAGGACAGGGGTCAGTATGAACACTATACAAAAAGTTATAGCTACATTTTGGATAATTTTTGATTTACCCTCGTAATAATGATTTATGACATATAAAATCATTACAGACACTTCGCGAAAGTCACATTTCTTAAAAGAAAATTTCATTCTCCAGTAAACTCTATTTTTAAAAGAGTAGTAAGGAAATCAGAAATATAGTCTCACGGAGAACCTAATAACTACCAAACGTTTAAATATTGGGCAACATATCTTTAATGTTATGGCCTCTAGATACGTGAACATAGATCGCGATGAACGATAAACAAACAAACAAACAAAAGTAACTTTTTCGGCATGTGGAAGCCGTGGAACATTTAATCCATTAAAATCTCGAAATTGGGGTTTTAAACGTGTAGATATTCATATTTTCTTTCCTGGGATTGTAGCTCGAAAATAAGAATAAATAAATAAATACAAATAAAATATAACATAACTAGAAATATAACAAAGAATTATGTACTACCACTAATTACCCACTTCGCTGGGTTAAAAAAAAAACTATTAGTAATATGTTCCGTTAGTCACTCAATTTTTACTATTAATGAAGAGCTCTCAAACCGACAGAAACAAAGAATATACAGGTATAATGAAAAATCAGAAAATAATAATTAATTTATGTAAATAAAAATTAAATATTACTATTATAAGCTGACGCGGCACTACAAGTGTCATTGTTCATCTCAGCGACCCAGAAAACAAAGTATTCGACACTAATATCGGTCATTTTTAATTATTTCTTTTTATATATCTCCCGCCTTACGCTGTACCGTCAAATTGAAATAATGAGAATGATTACAGACCCAAACCTCATCCATCTTGAAAATTTGATCGAGATCGGTCGAGTGGTTCAAGAGTTATTAAGTCACACACAGTCACACAACTATATATATATAATGTTTCTTGTAAAGTTAATCAGAATTATTAAAGTTTCAAGCTGAGGTTCGTAGTAAGTTTTATTGTAAGATAAGAGTAAATGAGTGACAAAGTTTTTTCTTCTTTATGTCATCAATCCCTTATAATTCTACCTTAAACTTTACTTCATGAATATTTATATATATATATATATGAATTACATCAGAATAGAATTAATTTGTTTTTCACTTCTATTAAGTTACCAATTCATTTCTCGGCAATATTAATTAAGCAAAGAATAATAAAATCAAGATAAACCTAACTTTCATTGGTTAATGTTGATGATTTGAAACAGAAAATTCGTCCTAAAAACTAACATTGGCCCATTGAGGTGAACCCTTCACTAAAAGGTTTATCCTAATATTGATGTTCAACATGACATTAGTCGCGCGATCATTATCAAAACATTAGAAACAGAACGCGAAAATCAGATAAAGTGGAAGGGGAGATAAAAGGGAAGTATGAGGGAGAAAAGTGTGATAAATGAGTCCAAAAAACAATTTCCGTAAAAGCTTTTCCAGCTGTCGACATTCTGTTCTATGTTATTTATTTTTCGTTTTTTTCTTTTCTTTTCTGTTTTTTAACTTCGGGCTTTTCTCGCGCCTAATTCTTTGGCAATGCTACCTTCAAAAAGCTGCCAAAACAACCTAATAATAATAAAAAAACAACGAAAAACACAACAAAATGAAAAAAAATTCTAGTATGTAGCGTAACATTTTACCCAGCATATTCACCACACTCTAATGAGCATAAAAAAGCTACGGAAGCAAAGTGGTTTACAACTGGTATTTTTTTTTTCAAATTCTTAATTTTAAAAGAAAACTTATGGGAAAATACCACTTTCTAGCTGTAGTAAACTTAAGATATGAACAAAAACACCAGAGGTGTAAAAAGTGCAGCCAAGTTCTTCAGCCTCAAAAAGTGTTGAGATGAGGATGGATGAGCCAAGTTCCTTGGCCACTGCATCTGAAACGAACACTGGAACTTGGCGCGAGGTGTCTAACATATTTGAATACATTAAGATGTATGTTCCTAGTTTCACGGCCGAGACATTTCAGTCTAAGGCTAGTGGTGACCCCCAAATCCACCACGCTCACAAGCACCATTCCTAAGGCTTGTTAACATCATTTACTTTGACACTTCGTGGAGGAATATGTTTTCCTTGTCTGGGTTTCGAACCACCAATCTTACTGCAGTATTCTGTATATGTGCTTTAGCTCATTAGCAAAGTTGATATTCCTAAGGTTGATGGTGGTCCCAAACCCACCATGCGCACCACCACTATCCCTAAGGTTCCTTAACATCATTTTCCTTGACACCTCGCGCCAAGTTCCAGGTCCCTTTCAGATGCAGTGGCCAAGGAACTTGGCTCATCCATCCTCATCTCAACACTTTTTGAGGCTGAAGAACTTGGCTGCACTTTTTACACCTCTGGTGTTTTTGTTCATATTTCACTTCTTTTTGTAGTTTACCATGTCAATATCATATATTGGAATTCTCAATTGTGGCATATTGCTGGATTTAAATTTAAAATTGTACATTTTTAAAGGAGTCATAATGTGTCACATACAACATTAGTTCCCAAGGGCTCTCCCACCGGGAATCGAACCCAAGACCTGTACAAGAAAGGCGCACATGCTAGCCACTAGAACAGCGGGGAGGATTTATTCTCACATATATTTGTCAGAGCGTTATGTCCAAACGAGAATCCAATTCATTTACCCGAACTACAAAATCACGATCGCTAACATCTCATTTTTCATTGCCTAAATACGAAGAGTATCAACAGGGCCCAAAACCCTTGATGCTGAATCCTCGCTGCTAAATCACTAGACATAGCTGATGTTTCAATATACCTAGTTGTTCTCTACGTTTTCACATTGCAAAATTACGGAGTTCATTACATGACGCGCAGTTTCATACTGCCTCGGGTTTTCCTTCCAATGATATACACCTTTCAAATAGCTTGTAAACTTAATAATATTTGCCACCAACATATCCTAATTGTATATAAAACTACATGAACTGGCATAAATTAAAGGGGAGCTTCCGGTTGACGTGGAAAGTTGAAATGGTGAAGGGGGATGAAGAATTTTCCCATGTTATTTAAATGGGTCTTTTTTTTTTTTTTTACATTTAATCTCATGTTTTAGGAACTTGGAATTGGAATAAAAAATTGAAATTCGGTATGCTTGTACGTTTTCATTAGTATTATCTAAGTAAATCAGTAAAAATAAACAATTTCAACTTTAGAGTGGTTTTCTGGGGAACTGTAAAATCTTTCCCAAGGTACGTATTTATATGGGACACCTTTTACACCCCAAAATTATACGGCACTTCTTGTAGGGCTACAATGACTAAATTTGACGTGATTGTAGTTTTTCGGAACTAACCGAAAGAAAAATTGCCAAAAATGAATATTTTTAATTTTTAGGGAGTCTAAAGGGGAGATGAAGAAATTCCCCATGCTATTTAAATAGGCCTTTTTGTGACAAATAATCTCATATTTTAGGTACTTGAAATTGGAATACAAACGTGAAATTCGGTATGCTTCAACGTTTTCGTTAGTATTACCTAAGTAAGTCAGTAAACGAAAATATCCAAATTTAGAATGGTTTTATGGGGAACAGACAAACCTTTTCCATGGTATTTATATTGGACGTCTTCTAAACCCCAAAACGTTTAGGCACTTCCGGCAGGGTTAGAATGATGAAATTTGGCACGATTGTATCCTCCCGGGACTAACCAACAGGAAAATTGCTAAAATTGAATATTTTTAATTTTTAAGGAGTCTAAAGGAAGATGAAGAAATCACCATGTTATTTAAATAGGCGTTTTCCTGGGATACAAAATCTTATCTTTTAGATAGTTGAAATAGGAAAAGAAACTTGAAATTCGGGAATTGTAAGCTTAAGAGGTGTAAGGAAGTAGGACGAGCAAAGGCGAGGGTGTGGGGGCGAACCCCTGAAGAGCAAATTCAGAAAATATGAAGAGCAAAAGGCACGAAATTCACTGTTGATGAAAAGTCTGATACGTAAGAGATTCTCACACTGTTCACAGATAGAGACACGAAGTATCAAGAACATTTTTACATAACAACTGTGGTAACTATAAATCTGGTACCAATATAGTAGTAATCGCATGACTTGAGGCAAATTTTACCGACCCCTGGAGCGTGGCGCCCGCCGCCGCCGCCAAAATTTTGCGCCCCCGGGCGCCCGGCGCCCATTTTTGGGGTTACGTGGCCCGGGGTCAATAACCTGGGGGTACATAGGATCACCCCTTTTAGATTTTGGTAGGGGTACCATGGCCCACCCCCTAAATTTTGGCAGGGGCACCTAGGATCATCCCCCTTAAATTTTGGAAATTGCCAAATCTAAAAATTTGGTATGGTAGCCTAGGACCATAGTATGTACTTCGATCAGTATTGGGTGTCTATGTCGTTCCCTTTCATGGGTAAAAAATTGCCAAAAAGTCAAATTTCGGGGGTTTTTGACCTAATTTATCCCTTTGGATGAGGTGTTATTACCCTATATGGTTATATGGTCATGTATATGGGTTCATTTCCTATCATAAGACATGGGTACATTGATGCACCCCTTGAAAAAATTTGGGATGGGTACCTTGGCCCACCCCTTAAATTTTGGAAATTGACCAATTTAAACACTGGGTATTATAGTACAGGATCCTAATATGTATTATAATAAATTTGGGGTGGTCCACCCCGTTCCCATTCATGGGTAAAGAACTACCAAAAATTAAATTTCGGAGGTTATTGACCCCTTTGATAAGGATTTAACATGTTATATGGTTTATTACCTTCATATGTTTATGTGCCCTTTTAAATTTGGGAATTATCAAATAACAAAATTCGGTAAACCTTTTCTAGGACCCATTGGTGTTTCTCTTATGGCCAAATATTCAAAATTTAAAGGTTATTGACCGGCTTTATTATTGAATAACTACAGGATTTATTACTTTTTCATAAGACACAGGTGTATTTGTGTACCAATCTTTAATTTTGGGAGGGGTACATTTCTTATTGTCATATCAATAATTGATAATTGGATAGTATCTCATTCATTGGGTAAATCATTATGATCACGTGATCAGTTATTGACCTATGATGGGATTAGGAGTCCAGGACATTGGTACATTTAAACTTTGTAGGATAATTTGAGAATGCGTCATTGGTTTCGATTATTCCAGCCAAATATAAACGTAAGCAATACGATGTACCACGTGATTGACCTTGATGAGGTAGTGTACAGGGATACATAGCTAACCTTATTGAAACTTATGACTCATAGTCTTACGGGAATACATGCTACAACACTGGCAAAGTTATTGTTGATGCAATTTGATTGATTGATCACTATCTTTCGTGCAATCTGATTGGCTGATCACTATCTTTCGTGCAATCTGATTGGTTGATGAGTTTCAAATCTTTGCTGCATTCAGTTTTGTTTTAACATTTGAAACGTTTGAAACTTTGGTTTGACATTTTTTCGTTTGATAGTTTTAGTTTAAAAATTTTTGTTTCGAAATTTTTGTTTGAAAACTTTGTTTCAAAATTTTGTTTGAAACTTTTCGTTTGAAATTTTTGTTTGAAAAATTTTTGTTTGAAATTTTTGTTTGAAAATTTTTTGTTTGTAAATTTTTGTTTCAATTTTTTTGTTTAAAATTTTTTCGTTTGAAATTTTTCGTTTCCAAAATTTTTTTCTGTTTAAAAATTTTTGTTTGAACAGTTTTGTTTGGAAAATTTTGTTTCAAATTTTTTTGTTTGAAAATTTTTGTTTGAAAATTTTTTGTTTGAAATTTTTGTTTGACATTTTTTTAAAGTTTGTGCACTCATTAGTAAAGAACCGGAACTGTTTAGAACTAAAACCTCTGGCAACATTGTGGTGCAATAGTACACATCAGAATATGGGGTTGTACTTGAAATGAAAAAACACAATTCATTGAAATGGATTATTTTATTACACTCCACATACATCCATACCAGATAGTGGTTCTGGATATTGTCGATACAATGTATTTTGAACTTCTTGCACTAGTTTGTCTTTAGCGTATAATTTTAATTCCAATTGAAGTCTTTTAAGGTCTATTGCGATATCGATTGGTGGAAACTCAATGTCCATTTGATCACAAATAAACTGTTTATCAATACAGTTATGCACCCACGAACGATGTTGACAACCATCACAATATCTAGATACATGTTGTACAATATGCATAACACATTTTTCAAAATAGTACTTTTTCAGGAATATACTTGTTTTGTTGCACACTTCCACTGCATGTTTAACACACTGAAATACGCTGATGAATTTGTTCCATTCCGTTTGTGTTAGATACACCATGTTGCGAGGGACATGGAATGTACTCTTTTTACGTAACAGCACCATCTTCTCTTCGAGGACTGTACGCAGCACCACTTCATGATTTGAGCCTAATGATTTGACTATGGTCACATTTAGCTCATCATGAAAATAATCGTTCATTTGGTCGATTCGTGAACATAATATTTGCCATTCTTCAAAGTTCAGTTGTACACCAAATTGTTCTGCTTTGCCCAATCGAATTACTGGTTCAAATGTTCTAGCACTGATACCAATCATCACATGTTTTGTTTGAAATATATTTATTGGATAATAGCTTGCGAAGATGAACTCTTTATCGTTAGAAGTACACATCTTTCCTCCTGAAAAGCACTTGCTCAAATGATTTCGTGGGATGACACTTTATTTGCTGGTTTATAGTTATTGCTGACGTCATTGGTAAGGAATGTGCTGACGTTTGAATTCATGGTTTCATCACAGTTGCTGACGTCATGCTGACCAACCAAATTCATACAACTATGTCTGATGTGCTGACGTTTGAATTCATCATTTCATCACAATTGCTGACGAATCTGGCTGTGTACTAAATTCAAATTGATGACTTCGACCCAAGAATCCTTTGTAACATAAAGATACAGATCCAGTATTTAAGAAACGCAGCAGTTCTTCTTGTTTTGATGCTTCCATGGGTAAATATCTTGCTGGTAAAATTATATTCTTATCATTTTCAAGCTTCACTACGATTCTTAATCCAAACTTTGTAGGGATTTTTTCGCTAGCTAAGATTCTATAAGGTACATTCTGTTGTAAATTAGTAATCTTGGTAAATGATTTCATCACATCACGCGTGTTTAGAAACTGCAGACAAGTAGCCATGATGATGTTATCATGAATACTAACTCGAACGATACTTATATATGATGCAAAACTGATGACGTTGCATCATCATGTTCTGACGTGTACTATTGCACCACAATGTTGCCAGAGGTTTTAGTTCTAAACAGTTCCGGTTCTTTACTAATGAGTGCACAAACTTTTAAAAATGTCAAACCAAACTTTGAAACAAAATTTTTGAAACGAAAAATTTGGAAACGAAAAATTCAAACAAAATTTTAACGAAAAAAAATTTTCAAACAAACTTTTGAAAAAACAAAATTCGAAACAAAAAATTTTAAACAAAAAAATTTGGAAACGAAAAATTTCAAAACAAAAATTTCGAACAAAAAATTTTAAACAAAAAATTTTCAAACAAAATTTTGCAACAAAAAATTAAAAATTTTCAAACAAAAAAATTTTCAAACAAAAAATTTTGAAACATAAATTTCAAACAAAATTCTGAAACAAAAAAATTCAAACACAAATTTGAAACAAGAGTTTTCAAACAAAAAATTTTCGAACTAAAAAAATTTCACGTTTCACGGTTAACCGTCAAACTTTATCCGGTTTTAACTATTCGATTAACAAATAAACGGTTTTGATCATATTTATCAGTGAGTGCAAAATGTTGAACGAAACCAAGATTTTTAAATGTTAAACAAAACTTAAAACTAAATGCAGCAAAGATTTGAAACTCATCAACCAATCAGATTGCACGAAAGATAGTGATCAGCCAATCAGATTGCACGAAAGATAGTGATCAATCAATCAAATTGCATCAACAATAACTTTGCCAGTGTTGTAGCATGTATTCTCGTAAGACTATGAGTCATAAGTTTCAATAAGGTTAGCTATGTATCCCTGTACACTACCTCATCAAGGTCAATCACGTGGTACATCGTATTGCTTACGTTTATATTTGGCTGGAATAATCGAAACCAATGACGCATTCTCAAATTATCCTACAAAGTTTAAATGTACCAATGTCCTGGACTCCTAATCCCATCATAGGTCAATAACTGATCACGTGATCATAATGATTTACCCAATGAATGAGATACTATCCAATTATCAATTATTGATATGACAATAAGAAATGTACCCCTCCCGAAATTAAAGATTGGTACACAAATACTCCTGTGTCTTATGAAAAAGTAATAAATCCTGTAGTTATTCAATAATAAAGCCGGTCAATAACCTTTAAATTTTGAATATTTGGCCATAAGAGGAACACCAATGGGTCCTAGAAAAGGTTTACCGAATTTTGTTATTTGATAATTCCCAAATTTAAAAGGGCACATAAACATATGAAGGTAATAAACCATATAACATGTTAAATCCTTATCAAAGGGGTCAATAACCTCCGAAATTTAATTTTTGATAGTTCTTTACCCATAAAAGGGAACGGGGTGGACCACCCCAAATTTATTATAATACATATTAGGATCCTGTACTATAATACCCAGTGTTTAAATTGGTCAATTTCCAAAATTTAAGGGGTGGGCCAAGGTACCCCTCCCAAATTTTTTCAAGGGGTGCATCAATGTACCCATGTCTTATGATAGGAAATGAACCCATATACATGACCATATAACCATATAGGGTAATAAAACCTCATCAAAGGGGAGAAATTGGGCCAAACAAAACACGTGGTATAACGTATTGCTTACGTTTATATTTTGGCAATTTTGTACCCCTAGAAGGGAACGAGGTGGACCACCCAAATTTATCATAATACATATTAGGATCCTGTACTATAATACCCAATGTTTAAATTGGTCAATTTTTCCAAAATTAAAGGGGTGGGCCAAGGTACCCCTCCCAAATTTTTCAAGGGGTGCATTAATATACCCATGTCTTATGATAGGAAATGAACCCATATACATGACCATATAACCATATAGGATAATAAAACATCATCAAAGGGGAGAAATTGGGCCAAAACAAAACACGTGGTATAACGTATTGCTTACGTTTATATTTTGGCAATTTTTTTACACCTAGAAGGGAACGAGGTGGACCACCCAAATTTATCATAATACATATTAGGATCCTGTACTATAATACCCAATGTTTAAATTGGTCAATTTCCAAAATTAAAGGGGTGGGCCAAGGTACCCCTCCCAAATTTTTCAAGGGGTGCATCAATATACCCATGTCTTATAATAGGAAATGGACCAATATATATAACCATATAATCATATAAGGTAATAGGACCTCATCCAAGGGGATAAATTGAGCCAAAACAAACACGTGGTACAACGTATTGCTTACGTTTATATTTTGACAATTTTGTACCCCTAAAAGGGAACGAGGTGGACCACCCAAATTTATCATAATAGATGTTAGGGTCCAGTACTATAATACCAAATATATAAAATGAGCAATTTCTAAAATTTAAGGGGTGGGCCAAGGTACCCCTCACAAATTTTTAAAGGAGTGCACAAATGTACCTATGTCTTATGATAGGGAATAGACCCCTATACATAACCATATAACCATATAAGGTAATAGGACCTCATCCAAGGGGATAACTTAGGTCAAAAACCAAACACGTGGTACAACGTATTGCTTACGTTTATATTTTGGCAATTTTGTACCCCTAAAAGAGAACGAGGTGGACCACCCAAATTTATCATAATACATGTTAGGGTCCAGTACTATAATACCAAATATATAAAATGAGCAATTTCTAAAATTTAAGGGGTGGGCCAAAGGACCCCTCCCAAATTTTTAAAGGAGTGCACAAATGTACCTATGTCTTATGATAGGGAATAGACCCCTATACATAACCATATAAGGTAATAGAACCTCATCCAAGAGGATAAATTGGGCCAAAAGAACAAACACGTGGTACAACGTATTGCTTACGTTTATATTTTGGCAATTTTGTAGCCCTAGAAGGGAACGAGGTGGACCACCCAAATTTATTACAATACATGTTAGGGTCCTATACTATAATACCCAATGTTTAAATTGGGCAATTTCCAAAATTTAAGGGGTGGGCCAAAGTACCCCTCCCAAATTTTTAAAGGAGTCCACCAATATACCCATATCTTATGAAAGGTAATGGACCCCTATACATGACCATATAACTATATAGGATAATAACACCTCATCAAAGGGGATAAAATCGACCAAAAACCAAACACGTGGTACTACTTATTGCTTACGTTTATATTTTGGCAATTTTGTACCCCTAAAAGGGAACAAGGTGGACCATCCAAATTTATCATAATACATATTAGGGTGCAGTACTATAATACCCAATGTTTAAATTGGGCAATTTCCAAAATTTAAGGGGTGGGCCAAGGTACCCCTCCCAAAATTTTCAAGGGGTGCATTAATATACCCATGTCTTATGAAAGGTAATGGACCCCTGTATACGCCCATATAACTATATAGGGTAATAACACCTCATCCAAGGGGATAAATTAGGTCAAAAACCCCCGAAATTTGACTTTTTGGCAATTTTTTACCCATGAAAGGGAACGACATAGACACCCAATACTGATCGAAGTACATACTATGGTCCTAGGCTACCATACCAAATTTTTAGATTTGGCAATTTCCAAAATTTAAGGGGGATGATCCTAGGTGCCCCTGCCAAAATTTAGGGGGTGGGCCATGGTACCCCTACCAAAATCTAAAAGGGGTGATCCTATGTACCCCCAGGTTATTGGCCCCGGGCCACGTAACCCCAAAAATGGTCGCCGGGCGCCCGGGGCGCAAAATTTTGGCGGCGGCGGCGGGCGCCACGCTCCAGGGGGCGGTAAAATTTGCCTCAAGTCATGCGATTACTACTAATATATTTACGAAATCGGTTACATTTTGTTGCTGGTCTAACATAAATTCGAACAATTGGATTTCTCATTTCTTCGAAAACTTCATTAATTTTAAACATTCTCACCTCTACATTATCTTACTTATCAAATTAATTTCAATATCTATTTAATAGGAATGACTGCAATAAAGGAAAAATATTCACCGAAAAAAGACAAAATATTGGCTTTCCTTGTCTAGGTTTCCAACCACGAAATTTACGGCAGTATGTACGTGTCTTAGCCCAAGGTTTTAAAAGTTAACTGATTCACAGAACGTGCCTCATTAACTTACTTAACTACTTATTACTAGCTTTCACTTATTTTACTCACACACTGAGAAAAACTGTATGTGGCGTACGTAAAAACGTTTGCTACATGTCCAAATCCTGTAGTTGTTGGACTTAACGTACACTGAACGTATAACTGAAAAGTATATTTGAGCGTACTTTTCGTATAAGTGTTCCGAATAAACGTACTTTTTACACAAACGAAAAGACTGTACGTAGGCGGTCAGGATCTCACATACAGATGGCCGTATGTAACTTATAGCTGACGTACGTAATGTACGGATGACTGTTAGATATCAGACATCCTGCAACGACATTGTGTAACATCTAAGCGGGAAAGAGGTATGGATAACGTATGTTAAGTATAGCCAATACACCAGCGAAGAGAGCACCAACTCGACCACTCAGACGATTGACAACATTATCACTATGCACATGATGTGTTCAATAACGGAATCATTCCCGATTTCTGATTGTACATAAGGACATTTTTTTTTCGCTAATGAAAAAATTTCCGTAGCAAATTCCTCAAATTTCATTTTCAAGCCGTTATAGTGTACCTTTATAGAGAGTTTCGCATCTTTATCCCATTAAGAAGTACCTAATGGCTATGGACAGTTTTTCGCCCATAAAAATTCCCATAGTACATTCCTTAAATTTGGAACCTTTATTTACACAGGTCATTACATAAGATAGGTACCATTATGCAGAGTCAAATCTCTATCTCATTTAGAAGCACCTAATCAATGATGAGTGAGTAAATGAACCTATCTCTGTTTGAGAAAGGCAAAATTTTTCACCCATAGAAAATTCCATAGCACATTCCTTAAATTTCGGATATTTTTCATATTCAAGCCATTATAAGCTACCTTCGTATAGACATTCACATCTTCATCTCATTGGGAAGCTACGGACAATTTTTCGTCTATAAAAAATTTCCCATAGCACATTCGTCACATTTCGGACTTTTTCCATATTCAGGTCATTATAAGATACCTTTTTGCAGTGTTTCACGACTTATCTCATTGGAAATACAAAATCAATATGATGAGCGAGTGAGTGAACCGATTTCTGCTTGACTAAGAGAAAGTTTTCACCCATAAAATTTTTACATAGCATTTCCTTAAATTTCGGACATTTTCCATACTCAAATCATTATAAGGTACCTTTATGCAGAGATTCATTCTTCTATCTCATTCAGAAGTACCTAATTAATGCTATGAATGAGTCAATCATTGAGTGAACCGATTTCTGCTTGGATACGGACAGTTTTCACCCATAAAAATTTCCTTTAGTACATTACTTAAATTTCAAACCTTTTCCATACTCAAGTCATTATAAGATACCAATGTACAGACTTTTACGTCAATATTTCATAAACAAGTACTTAATCAATGTGACGAGTGAATGAATGAACCGATATCTGCTTGGCTAAAAATAGTTTTTCACCCATAAAAAATTCCCATTACACATTCCTCACATTTAAGACTTTTTCACACTCAAGTCATTATAAGGCACCTTTATGCACAGCTTCACGTCATTATCATTGGAAACTAACAAATCAATGTGATGAGTGACTGAATGAACCGTGCTTTGCTAAAGACAGTTTTTCGCCCATGAAAAATTTCCAATAGCACATTCCTCACATTTCGGAATTTTTTTTACACTTAAGCCATTATAAGGTATAGTACCTTTATGCAGAGTTTCACGTCTCTATCTCATTGGAAAGTACCTAATCAGTTTGATGAGTGAGACGACGAACATATTTATGTTTGGCTAAGGACAGTTTCTCGCCCATAAAAAAATCCCATAGCACATTAATCACATTTCGGACTTTTTCTGTACTCTAGTCATTATAGGGTGCTTCTATGCAACGTTTCACGTCTATACCTCATTGGGAATTATCTAATCAATTTGATGATTGAGAGAATGAAACGATTTCTACTTCGCTAAGAACAGTTTTTCGCCAATAAAAAATTTCTTATGACACATGCCACACATTTCGGAATTTTTCTATGCTCAAGTCATTATAGGGTAACGCTATACAAAGTTTCACGTTTCTATCTCATTGGGAAGTATCTAATCAATTTGACGAGGGAGAGAATGAAGCGATTTGTGTTTGACTAAGGTCAGTTTTTCGCCCATAAATAACTCCCATAGCACATTCCTCACATTTCGGACTTTTTCCATATTCAAGTCATTATAATGTACCTTTATGCAGAGTTTCACGTCTCTATCCCATTGGGAAGTACCTAATTAACTTGATAAGTGAGTGAGTGAATCAATTTCTTGCTTGGCTAAGGACAGTTTTTTTTTACCTATAAAAACTTTCCCGTAGAACATTCCTCAAATTTCGGACTTTTTTCATACTCAAGTAATTATTAGGTACCTTTGTGCAGAGTTTCACGTCTCTGTCTCATTAAAAAGTACCTAATCAATTTATGAGTGAGTGAGTGAAACGATTTTTTTTTCATGGCTAAGGACAGTTTTATGCTCATAAAAGATTTCCCATAGCACATTTCTCATATTTCGGACTTTTTCCATACTCAAGTTATTGTAGGGTACCTTTATGCAAAATCTCAAGTTTCTATCTACCTGATCAATTTGATGAGTGAATGAGTGAAACGATTTTTTTCCTGGCTAAGGACAGTTTTTTGCCTATAAAAAAATTCCCATAGCACATTCCTCAGATTTCGGACTTTTCCCATATTTAGGTCGTTATAGGGTACCTTTATGCAAAGTTTCAGGTTTCTATCTCATTGAGAAGTACCTAATCAATTTGATGAGTGAGTGAGTGAAACGATTTTTTCCTAGCTAAGGACAGTTTTTTGCCCACAAAAAATTCCCATAGGACATTCCTCAGATTTCGGACTTTTTCCATACTTAGGTTGTTATAGGGTACCTTTATGAAAAGTTTGAAGTTTCTATCTCATTGGGAAGTGCCTAATCAATTTGATGAGTGAGTGAGTGAAACGATTTTTTTCCTGGCTAAGGACAGTTTTTTGCCTATAAAAAATTTCCCATAGCACATTCCTCAGATTTCGGACTTTTTCCATACTTAGGTCGTTATAGGATACCCTTATGCAAAGTTTCAAGTTTCTATCTCATTGGGAAGTGCCTAACCAATTTGATGAGTGAGTGAGTGAAACGATTTTTTTCCTGGCTAAGGACAGTTTTTTGCCTATAAAAAATTTCCCATAGCACATTCCTAAGATTTCGGACTTTTTCCATACTCAGGTCGTTATAGGGTACTTTTATGCAAAGTTTCAGGTTTCTATCTCATTGAGAAGTACCTAATCAATTTGATGAGTGAGTGAGTGAAACGATTTTTTTCCTGGCTAAGGACAGTTTTTTGCCTATAAAAAAATTTCCCATAGCACATTCCTCAGATTTCGGAT
This sequence comes from Thermobia domestica, assembly GCF_964235325.1. Taxonomy (NCBI): domain Eukaryota; kingdom Metazoa; phylum Arthropoda; class Insecta; order Zygentoma; family Lepismatidae; genus Thermobia; species Thermobia domestica. Next base: position 24,024,738 of record NC_137464.1, read on the forward strand.
TTTTTCCATACTAATGGTGTTATAGGGTACCTTTATGCAAAGTTTCAGGTTTCTATCTCATTGAGAAGTACCTAATCAATTTGATGAGTGAATGAATGAAACGATTTTTTTCCTGGCTAAGGACAGTTTTTTGTCCATAAAAAAATTCCCATAGCACATTCCTCAGATTTCGGACTTTTTCCATACTTAGGTCGCTATAGGGTACCTTTATGCAAAGTTTCAGGTTTCTATCTCATTGGGAAGTACCTAATCAATTTGATGAGTGAGTGAGTGAAACGAGTTTTTTCCTGGCTAAGGACAGTTTTTTGCGCATAAAAAAGGTCCCATAGGACATTCCTCAGATTTTGGACTTTTTCCATACTCAAATTGTTATAGGGTACCTTTATGCAAAGTTTCATGTTTCTATCTAATTGGGAAGTACCTAATCAATTTGATGAGTGAGTCAGTGAGTCAGTGAGCCTGAAAACTGCATATTTTGGGGTGCCAGTACTCGAATATGGTTTAAGATAGGAATGTGAGATTTTGCGTATGAGTACATCTGTGGGATATCTCCTTATATTCTAAATTTCATGTTTCTACCCTTAATAGAATCGTTTTTACAAAGCCTCGAAATCGGCGATTTTACCCAAAACTCTTGTTCGTGTATAATATGCTTACGGCAGTGCAGGCCAGTTTTCATTTGCTTCGCGGAACTTGGCTGCCATGCACTGCCGTGCATGTTGAAATTGGCACTAGTTCCAGGGTTATGACCTTCGTTTGGAAAGAGAATATGGAAGATTTATAAAGGGCAGTTTCATACTACAACGCTTTAGAAAACCAAACAATTAAGCCTCATGCCTTCTTCGAATGGTTATAGTTCAATGACTTTCTTGAGTACCAAGGCTAGAGGAGACCACGTGGGCCTATAATGTAAAGAAATCCTAATCCGAAACACAAGAGCTCGTACCAGAGATCAAACTCACTCGAAATTCTAAAAAAAAAAAAAAAAAAATAAAATAAAAAAAATTAAAAAAAATAAAAAAATACTAACAGATTTACTCATAAAACACAAGTTTGTCATTTACAGATACCTAAATTTGAAAGTACGTCAGATTTTAAATTTTGTTCGTCTAAAAGAGCGATTCCAGAAGTAATTGTTTTTTTTATCTACCTTCATTTGATAAATTCTCTATAAACTCACTTCCAGACAAAATGTTTGCAAACTAATTTCGCTGGGGGTATTTAAAAAGTCATTTATTTCGCTGTGAAAATACGTCCAGAGGAAAGGTAACTAACGGGTGGTTTGTTGGCAGTAGATATAGGTATTTGAACCATTTATCTTTGTCAGTTGAAGCCAATAACTGACACACCTTCTCATTTAACAATTGCCAGCTGTTTCTGTCTTTTACATCACTTGGGGGACTGCACTAACCGCTGTGCATTTTGCTATATGAATGTGTGTACGTTTGTGTGGAATTCTCCTCCTTGTTCCCATAACATATGAGAATGTATCTTGTTTCAAAACACTGTATTTGTTTTCATTCATGACAGAAATATACCAGGTAGATAATATTATTTCAACGGTTCAGGCAAAAACGAAACTTCCTTACAGACCTACTGGCTAGCGTTTGTGTCTTTGGTGTACAAGGTTTCCTGGTTTGATTCTCGGTGAGGGATAGAATGAAACATACTACAATGGTTGAACTCTAGATCTAGTCGTATATTGTAAAACTTCTTTGTAAATAGAGCTAGGTTAATAAAAACAGAGTCCGGAATCGACTTCCACTACCAGTTTACTTATGAAATCCTTTAATAACAACATAATTCACAGAAAATACTATAAAATACTTTCTATAATTTGAAAGGTAGAAATTAGGTAGTAGGTGCGGTCGCGGATAAGGTCTTAACAGAGCCCCGAAACAGGTTAAGCAAAATGGCGTAGGAAACCCCAATGTTCCGAAGAAAGCAGTCACGGAGCTCCGAAGCAAGCTAAGCCAAGAGTAAAGAAATAGCCAAGAGTCCCAAAGCGAACTAGAGGCTTTGAGAGTAGGTTGCTACTAGTGCTCCAGGCAAGCAAGAGGAGGGAGACCAGAAAACTGATACCTGTCTGCTGGTTGCTGTCCAATATATAGGCGTTCCAATGCGGTGGTGGCGCTGCTCGTCATGTGACTTGTAGTAGATGCAGGTAGTCCATCGTCTGCTTCTCGTGGTGTGTAGTACCTTCTGACGTAAATCCATGTGGTGATATTTACAAACAGGAGCATATGACATTGTTTGTACACAGAAGCATGTGGTACATTACAATATAGTCTCACTGCAGATTAGGATTGGCCTCCACGAGACGAGATGAGATTCGAGACAAGCCAGGGTTCTTTCAATACACACAGAGATACTTTCGAGATGGAACATCACTCTTACGATACCTTTGCGAGAGCAGACAGCCTCGAATTTTATCTCATAGATAACCCTACTTGTGCGGAAGGACAAAAACACTATGCAATCAAATCTCAGTCTAAAACATTTCTGTAGTGGTTTTGATGTTATCTTAACACTACAATGGGACCTCGATAACTCGAAGCTGAAAGGAATAGATAAAAAGTCGAGTTATCGAGTTTTTCGAGGAATCCAGGTTCGAGTTATCAACGTGGAGCCAACAAAAAATCAAGATATCGAGGTTCCTCACTCCTAATGAAAAGTGACTATATAACCTCTACAACTTGAAGTTTTATTTGTTCAACCTCTATAACTCAAAGTTGTAAAAGTTCCTCAAATTAAATAAGATGACTAAGATAACATCAGCAAAAGAGACAGGATTAGCAAGAGAGTGGTCCCGGGTTCGATTCCCGATGGGGGCACTCGGTCGAAAAATTGTAAAAAGCTTATTCAGGCCAGCAATCCTGAGTTTAGTTGATTTTGAATTTAACGTTCCTTTCAGCAGCGAGGCTATATGAGACGGGACCTAATGATTAAAGTGGAATCTGAACCACATGAGCTCTCGCCGGGGCCAGCCATCCTGAATGAGGCTTTCCTGGGGTTTCTTCATTCACACCAGGCAAATGCCAGGGTGGTACCTAGCATATAGGTCCCAGGCTGTTTCCTTCCTTCCCCAATCATTTCTTTCTTTTTCCTCTTTCGTCGGATAGTATGCTCACCGAGGGAGTTATAACTTATACGTGACGGGTTAACACGGCCATAGATGCTGGAAGTCCAGAAATCTTAATCCTAAATTCTAACATTTAGGATTAGCAAGCCTGATAATTAGAGGATAGAGCTATAGCTTTAAGTTATCGAGATCATATTAAGAGAAATTCGACTTATAGAAATAAACTTCGAGTCGTAGAGGTTCGCCGATACGAAAGTTTGAGTTATCGAAATTTTTAAATATGATTATGAAACCCTTTAAATTCGACTTATCGAGGTTGTAATTTTTAAACACTCGACTTACAGATGGGATTTTAATATTGAGCGTTATGGAGAGATCAAGGGAATGTTAAAAAATTCGAGTTATTTGAGGAATTAAGAAATTTGAGTCATTCACATTCGAGTTATTGAGATCCAATTGTCTAGGGTTGGCAAAAACCATGGTTTTTAATGAAAAAACCAAAAACCGTTTTTTTGGGTTTAAACCAAGTTTTTCTGGTTTAAATAATTTGATATATGTATTTATATCATATAAGGGTAGAAATAAGTTTGTTTCACTTTGGCATTATTATGTAACAACCGGGTTACGCTGGAAGAGGTCAAGTAAGCTTAAAGAGGAATCCAAACCGCTTCTTGGCTTACATTCGAGAGAAATTGTTCTCCATTTGAACTCGAAACCGGTACTAAATGGCCACAAATGCTATACGTCTGCCGGCTCACTCACGAAGTACTCCTGATAAAACTACGTTGTACTGATCTTTACGTACTTGTTAATATAATTGTCACGAGTCATTTCAGAAGGACAAAAAGATAAACAGTTGCAGAAGTGAAGCCATTATACAGAATTACATATGGACAATTTCAAAATACTGCAGAGTACAGAAGAACTAATTTAATCCAAGTTAGTTCACTATGACTTTTATTATTCCATGTTAGAGAAATACGACGACTTAATTTGCATATCAATAAGAAAAGTGAATAAAAATACGAATTATTTCAGTCCACTTTGGCTCTGACCCTTTATACATAAATAGATACCAAAGATACTTCTGTTTTTAATAAATACCTTTCGTGGGGTTTGTATGAGTCCCTCCCCCACACAAAAGTACGATATTTCGATGTATAGTATTTTATCAATAGCAAACATTATTAAAACGAAACAATATTTAGAATTTTTTATTGCCATTGCATAACAATAATTACAAACTATAAAAAAGTCACAAAAGAAACATTCATAAACTTATATAAAAAAGTTGTTTCTGTAGTATAATTTCTTTGAGTAATGAATGGGGAATTTAGGCTTGAACATAATACGAAAAATATACGGGAGTGAAACCCACAAATGTGTGCTCATCAAGATTTTACGAACATTTTTCGTTTTTTGGTTTAAACCACCTTGGTTTAACCCAGCCAACCTTGAACTGTATATTTAGGTATTGTATGGGAAATAATGCAAATTTCTGAAAGCCGGCTGTTATCATCACAGGCGTTATTTTAACTACCTTTGTTTAGCCACGGATTCAAATTCCGCTCAGATTATATATGTGTTATGTATTGGCTTTTCATTTTTCATTTTAACATCATCCTTCATATATCGTAGTTTGAATCACTTTATCCTGGAATGTTATACAATCACCTTAAAAGATCTGTAATGTTAGCTTTAGAAAGACAAGGGGAACAAAGAGATTTTTTACGATATAATAAAGGCCAAACATCTAAGTGCCTCACCATAATTCCTAATAATAAACAGTCACTCTAACAGATCTCGCTGACTGCTCTATCATCACTTGACTACCTGACACTAATCGATGTTGCTAAGTTCGCTATCACTTGATTACTTGAGGCTTACGGGATCTAGTATTGATATGATTTTCGAACTAATAGGGTTCAAAAACGAGACGAGACGAGACATAGCTTTTCTGATGAGATTCGAGAGAAGACAGAACTCTTCAAAGATAAACAAATTTTTCATCACAGATCTTATCTCGTGTGCATCTCTACGAATCCTTCGACCAGGACTTCAATTTAGTGCAGTTCACAGATACTCATGCTATCATGGAAGAGCAAAGGCCATTCCCCATCATAATATCTTGCCTCTAAGAGAGACGGCTCCAACTTAGTAGGTCTGCTCTCATATAACCTCGATGCTGAGAAGACAGATGACGAACTTCAATAAATTCAAGTTATAACTATCGATTCTATGTTCATAAATACACAATACATACTTACCAACAATACGACATGTATATGATAGACAAACTCACCTGAAAGAAAGGAAAAAAATGCCATTAGATATACGAAAAAAATCATACACTGATACGCTTGTTTTAAAATAATGTTCATTTAAGACTAAAAAATAGGGCAAAACAATGAAATGAAATCTTTCAGTTTAACGTCCCAAAATTATGCTTCTTACGCTAAAAGAGGGAAATGATTAAGGTAAGTGGGTGATGATGGAAAAATTGGTGAAATGAGAATGTGGAAGGAAACGGTAGTACCCAAGAAAACACACAGAAACAGACACGAATGTTGTTCACCATAAACATACTTGGCCGGGGATCGAACCACAAACCCTACACACCAGAGGTAACACTCTACCACCGAGCCACTATGTCCCTCCTTAAATATATGAAAAAGAACTCATACATTGATCTGCTATTTTGTAAATATTCATTTAAGACCAAAAAATAGTGCAAAACAAAGATCTCCATAAAATAAAACAAGATTACGGTCCGTCCATGTTAATGCTTAAACTTCCTGACTTAAGTACAAGAGATCAGGTTTGATCACCTCCAATATTTCTCTAGTTCGTGTCCTAAGATGAAAATTCTGACATAAATGCACGTCGTTGCTGAGAAGTAACATCGACTGCGAACAATAAATAAATAAATCAAGCACGCCGCCTTGCTTTCACTCTTTAACTTTTTACGTTAAGCGTTGTGATGTTTAAGCCACTGCATATATGATCAGACAAACGAACGAACTGATAAATTCCTTTAAAGAGATGTAAGTTTCGTTATCACGGAAGAAAATCGTCTTTCCTTGATTTTTTAAAAAGCAAATCTTTATTAAAATTGTTGTACGAAGAAATGCAAACTCCGAACTAGACGGCGTGTAACTTGGAAGTCAAGAACCTCCACATTATAATAATTTACGCTTGTATAGCATATCAAGATATACTTTGCCAAGTTTGATTCCGATCGGATACGTTCGGTTGAACTCGTACGATACGCAGTTTCCTTGATTTTTCAGGCAAAAAATCAATGAAAGACTGACAAGGAACTACCACTCCCTTCTGGTATGCAACTAACACAACATTTCAGCGTGTGGGTTGCATAAGCATAAAATTTTTCTAAACGCTATTGTTCATCACCTCCAGTGTTCACAAAAGTATTTGGTCTCGAAGAGTATGGGGAAATAACGATGAAAGTCACCTTTTCACACTTCGGAGATATTAGCTTTTTAAACTTTGAAACGCTTTATTTTATGCATTTGATACAATGAGCAAGTATAAATGGAATGAAGCATAAGGTCAACAATCTGACAATGCACCAAAAAGGTTCCAAGAGGTTATATTTGGTAACAATGGAGAAAATTCAACAATAGCATTGTAATGTAAAAAAAAAAGCGGAAAAAAAGATGAATGTCCAGAAAAGTGAGTGAAAAACGATGAAAGTCACATTTCTCTCCTCTAACTTTAAATGAAAATTCTACATCACTGGAACGGATAAACCACAAAAAGATTTAAAATGATAACAAACCAGAAGTATGCTTCACGCACATAACTACTAGTTGGGGAATACATCTCTGTATGTTCATTCCTGATGCGGTAAATTTGAATAAAACATCACTGACTGCTTTGTGGGAAGAAGTTTAGAGATTTCCTGCAGGTCTTTCCACTTCAAAGCAGATATTGGTAAGTCATGGGAATACACTTCGCCTGGTAAGAGGAACTCACCCTCCTGGAACCCAGATGATGTCTGCTTCTTATTAATTGCCTCTGTAAGTACCACTGTTTCCCATGCACTGTGGTAACTTGCGGAGCGCATAGACATAATGCGTGGCTGTTCAATCTCTATTTTGACTTCCTTCAGAAGTCCGGAGGGAACAGGTAACTTCCTTTTGTATATACAATCCATTAGAGGCAAAGACATGTGTCCAAGCCTTGAACATCTTCTGTTGGTACTCGACTACTTGGAATGGACTAGGTTTGACTCTGCTAGATCGTATGACCTCATACCAATCTGTGCGAACTTCAGTTCGAGAAGAGCGTGAAATGAGTCCCATATTTTTGTCACACTTCAGGTATGAGTGGCCACGTTCTGGAAACGTCATAGTTATCCTGTCCAAACGCTTACAAAATGCAACAACATAATGTATATATCTAAATACTGTGAAGTTTTTGTTTTGACCTGCACAAGAATCACAGAAAATATGCAGATGCTTCACATCATTGGATAGAATTTCAAATATGAAATGGTGGAGCATTGAGACGACTTCATCTGCCCCTTTCTTAGCTACTGTCTCGTCGTGCCCGTAAAAGACTGATTCTCCCGATGGCAGCAGATGAATATTGAATAAATGCACTGTTAGTTGTCGTTTATAATACACAATATTACTAGCTATATTCGGGACTTGCAAATTAGCCTGAAAATCCATAGCAACGACTTCTTCTTTTGTGGTTTGTGCGCAGCGTTGTCGACGCTGACGTTTCCTGGAATAAAATGTTTCTGCTCGCCGCAAATGTAGTTCTTTCTTAATACGCAAATCACGCAGGTCCTTTTCCTTCTTCCTGCCATCGTCATCTGAGTTCGCTTTGGATGCCAATTCTTCTTGCAATAGTTTCTCTTGTGCCTTCATTGCATCACATGCACATGTATCTGAACGGGGATATCCAAACGAAATGTTGTACTCAGTATTGAAAACACGCATGTAACTATCATATGAAACATTGTTGTTAGGGTACATTGCTAAAAACATGTGATGCAGCTTCTTACCATTGAGTTCTGCCGGCAGATAAATCTTGGATGATTTCTTCAATGAGTAATGTGTTTTCCGATCTCGAAGAGATTGAATGTTTTCATGAATTTTTTGTAAGGTTTCCTCGCGCAAAGAATGTGGTCGATTTTTATGCTTTCCTCGTCTATCGGGGACTACCGTACCACATTCTTTCAACTGCTCTTGAATAGTCTGTCAAGTTCTCGCTGATATGCCATGAAGGGCCAAAAATACTTTGTAGCAAACCGGTATTTCCTCCATCACATCATTTCTTTTAACCCTCACTTTGTACTTGTACGCATTATCACGAAGGTGAGCCTCATTTTGATTTTTTCGCGGGCGCCTCCTATTCACTAGATTAACTTCAATTAAACCGCTTAAATGGAGCCGTTGAGCATCTCGATCAGGCAAAGAATTGAAAAATGAAAATGAAATCTTTGAGTTTTACGTCCCACGTTTATGCCGGTTAGGCTAAAGGAGACGGTGATGATGAGTAATGAATGAAATGGTGGAATGAAGAAAGTGGGAGGAAACGGGAGAATCCCGAGAAAACCCACGCACACGGTGTTTGTCCACCACAAAGTTCACTTGGCGGAGGCTGGAATCGAACCTGGGACCCCAAGCACCAGAGGTGAACGCTCTACCACTGAGCCAGTGGCAAAGAATTGAAATGACTGATGATATTATCTCTGTCACTTCCGTGTACACTTTCAAAACACTTGAATCTTCTACACTTACAGTCTGCACCTGTTTCATGCGTTTGTTGGCGTAATTTTTTGGAAGCGTCCGGCACACGTCCGTCCTTTTCTTTTCTTCCCACGTTCTTTTGCACCTGGGCACGAATTAACATCCATGTTAACTCCAGAACCGTGTTATTATTAACGCACTTCTCAGCAACACGACTGCTCTATGTAAAGGTGTGTTTCTACTGGTAGCTAACAGCGTTGCGAAACAATCTTATCATTCGATGGAAAGTGTAACAATACAAAGACTTGTTCAGCAGGAAATTGGACTTCCATCGTTCATTCAGCGTATGCTGTGACATTCATCTTTCTTCCCTCTTTCAAGGTTTTTATAAACTCGTTTTACATGGGACTAAAAACGTTTCTGTGGAAAATGAATGTATGTCCAGAAAGCTCATGCTGACCTCTACCGTTGGCCTCCATAAAATAAAAATCTTTAAAAATGGACTTTCATCGTTATTCCCCCGTACTCTTCAAGTCATCACTCCCTTCTGGTATGCAACCAACACAACATTTCAGAGTGTGGGTTGCATAAGCATAAAAGTTTTCTAAACGCTATTGTTCATCACCTCCAGTGTTCACAAAAGTATTTGGTCTCGACGCGACGGTTCCAAACAGTATGTTGCGAGGCTAAAGAAAGTATATACGCCAACATATATCTCACAGTACTTCTTTCAAAAATCTAAAGAAAAATTACATATTTTTCTTCTATATAAATTGCATACTTCAGAGCACTACATAAATCATTCAGTTTCGTATTTTGATTGCTGATTTTCAGTTTATCGTCCCTTTCAGCAGCGAGACTATATGAGACGTGGACCTTCAGCCTAATGTGGAATCCGAACCACATGAACTTCCGTCGGGTATCGAACCCGGGTTCCGCACGTCAAGAGCGCATATGCTAACCGTTAGCCACGAAAAAGCTCAATTTACTTTCGGAAGTTGTAACTTATTTTCGGATTCTTAACAAACAAATTTTATAGTAGAAGTGTTGGTGGAAATATGTAATACTTGCCACATCCATTGCAATCACGTTGGCACGGGTAGTACGTCATTTCACTCCACCCTGCAACACTTAAATTTACTTCCCAAAATTACCATGAATCTCTCCTGTCTTATGAGGAAGTTCTTCACGGCGCATTATGAGATTCATAAAAGTGCTTCACTAGCCATTGCCGTATATGAATTGATAGAGACTTTTTTCACTTGTAGAACTACCTCCCGAAGTGCGTCCATTGATTTCATGAACACCCTATACATTTATACTAACAGATGCTCCAATGTGTTATTGTTCGTGTTCTTCCCTCTATACTTTTCAAATAAAATTCGTCTGAGCTCGAAGTCTCGAACGAAATTCGAACGACTCTTATGAATATTTTAGAGAGCCATTCCAACCGCTTTTCCTTTCATTTCAGGCAAAACATCAAACAACACTGAAACATGTATTTAATTATTTTAAATGAAAGTATAAAGAACTAACTTCATGTTCATAACCTTAAGGGATTACAATACATGGATATCATGTTATCAGCATTTTACTACTTTCCACATTGAATTTCCAAAAAACTCTACTTAGTGTTATAGGTTATAGATATTGTTCAAATTTCAAGTTTATAGCTTCCATGTTAGTCAGTTTGGCCTCGGCATTCGTGAGTCACTCAGTCAGTCAGAACATCTTTACAAAGATTACTTCAGTTATATTGAGCCGAAGTCTATGTGCAACTGTACCGCATTTGCGGAGTCCATCGCTGTGAGATTGACATGAAGCAAGCAAAAGTACCACGGCAGTAGAGCATTGTAGTCAAGCGTGGTCTTACGCTGCCGAAACTGAACAGATTCTAAGAGGGGTTCATTTTGGCCCTTTCCGACTCTAAGTTCACGGCGTTACGCATTGTAAAAATGTCTAAAGTGCGTCATTTCCGTTTAAGTCGTGCTACTGTAAATCGTACTATACGGAAATATACGGCGTATAGTCCTGGGCCTACCACATAGATGTGAACATCTAGAAACCGCCTTCCGTGAAGAGAACCAGACTGCTATTGCATGTGGTACGGCGTATAATGACCTCCGAAAATCCACACACACACACAGCATGCGATAGCTAGCAAATGCACATAAGTGAGAATCAACATAGATTTACGCCTCACGGTCGCTTGCAATAGCAGTCTGCTCCCCTTGAAACCTTGTCATGTGGTACGGCGTATAATGACTTCCAAAAATCCACACACACAGCATGCGATAGCCAGCAAATGCACATAGGGGACAATCAACAGAAATTTACGCCTCACGGTCGCTTGTAATAGCAGTCGCTCGCCTTGAAACCTTGTCATGTGGCTGAGCGAAAAATGTACTGCAGGAAACTCTATAAATGTCATTTCGAGGTGATCAGTAGAAGTTTATTGTTAGCCTTCATGAGGAGTGTATTTACCTCACAGACTATGGTAAAGTTCTTCCCATTACATGTAGAGAGAGTTTCCCAAAAGAGTTCATTATTGTGGCTCGTTTCTCGTACAGGAGAAAACTGCGTCTCCAAAAGGTGGAGAGAAACTTCAAAATCAATGCTGCGCATTACCAGACTCATGTCCAGACTGAAATGTACCAGCGTGAAATCCCAGGGTTCTACGAACAATATTTGAATCACGGTTATTGCACCAAGACTAGGCACATGGCAAATACATTACTGGAATTCTTCGCCACAAGGAACAGGAAACTGAAATTTCAGCAATTCAATTCTCTGACATGCCTGTTAAGAGTCCATGTGTCAGCCCAATTAATTATTGTGCCTTCGAACTCCTCAAGCAGCCCTGTCAATCAGCAAGTTCGCATTTCCTCTGGGATGTGCAAAATCTGTGAATAGTAGAGGGATAAAATTCCCATAATCCATCTGTAACTCAGTCTCTTGAAATGGAAACTTTGATGCCGGGGAATAGTCAGTCGAGATGACCTCCAAATAAAATAGAATTATTGGTAGAAAGACGGCATTTACTAAGTGAGAGATACATTCAAATTTAGCTCAATGTAACTGAATCAACCTCTGTGTGTATATGTAGAGTTATATAGAATCCCAGGAAACATGATATTAATGAATCTTCGTATTATCTTAGGACTTCCTTCAGATAAATTACTATCATGTATAAAGACTCTTTTTCATCAACTGTGATTTAGACACATTTACCTTGGCCGTGACAGAACATGAAACACTCGCCGTTACAGGTCGTCTCATTAAGTCTTCAACATAATCGCTCGGAAGTTGACTAATGGTTCGCTGATAGAGAATGGAAGTCACTACCTTTTCTCAAAGGTAAAGCTTTTTTTCCTTTTTTCTTCTTTCTTCTTTTTACTGTCATCTACTTATCGTCGTGGAGTCTTTTAGTTGATGTCTTTATATGTATTTATTCTTGTACGGTCACGTTTCTTCAGTATGTTCTATTTTGTATCTCTGACATAAATAGCTCTTATTTGAATGAAAATACGTTCTGTTGATGTTGTCAACGCCATACGACATCCTGCTGTGCCAAACGTTTTAATTATGCACAGCAAAAGATAGCAAATAGAGCTATCTCCTAGAAAATCATTTAAGATATTTTTTTTTTACTATCAATAAAAACATTAATTCTACTGAACAAATATTTTAAAGTGAAAAAGCGAAATCCTTGAGTTTGAAGTCCCACGATTCTACCACGTGAACTACACAGTAAAAAAAACGTAATTGGTGTACGTAAAAACGTAGGTTAGATGTGTAAATCCTGTAGGTTTTGGACTTAACGTACAACAAATGTATAACTGAAAAAATATGTTTTATACGTAGTTTCCGTATAAGGGTTCCGAATAAAAGTACTATCTGTACAAACGAAAGAACTGTATATCGATGGTCAGGATCTAACATACAGATAGACGCATGTAACATATAGCTGACGTATGTAATATACGTATACGTATGTAATATCCGGAAGATTGTTGGATGTCAAACATCCTGCAAAGGCATGATGTAACATCTAAGAGTAGTGCGTATGTAGGATATGGATAACGTACGCTCCGTACTGATTTCTGTAGTAAATATAAGGATTCCGTATATTTGTACAATAAATCGCTGCCCGGTTAACGGATTTTTTCTCAGTGTAAAGTAGTGATGAGTAATGAATGAAGTGATGGAATGAAAAAATGGGACAAAACGGCAGAACCCCGAGAAAACCCACACACACTGTGTTTGTCTACCACAAAGTCCACTTGGTGCGAGCTGGGATCAAACCAGGTACCCCACACAAGACATGAACGCTCTACTACTGAGTCACCGCGACACTAAAAAATATTTTAGCTTTTTGTGCTCTGATTCTATCGAGTAATACAGATTATTAAATCTTTTCCTCAGGCGTTCTTCTGGCAGTGTTTCTAACAACTTATAATTTTTTCCTAACAGATGTAGGCTCAAAATTCAGTAACTAAAACTTAGTATAATACCTCTAAAAAGAAATAAACCAGCAATCCTGCTCATTCGATTTAATAATTTGAAAATGAATCAAGTAACTACCTTATTCTAATCCAATATATAACTGAATACGGATTAGAATTAGGAAATAAATTTCTGGGCTTTCGGCATCTATGGCCATATGAGGATGACGTCTCTCGATGATCACACTGTTCTTGGAAGTGAGGAGGAAGAAAGGAATGAGAAAAGAAAGAAGCAGGATGGGACTATTATACTAGGTATCATTCCGGTATTTACCTGATGTAAATGAGAAAGACACACGAAAATCTCACTCAGATGACTGAAATGAAATTTTTTTCTCACTTTTTCGACCGCGTGTCTCCACATAATTGAATAAGCGAGTTGGAGAAGGAACATATCTCAAAAACTTCAACATTCTGACACTTGGTGGAAAAAATGGCCACATTCCAGAAATATGTTCCATTTTCCGCTCATAAGTTATCGCAGATCTCAGTGTAGAGTATCTATTGATAATTAAAGAATATGATTCTTCTTCTTCTTCTCAAGGGGCGCACGAGCCTATAAAAAACGAAATAGTTGGGTCAGTTTAGCTTGCCTATTGTATGGAATCAGGGGGTAAAAGTGACCGGGAACGTGGGGGTAAGCCATTACCCCACTTGAAAGAGATATCTATGGCGTTCCCCACTTCCAAAAAAAATTACAATAGGCAAAGGTAGGCACCGAAAACGGAGTGACGTCATGCGTCCCCCTACCTTTTCAGATCCACTTCTATCTCTGGGTGGAATGTGTGTACCTTTTCAGCTAACTCGTTCAACTACTATTTTATAACAATTATGTTACAAGTAGTACAAGGGCCTCTATTAGAAGTATGAGCGTAAATGTTAGGAGTAAGTGTGTGTGACTATTAAGAGACGGCAGGGAACAATAGATTCAATCGTTACTTAATAGTGTATTTCTTTCACATGTACAATAGATAAGTAAATAAACAATATGTTTGAGCACAATATCAAGTTATTCCCTACTCTCGATATAGTACTTTCCAGCGCCATAAAAAATTTTATCTCGAATTTCTCAAAAACTACGCATGAGTATTTTTCCTAAAGTATTTAAATTTGTTCGTCCCCATGTCATGTATCGATTTATATATCTACAGACCACGCCAAAATGATGAACTCGATTTTAGAAATTAATTCTGTGAAATATAATGTACATATGTAATTGTAGGCCTAACACGTATGCTAAGAAAAGTAAACTGTGAAAGTTTTCTTCAAACATATCACAAGTGTTCTGTGACGGCAGCGCAACAACGTCACACATCAAGCCGATAGTTTGTTTCTGCCTCATGCTGTAGTCAATATCAGCCATTTTCCTCAACTGCTCGCTGCTGACTCTTAGCGGTAGAAACTGGAAACACTGCGTGGAAACTAAAGTTTGCAAGTTAACCTTTCAGAGAGCATGTCTGACAAGAGTACTTGATTAGGTTTCACAGAATCATTATTATTCAAGGTATTTTGCCATTATTGGCAGGTCACTTGCCGCAACTGAGAAGCTTCCATGCTTCGGGTCTTACGCTAACTTCTTTGTTTTCACGTACGATTTTTCTGTTTTGATATCGTCCATTAATTGTAGTCGCTCTCACCTCTCCCTCTTTTTTCTGCCACCATACTATCTAGCACGTCCGTCATGATATAGTTTCTTCTTAGCCAATGTCCCAACCAGTTTCTCTTTTTAATAATATCTAAAAATTCTTTTCTCCTCCACCATTTCTAACATCCTCTCATTCGTTTTCCGCTCGACCCAAGTACTTCTCTCCATTCTCCTCCACACCCACATTTCGAAAGCGTCCACTCGTTTTTCAACATTTTCCTGTAATATCCAAGTTTTTGACTCGTACAGCATAATACTCCAGACGAAGCATTTTAAAAGTCTTTTTCTCAACTCTTTATTCAAGGTTCCACAAACTACTATTTTCTTTCTTTTAAAGGCTGCTTCTTTCGCCATTCCTATCCTCCTTTTCTTTCACGTTCACACTTCATATTATCACTTAATCTGAAATTGGGTTTATCATTTTGACTCGTCCTGTATAGTCCGGACAAAAATTAAAACTAAAGAGTTTTCATAATTTTCTGTGCAACATTTCATTAACGATAACATACGTAAGGTAATAACGGTAACGATAACGTTGTCGGCTTGCTAATGCTGTAATGAAAGGATTGATAATGGTATGCTCTAGTTCCGTTTTTATCTTAACAGGTGGCGCTGTTATTTACATGATCAATAATTAAGTTTACAAATAACGACTGGAAAGTTCTAACGAATTAATCTTTGGGCAATCAGGACTTCGGTCTGGCCGCGCAGTGGGCGTATCCCACCCCCTCAGAGAATGGGAGTTACATCGCTTAGACGAGTCAGAATTAGGGGACAAATTCTGACGGTGCACCATGTGCACGAGCATTCAATAAAGTATTGAGGAACTACGGGAGGGGTACGTTACATTCTCGCGGCACCCGTCCATCAAATAGGCCGAACGGTCGTGGGCATGCTCCTCATGCATGCAACTAAGCGTGGACCAGTAAAGCGCTAGAATCAAAGTGTTCGGAAACTTTATTTCTTCAATAAAAAGTGTTTTTATGTGAAACTAATGATATTTTTACCAAACGTAAGGCTAAACCAACTACATGAGGTGCTAATTACGAAAATTATTTATAGACGGGTTAGCTTTTTACACTTGGTTGGAAACTTTATTTCTCCAATAAAAAAATGCACTTTTGCGAAACTAACGAGCTTTAGCAAGAAACGTAACGGTAAATTAACGATATGAGTGGAGGAATTTTGAAATTCGCTTGTGGGTAGCGGAAACTGTGAAGTTGGCCTGCTTATTTACTTTTCCAATAAAAAGAGAGTGTATTTTCCCGAAACGATCAATAGTTTTAGCAAAACTTATGTAAACTAACGCTAAACTAACGATATAAGATGGAGGAACATTTAAATTTGTTTGTGGGCGACGAACTGTGAAGTTGGCCTGCTCTTTATTCTTTTCCAATAACAAAAGCATTTTTGCGAAACTGACAATAGTTTTAGCAAAGTAACGACAAACTAACGACACACACACACACACATACATATATATATATATATATATATATATATATATATATACACAATCATAACGGTCACTAGTGTGATATACTAATAACATTACAATCTTATAACGGTTATTAGTGTGATATACTAATAACATTACAATCTTATAACGGTCACTAGTGTGATATACTAATAACATTACAATCTTATAACGGTCACTAGTATGATATACTAATAACATTACAATCTTATAACGGTCACTAGTGTGATATACTAATAACATTACAATCTTATAACGGTCACTAGTGTGATATACTAATAACAGTACAATCTTATAACGGTCACTAGTGTGATATACTAATGACATTACAATATTATAACGGTTATTAGTGTGATATACTAATAACATTACAATCTTATAACGGTCACTAGTGTGATATACTAATAACATTACAATCTTATAACGGTCACTAGTGTGATATACTAATAACATTACAATCTTATAACGGTCACTAGTGTGATATACTAATAACATTACAATTTTAGAACGGACACTAGTGTGATATACTAATAACGTTACAATCTTATAAGGCCCACTAGCGTGATCCTAATAACATTATTATCTTATATGTCTCACTAACGTGGTCATGATAAAACAAATACGTCCCAGCACATTAATTGCTACGAAAGGAATTGCGTGTGCTTCTTTTTAAAAATGTTAATACACACCATTTACCCTTGCGTTACATAATTAAATAAGCAATAATACCAAAACGAGAGGAAGGCTGTCACATGACAAATGAAGAGAGAAAATTTGTTCTCCTCCCCCTTCCCCCGTTCTTTCACTATTTGATATATTTATGGGAAATTATTCACGCATTGAGGGAAGCCAAAATGACTCTGTCACGAGGGATGAGTACGCATTTGAATGATCAAAGAGAATAAATAGACAGAGATAATGAGTTTCTTCATCTACGAGCAAACACAGATTCATAATTGGCAATTACAATCCACTTCAGTTACGTTTCAAATAATTTTGAATTAAATATACATAAAAATGCATCCCCCACCTTCAACTATGTCAAGGTTTATTTAGCATCATATTTAGAAATACAACAAAAAATAATGTTTTAATCATCTGTATTCAGTGCAACTTTGAAATAATTTTGGATCAAATCCTATTTATAAAAGAGAAACATGTCAGTGCTAATTTATAATAGGAAACCGTCACGCTATACGTGTTCCTGTTTGCCTGTCTGACGCTAATAGGTGTCGCTAACATGCACGCAATTTTTAGTTTTAAAATGATTGTAACGATTTAATTTCAACTTTAAAAACTGCAACGTATACTGCAATGTATAAAAACTGCAATGTATATAGTAACAGGTAAATTGTGACTATTTAATTGGAACCCAAACTGGTTAATGTAAACAATTATAGGTCTTATTTAAGCACAATTTAAACCTATACTATACAGGGAGCCAAGAGCTCGGGCCCAACAACTACTTTACCTAAAACATTTCCTACTCTAATTCTTTATTATGCCAAGCTTTTGTAAATTCAATACCTATTTTAAAGTTAGATTATTCTAAAAACTAGCATCAGCTCTAGTTGGCGTGTAGACCTAATACTGTTTACTAATGTTAGGTTGACCATTTATGATTTTAGTTGGAAACAGCAAATGACTGGTATATTCACCGTAGAGCTAAGATGTTTTACACATACTTCTAACAGTGTCATACATACTTCCTAACAATGTAACATATACTCCTCACAATGTCACAAATACTTATAATAGTGTCAAACATACTCATAACATTCGTACATTTTCTCTTGAGTGTCACATATACTCCTAACAGTGTCATACATACTCCCAACAATGTCTTAAATACTTCTAACAGTGTCGCATATACTTCTAACAGTGTCATACATACTGCTAACAGTGTCACATATACTTCTAACAGTGTCACACATATTCCTAACAGTGTCACATATACTCCTAACAGTGTCATATAAACTCTTAACAGTGTCACATATAGTCCTAACAGAGTAACACATACTCCTAAGAGTAACACACTTACTCCTAACAGAGTAACACACTTACTCCTAACAGAGTAACACATATTCCTAAGAGTGGCACAAATCCTCCTAACAGTGACATAGATACTCCTAATAGTGTCTCAGATATTCCTATCAGTAACACGCAAACTTCTAACGGTGACTATGTACTACTTGTACTACTACTAATAATTTGCTGTCATCCGTTCCCACAGTGACCCAACTTTCATTGTGACAAGTACTTGCAGCTAACTTCAGATGTAAGACTGGGTTCCTTTCAAAATGTTTGTTTGTGTGCGTCTCGACCGAATGACACATGCTACTACCTGCTCGGTAGTAAACTCCGCGAGTCAAGTGAAGTCAAGACATCCATTCGTCTCTCAAAGCAAATAACGTACGGTCGAAGGATAAGGAGGACGAGATTGGAGGATGAGAACTAGAGAAAGGGAAAGAGGAGAGAGGTTTGTTGGCAAAACTTGTCTGCTCTATTGGCTTTACCTCTCCTCGTCCTCGTCCTCACCATAAGTTCTCCAATAGGCATTTTCTGCGGTCGTAAAAATGGTAACCGCACGAAAGTTTGTCATCGTGGTTTCACCACTTTTCTTTCTCTCTCTCTCTCTCTCTCTCATCTTCTTGTAAAATGTTTGAGCTAATTCATTAACGGTGACACTAACATCATCTGAAAGGAGAGAAGAAGAGAGGAGTGGTGTAATCTTTCATCAACGGTTCGTTTGTGGCTTGTCTTCTTCCAGAAGCCCTTCCCGGATCGTGGTCTTCGAAGTCTTTAGCAGTTCTTGTCACTTCAGTGATTAGCAGATCTATTTTCCCTCGAGACACACACAATCTCTCTCAAATTCAATTCTCGACGACAAAACTTTACTCGCAGACATGTTCAAACTGCTGTAGTTTTGCTAATATAGTATGAATTGAATCAACTAATATATAACTGTCACTTTGAGGTAAGGCTTCACTTTCAAAATTTAAAAAAAAAGTTAACTTCGTTTCTGAAGAATAAGCATTAAGTGATAGAAATCACTTCTTTTGTGTGTGATATACTGAGTATAAAGTAAATATTTGAGTTGTTTGATTCATGTGTATTTACGTCCTAGCTCAAACTCAACAGCTGACCAAGAAAAGTGAGAACACGTGTTCTATAATTTCAAAGGAAGCTAGACCCCAAGTAAGATCGAACTACAGTAAGATTATTAAACGCAACCAGAAGCGAGTGGAAGCCATACTAGTCATAGCAAACCTTAGAACTTAATGAGCTCAATTTCAGTATAATTATTTAGTGGAACCAGGAACGAGTGCAAGGAGTATTAAGAATAGCGAAGCTGAATTCTTTGTCAGCTCGAGCCCCAATATGATAATTAAGCTCAACCAGCAGCGAGTGCAAGAACAATTGAAGGTAGCGAACCTGAGCACTTAGTGACCTCAGCCCCAATATGATTATGTGCAACCAGGAGCAAGTGCAAGGCCTATTAAGAATAGCGAACCTGAATTCATGGTCAGCTGAGTCCTACTATGATTATTGAGCAGCAAGTGCAAGAACAATTGAGGGTAGTTAATCTGAGTCCTTGGTGAGGTCAGCCTTAATGACTATTAAGCGCAACCAGCAGTGAGTGCAAAGTCCATTAAGCATAGCGCACCTGAGCCCTTATTGAACTCGAGCAGCAATATGATCGTTAATCTGAAACACGAGCGAGTGCAAAACTCATTAAAGGCAACGAACATGAATCATTAGGCAGATTTGCCCAACATGATTATTAACTGCAATCAGGAGCAAGTGTAAAACCGATTGAAGATAGTGAACCTGAATCTCCAATATGATCATTAAATGAAACCAGGAGTAAGTACAAAACCCATTAAAGATAGTGAACTTGAACCTTAGTCAGCTGCAGCTCCAATACAATTGAATCAGTGAGTGGAAAAACAGTACCATTCCAAAATCAGCCATTTAAAGATAACTGCAAAAAGTAACACTACAAACATAGAAACTACACGTTGTAATGAAGAACAGTGCAATTTGCAAGCCCTCGCATGTTATAGCAGCTATAAAAATAGCTATGGTGCTGAATGAGGGGAAATGCAGTATCTGTCCTGGACTAGTGCTGCTATTCCTCTTACATATAGTCCGGCTTTCAGATGGCGCTAGCAGCGCAGCGCTTCTGGTTGAAAACTAAACCTTTGTAAGTGTTGAAGCTTACTCCGTCATTTGTGCAATCCGTTATCGATTCTCTTATGAATGGGGTATATTATTACATTCATGGTTTGCAAGTTATGAATAATTAGTGATACTAGCAATGAGTCGTCGAGAGAAGTTGATGAAGTATGTGCCTAATGAAGCATTACCACTCTACAATGAAATACCGACTTGGAAAGCCACCGAGGAAAATGAATACGTCTAATTTTGTAAAAATTTTGGGCCTTATGCAGAGTCGTTTTGACGCGTGATTAGTGTCATACTAAAGAGTTCGACTAACATATGTTTCGTGCAGTAGTCAGGCCTTTAGTATAACGCTAATCATACGAGAAAACGACTCTGCATAAGGCGGTTTGTGTCTATTGAATGTTTCATATTTTTCAAGTGTTTGAATGCCCCAATACAGATTTGCTTACTAAATACTGTTTCTTTTGCTTTCTTTAATATCAAAGATGTTTAATTTATTTTAATAACGTATTGTTTCTATATTGTAGTTGTATTATTAACAGTGAAAAGTTCATTAAGAAATATTGAGTGGAAAAACAGTACATGTCCCGCAATAATTAGTATTTTATTTAAAATTTTTGGCACATGTTAAAAAACAATTAGGCACATACGTACATTCTTATGGGCTAGGATAACAGTTTCCATTGTGGCCTGCGTAGCGTAGTCGTTAACGCTCTCGCCTTCGGTGCGAGTGGTCCCGGGTTCGATTCCCGCTGAGGGCACTCGGTCGAAAAAGTTTAAACGCTTTTTCAGGCCAGCCACACTGAATGAGGTTTTCCAGGGTTTTTCTCATTCATACCAGGCAAATGCCGGGGTGGTACCTAACTTATAGGTCCCAGGCCGTTTCCTTCCTTCCCTTTCCCCGGATAGTGTACTGGCCCTAGGGACATCATCCCTCAAAAGTGGCTAAATAGCCATAGATGCTGAAAGCCCAGAAATCTAAATCCTAACGGTTTCCATTATCATAATATCAACTATATTTATGATATTTGCAAACAAAAGTTATTTTTGCAAATATCTCAAAATGTGTGGTTTTTTTTTTTTTTTGGACTAGTACTGTTTTTCCACTCACCGATTCAATTGTTAAGCACATCCAGGAGCGAATGCAAGACACATTGAGGATAGCAAATCTGAACCCTTAGTGAGTTCGAGCCTCAATATGATTAGCAAGTGTAACCAGGAGGGGTACAAGCCGCATTGATGATAGCTTTGAGCAGGGGTAAAAATGGGTCTATAAAGGTAGGGAGACGCATGACGTCACGCCGTCCACCGTGCTTATCTTTGCCCATTGTAATTTTTTAGGAAGTGAAGGGACGCCATAGATATTTATTCGGAAGTGGAGTAACAGCGTCCCAATACGTCCCCTCTCACTTTTACCCCTGGCTTTGAGTCCTTAGTGAGAGTGAGTTCAGTGAAGTTATCGAGCACGACTCGAGCTAGCGCAAGCTTATTGAAGGTACGGTATGTGTAGTTGCTGAAGTGCCTATGTTACTTCTTAATTTTCCGTTGTGAAATGGATATGTACCATACCTTATAAGACCTGACTGAAAGTTTATGGCTGGCCCGTGATTGCAACAACTTGGCAATAATTTCTGTTCCCTTCTAATTGTCCATGAAAAACTCAAAACCTTCTAAGAATGTAACCGTTTCTGCTCATTAAGCCTGTCCTACCTCAATATCCTATTCTCATCCTTAGAGCTCCTGAGTGCCTACCACTTGTACCTATACGTTGATAAAACTATACCAGCATTTGCAGTGTTGGCACCCGAGTGTTATAAGATAAGCTCACCTCTCCCTTAGGGTCAATACCCGAAGTTACTGAGTCCCGCACTTTAACCAAAGCCTGGCAGAGAACAATCCAAGTTCGAGGTCCCCTGAAATTCAGAGGAGTTTGGTAACTCACGGTCCTACCTATCTCAGAACGTTCGAATTTTGTGCTGAAGTGCCACATGCATCTGTTGGGCACATTTGAGATGTATGCCGAGAGATAATGGCGTCTGAATCCGCCCAATATTGTATAACCTCAATAACCTCGAGTTTAACATGCTGAAGTACAGTACGACAAACACGTTACGTACAAAGTACCTCTCCAACACCCAATGGTACGTGTGAAAGTCACCATTCGAAAGAAAAGCTAAGCCTCTGTTCTTCTGTAGGAGCGACAGGGACCCAACCCCTACCTATCTCTAATTATGAAAGAAGTATACCTTACATTACGTAATAAGTAATATAGTCCGTCTGATAAACAGACATTGTTATTTGAGAGGCTGAGTTCTACCCCGGTAGGGATGTCAATAGTTGCCTAATTCAGATCGTGCAAAGTACCATACTGAGGTACGTTTTCGGACCCGGTGATCCATGTTAATGACCCGTTTCTGAGAGGTTCACTTAAACATCACTTTCTCGGTAGGGAATTCCTCATCATCATCATCTACGTCCATCACCGTACCACACTTCTCTATAAGGAAGTGTAATTCAATTGTGCAGTAATTTGTTAGTTCTCCCCGAAACCTGCAATATTGATAAGCTGGGAAACAGGAATAACTGGCAATTGAAAGGTTAGCAGAATTTTCTTTCGAGATTCTCTCCCTTTCTCAACACGGGGTTTGATACCTACTATGAACGGGGTCCCTTATTAAGGATAGCGAGTCAGATTGACATTAGTAAACACGAGTCTCATTAAAGATAGAGACCAAATGCAAAATCTGGAGTAAGGCTATTATCGGATGAGACCCGCCATCATTTTCATGAACATTCTGAACCTGCAATAACATAAAAAGAACTCAACGAGAAAGTAAGTTCAAGTTTATATTAAAACATGTCCGCCGAGTTTTTATAAACTACGATGTTTAGTGGTTTCGTTGTGTGTATATATGATCTCCAGCTTTAAAATGTGAAGCAATAATAAATTAACTGTGTAGTTCCAGGAATTAACGAGGAAGCGATCTCCACGTTATATGTATGGCAGAAAACCAACCCCACATATTTACTCATTACACCAACCAACATGCCTTTCGCAGTGAAACAGACCAGTTCTGCATGTGTAACGAACCACTGCGCTCCTGTTTCCTTTTGGCCCCCAGGGGCATAACCCACGCAACGAAGTGCACCAACTAACTTCTATATCTATGCAGAAAGTGAAAATATCCGGATGTTGTAGGTTAGAGAGGCAATTATTGCCCTTTAATATTCATTCGCTCCACAAGGGAAAGTGTTTCGACAGAGAGGTATTTTTTTTTCTTTACGGTAATTTGTTGGTAATCACTTTTAATTGCTGTGCAACGAACAAACCATGTAATCGAAATTTATGTATTACTTTTTATCTGGGTTTCCGAATCATAATATCATTGTATTATTCTGTGCTAGCAGAATATCCGTTCTTCGCAGAGGGAGAATACGTTTCATTTTAAACATAAAGGGCACCAAAACTGTCACCAATCAACTCCAAAAAATATTAATTCAACATTAATCTTCAATTATTTTTACATATCACCATCCCCCCTTAGAATAATGGGGACTGAATTTGGATTTAAACAACATCGGCAGTGCCACTGTTCATCTCAGCGATCCCGAAAACTATAGGTTCGACACTAATATCGGTCAGCTTCAAATATTTTTGACTGGCATAATTCCCTTTAAGATAATGGGGCTGAATTCGGATTTAAATACCATCGGACGTGTCACTGTTCATCTCAACGACCCCCAAAACTATAGATTCGACACTAATATCGGTCAGCTTCAAATATTTTTACATGTCATCATTCCCCCTTAGGATAATGCGGCTGAATTTAGAGTTAAACGGCATCGGAAGTAGCACTGTTCATCTTAGCGACCTCGAAAACTATGAATTCGGCATTAATATCAGTCATTTTCAATCATTTTTTTAATATCTCCGCTCTCGTAAGTTGCGGGGCTGAATTTGAATTTAAACGGCATCAGAAATGTCACTGTTCATCTCAGCAACCCCGAAAACTATGCATTCGACACTACTATTGATCACTTTCGATCATTTTTTATATATTTACCCTCCTCCCCCTCCCACTAAGTTGCACCGTCAAAGTAAAATAAAAAGAAAAGATCATCCCAGGCCCAAACTTCATCTATGTTGAAAATTACATTGAGATCGGTTGGGTGGTTCAAGAGTTATCAAGTCACAAACATAGTCATTTTCATTTATATGTAGGGATATAGATTGATGTTCCCCAAATTTCATTTATAAAATAGGAAAGTAAATTAAAATATCATTCCTCTATGATAATCAAGTATGGACTACCATAAGCGAAGATCTTTGAGAGGCGGGGAAATTAAATGACGACGTAACCAATAGAAGATCCGCATATTTTGGTGTGCTAACTTGAAGATTTAAGGTTTTTAGTGAAAATGAGTAGCTCATAACTTAATTATGATAAAGGTTTATGCTGCCGCAATAACATGCAAACTATGGCCCGCGGGCCAGATTCAGTCCACTGAAAGGTTTTGATTGATTGATTTATTGATTTTGAGTTTAACACCCTTTTTAACACCCCTTTTAGTAACGAGGCTATATGAGACGTGAACCTACTGATTAATGTGGAATCCGAACCACACGAGCCGCTGCCGAAAATCGAACCCGTATCTCTCACGCCAAAGGAGCATACAGTAACCTCTTACCCACGAAGATGCTCCTTAAGAGGTTTCATCCAACCAGTAACATGATTCCAAATCTCACGAATGAAAAGAAGAAAAAATAAGGTAAATAAACAATTCTGCAGCATTTCCTTCTACTATGTTTAAATTAATGACAACTTCATTTATCACATTCTCCTCCACAACCTTTCAATCATTAATAGAGCTTTTCATCACAAGGATTTTGTAAGTGAATATAATTGTTCTTGGTCAATTACTCTCATTGGAAGAAAATGTATACAAAATAACCAATCAGGGCTTGCTAACCAACCCAGCTAACCAGCCAATCCCACTTGAGGCCACAGACTGACGCTGATTGGACATCATTGACCAATAAAACTCCGCCTCCTTCCTGCCAGCACATATATAATAAAGCCTTATGTTTTTGGCTTCTCATATTTTACCCTGAAGACGAAAACAATGTTGTCAGTTCTCAAAACGTTGGACGACATGAGAACTGTCCAACGAGTGCATTATCAAAGTACAATCCCGAGTGTCGTTTGTTCTGGAAAGAGACAGAAACAGAATATAATCCCCTTCTAAATATGAGTAAGAGATTTATAAACGTGGTAAACTAAGTTATTCTAGAATTTTGCAAATATTAAAGAATGAGGAAGGTTTGACTGGATAATATCGAGTCATCATAATAATGTTTTCCCAGTGTTGAAGAAATAACACAACACTGTGATATTCACAATGCTGACATTGCAGATCGTGTAAAAGAGTTATTCGAGCAGTAATGCCAAAATACTTCCCTTAGGTTTTGGGAATATTCGACAATATATTACAGGACTAAGAAACCTCAATCAGCTACAAAGAAATACACCTTGAATACTCTCTATACGAAATGTTATTTCCTTTTGTCGATGACTGTACAATTTGACTCTCTTATACTTAGTGAAATTTGTTATGATTCACTTCCCGCTAAGGCATCTAGTTGATTCGATGACTTACACTCTGACTCTTATAGTTAGTGAGACTTGTTATGACTTACTTCCCGCTAAGACATCTAGTTGATTCGATGACTGTACAATCTGACTCTCTTTTAATTAGTGAGACTTATGATTCACTCCCAACTAAGGCATCTAGTTGATTCGATTACTATACAATCTGACTCTTTTATAGTTAGTGAGACTTGTTATGATTTACTTCCCGCTCCGCTAAAGCATCAAGTTGACTCGATAGCTGTACAATCTGACTCTCTTATAGTAAGTGAAACTTGTTATGATTCAGTTCCCGCTTAAGGCATCTAGTTGATTTACGTGGTAACTACGTAGTTTCTTCTACAGCAAATGGCTGAACGGGTTACGAATTTCGAGGCGCATAGTATTGCCCGCGAGATTGGATTAGAGTCGCTCTTCATTCGAAAAAGAATATATGTGCAATATCTTTATTAACAAATTAAAATTAAATAAGGCACAAAAGGCACTGCCTTATCGATTTCAACATACTTGTTAAGGAAGTGGACCAATGCTACACTAAAACCAATTCGTTAACGATACTGAAAGTGATTTAACTTTAAAAAATTGCCTTTCCCATCACTATTCTGTGTGCATTGAAACAAATGTTAGTGGTTGTATGATAGAGTTTGCGATCTTTGTCTACACTATGGCTATATGAGACGTGAACCCACGCTTTAAGATGGAATCTAAACCGCCGTAATACATTCAAATTATAATTCGTTGGTCGTTCAATATATAAGTTTCTCTGAACTGTAAAAAAAAATGTACACTCATACATGTGTAGGTGGTTTCTTCCTCACCTCTCTATTGAGATTTAGGCATATGTCTCACCGTTGCACCAATTTTTTCAAACGCTTTGTAAAAAAAAAAAAAAAAAAAAAAAAAAAAAAAATCAGGGTTCTAGCTATTTAGCACTCTCGTCACATTCCGCTTTACTTCTGCATCACCAGTTGACAGGAGACCAGGTCACTTAAGAGTCTTCATCCCGGCGAAATTAAAATATCGCTAATTTTACAGTAATTATGTGATATCTTCAAATAGATAAAAGATAATCGAAATGTGGAACAAGAGCGCCCTAGACAATATTATTTTACATGAGAAACCGTTGTCACGATTCACTTATCTGCTTTCGATTTCGAGCCATTTTGAAAATCGGCATTTATTTTCGCGTTTCTAAACAGCTGAAAACGGAAAGCCACTAGGTGACTTGTGATAACGGTACCTCACGCAAAATAATATTATCTAGGGCGCTCTTGTTCCATATTTCAATTATCTTTTATCTATTTGAAGATATCACATAATTACTGTAAAATTAGCGCTATTTTAATTTCGCCGGGATTGAAGACTCTTAAGTAGAACCTGAACTCTTCTTCAGGGAAGCGCAATTTGACATAAGCGATCTGGTCTCTTCTTGACGATAACTATCACTCCCACTCAGCACGCAAATAAGACACAAAGTTGAAAAATTAGGGTAGGAACAACTGTCCCACTCTGCAGACAGCCTCAATTTAGCGCCGAGTTACTTCCATTGTTTTCCAGTCTTAAAGTTTGCGTTACAAGGTGACCGTTTCGAAACAGATGAAAAAGTGAAATAGAATGTTAAAAGAGTGCTAAACAGCCAGAGCCCTGATTTTTTTCAAAGGGTTTGGACAAATTGGTGCTACGGTGAGATAAATGCCTAAATCTCAATGGGAATATTGTGGAAAGGTGAGGATGGATACACTTATACATGTATGTACACCTTATAAATTTATCTTAAATATTCTACAACTTAGAGAATCTTATATATTGAATGACCCACGTATTTCCCCACATGGAATAGAATCTGGAATCGTGTGCACCAAAGAAGCACACGCTAGCCACTAGAGCAGCGGGAAAGGCTAAATATATAACAACATATTTTCTGAATTACCCTGTATATAACTTAAACTCATACAATCATCGAAGATGGAACGTAATAATTATTTACATAGTCTTGAAGAACTGGGGGAACACCGTGGCTCAGTGGTAAAGTGCTTACCTTCTCATCCGTGGAGTGGTGTATGGGGTTCCTGGTTCGATTGCCGACTAAGTAAGTTTATGGTGGATAACATCGTGTCCGTGCGTTTTCTTGGGGTACTCCCGTTTCCTCCCACACTCTCATTCTACCAATTCTTCCATCATCATTCATTAGCCTTAATCATCCGTCTCCCTTAGCCTTAAAGTCATATGCGTGGGACGTTAAACTGAAAGATTTCATTTCATTTCTTGAAGAACTCGACTCTATTTGAGTCGATTAGAAGACATTTATTTTAAATAAAGAATAAGAAGAAAAATGTATGTTCCGGAAATGAATGTAATAAATTAATTTACTTCATGCTGTAGGAGGCAATTCTTTTTTCTATGTATAAATATCTATTTTATGTAGTTTGCAATTACGGGCAAACTCTTATTTATTGACAAAGGGTTCATTTCGGAACAGATCTATTTTGTTGGATGCCTCCAGCCAATGAGATTATGTCCCAACTATGTTATATATATAGGACATATTCAGACGCTCAGTAGAGAGAAAAGGACGAAAAACATATCCCACACATACCCAGCCCCTTTAGAAAAAAAAAAACAGATAACTGCAGCGAGCGACAAAACTGGGGAAAATAGGAACTAATAAATCAGCTAAAAAGGAATTTTAAAAAAATAAAACAGAAAGAAAGTCATAACAGGAAACGGTAATTTCCGTCTAATAGCAATTACCCTCGATACGACCACGGAGCTATGTATTTTTCTTTAATGATTTTTCAGTTGGCCTTTCCTTGTCCTTTCGTTTTGTTTCTGTTTTTCATTATTTTGGGTTAAATAACGAATCTTTTTCAATTCATTACGTCAACGGCCGGATGATTCAATTTGAACAAAGACAATAACAGCACAACCATTACTGGTATCATTCTTTACTCTGTTGGGTTTTTTTCTTTCTGTTGGGTTACAAAATTAAGTGAAATATTAATGAGACATTTTCTCAATTTGTGCTAGATTTGTACCTCCTTGAAGTCCATAGTTTATGTCTTTTAACAGTGACAACGCTAGAAGAGAGGCAAGAAGGACGAGTTGAATAGATTTTGAATTTAACGTCCCATTCAGCAGCTAAGCTATACGGTATGAGACGTGCACCTACTGATTAACGTGGAATCCGAACCACATGAACTCCTGCCAGGAATGGAACCTGATCTCCCACGCCAAAGGCGCGTACGCTAACCGCTGAGCCACGGAGCTCGCAAGGAGGACGAATATCACTTCCTGATGGCCTCATCCGCATCCCGACTAGCCCGCTCAAGACATGCTGTGTTGTAATGTACGTTTATGTAATATAAAACTGAAGACTGTTACAGACACGTGGAAGTGCATTACTGAAATAGGAAAAATATATATATATATATTTTTTTTACTAATTGTTTGTGCTGAAAGTGTGTGAAGTGAAGTGTTTGAAGAGTGTCACCGTGTTTCATAACACATTTGATACAAATATTGTGAAAGGGAGGGAAATATATCTCCCCCTTTCATAATAAATTCTGTAACAGCAATCGTGAAACAAAGGAATGAAAATAACATGAATCAATATAGCTAATATAAATTTATAAACATCCATACTGACTAACAAGAATAATGACCTCTATTGAGTAATGTTCGGAAATGTAATATCTGTCTAAATAACTCTGAAGGTGAATAATTCTGTAAATTCAAATTAATACATTAAGAAACAAATTAAGTTGAATAAATTCATTTGATGCTGCAGGTAAATAGATAGCTACAGGCAATTGGTTATCAATCTGAACCCAGATATTCACACGGTCAATATCTTGCAATGTTTGGTTTAAGTTGAATTTTGAATCGGATTCTATTGAGTGCCCAAAATGAAACTTTGTGGTATTTTAGTGCACATATGAGACTACAATCTGGTAATTTTGAGCAAATTCACAGGGACATTTCTGTGCGAAATTAAAAATTCAAATTTTAATTTTAATTTTCAAAGTGTTATTTTTATTATACAGAGTTTTTCAGTATAGTAAAACTTGTAGACCAATCTTTAAGCTTTCCAACGGTGTTTGTTCCATGTCTCTACTGCACATATTAACTATTTTATGACAATTTTTAATAATCACTATAACTGAAAAAAAAATGCTCTTTTTAGCAATTTTTGAACACCCTGTATGAGGACACTTTCAGGAGGAGACGGATAATATTTGGGATTTTTTCATCTCCCACTGTAATAAAGTTGTACACAAATTTTTACAAATTTATTCCGGTGTACATAAAAATAGCTGCTTCCTCACAAAAATATTTGTCCAATCATCAAGAAATTAAAGCTGCCGTCGACATTCCTTTTCAAGTATTGTACACAATTTTCTGTAGATGTAACTAATTTTCTCCCCTTAACTTGTAGCAATATCTTTTATTTTTTTTTTTACCGATATACTGTTCGTAGTCGAGGGAAATTTCCCTAATCTAGGGAAATTTCACGAGAAAATTTAGCCAAAGGGAAAAATGAGGGTTTTTCGATAAAAGTTGAAAATTCAGGGGAAATTCTCTCGCTGACTGATTGAAATATAAATGCTCAAATTTTTTCTTTGTTTTTCAGAAATAAACCAATACAATAACAATAATTTGTCTCTGTGTGTGCATAAAGTAGCATAACTTGCACTCATTGTTGGCTGTATGTATTTGTTTGTTGTAGTTTTTGTTTTGAAATATAGAAGTAAAAACCAATGAATAAAACAAAAGTGGGTGGCACTGCCTTTAATATAGCTTAATTAATCTTATCACATAACTTATGTCATAAGAATTGGACACTCTGCAAATTAGGGAAAATTTGATAAGAAAAGGGAAAATTTGATAAGAAAAGGGAAAATTTGATAAGAAAAGGGAAAATTTGATTAAAAAAGGGAAAATTTAATAACAAAGGGAAATTTTGATAAGAAAAGGGAAAATTCGAAAAGAAAAGGGAAAATTTCACAAGAAAAGGGAAATTTAATAACAAAGAGAAATTTAGATAAGAAAAGGGAAAAATTTGATAAGAAAAGGGAAAATTTGATACGAAAAGGGAAAATTTAATAAGAAAGGGAAATTTTGATAAGAAAAGGGGAAATTTGATAAGAAAAGGGAAAATTTTATAAGAAAAGGGAAAATGTTTTGTAAGTCTAGAGGAATTTTTTTATGGAAACCTAGAACACTGTAAACAATGCGACTTCCCTCAATAGCAGGCATTGATATACTGTAACATCATCAGTATTCACGTAATTCATGTTATTTGAATAAAGAAATATCATATGGAAAGTATTATATCTTTTCTACTCTCTATCCAATTGCAGTCTCTATTTCCTTGCTAGTTTAGAGGATAGCGTGCGCCTTTGGTGTACGGGGTCAAAGATTCGATTTCCGTTAGGATGGCCTTGAAATTTTATTGTATTACGGATGTTCTGATTCCACCATACACTATAGGTCCGGGTCTTACGTAACTTTGGCGCTAAAGAAAAAATTCTGCCAATCAACTAACTAAACAAATACCATTTAAATAAAATCAATGTCTTGTCCGCATTTCATTTGTCAACTGAAAGCTGTCAGTCACAATTGACCTTTCTGAGCTTTGAGATAACAGGGCTTAATTTGTATGAGAAAGAGTCCAATTAAAACCTTTAAAAAGTTGCTAAAATTAAAAAAAAAAAAAACGCGCAATTGACAGAGAAATATGTTACAATGGCAAGTATAATTTCGAAAGTTACCAACAGGTGACAGCATAAAGGTAGAACTTCACATGAGGGCCGAGCAGTAGTATAAAAATGGTGGGAACATCGACCTAAAACGTCACATGAGCAGGAGCAGCAGTGTAAAAATGAAGTATCGTCTTGGGAGGCGACACACTCTCTCCAAATAACCTTTCTGCATCCGCTAGAAGTACAAGTTAGCACCATTTTGACACTATTGCTCCGCCCTATCTCACAATTGGAAATATGAGTTGTTGCCTTTGCTTTCAAAAAGGAACCTTATATACTTTTAATTGAAGATTGAGTTAATTTTAGTTTAGCATCCCTTTCAGCAGTGAGGCTATATGAGACGTAAACCTACTAATTAACGTGAAATCCGAATCACATGAGCTCTCGCCGGGAATCGAACCCGGATCTTCCAAGCCAAAGGTGCGTACGCTAACCGCTTAGCCATGAAGGAGCTCAATTGAAGATTGAGGATGAATTATTATATTTGTATATTACAGTGTATATTAAGAAAGAATTATACATATCCCTGTATATTTTATTATCCAAATAACAAATGACTAATGAATAAGAGCAGTAACAACCAAGGGCGCCCATGTTGTGGTTTCCAAGGGAGGCAAGTATAAGCGACGTTTCAAAAGTAGTTTCAAATTTTGCTGTAACTAATGTAAAAATTCTATTGGATTTTCGATATTCTGAAGTACAATTTCCTCTAGGTAGGGGGGGAGCGCCCCACCTTGCTCCCCCCTGATGGGCGCCCTTGGTAACAACCGAAATCAGATTTGCGATGTACTGATCACAAATTTGTCTTTAATTTAAAATCATCGGCTGATTCCTACTGAGTTTTCTGATGGAGAATTTCACTTAATGTGTCTAATACAGCAACGGAATTTCACAGTGATCATGATTTATATTTTTAAGTATTACGTTTTATTATTGTTTCCAAATGTACATATCCAAGAACATCTAAAATACCTTCACGACTGTAATTCATAGTCTATAACATTAAACATTTTATGCTTTACGATTTCTGCAGGAATCAGTAAGAAAGTCAGTACCAGTAATGTAATAAAAATCCGTTTCTAAAGAAACTAGAATTCACGAGAATTAACTTGATCCATTAAGTGCCGCAAAAGGCAGGCTGCTTACTAAGTTCTGTTCTCACATTGCTGTTATATTAGAAGCTACAAATAGTTCTGGAAAGCCATAATACAGTATAACTTACTTGCTGATCATTCTACGTTGTTCAAAACGCTCGATAATGAAGCATTGTAACTTTGACTTTCAAATGACGTCAATTATAAGAAAATAAGTATTTGCTTGCCACTATACACATGCTAGATGATAGATAATACATGTAGATCTGATGTCAGATCTTACACTAAGCTATATGTTCACATAAAAAATAGTACTCTTGCTAAAAAGAAATACTACACTTCAAAAAATTAACCAATTAAATCAAATGTTTTAACGACAAGTGAGTCAAACTAAGTCTTCCGAACTATAGAATTTTATACACCAGCGCAAAACGAGCATGGAACGGTGATTCAATTTGTAGGGCCGATGTTATGTAGTTCGAGTTTTCCCATTAAGCTATACACAGGGGTAAAAGTAAAGGGGAACGCGGGGATGTCGTCCACCCGCTTCTAGAAAATATCCGTGGCATCCCACCACTTTCTAAGAAAATTACGATGGGCAAAGATAGGCACGGGAGACGGCGCGACGTCATGCGTCCCCCTACCTTTTCAGATCCACTTTTAACCTTGGCTATACATACATGAATCATATAACCTACAGACTGAAAAGGAACGTTAAACTCTAAGTAAGCTAGGAAATGAATGGATCCCGGAACTTATTGATATTCCGAAGATTTTCTTGTCTTATCAAAAAATAAGGCGGCTGGCAACCCTATGCAGGAGACAGCTGTATGTGTGATTTTACAAAGAGGGGAGAGACTGAGAGAGAGAGAGAGAGAGTACGACCTGAAATCACATCCAGCATGTAATACCTCTGATGAATTCCAGGTTGTGACTGCTCAAAAACAACAATCCCCTTATTCTCTAACTACGTATCCAGAGACTTAGCTCCCCGTCATTAGATGGATGCTGGGAAATCTCAAAACAATAACCTCCCATAAGACTAAGTACATATCATTTGCAGTTGTATCACGTTAATCTCTCTCTCGCTTTGTCTCTGGGTTTAATCCTCCTGCACACATAAATAGTTCACCACCTCTGTTATTGCAATCAGCCATCAGAAGCGAATCTTTAAAACAGGACTACCTATCCAAGGGTAACCAACGTTAACAGACGAAGGCCACAACTTAGCATTGGGTAGCTTACCGCTACAGGTAATGTTTAGAACAGATTTTATGCAAAGTAACAGTTGCTGTTGGTCGCCTTGATCCTCCTATTGTTGGCTCAAAGACAAAGCAAACATATTCTAATATACCACAACTTAAATTGAAAAACTAAATATATAAATAAAACTAATTAATAAAATAAAATAAAAAAACTATGAAACGAGAAAATGGATAATTATGATTCATTGTATGATTATAAGAAAAAAATGAAATCATCCAGTTTAACGTCCCACGATTATAGCCCGTTAGACTAAGGGAGACGATGATTTAGGCAAGTGAATGGTAATGGAAGAAATTGGTGGAATAACAATATGGGAGGAAACGGAAGTACCCCATAAAAACCCATGGACACGATGTCGTCCATTACAAACTTACTTGGTCGGGGATCGAATCAGGGACTCCCCACAGCAGGGATAAGTGCTCTACCAATGAGCCACCGTGCCCCCCCCATTATATGAGAAGTGAAAGGTGCTATACGCTAATATTAATGCCTTCAATACTAAACTGGTTTAATAATTAACTCTACTTAATTGAAATGTGTACATTTTTATTTTAAATTCTTATTTGTATTTTTAATTTGTTACTAGCTGAACCTGCGCTGAGTAGACCATGAATCTATAATGACCATGAATCTCCTTCCCACTGTGTATGTCTCCTTACTCACACAAGTAAACAATAGGAGACTCACAAAGGAAGTGAATTGCTATGTATACATGTTGGAGTGAGTTTGTAGCAAATGTGTAGGAGAAACACGATATCAAGTGGGATTTTTTTTTAATAAATCCATATCCGTCCGAGTATTCCTCATTGCTTCACGTCTTTGAAGTTTTCCCGCCCGCCTAACAAATTTTTCTTTTCCTATCTACATCGTTAGTTTATCGTTAGTTTACGTTAGTTTTGCTTGAATTATCGTTAGTTTCCAAAAAAGAAAATTTTTATTCAAAAAATAAATTGGCAGGTCAACTTTAGAGTTTCCCACCCAGAAACGAATTTCAAAATTTTTTCACATCACATCGTTAATTTATCATTTGTTTACGTTAGTTTTGCTAAAACTATCGTTAGTTTCGCAAAAATAATCATTTTATTCTAGAAATAAAGTTTCCCGCCAACTGTGAATTAGCCCGCCCTTATTGAATTATCATAAAATTCCAACTCATATCGTTAGTTTATCGTTAGTTTACGTTAGTTTTGCTAAAATTAACGTTTGTTTTGCAAAAATAACGATTTTATTCGAGAAATAAAGGTTCCCACCAAATGTAGTTAGCCCGTCCATAAAGAATTATCATACATTTCCATCTCACATCGTTAGTTTACGTTAGTTTTACTAAAACTATTGTTAATTGCCCAAAAATAATGATTTTATTCGAGAAATAAATGAGCAGGTCAACTTCATGTTTCTCCACACTCAAACGAATTTCATTTTTTTTAAAATATCACATCGTTAGTTCATCGTTAGTTTACGTTAGTTTTGCTAAAACTATCGTTAGTTTCGCAAAAATAATGATTTTGTTCTAGAAATAAAGTTTCCCGCCAAACTAACGTAAACTAACAATAAACTAATGATACGATATGAAAGAATTTTGAAATTTGTTTTGGGTGGGGAACCGTTAACATTTATTTTTTGAATAAAATCGTTATTTTTGCGAAACTAATGTTAGTTTCGGCGAAACTAACGTAAACTTAAAATATATTAACAATATGAGGTAGAAATATATGAAGAATCTTTAGGGGCGGGCTAACTTTACATTGGCGGGAACCTTTATTTCTCGAATAAAGACGTTATTTTTGCAAAACTAATGTAAACTAACGATATGAGTTGGAATTTTTTGAGAATTCAATAGAAAAAATATGGGCGGGCTAATTCACAGTTGGAAGGAAACTTTATTTCTAGAATAAAATCTTTATTTTTGCGAAACTAGCGATAGTTTTTGCAAAACTAACGTAAACTAACGATAAACTAACAATGTGATAAAAAAAAATTTTGAAATTCATTTGTGGGTGGGGAACCGTAAAGTTGACCTGCCCATTTATTTCTCGAATAAAATCGTTATTTTTCGTAATTAACGATAGTTTTAGTAAAACTATCGTAAACTAACGATGTGAAATGGAAATTTATGATAATTCTTTATGGGCGGGCTAACTTTACATTTGGCGCGAACCTTTATTTCGAATAAAATAGTAATTTTGGAAAACAAACATTAATTTTAGCAGAACTAACGTAAACTAACGATAAACTAACGATATGAGTTGCAATTTTATGAGAATTCAATATAGGCGGGCTAATTCACAGTTGGCGGGAAACTTTATTTCTAGAATAAAATCGCTATTTTGTGAAACTAACGATAGTTGTAGCAAAACTAACGATATGAGTTGGAATTTTATTTTGAAATTAGTTTGTGGGTGGGGAACTGTGAAGTTGGCCTGCCCATTTATTTTTTGAATAAAAATTTTATTTTTTCGAACCTAACGATAATTTAAGCAAAACTAACGTAAACTAACGATAAACTAACGATGTAGATAAGAACAAGAAAAATTCTTTAGGTGGGCGGGACAACTTCACAGACGTCTTTGCCTCTCTTGAATTCTTTGAAGTTGCCAGCATACAATAGCATCTGCCAATCAGATTTAAGCAAAGAGCCTGCAATGTCCGTCAACCCGCCATACGTAACTTCTTTACTGGTTGCCTCAGACCGTAGTTTCGGCCTGCAACAATATTAATCTTATGGGCACAAAACGGCTCCTAAAATGTTGAATAGAACAATAATGGCACGAGTTTTGAAAATTTGAATAACTGGACAATCTACACAAATTTTGGAATCGACCAATGGAAACTGCACATTTTCTAGCACTTGTGGTTTTCGAGATCTCATTGTCGAAAGGATTGGAGACAAACATATAAACTTTTCTTTGGAGACAAACATATAATCCTAGCATTTTAATACATAAAGTGTTTTTAAATTTTGCTTTATCTTATTTAATTATTTTTAAGAAATCATGACGATGAAATGATGTATAAATTGAAGAATGAAGACATTGGACGTTTAAGCTCTTCGAGCTTCGTCGTCTACGTCCATTGAGATCACGACAATATGTTGTTTCGCTTGACTATTTGATGTCCAAATGGGTTCACAATGTTTCTAGAAAGTGTGTAATAGTTGGAAAATCGATGCGCTTGTACAGTAAATGAGTTGGGATAGGTAGCCTATGCAAGAGATAACTGATAGGGTACCTGTCCCAACTTATTTACATACAGTTGTCTCCTGCACAGGTACGTACGGAAGAATTTATTTAAGGAGGATCCAAAGTTTTTCTGGGGTCCAAATAAAATATGAGGATAAATTATCTTAAAATTTGTAAAAGTCACTCCTAAAATTAGGCTAAATATACAAAAAAAAGTTTGGATTTCTGGGGGAGGGACCCGACTATGAGAATCCACCCCCCTGAGTTGGGGTAAATAAATGTAATTTAATGAGAGCTTTGGTGTTTGAAATTTAATAGTAGGAAGTGAAATTTTCTTATAGATCAAATGAGAGCACAAAAGAAAAAGCAAGCTAACCAGAACAATAGTAAATAATGCTAGTTAATCAAAAACCTTAAATATTTAAGTGTAGAGATGATTGATTCAGATTGACGAGCTGTCCACGTACAAACGGTAACCTTACAGTATTGATAAAATAAGTGATTGCACATGAAACACG
The DNA here is from genome assembly GCF_964235325.1 of Thermobia domestica. Taxonomy (NCBI): domain Eukaryota; kingdom Metazoa; phylum Arthropoda; class Insecta; order Zygentoma; family Lepismatidae; genus Thermobia; species Thermobia domestica. The sequence goes on from NC_137464.1 coordinate 24,062,825, forward strand.
AATATCTAAGATTAATTTGCATCACCGCTGTACCTTTTTATAATGTCAAATGGCTGTATTTCATTCTTAAAAATTAAGTTACAACTGTGAGTCAATTAGGAGTGTCTTAAGAAGTCCTATTATTTGGACTTAGGGGCGCGGTGGCTCAGTAGTAGAGCGTTTACTTCTGGTGTGTGAGGTCCTTGCTTCGAATCTCTAGCCAAGTATGTTTGTGGTGGACAATGTCGTTCTCATGGGTTTTCTCGGAGTATTCCCGTTTCTCCCCACATTCTCATTCCACCAATTATTCCATCATTATTTACTTACTTTAATCATCCTGTCTCCCTTAGCCTAAAGAGCGTAATTATGGGATGTTTATTCGAAATATTTGTTTTATTATCTGGATGATGTAAGATTACTCGGCTCCGCCACTGCTGCAGAAAGATATAGATTTTTAAAATTAAAAAAAAAATGTTTATTTTTGATACATGTTAAAACACATAGTAGAAAAGCAATTAATACATCAGTAAACCACTAGCCAACAACTTTACTCAAATACAACTGCGAATAGTATCATTACAACCGTTGTACACTACACAGTGTGGACAGTCTGCGCACTTTGGTCGGCACCTTTCAAGAGAACATATCTTTAAGAAAATGAACTATAGGTAAACCGAAAATGCGGAATGTGTATTGAAGCATGGTAAATCTGAATAATATTGGTAAGGCGAACTGTTTTCGTCATGAAGGTACACTGAATCTGTCTATATTATTCATATAGCCTTTATTACTTCTGTGCTTCATATCAAGAGTAAAAGCGAGAGGGAAAGCGGGTGAACGCCTTTACCCCACTTCCAAAAAAAAAATATCTATGGCGTCCCTCCACTTCCTAAAAATTACAATGGGCAAAGATATGTAAGGGGACAGCGTGAGGTCATGCGTTCCCCTACCTTTTCAGATCCGCTTTTATCTCTGGTCCATATTGTAAATTTGTGCAAGGTTAGTCGTCAGAAATGTAATTGCGCTAATAGAATAAGGATTGTTCTGAAAATATATCGCGATTGCTTCGTATGAAGATCGAATACCGGTATTTGTGTCATTTTCTTTATACCAACAGCTCGTCAATCTGCACGACATAATTTACCTCCGAACTTTCCGGTAGCTGTTATTACTTTGATTTCTTTTGTCATCTTTGTAACTACTCTGTTTTCAATTTATGAACTCACAGACGCCTTCGTAAGAAAAAAAAAATTCGTGTAATGATATAGTGAGTTCTTTGGTCTAGAAGGTGAAGGTGGATAGAACTACAACAATTCCAAAAAGAAACACCAAACACGAATGAGGAAACGGTACAGCTATTTATTTTACGAGAACAATAGCATCATCACCACAAGGCATGGAAAAGAGAGACACGTAGTGGGAAGAAAAGGAAACTATCCGTGCGAGACGATGTTGCCAAGTAAATTTTAGTTTTTGTTCTATATCCTTCTTCGTCAGAACTCCCTATGTCTCACTCCCGCACGAACACTGTGTTGATCTTCTCCCTCTCCTAAAATTAGTTGCTTTCGCTGTTTAGCGTGTTCGTTCCTCTATTCTTGAGCTTGTTATTGTTGCAGAGAGCTTTTCATGGGTTTCTTTGATGGCTGCATAAGCAAATTTCGAGGTCGTCTCGGTGGCACAATGTTCTCTAGTGAAGTTTCGTTTCTGTTACATGTAAACTTCACGAAGTTATGTAAATGACGTAATAAGACATTAGATAAAGGCTTGTGTATTGTCTTACGCTCTGTGAGGATATTATAGCGAAGTTCTAGGTCCTAAAATTCAACAGTTACAGAAAGAAGTTTGGAAATCTGATACTCATTAATCTGTAACTATATATATACGTCGTTTGACTAATTTCTATTTATGTTCTTTGTTAGCAATGAGGTATAAAGTATGAGAGACACCTACAGTTTAAAAGCATAACTAATTTGAATACTTGCAAGAGTTTCTTCTGTTTATGTAGTTTTAAATCGCACCAGCGAAGGGACTGGCCCCGGTTCTATTCCCAGAGGGAGTTCCTGTAGTCGAAGCCGCATGTTATGTTGTAGCTCCAGTCTTATTAAAGTTTAGTGCTAAAAGGATACCTTGACAAACAAATCAAAGGCAACAACCTTTACAAGGTTACGCCCACTCTTAGAGAAGGAGAATTACAAACACTACGAGAAGGTTTCTTAGAAACATCTGAATTGGATAAATTTACACCAACCTCCAAATTATATATACGTATATTAAAACGCTAAGATTATATATATTTCTGGCATATTCCTTTCGACAATGATATCTCGAAAACTACAAGCTCTAGAAACATGCCATTTTCGCTGGTCGATTCCAAATGTTTTGTAAATCTGCCTATTTCCATACATTTTTTAGTGTTGTTATTTTTCTATTCAACGTTGTAGGGGTTATTTTGAGCCCATAAGATTAATATTGGACTCAATATTGGACTTAGGAAGAAGTTGGTCAAGTGTTATATATAGGCCTAGAGCATTGGACTGTAAGGTTCAGAGATTTGGACATTACGGAAGTTAGAGAAGAAATATTTAGAAAGCTTCGAAATGTGGTGTTGGAGAAAGCTGGAGAAGATAAAATGAACGGAGGCAGAAACAAACAAAGATGTTTTAAAACGGATAGGAGAGAAGAAAATACTTTAAGCCAGCATGCTTAGTAGGAAGGCCAATTGGATTGGACACATCTTGAGAAGAAATGGTTTTCTTCGTATAGACGGAAAGAAGGCGAAAAATAGAACGAGAAAGAACATAACTGATCGATCATTTGGAAAATATAAGAAAATATTGGGAGTTAAAAGAGTAAGCTGAAGATCGAATAATGTAGATAAAACATTTCCTGGCCTAAATCTAAAATTAAAAAAAAAAAAAAACTCATTAGTCCCAAGACCTGCCGAAAGGCAGATATTTAATAATAATAAGATTAATATTGACGCTAGGATGTTGCAAAGGCAAATACCGAGGTCGATGTTAATTTTTTTTTCCTTTTTCAGACGATGGTTTCTCAATATAAAAGTCCCAATTTTGGCTATTCATACTTTGGGTACTTTTAGAAACAGTGGTGGATTTAGACATTTTGCGGCCCGAGTCAACTTATGGCCGGAGGCCTCTCGTGTTCAAAAAGCAAGAGCAGATTTAAAATATTGATTTTTCTAATAAACGACAAAAGATAGGGAAACATACGATACATCACTGGTAGAGGCCTGCACGGACCGGGCCCGGCCCGTTAATTTATAATGTGATTCCCGGCCCGAGTTCGAAATATGGTTTAGCATTTAGGTCTGAGCTCGATCCGAGCTCGTGCGAAAATCAAATGAGCCCGAATTACAGAAGCTTAATAATTAACGCAAAGACGTATTTTTATTTTCAGCAATTAGAGATTTAATTTTGCAGTTGACTTTAAAAGTTCTCCAGAAAGAACGGTCCGATAAATATCGTTGTAAAGTATATTTACAAAGTTAGGCCCGAAAATACGATTGTTCATTTAAAAATTTAAGACCCGAGCCCGGCTCGGGTCCGAAGTGATACGTATATGCTTTGTAGGCCCGAGTCTGGCCCATGGGTTCGGCCCAAGCCCGTCCAGGCCTCTAATCACTGGACAGAGGAAAGTTCAAAATTTTATTTTATCTTTTCAACATGAGCACCAATTGTTATGCGACAACAATCGAATTAGTAGTCAATTTCTTGCTACACACGAATTGACTGATCCGTGATTATTGAACTCACTGTTGTAACAATTCGATCTCGCAGATCTTGAAGAGTAGTATGTTCAGGTCGTACATACATGCTGTCTTTTCATGTAAATCTGTTTATGACGAGGCAGCTTTTTGTTGAACTTATAACCAAGTGCACGCAGCACTGTAACAATAGATTCACTTATTGCATACTTCAGTACACAAAACGACTTCTCCCAGGGTCAGGGGCCGCGGTGGTTCAGTGGTAGAGCGTTCACTTCTAGTGCTTGGGGTCCCGGGTTCGATCCCAGCCCCAGCCAAGTGAACTTTGTGGTGGACAAACACTGTGTGCGTGGGTTTTCTCGGGGTTCTCCCGTTTCCTCCCACTTTCTTCATTCCACCATTTCATTCATTACTCATCATCACCGTCTCCTTTAGCCTAACCGGAATAACCGTCGGACGTAAAACTCAAAGATTTCATTTCATTTTTTCTCCCAGGGCCAGGCCGGTAGCAAGCCCAAAAGTGAAGGGAGGTCCGGTAGAAATTAGAGGGGACCCAATCCAACCATACTATAGTTCATCACTATATTATAGTTCATTTGCAAACCTACCGTGAAAATTTTAGGAGGGCTCAGCCCCTCTAAACCCCCGTGGACACGGGCCTCCTCAGGATGTCGCCATTTTCTCGTAAACAAACCACAGCGCCGCTGTGTGTATTTAATGGAATTAATAGATTATTTAAAGCAAACTTAGAACTTTCCTCTATTCAGTGATGTATTTAAATGTATCTCTAACTATTGTCATTCAATAGAAATAAATATTTTAAATTTGCTCGTTTTCTTTTAAACACCCGGCAGTAGCGTTACTTCAGATTTGGCTTGGGGGGGCAAGACCCCTTGATATAAGTAAAATTTCGCGTTTTTCACTGAGTTACTACTATTCTATTGATAAAAATCTATATAAATCTCAAACTCAGGGTGGACAAATGCCCCTCCCTGCCACCCTAAATGACGCCCCTGATACACGGTATATAAAGGATGTAACTTAATTAATTTAACAAATGTTGTGAGGTGATTCCTGACACCGAGATAAAAGTATAGACCATGACGTAGAAATGCTTCCTTTCGGCACTATGACCACCCGAAAATTTGTTGGAAAAATGCAAAAACAGCCATAACTCAAAAACAAAATGTCGGGTTGAAGTTGGCTAAAAGAGAATGCCCATTATTTTTAGTTGTAGATTCCATTAATGTACAGGGAGACCAGGGTTCGATTTCCGGCAGAAGCTAATGTGGTTCGGTTTCCACGTTAATCAGTAGATTTCGCCTTATATAGCCTCGCTGTTGGAAAAGACGTCAAACTCAATTCAACCCATTAATGTACAATTGGATTTAGTACAGGTGTTGGACAAGGGTGACCCCCAAAGAAACTGAAGTTTTCCTTCGAGTATTTTATCAAAAGTTAAATGAGGAAAATGAACAACAATCAGGTATAAGATTTCGACAATCAAAAGTAATAGTACATCGTTCAGGTTAGAAGAACGCTTAGAATTCGAAAGAAAGAGTGATACACATGTGTGTAATTGACCTGTTTTGTTGCAGTACAGAACAAACTCTCGGAGGAAGAATTTATAGACTAATGGTGGTGGATGATAAATGAACGACTTCCTGTCCAAGTTATGAATGTTTAGAAATGGAAAAAAGGAATTTGATCCAGATTAGGTTCAAAACTACTGAGAATAGGACGGCGGTGTCAGGTGGTATGTAAAGAAACATAACATGAAGTATCCCCCCCCCCAAAAAAAAAAAATACAAAGATCACATGTGATGAACGAGTGTACAACGGATTCTTCACATGGTGACAGATTACCGTAATTGAGATCTTTGCAATGTTATGTTTCTTTACATACCGCCTAACGCCTGACTCTCCTATCCAGGCCCGTATCCAGGGGGGTCTAGGGGCGGGCCCCCCTAAATTTTTACTGCCCCCATCTAAAATTTTCACAATAGGCATGCAAATGAACTATAATATGGGATGAACTATAATACTTTTTGGATCGGGCCCCCCTAAGTTTCATCGGCCTCCCCTACATTTTCGAGCTGGCTACGGCCCTAGTCCTATCCTGTGCGCTACTTCAGCGTCGTCCTGTCCTGATACGGAATATATACAAAGCTAGTTTATAGTGGCCACCTAGTACAGGTAGTGGAAGTTTTCCCCATGAGTAATCATTTTGATGGCATTTATTAAGTTTTTCAGCCATATTATAAATCTGTACGCAGTTGGTGGACTGACACTAAGAAGAGAAGAGTGCATAAGCAAAAACACTAGGAGACAATTTGGGAAATAATTTTAAATTTTGAACAATTATTTCAATGATGTTCCTCAACTATATGTTTCAGAAGGGGTATGTCGGCATGCGCGAATCACATTATAATTTGTTTTCTACGAAGCAACGTTGACCCCGTAATCTCAATTTGTACATAGAAGTTTATTTCAGGATATTCGTCTATACCAGTGATCGCCAAACCGGTTGGCTAACCTTGATTCTTTCACTGAGCTGACGCTATCAACAGAGGGCGCTGACAACAACCGCTTGTTTTTCCATTGTCAGCCTCAACCAGTGTTGCCACACTTGGTACAATTGTACCAAATTCAGCCCGTTTTGTCATTCATCGGCCCGTTGGTACCACGCAGGCATTTTGAGCCCCTTTTGTGAAAAAGGTGGTCCAATTCTACCCAATTCAGCACCATTTAACAAATACTTGTCACATTTTCAAAAGTATCAGTAACACTTTTCCTACATCTCACGTTACTCATACTGTGTGTTGAATGTTCAACAGTATTTTTTTTTTTTTTTTTTTGCGTAAGAGCCCATTTCTGTGACGTTACATCGCATAACGCTACGAACTTTGTGTAGACAATTCGTAATTCGAACTATACCGGAAAACAAATGACGCTAGATGAGCGCATCCGCGCCGCGCATAAAGGAGACGAGAAAGAAGCAGTGTGGTAGAAATTTTAGTCGTCCGATTTGGGTGTTTTTAAAAATTAATTTAAAGAAAAACACTCTCTTGATTTAAACTCTTGGAAAGGGGGGGGGGGAGTGTTATAGAACTTTACCTCTGTTACTTTCATGTTATAGAGCCATGTATTACACTCAGGGGTAAAAGTGGATCTGAAAAAGTAGGGGGATGCATGATGTCACGCCATCCCCCGTTCCCGTCTTTGCCCATTGTAATTTTTTAGAAGGGGGGACGCCACACATATTTTCTGAAAGTGGGAAAACGGCGTCTTCCCGCGTTCCCCGACACTTTTAACCCCAATGGTATAAAATAATGAATTCAGTCCTTTTTGTTTCAATTTGGTACTATTTATCAGCCCACTCCAGAGCTAAGACTGTGGCAACACTGGCCTCATCTCACAGTTGATTGTATACGCGTTGGGTTGTGCACGTTATGTTTTTCGTGTGTATATTAGACATTTACTAAACGTTATGTTTTTCGTGTGTATATTTAAAACTGGTAAAAGGGGGCCGTTGTCATAGAAACCACTGTTGCCATAACAACGAATCCTGTCACCGCTTTTAATCTAAAACTGATTAAAAAAAAAAAATCTGCAACAAAAGTGATGCACAGAATAAGTCGTGAGTGGGAACCCTTCATCCCTGGTAGGGATGTTCATGAAGCTATCAGCTTATGCCTAATTATATTGGAATATAGTTTCCATTTCTTAATTTCGAAACATACTAGGTTCGATCGAAACGAGAAAACTTTTTATCGGACTTCTAAAGAAAATAAAATAAAATAAATAAATACATGACCGTGTATATTACATATAGAATTCCCAGTCACGACCCCCCTTTCAGTTTTATTAAAAAAAAAATAGAAGAAGAAGATGAAGAAAGGAAGAGGAAGATAGAAGAGGAAAGAGGTAAAGTAAGAAGGTGCTAAAGAGGAAATTGTTACTGGATATTTTGAGGAATATGGTAAAGGAAAGTGAATAATTATCTAATTGGGATCATTTCCAATAGCTATTGGGTGAATGTCTGGTATTAGGGTGATCAAAGATAGACACATGTTAACCCATACATCCCCGATCTAGATCCATTTGACCCCAATTACCGAATTATCCCAATCTAGCTCGGAGATAGATGAGAAAGTTTAATTTTACCATTTATTCAATATTTCCAGAAAGTTTAGACTAATATTCAATATTTGAAAAATGAACGACGAAGTTGATGGCATGTTAGAAACGACCACAGGAAAAAAAAAAAATCAGAGTATCACATATGTGTCGAAGATTTTGACTTTCACAGTTCTCTCATGATGATCATTCGCTCAGGCTACTTCAGTCCTTTTTTCTTCCTTCATAGAGCCAACTTAAGTTAGTATTAACATTCAATGAGTTCAATTGATAACTACCAATAATTATAATAAATTACACATGTATGACAAGATAATGGATGCACTTAATACTAAACCTACATTTCACTCACACACACATTCATACAGGACAATGTATACTTCGGGTTGTATTTAGTTAAATTAAACTAACCTAACTACATTGCTATATACATTTATTACATTTCAATAGAAAAAGGTTTAGTTTGACATAACAAGAAAATTTAATACATGAAAAGAATGTTTCATAAACATGCACAGAAATTCGCTACTTGCAACAAGATCAAATAACACATTTCTCCTTTTATATATATATATTAAAAGTTGAATTACATGAAAAAGAATTAAACCAAAGACGAAACAAGAAAAAAAGAAGAAAGAAAAAAAAAACTTAAAGGGTCAAGATATATTTAAAATTCAATGCAATGAATACATATCGTTGCAGGCAAAAGAGAAAAAATAATTGGTTAATCATTCAAAAAAAAAAAAAAAAAAAACACTTTAGTAATATTTTATTGAGTTCTTGTCTCAATAGGAGACATATCGACAGTTTTATGAGTCTTTGTTTTTACGTCGATAATAGCTCCCTTTTTTTTTTCTTAACTCTCTTTACGCACTGTGGTTAGTGTCCATGAGAGTATTCAATTGGTTTTGTTTTAACTATAGACAACTAACTACTTCATATCACATATATGTTTATATTTTTCACTTTGTCACTCGACGCACTTGATCTAAAATTTCAAAGTTTGTTAATATTAAAGAAAAATTATCAAATCCAGTCACAGATATTGGGAACCTATTTCCATGTTCCAGTATTCACTTTAACTTATTAAACAGATTTCAGTTCGTTGAATTTAAGGTCACTAATTTTTTCCTAGTATAGATCTTGTAGTCAAAAGATTCTAAATATTGAATAGTTTGGTTTCCGATCGCAGGGGAAGGATTTGTTTCATGTTTACCGATGGAAAAAGTCGTTGAAGGGGCGCACTGTTTCGTAGGTTGCTAATTTCACTCGCAAAGTAAATTTGGGTAAGGATTAGGGTTATTCTTATTTATCTTACGACCCGCTACTTGTTTTATTCACATGCAGTAGTTAACATTATATTCCACTCTAATAGTTACAGAAATTAATAACAACTCAACAAAAGTAATTTATGACAATTTATGCGGGAATACTATATATCACAAATAGTTAATTAATACCGGGTGTCAAAAATCTATGGCAACCTAACGAGATCAGGGTAAATATCGAGCCCATTACATACATACTCGCATATATATATATATATATTCATATCAATCCATACAATAAACTTCACTTTAATATTTCGTCGACGTTTAAATTCTACATAACCGTTCATATTCGACAAGTATTCATATTTTATAAATATTCATATTTATTTGGCTCAAAGACAAAACAAAAACCCTGACTATCAAAATTCACCTTTTTTCCTTCATAAGGTTGCAACATTGTATTTCATATGAATAAACCCGATAATCAATAATCATTTTCAATTTACTAAAGATCCGCGTATATATATATAAAAAAATAGCTGGTGTTATTTAATGAGTTGATATAAAAGGTGGAAAATGCAACAAATAGAGCAGGCACGTAACTCTTAAAACTATGTAAGTACATATATATATATGTATAAAAAAAAATCAACGTTATTCGAAACTAGTGGGCCCAAACTATTAATACATACACACTATATGACCGATCAATAGAAATAAAAACCAGAAATCAGTAATCAATTGATATAAGTTGTATGATCAATGAATAACGAAGGTTTCTAGGAATCTGAAAGCATAGTGTACCTTCCCGTCAATTTCTCCCGTGGTGGATTGAATATCGCGAAAATGGTCCTGAGTTGTGCTGCAATACCTCCACGAATTGCATCCTTCGATGTCTCAGTTAGTACATACGATCGAAATAAGTGAAATGAATATTGTATGTTTTATGAGTTTAAGAAACCGGAGGGGGGGGGGGCAAGGTTGAAAAATTAAAAAAAAAATCTCTAAGTAATAAAGACAGAGATAGAGATAGAAAAGAAAGAAGACGAAGAATAGGGGCGCCAAAGACTTAAGTGAGAAATAACTAACGCTACAAAGACAGAAGTCGAATTTCACTCTCCACAAATCCTTAGCCAAAATATTATTAAAATGCCAAAAGGGGTGGTCTACTCAAATACGTAGACTCAAGGGGCGCCCTGCTGCCAAGGATGCAAGTTCTGTGTCCATCAGATCCCAATCCCACAAGAGTTTGTTTGTAAGATTGAAATCCGATCCCCGTATCCGGCCCAGACCAGCAGGTTAAAAGGAGAGGGGGGAAAAGGGACCTGGTAACTTCGTCCCCAATTTTGAAATCTCTAAGAAAGAAAAAAAAAACATTCGACCCCTCAGAAGAACTAAGGAGGTTCGAGGACAGTAATGAAACTAGAGTAATAGCTAGGATATCCCTAATTAGTGATTTGCCAAAATAAAAAAAAATTAAATAAACTGAATTTTGGATCGGTGATTTCTATTGCCAAACTTCACCGATAGCTACCCTGCGCAGACACGCCACAGTCTGGGATGTCGTTAATTTCCCTCGTCTAATTAAACTAAGAAAAGAAATGAAAATACTTAAAGGGACTAGGGGTCGACATCCGGGTACGCGATATTTAGTAGCAGTTAATTTAATCGGATAGTCCGAACTGAGCTATATGAACACTGCACAATAAATAAATAAGGTAAGCAACAAAAAAAAAAAAATCTCGGAGAGGCTATGAATGCTAAAGGTACAAATGACCAAAACCTATACTTGTCGATGATCACAGGATATAGCAGTTGGTTTTCTTAATTATCATTTCTGTCATCCTTTAGGAGTAAGTCCCACATGATACTACTCTATCTATTGAAAGGCTTAAGATCTGGGGCTGTTATTATGAGGTACATAAATGCAAAGTAACACACAATTCCCAACTATAATTTACATTCAAGTAGCAAACTCGGTTGGATGAATGCACTGGTGTGGAAGTCAAAACGCGAGAGATTTTTTTTTTCTTTCTTCGTAAACATTTTCATATTTTCACTATATAAAATTCACTAGGCCTATCCATTTAAATATAGGGGTCGTCATCTCGTTCATATTATATATCATATTATTAACATATCATTACATTCATTCATTATCTACTAATTTTCGCACGAAGTAATATTTTATAAACACCCTATTTCGTACATTTTACACGCAGGCCATACACATATCTACATTACGCAGTAATAAATATATACATATATATATATATATATATATAACTATCACAATCTATCACGCTCAAACCACCACACGATCACATTCATCGAACCACGTACTCTTTATTTCGAAGCACCCAAATTGTATTTACCTTGCAGGTTTAAAAAAAAAATCATACATGTATTTACGGAAAGTTAAATTGTCAATGATTAATCTATTTCTGATTTGTTGATAAAACTGAAGCAACAATGGAATTTTCGACAGCCACGGGAAAAAAGAATTTAATACTACATTTTTAAACAAACAGTAACAGCATATGGGCTTTACTTCTATTAAGAAAATAGGTGTTCTTTATTTCAGCGGATTATTCATTAACTACTGGACCTAGCAAGCTGAAGTTTTCAGTACAGTAAGATCTCATGCTATTTTATACGAAGGTATACTCATCCGAACCGAAAACCATGTCCACGGGAAGTAATTTGAGAATAACTGTCCAAAATCAAACAATCTAACTCACTAAGTCATGCGATGTCGTACTGTCAACAAACAATTGACTACCGAAAACTGACACTATGGCGCTGTAGTGGAGGCATAATTTACCGTGTACTGAAATGTATACTTGTACTCATTAATCAGAAATTTAATATTTACTCTGGTTTATTTATATTAGGAAAATGGTACTAAATTAAAGCATATTTATACACTGTCCAAATCGAAAATTCACACACTCACACAAAACTACTAACTACATACACCACTGTTAGTACTATACATAAAGACAACTAACTAAACTAAACATGCACCATTTAGTTACATGCATGTTGACGAAAATAACCTAACACATTAAATTTAAAATACAGTACTCCCTTGTCGATATATACATAGTCGGCTCTATTTAATTTAAAGGGGGTAAAATGAGAAAGGTAAACACTAGGTCTAATTGACCTGACCAATTGTTTACATAATGATTGCCAAAAGTTGATGCCCTGGGGGAACCTTAACGAGGTTTATGGAGGGACCCTTCCCCTGAAAGGGGAAAAGGCCCTAAAACGAACAATAACTAACCCATTCCCCCGCTAGAACTGGTTCAATTTGGAAAAGGGGATAGGAGCCCTTTTAAGCTAACTTAAGCTGCCATTATTATTATTCACTTTACAACCATCAAACCTACGTACATGCGATTACTGAATAAATAATAGAAAGTCACATTTACTTAATACACGAACAACATGCACCAAACAGGTCGTAATTTCCCTAATCCCTACTTGAATTTGAAATAAAAAAATTAAAGTCACTCTTTCACTGTTGTCTATTCTCGATAGGCAGCAAACATGGCTTCCTAGTAAACAGAACTGGAATTTGTTATTTCACTGAATTGCAGCTTCTTTACCAAAATTTGCGGATTTTTCGGGCTCCTATTCCATTGTAAATCTTTAACTATTGAATTACATTATATGTTACCTTAGTTGTCCTTGGAAATTGGAATTCTTCCCGAAAAATATGTAGCACAAAATTCACAAGCTGCTCCTTGCAAGGTGTCTTCGATTGTTCTCATAACATTGCGCCGAAAAAGCCAGAGGTAGGAGAATTCCTCCAATCAGAACGAAAACTTTAGCCGCGGAAATTACAAAGCAAATAGAAATTTGGCAAATCCAGATATAACCGGATCTGAAAGTGACTATGGACTAGTGAGAGGGGGTGAGGGAAAGATTAGGTACCTGACTAAATTCTACATTGGTCTGAAATTAAGGAAATTTATATCCAATAACGGAACTATGTTTCGGTATGACGTCAGAATGGTAAACCTTGTAACTATTCAAGTTATATATCCGTAAATGGGATTTACACTTAATCAAAATATAAATAAATATATTATACAGTGAGAATATGGTTACTAACGAAACCTTTGGGTTCATTATATTTAATTCGAAGTAAAGAGAGTAAATAAATTGTGTAACTAAACCGAAATTGAATAAAAAGAAAATTACTAGGTACAGGGTGCGTAAAAAAAAAATTGCCATTACTTTCAACTGTAATGGTACATTACATATTAGACATTTACTAAACGATATGTTTTTCGTGTGTATATTAGACATTTACTAAACGATATGTTTTTCGTGTGTATATTAGACATTTACTAAACGTTATGTTTTTCGTGTGTATATTAGACATTTACTAAACGTTATGTTTTTCGTGTGTATATTAGGCATTTACTAAACGTTATGTTTTTCGTGCGTATATTAGACATTTACTAAATGTTATATTTTTCGTGTGTATATTAGACATTTACTAAACGTTATGTTTTTCGTGTGTATATTAGACATTTGCTAAACGTTATATTTTTCGTGTGTATATTAGACATTTGATAAACGTTATATTTTTCGTGTGTATATTAGACATTTGATAAACGTTATATTTTTCGTGTGTATATTAGACATTTGATAAACGTTATGTTTTTCGTGTGTATATTAGATATTTACTAAACGTTATGTTTTTTGTGTGTATATTAGACATTTACTAAACGTTATGTTTTTCGTGTGTATATTAGACATTTACTAAACGTTATGTTTTTCGTGTGTATATTAGACATTTACTAAACGTTATGTTTTTCGTGTGTATATTAGACATTTACTAAACGTTATGTTTTTCGTTTGTATATTAGACATTTGCTAAACGTTATGTTTTTCGTGTGTATATTAGACATTTGCTTAACGTTATGTTTTTCGTGTGTATATTAGACATTTGCTAACTTGGAGAGTTTGATTTTATATTTACTAGAAATGTAAGTTTATAGGCAATAAATAAATGTAAGATTTCTTAGAAAAAAAGTAGGTAGTTTTTTTGGTTGGTAGCTCACAGCAGGTTTTAAATACGGTCGGTAGCTCACAAGATTCATAAGTTCGGCGACCACTGGTCTATACAAATATTGTTCAACTTCATCCTTAATGTTTTCCCTTCATTACTTCGTCAATTTGTCTTCCTTGACTTGACAAACTCCAGAAACAACAGAAGACAAGCAAGCGTATAAAGGACAGTCGAAATGTCCATAACCGAAGTGGGGCTCGAACCCATAATACTCTCACTTTCAAATCATGAAATAATTCGGTTACCCCATTGGTTACCAATATGCTACACATGCTTTAAATTTGTCTTACTTTGCTTGTTCTGTTTCCGATGGCATAATTTCTTTTATTCTGAGAATATCAAGGGATTTTTCCCCTTCTTTTTGAATCAGCATCTTTCAACTTTGAATAAATTATAGCCTCCGCCGTTCTGCAGTTGACGTTGGCGCTAGACTGACTGTTGCAGAACGAAATAAATAATTCTGTGTCCAAACAAACAAATAAAATCGTCCTAATTTCGGTCACAGAAAATGAATGAAGAGATGAATGTACTGCGAATTTATTTCAGAGGGTAATTTTATACACGTTTTCATGTGGCTGGACATGAAAGGTATATTATACCGTATAGGACACAATAGCGAATAACAAGAGCAAATAAGCCATTTGAAATTTGCGTGCAATTACAATTATTTTGCTTTCTATTTCAATTGATAACATACCTTTATCTTTTCAAAACAAATTCAGAAAGGAGACATACAAGTATTCATTTCTGTGAAATAAAAACGTAAATACAATTATACATTTCTGTGAAATAAAAACGTAAATACAATTATTTATTTCTGGGAAATAGAAACGTAAATACAATTATTCATTTCTGGGAAATAAAAATGTAGAAACTAGGTTTGAATATTGTTGAATTGAGAGTCTTTTTTTTTTTATCAAAAGATCTAATATATTTCAATCAAAGAGTGTCTTATACGCCTTATATCTGGAGAACTACATATAAAGTAGCCAAACCGAAACTATCATTTAACTCGTATCTGTGCTTATTTCGTAAAAAAATACGAAAACTTGATTTTGGGGCCGTTCAAAAATTTTGTGGCCCCTGATCCAAAAACCTCGAATATATTTCAATCAAAAATTTTCTTGTAAAGTCTTATATCTAGAGAACTACATACAGTGTAGCCAAACCTAAACTATCACTTAACGTAGTATAATGTTCTTATTCTCTAGTAAATACGAAAACTCGATTTATTGGCTTTCAAAAATTTTATGGCCCCGTGATCCAAAATCCAAAACATTTCAATCAAAAATTTTTGTTGCACGCCTTATATCTGGAAAACTAGAAATACTGTAGTCAAACCCAAACTATCACTTAACTCATGTGCTTATTCCGTAGGAAATACGAAAACTCGATCCAAAAACTAATTCTTGGCCAAGATTGCAATCTTTTGATATATTTTTGAATCATTCCTAAAATTCTTGTATTCTTATGAATTATTGAAAATTCCCAGAAGATCACTGCCTATCTACTATGAAATATATGGTTCGTTAAAATTTCTTCTGTAGGAAAGATTATCAAGTTTTACAGTTTTTTTTTTACTACACTGTTAGTAGGTGGATCAAAATTAGTAGGGTGCAGCCACTTTATTTATGCATTATCACGGTTCTCTTGATGAGTAATACAAAGCTTCCTACAATTTCTGGAATACGTCCTTGAAGTGTTCTTTGAGAAGTGGGTCAAATACTTTCTGCGAATCGCATTATGTTTCTGGATCTTCATTTTCGAGGGAAAGACAGTAAAATCTGTAAGAACCAAATCTCGCGAATAGAGTGAGTGCGGTGGTAAAAAACCATGTTTTCTGGCAAGAAACTAGCATGTGAGGAGAGTTCATTGGAAGAGTGCATTGTTGTCGTGTATAATCCAGTTTTTTTTAAAATGTGCTACATATCCAAATGTCCTTCGTTAGACATTGTAAAACATGACACTAGGATTCGCTATTGACAGTATGGCCTTGGGAGACGATTTCTTGACAGTGAGTATGCACTGTGTTGAGCTGCGGACCTGTTTGCCCTTGACAGTGGTGCTTGTTTGAGTTCCCGATATATGTAGGAAAAAGCTCTTTGTTCTTTGTGTAATTAATAAAACTCAAACAAGCAGTAGTGTCAAGTGTACAGGACGACACGAGTCTGGTTTGTATGCCTTTTTTTTTTTTCAATTACTATTAAAACCGAATGTGATTGTAGATTTGTACCCAGTTCTGTTTTTTAGTCGAGAGATTATAGCGGAAATGAAATACATTTTTGGAATGCTTGATTGATCGCAGAAAACAGATTCAACGCCATCTAGTAACGTTTCTGCTCTATAGCGATCAATGTTAAAACCGGAAGAAGTTTATTTTTTTTAGTAATTCCGGTTTTAGTACAGAGATTACAGTTGAGCTGAAATATATATATATATATATATATATATATATATATATATATATATATATATATATATATATATATATATATATATGGTGCTTAATTGGTTACAGAAAACTGCTTTTTGCCAGACACGAACCCAGAATTTTTTCTTGTGAGAGGTCCAATAGTACAAGACACTACGTCTATGTAGATTGAATGGGTATTATTCTACAACCGAAAAGACGAGAAGTAATTGTAAAATACTTCCACTTATATTTTCAAGAAAAAAATGATATAATTAGATTATTTTAATAAGAGAAAGAGAGTACAGATGAAGTCAGTGGCGTATTTAGGAGGGGCTTCAGGGTTTAAGCCCCCCCGAAATCTTACTATAGTAAAATACATGAAATATCTTGCAGAATTTTCACATTTTAAGGCAAAGCCCCACCGAAAGTTAGCAAAGCCCCCCCGAAACAAAATCGTAAATACGCCACTGAATGAAGTGTAAGATCAAATTTTCATGCTACATCAATCATTTTCCTGTTAAATAAACATAGTTTTATTGAGAAAGTGTACAAATGTATGTTGACTTACGAAGTTTTTTTTTTTTTAAGGGGAGATGGTCAGGACCCGGTGTATCTCCCCGTGGATACGCCCTTGCTTCTTGCTATCTATTAGCCTTTTTGTTGTATAATAATCATGGGTAGGAGCAGGAGTTTTTTCGCAAGCTGCAAAATCGCGAAAGTTTTCCTACAAAGCCGAGCGTTGGTTTTCCAACGAACTACGTCAGATTGAGTAAGGAAATAGGTATTTTGAAGTCGTGACAAAATGCGATAACTGACATTTTGAGCGAAATGTGCCACAAAACGCGACAAATTGCGAATTTTTAAAAATGGCAATTTTAGTTGTTAAAATACAGAAATAAATAGTACAATTTTTCAATAGGGAGGAACATTTAAACTTAAATAACTTGTGCCTGTCGGCCATATGACTTCCAATAACGAATACTGACTGTGGAAGGATTTTTGAAATACAGCTTCGTAATCAATGATAGAAAACTACAAATGAAAGAAGAAAATGTTGAAACATGCAACATGCTGCACTTAGGGCGGATCCAGGGGGGAAGGTGACCGGGCGATTGCCCCCCCCCCTTCAGAATAGGAAAACTTTCTTATTTTATATATATAAATAAAACCCATCCCAGAGTTTGGAGCCCTTAAAAGTAGATCTAAGTAGCAGTATTACAACCCACCGCCCCCCAGAAGTCCGTCCTGGATCCGCCCCTGCTGCACTTTTCATCAAAATAATAATTTGCAGACGAGATATACTAGAAGACACTCTACTAATCTATTGAATGTATGTGTTTTTACATGTATATATGTTTTCGGTGTATAACTAATACAATGTGTGGTGTTTTGTGATGATACTGTGCTAGTGTATTTTAAGTTTTTGGACTTGTAAAAGGAGAAAGAAGTAATTTGTTGTTACTAACTGCATAAAGAATAATTTCATTGTCCTACGTAGCATTATTGATTTATTGCTTATTACTTATATTGGGCTTACATTAGAATTTGTGTAATTTATATTAGAGTAAGTATATGCATATGATATACGGAGAACTGTTAGATGTCAGACATCTGCAACGGTATGATGCAACATCTAAGAGCAGTGCCTATGTAGCACACGGATAATGTATGCTCCGTACTGATTTCTATAGTAAGCAAGAGGATACCGTATATTTGTACAATATACCGCTGTCCGGAGAACGGATTTTTCTCGGTGCAGGAGGCGAAGAATGGTTTCTGGAGGAATTGTGCTTCTTCACGACATTGCCCGTCCTCACACTTCTATTACCAATCAAGAATTGCTGAATCAGTTTGGATAGGATATTTTTGATCATTCATCCTATAGTGAGGACCGTACTCCTAATGATTTCTGCTTTTTCCCTAAGCTGAAAAAGTTTCTGGGCGATAAACGTTTTGCAAGTGATGAAAAGTTGGAGAATGCATTGACCATCTCACTTAAGAGTCCCTATCACTGCGAAATTAAAATACCGCTAATTTTACAGTAATTATATGATATCTTCAAATAGATAAAATATAATCGAAAACTGGATCAAGACCTCCCTAGACGATGTACTTTTGCATGAGGTACCGTTATCACGAGTCACCTAGTAGCTTTCCGTTTGCAGTTATTTAGAAACGCGAAAATAAATGCCAATTTTCTAAATATCTGGAAATCGAAAGCAGATAAATGAGTCATGATAACGGTATCTCACGCAAAATAATATTGTCTAGGGAGATCTTGTTCCACTTTTCGATTATCTTTTATCTATTTGAAGATATCACATAATTACTGTAAAATTAGCGATATTTTAATTTCGCAGTGATGAGGTCTCTTAATGACCTGACGGCAGAAGATTATAACATGGGAATTCTGATGCTTGTGAACAGACTGATACGATAAATGTTTAAATGGAGGTGGTTGTTATGTAAAGAAGTGAGGAAAGTTTCAGGTATAAAACGGATTTATTTCTTTTTTTGTTAATAAATATTGTGTTTTTCATTTTTTATAACTAAACAGTCTTTATTTTCTGGATGATCCTTGTATATTTATAAAGAAGTTTTGGTAAAGCAAACTCTAATAAAATTTTATTATTAAATGTTAAAGCTTTATATATATAAATAACTAAAATTTCCATGAAGCAAGGGCATTTATATAGATTTGAGCAAAGAAAACAGAAAAAGAAATTCCTCTTATAAATAAAATTGACTAAAAACAAACATTGCGCATTTATGTTTCACTGTTAAATAATTTACTTTTCTATTATGTTCTGTTTCATTTAGTTCGATTGAGCCTAGGTTTTTTACAAAACAATATTTGTTTCTGATTCCATTATCTCCCTCCAAATACATGCTAAAATTACATGCAAACATTCATATACAAAAAAAAAAAAAAACGTGGGAATTGTCTTGTTTATTTCAGCGTGAATAAGCACAAAAGACATAAAAAAAAAGCAAACGAACGAAATAAAAAGAAATGAGAGTCGAATGTAGTTACAAAACTGAAGTTCAGAGGGCAGCAGCGGTAGTTCTTGTAAGGAGTGCCAGAGTAAATTTGGTGTTTCTCCAACATAACGAACAAATACCAGAGAAATGCAAACAACATGAAAACGAAATGAAGATCAAATAGTCTGATGAAAATACAAACGGAAAAAGAGAAACCGAGAAAAGCAAATACACTGTGAAATGAAAGAGAAGGAGAAGAAACAAAATCAGAACCGACAAAAACGAAGATGATTTACGTAGTGCAAAAGCCTTACCCACAAAAGTAAACGTTATATTTTCAACATCATCGTTTTTTTTTTTCTTTAACTTAAGTCCTATGGAACGTTCGTTTCCAAGCCGTTATTTAACTAATTACAGTGAAATGTATCAATGTTGGCTACCACCGCTTCTATTAAAAACTGGTGGGTGCGATGGGTGAATGGTGGATCAGTGGCAGAACCGTATTAACGCAATCTTCCGTCCAAGGCTAAGATTCTGGAACTGCTCCTCATCTCTAAAAAATTCAAGTAATTTCAAATATAAAATTGCAATTAATGACCTGACATTCTTAAGAATTTGCTTATATTGCACTGACAAGGAGTTAGTAAGCTATAAAGTAGGCATTCGTCTTGATAACACCCTCGACCTTTCTAGGAAGACTTTCTATAAGGTTTCGAGAGACTTTGGCTCCCATTCTTCCTGCCAACATGGTGAACAGAATGATGTGATTGTTTTACAATTTTATCAGGCCCAATTGCGTGATCGTACTAATATTAAAATCTTGTAAGGCTCACTCGCATGATCCTACTAATATGACAATTGTATAAGGCCTACTTACGTGATCAAACTAACATTATAATCTTATAAGGCCCACTACTGTGACCATAATAATTTTAAGAGCAATAATAGTACTAAATCTACTGGGTGATTATTTGCTTCTTTGATTACTATTAGGCTGATTGTGTAATGTAAGCTGCAATAGCAGTAGTGATCCTGAAGAGTGATTGTGCTATGAAAAAAACTAAATAAACAAATGTATAACGTATTCTTCCGTTGAAACTAAATGTAAACTACTGCATAACCTATACAACAGAGAAAAATGCAAGAGCAATATGAAAATAATTATTTTGACGTTCCTTGCACAATCTCTCTTGACGAAAGAGATGGATAATGTTTACTTTGCTTGTAAACAACGTTCAAAACAACTGTCTTTTCATCACTAGTCAAAGGCTTGTCTCTTGTATGCTTTGTAACTTTCGGAGAAGCTAAAGTGGAACATCCAACATTAGCCGTGATATAAAAGAACATGTGTATGATAACTACGCATATATATTTCTCATCTAACTCAAATAGATAATTATTATTACAGGGTGGCGCATGAAACGATCCATTTTTTTTACCGTTTCAAGTAAACCGGTATTAAAATTTTGCACCTTAACAGTAGCTGTAGCGTAGTTGGGAGAACTAAAGGTTAATGAACTTTTCCAACTATTTATCCTTTTATAATAGGCAACCAACAATGCTTTACTGTTGTACGTGTTGCATAGAAGATAAGGAGTGTAATGGATTGTAAATGATGCAGAACATTAAATTTACCGTTACTCTTGAAGAAGTTAACGGATTGCTTTTATTAATGAATCGTCCGAGAAAATCACTCTAGCTATCTATTTTATGAAACAGAATTCAAAAAAATCTCTTTCGCTCTAGAGTTATCGAGTGTAGTAACGGACGTACTAACGTGACAATCTTATAAGGCCCATTGTTGTGATCTAACGATAGCATTACAGTCTTATAAGGCCACTTGAGTGATTCCAATAAGATTATAATCTTATAAGACCCAATTGCGCGATCTTAATAACATTAAAATTTTATAAGGTCCTCTTGCGTGATCTTAGTACCATTAAAATATTACAAGACACACTTGCGTAATCTTAATAATGTTACAATCTTATAATACCCATTTGCGTGATTCTAATAATAATACAATCTCACAAGGTCCACTTAGACAAAGGCTACTACAGCAAGATAACCTACTCTAAATTTACCTAATCTAACCGCAGCTAAACCAAGCTAAGCTGCACTCAGCAACATTAGACTCAACTAACCCAACCTTATATAAGCTAAGCAAAACTAACTTAAATTAACCTAGGCTATTACTCACCAAAGGTAAACTTGAGTAATTTTGGCTAACGTAAGTCGAGCTTACGTAACTTTAAGTTAAAGAAAGAAAATGCATTCATAGTATATTTTCTTCATGCCACTCCAAAGTAAATCCAAGCTAAGAAATGTAAGAGTAATTTTAGTAGCAGTGTGACTTGTACATCACGTGAAGAAGTTTGGTTTGTATACCGTTATATTTGATCAAATTTATATTGAAACCGTAAGTGATAGTAGATTTTCACCACTTCCGATTTTAGTAGAGAGGTTAAGAGTGGAGATGGAATATGTTGTTGAGTAGTTTAATAGATTACAGAAAACCGCTTCCCGGCAGGACCGTAGCCAGCCCCAGAATGTAGGGAAGGGGGCGGCTGAAGTTAGGGGGACCCGATCCAACCATATTATAATTCATTTGGAAGCCTACCGTGAAAATTTTAGGGGGCCAGCAAAAATTTAGGGGCTCCCGGCGCCCCTAGACAACCCCTGGATACGTGCCTGCTTCCATCTATTTATTGCGAACACACACACACATGATGGGCACAATGGCTCAGTGGTAGAGTGCTTACCTCCGGTGTGTGGGGTCCCTGGTTCGATCCCCTGTCAAGTTAGTTTGTGGTGGACAACATCATGTCCGTGGGTTTTCCCCGGGTATTCCAATTTCCTCCATCATCATCTGCCTTAGCCTAAAAGGCATAATCAAAAGACGTTAACTTGAAAGACGTTTCACTTTATTACGAACAATCACTGCGACTTATAAGATTGTGTGGTTAATATGTCCGTCCCGTCCGTCCCTTTGTTAGTTCGCACGATAATTCTTAACGGATTATTTTTTTTAAAAAATCCGTTTCTTGCAATAGATAATTAGAGCAATTACCTTGGCCAAATTTTTGGTAGTGGAGTCAATCCGTTAACATTTTAACGGTTAACGGCGACTATAACGGTGGTCATCTATTTCCCCACATCCCATACATATAAGCCAAGTTTTGAATTATTTCTTTTTACAATAGATAGCTAGAGTGATTATATCAGCCACGTTCGTTAAGGAAATGAATCCGTTAACGTCTCAACGGGATAACGATGACTTTAACGGAGGATATCTATTTCTCACACATATATTTCACGAGATCCACTCTATTGTCTTAACAAGAGCTTATTACCCTTCTTACTCTATAATGATCAAGTTAAAACCGAAAGTGGTTGAATTCTGTCACTTCCGGTTTGAATAGATTGTTACGAGAGAAGATGAAACTATTCTTAACGCGCAAAATCGATTTCAAAAATAAATAGACAAAAATAAAAAGGTTTCTTGGTATCTCTTATCTTTTTTGATCTATATATCAAACAGATCAATACTGAAACCAGAAGTTCTAATGGATTTCTATTCCTCCAAATTTTAATAGAGAGTAAAGAATGGAGTTTGGTATTCTTGTTCGATTGCAGGATACCACTTTTCGCTTTCTATTATTATTTTTACTGTATAGTAATGAATGTAGTAATAGTGGTTGATTTCAACCACTTAAAGAATTCGACTCCTAAATTTTTTGACCTTATACATCTTGACCAAAATTGATGGTGACTCATCAAGTGGTTCTTGAGATTTATTGTTTCCAGGACCAGTGGCGGATCTAGAAGTTACAAACTGGGGGGCAGCCATAACTCAGACTATGATAGGTATATCATGAGTTCACGCAAATTATTTTAATTTGAAATCTGTTTACGCCCTTCGTTAACAGGAACTAATAATTAAATAAAGTGAATCATTCCTTTCACGAGTTACAATTAGACATGAAGTAATAGCAATTAGACATGAAGCAATAGCAATTAATAGATTGTAGGAATTTTCAGAACTAGCTCAAGAGAGTAATGCTCTCAGAAGTAGGAACAAAAAACACAGTTCTAATTGGTTGGCGTTATCCATTTCTTGCCACGTTGCATTCAAATAGCAGAAATCAAAGGATTGTTGTTGTCGGTCTTCGTGGCCGAGTGGGCTAGTAACGAAAATCTCTTTTGGCGTGAGTTCAAACCCGGCACGAGGAAAGTTTTTTTTTTACATTTTTTACATTTTTATAACACTTTTTACATTAAAATATGAAAGTAATACTCAAAAAAGTGATTTACTTACTTTTGTGCAGATAAGAAGTAGTAGTAGTAGTAGTAGTAGGAACGTGTTAGAAGCCCCACAGGGCTCGTTCTGTTCCCCTTGTACTCCATGATATAGGGCTCGTTTTGTTCCCCTTGTACTCCATGATATAAATTTTGTGACGAACTTAAAACAACTGGCTAGGATAGCGCGTAAAACAGCTGGCTAGAGTAGCGCGCGAAAAAAACGTACTTCCGCGAGCATTACTCTCCCGAGCGGGTCGTGAATTTTCAGCTAAATAGATCAGTCACAACACTAATTCGTCTATTGCGTGTATTTGCAAATTAATTTACAAATTTTTCATTGGGTGCTTCAGAAGTTTCCAACTTAGCTCTCTACCGACGGATATTGTGGCTAGGTTAGACGGTAACATTGTGGACTTCAAGTATTGTTTTACACATTGCATAACAGAAAAACTGCAACTGAAACTATATCTAATGTTTCAAAAATTTTCCAATAAAAAATACAAGGTAAGGCTTATTATAAACTTTCAAACTCACATAATTAATAGCTTCAATTATTTTGTTACTCAAAAAACTAGGAAGGCCTAGAACCCCCCTCCCTCGCTCCGGGTTATATCCGCCATTGTCCAGGACGGACTGTTTTGGTAAAAAAAAAAAAAAAACCTCCTCAAAAATTAAGAAAAAATATGACTACGTATTTTTATAAATCTAAACTAGAAATATTTAAATATAAACTAATTATTGGCTAAGCAAAACTATATATTTTCATTAAAATTCAACACGTGTTACAGCTTCACCAACTAACTCTTTGGCTTCATCAGACACTATGTGATACCCTCTGATAAAGCCAAAGAGTTAGTTGGCGAAACTGTAACACGTGTTGAATTTTAATGAAAATATATAGTTTTGCTCAGCAAATAATTAGTTTTTATTTAATTATAACAAAGCAAAGCTTCTACTTATGGAAAATATCATAGAAATATTTGTAGGAGCTTTTGCCCACTCCTACTATACAATACGTACATAAAAGCAGCAGTATTATTAAATCTTTAAAGAAAATTCCCCACTATTTCGTCAATATGTAATTTTTTCCCCTCAATTATCCATGAAAAAAATAAAAAAATAGCAAGTTATGACAAATTGAGTGTCTAGTCATCTTTCTTTTTAGAAAGACAATGATCATAAATATATGTCAGTGACTGATGATTTATGAATACATAATTTACGTGGCAATGTTTCGATGTTTCCTATTTTATAATTTATTGCACAAAAAATAACTGTCTTTCATTCATCATTTTCATCTCAAGTTTTACGTCTCTGTAAGAGGACATTCTCTCTTTTTTTTTTTTACAAAGTATCTCGCTTTATCTGTGGAATATTTTCTTGATTGATAGTATTCTTTTTATAGTTTCTTTGTATTATATTTCTTTTGAATATTTTGAATATGTTTCTTTGTATTATATTTCCCCTATGGCGGGAGCTCAAAAGGAAATATAAAAAAAAATGTATATATGTACGAGGAGAGGCCACAAAGTTCTTGCCCTCACCATGATAGAGAAATTTATTAGAATGATAGATTCACATATAGCTCATATGTGTTTTAACTTGTAGGTTTGCAGGTCCTGTTGAATTGACGTTATAGTCAGAAATTCCATCTTCACGGAAAAACACCACAGATGAAATATGAAGAGGTGGCAGGTATGTATGGTGAGGAATGGCCATCTTAGGAAACATATGAAAATTCAAGAGAAGTTCGTCCCTCCACAGCTATACGGTAGACCCAAACATAGTGCCATAAAATAGAGCAGCTGGTTCTTGAAAATACATGTATGGCCACTAATTGTTTAGCTAGGAAGATCAACATTTGTAGAGGTTCCGTCCATAGAACATTACATGATTTTCTGTATATGAGCAAAGTGGGTTCTCCGATTGTTGTTTATTGATATCTTTTCAAAATCAGCAACGTGTGTAATGCGCACAAAGTATTTTGGGCCAAGAGTGCGAATTTCTCTGGAAATTTGGGGGACCAAATATTGTATATTCATAAATACAATAGGGGGCCCGCATGAGCTTTGGGGAGCCTGGCTCTCCTCGGACCCCCAAGGATCGGCGCCCTTGTTTTGGGTTTATATTACAGTACAATTATTAGGATAATGTTGTAAACACGTGGATAAACGTTTGGTGTACATATTTAACCCTTAAATCAAGGAAATAAGTAAAACATGGACCTCGTCACTCCCCTCGAAACATTTTAAAGTGCAGTATTAAGAAGGTCATATTGTTCGTGTTTTAGGACCATAAAGATCTTATCTTGACTAATTGTTTATGTAAAAGAAAGAATCATAGGGACATACTATAAAACTTACAGGATGATATGAAAGTAAAGAGACAGAGTTTGTTCTCAAAAGGCGTGTTGCTGGTGGCAGACAACGTATCAATACACCGTGCAGCAGAAGCACCCACTTTTGTGAGATAAGTTTCTACAAACTTTGTCTACCCACAATATTCACCAGATCTGGCTCAGTTCGATTACTTTCTCTTCCCAAATATGAAGAAACATTTGCAGGTTAGGTGTTATGTGGATGATGAGGTGGTCATTAATGAGGTGAAAACCTGGTTTCTATCCAACTCCACACGTATTTAGGCAGATTGTTATAAGAGACTGATTCATACATGTGAGAAATGTAAGGCAATTCGAAGTGATATGTAGAGAAGTACACATCCTTGGACCAAATTGCCAATCCGTAGCTCATCTTTATCATGTTGAGAATAAGAACTTTGATGAGAAAGTTGGTGAGCCGAGAAAACCTTCTTGTTTCGTCTCGTCTCATTAATAACAAAAATTATTCTTCTGGATTAAGTGTTACATTGCGTAGTTAATGGTCCACTATTCCTCTGGCAATGATCAACGAGTTTCTGCAATGAATGTATATGTGCTATAAGCAATCCAGCCAGGTAATGCTGTATTGTGTTAAGGCATTCCATTATTTTGATAACGATCTGTGTAAATTGTGGAGTACTGAAAAATTACAAAATACAAAGAATAAATTGAGAAGTCCTTAATCGATTTTTGTTTACGAGGAAAACCATCTCTCTGATTCAAATTCCTGGTATTATATTCTTCTCCCATAGCAGTTCCGCATCGCATGTTTCAAGATGCCCACTCATTTAACACGAACAAATACGATGAAGCAGGGAAACAAACCACAAAAAAAAAAAAAAAAAAAAAAAAAAAAAAAAAAAAGAGGAAAAATTAACTACTGACGTAAGTGAAAGGAGACCAAATTAGTTTAATTGTGTTGAATACTACAACACTTCAACACACGAAAATCTCATTCATGCTGCGTTTTGTTTCTTGCTAGGTATACTAATCTTTCGCAAGTACTAACCTAACCTTCTATAGATTTTCTGACTTCCGCAACATTTAACATTAAAATAAAATAATAGCGATTGCGTGCTATGTGAACATTAGAAAACATTATCGTTGACTCTGTAACGTGTAAACACTAATACAAAAGCCTTGTTCGCTTTGTATCGTAAATACGTCTAGAAAGGCACTAAATGTATGTATATAATTCTGTGTATTACTGTATATGAGATTACTTCATGTCTTTAGCTCAGATACTAATGTTCGTTTTGCTAATAGATCTTGTAAGTTACAATTTATTTTTATTTAGCACGTAAACAATATTGTGAAAGCTTTATTACTTATAGTACTTGTGCATTAGTATGATTATATACGAACTAGACAGCCCAGAGTCGATCATTATCCCACCACGTTACAATACAACTCAGAGATTCACCTAGCTTCTGTAAAAATGGATACCTGTGGAAACCTGAAAGGAAGAAGGTAGAAATGTCTTGTAATCCAGCTAACTTTCAGGTGAAATAGTGGGGCGAGGAACGGTATACAGGGTGTTTCAAAACAACACCGAGAACGTTTGGGAAGTAATTCCTGACACTAAGATAAGACAATAAGTATAGACCAATCTAAGTGCATAAATGCTTCTTTTCTGAATTATAGGCTGCCGAAAACATGAAAAATTAACTTTAAAGGTCCATAGCTCCAAAACTATGGGACCTACCGTAGTCGGCTCAAGACTTCACTTAGGAACTAATATGTGTGCTAACAAAAATACATGTTTCAGAATCCTAAGATGTTCACTCAACAATTTTTATAGAGGGAGCTTGACTACGGGCATATAATTTGAAGTATTTACCAACTTCCTCTATAAAAAATGTTAGGGAAGTACCGCAGGATTCTGAAAGATGTATTTTTGGATAGGACATATACTAGTTCCTAAGTGAAGTCTTGACCCGACTATGGTAGGTCCCATAGTTTTGGAGCTATGGACGTCTAAAAGTTCATTTTTTCATATTTTCGGCTGCCTATAACTCCATAAGGAAACATTTGTGCACCAAGGTTGGTCTATACTATTTGTCTTATCTTGGTGTCAGGAATCATCTCCCAAAGGAGGTCGGTGCTGTTTTGAAACACTCTGTATATTGCGAAGTTGATTTTGAATGATGATTTCTGTACCTGCCAACTACAATGAATTTAAGTCCCTCTCCTGATTTGAAGCCTACGTTAATAGTACGTCTTACCCTTCAAAGTCTTTGTGTTGCATTAGAGCACAAAAAGTCCTCCCCACAAAAAAAAAAAAAAAAAAAAAAAAAAAAAAAAAAAAAAACGAAACTGGGCAAGGGGTAAAGGCAGACGAAGTGTGGTGATGATTACACATCACTCCTATATATGCCTAGTAAGACTTACTCTCACCCGGTCTGATGCATAACGAAACAAACTCATGGATAAGCGATAACAATTTATATATATATATATATATATATATATATATATATATATATATATATATATATATATATATATACTGAAAGTTCAAAAATCTTATCCGACTTCACGTATGTAACTCTTTTTTTTCTAATGTTTGTGTTCCGAAACTTTGTTGTACGATCCCTGTAACTTATGCAACCACAATTACACGAAAGAATGTATGGTTGCCTATAAGCATGCTATTTTGCCGTAATTCATTTAGCATCTGTTGTAGTATTTCATAGTGTAGTTGCAAAAGATTACCATCACTTACTAAAGAAACGTTTATGGGATCACAAGAAGCATGAACTCTTTCAAAAAGAAAAAAGAAAGAAAGAAAAAGAAAAAGAAAGGGTAAAACAAACGAAAACCGACAGATCTACGTCGAAGTCATACGTAAACATAACCAGAACTTTTACTTAAAAATAAGTGGAATTGAGAAGTCCCTTGTTTTTCTTTTAAAGTTACTTAAAAAAGAGTAGCGACTAAAGCTAAATAGTTAACTTTTTCAAGTGTGACAATACTGTTAGTTCATCATCACTGTCACAATAATCATGCTATCACTGGCAGGTTACAAGTGAGGAACGTACTACGTCCTTCAGTAATCTATCAAATTTTGACGTAAATATTGTATTATTTAACATCTTCTTATTCCTCTCCTTCATCTACCTTCTACAATATTTACTACTAGATTCCTAATACTACAATTTTCTCTTAGATAATTTCTTAACCAGATTATTTTACCTTTTCAAATATCCAGTTTCTGGTTTTCTTCCTTCTAATTTTCATTAACATATCCCCTAAATTTCCAATTCATCCAAGTTAATTTTATCTATTCCTCTCTACACTCATATTTCAATACATTTCAGTTATTCTTATTGCTTGGCCACATTTCTTCCCTGTACTATAACACACTAGGAAACCGTAACTAACCCATCATCTGGTGAGGTGTTTCATAGTCTAGCTGCCAAAGATTACTATCATATCCTAAAGAAATGTATATGGGAGAACTGGGAAGGTGTACCTTTTTAAACCAGATGAAAACACACCAAAATCGTGCAGTTAAGTCGAAGCTACTATGTAAATATAACCAGAATCTAGAATTATAAACAGGTGGAATCGATAACTTCCTCTTGATGATATCCATATGTTATTTAACGATACACGAAATATACTTTTTTTCGCTTTCCAAAAAACTTTCTTTGCCACTCATCATCGTTGTTATGTCTGGTTTACATTTTTGACCTTCACTAAATAATACTGCGGAGAAAACTAGTCACTTCTTCTACTTTCCCCTCTTCCAATTTCTACATTTGGAATTTCCCACTGTTCCAAGCACCACTGGGGGCACTGTAACTCAGTGGTAGAGTGCTTACCTCTGGTGAGTCGAGTACCTGGTTCGATCTCCGGCCAAGTAATTTTCTGATGATGGGTTTTTATCGAGGTACTCCTGTTTCCTCCCATTTTCACATTCCACCAATTCTTCCATCATCATTTACTTGTCTTAATCATCGTCTCCCTTAGCCTTAATCATCATCTTCCTTAGCCTTAATCATCGTCTCCCTTAGCCTTAATCATCGTCTCCCTTAGCCTTAATCATCGTCTTCTTTAGCTTAAATCATCGTTTCCCTTAGCCTAAAACATCTTCTCCCTTAGCCAAAATCATCGTCTCCCTTAGCCTTAATCATCGTCTCCCTTAGCCTAAATCATCTTCTCCCTTAGCCTTAATCATCGTCTCCCTTAGCCTTAATCATCGTCTCCCTTAGCCTAAATCATCGTCTCCCTTAGCCTTAATCATCATCTCCCTTAGAATAAAGAGCATGATCGTGGGACGTTAAGCTCAAATATTTTATTTCATTGCAACTTCAATTGTCTTTGAGACTTCCGAACTATGCTATATGTCCTCACAAGTACAGTAACTGCAATATATAACGAATATTAATTTTTTATCTTTCGACATACATCAGAACAGAAGCAGCAAGACTTACTGGTGGGCACGATGGCATAGTGGTACAGCGTTCACTTCTGGTGCTTGGGGTTCCTGGTTTGATCCCAGATCGCGCCAAGTTGGCTTTGTGGTTGACAAACGTGTTCGTGGGTTTTCTCGGGGTTCTCCGTTTCCTCCTATTTTATTCGTTGCACAATTGCATTCATTTCTCACCATCACCGTCCCCTTTAGTATAACTGGCATAATCATGGAATTTAAAACTGAAAGATTTCATTTCATTTTTAGCAAGACTTACCGATTGGTTGGTTGAATTAGAGTAGCGTTTCTTTCATTCCCGCGCGTGAACCTACAGCATAACGTGGGATCCAAATCACATGAGCTCCTGTCGGGAATCGAACCAGAATTCCCCCACATCAAACACGCTTAGGCTAACCATATAGCCGTGATGGAGTTCAGTAAGAGATTCTGATAAGTAGGTTTTTTCGTTTTGACAAAGACTTAGTGTCCCAAATATAGATGCCCATTTGCATTTCTATATTACCTTATTGGAACCGGGAACCCACCATTTGCGGTTTCAATATTGATGATCGTAGACCGAAAATGGTAAGTGATAGTGAAATACTGTTCTTTTTTATTCTTACATTAATTAAACCTTTCAAGTTTAGATACCTTCTCTGCACTAATAAGCCTATTGAAACTAGAGGTGTAGTAGATTCCTACCACTTCCGGTATCATATAAATAAAAGCAGTTATTAATAGATTACACATATCCAAAATAGAGTCCATCTCCGCCCTTATCCCTCTGTTGAAACCGAAAGTACTAGATCTAAGAATAATGATTACAATATTGGATTTGTAATTTGGGAGTTTCATATAAAAGCAAAAATACATTCGCTTAAGTTTACTCTTTCATTCTAAATTTTTTCAGAGTTTTCCCTGAAAACTACTTGGCTAAGGGACTCCGTTTATGGCGTTTGAAAACAGCGCTACAAGTTTCTTTTAAACCCTTGCGGTGTTGCCACATCTTCGTACACATTCACGTCACTTTATCTATTATTTGCACATTTGCTCGTGCAGTACAGTGCGTCTGCGTAGCCACATCCCTTTACCACACGGCAACATTGCGTGAGAGAAGAGGTGCACCCACGGGGTGTCCACCGGGTCGAGAATCCCCCAAAAACTTCCTAATTCAACATAAACTTGTACACTTTCTTAATAAAACTATAGTTGTTTAACAGGGAAATGATTGATATAGCATGAAAATTTGCTCTTACACTTCATCTGTTCTCTTTTTCTTATAAAAACAATCTAGTTCTATCTTTTTTCCTGAAAGTACAAGTGAAAGTATTTTATAATTCTTATCGTCTTTTCGAGTATAGAATAATACCTGTTCAATGTAACTAGGACGTACTGGCTTGTAGTACTGTATTTCCACCCCCCTCAAAGCTTGGATCCTTTCAACAAAAAATTCTGGGTGTGCACCTGGTTCAGAGCACTTATTTCATTCGCCTACCACACTCCATGGATTGTGTCTCACATTTTTAATAATATTCGGGTAATTTTCATTCCAGATTTTGCGATAATAGTAATATGATTTATATTTACTTTCTATTCTTCTTTAATACCGAAATTATCAAGCACGACGTAACCTAATATTACACGATCGGAGCTTGCATCCAGTTTAATTGGCTGATGCACTGGTCATCGTCCAGGATTAAACCTTCACAGTACGTATATAGGCCGTTTCCCACCACACTACCTCGCCTCTAAGAGAGCCGGAATACAAAACCGCCCTACCAGCACTGTAGTCCTCCTCCAACTGATTTAGTGTCAAAGCGCGCACGTGCGTTTCCTAAACAAAGGTTTGTCGGTTCGATTCCCGGTTGAAAAGTAGTGACGTATTAGGGGGTTATTCTACCCTAAACTGTAGATCCAAGTCTCATATAGCATCAGTATTGATAAACGACGCTAAATTTCAATAAACAAATAAACAAACCACCAACACTGGCAAAGACATTTTATGTCTCAAAGATAATAGAACCTAGAATCATGAATACCGTCCGTTTCCTTGAAATCTACCGGTTTCACGTGAAGTTTTTGAAATAATTTAACAAATTTATTGGGCAAGAAGTGAAGTGTACGTAATAAATAGGCGCGCATCGAGAAAGTTTTGTTCGGAGGTGTCCAAGGGAGTTTGGAGAGGTTCTAGTACCACAAGGTACTACGTCTGAAGTAGTATTGAACTCGTCATTTCTACACCCGAAACACGAAAAATGATCGTTAAGTACTGTCTACTATATTCCGAGAAAAAAATATTAAAAGCAGACTATATAAATATCATAAAAATGATAAAAACAAAGACTACAAATATAATAAAAAATCATAAAAGCAAAGATCAGAAATATAATAAAAAATGATAAAAGCAAAGACTACAATTACAATAAAAATGACAAAAACAAAGGTTACAATTGTAATAAAAATTATAAAAACAAAGACTACAATAACAATACAAAATGATAAAAACAAAGACAAACAATAAAAACTAAAAAAAAACAAAGACTAGAAATCAAGCGTAAGATCAAATCTTTTGGCTCCACCAATCACTTCTCTGCCCAACATATATAGTTTTATTAAGAAAGTTTGGGGACGCTCAATCCCGACCCAGTGGATTCTCACATGGGTGTGACCCTGGTCAGTACTTTCCAAATCCTGGCAGGCCTCAACGAAACAAAGCAGGTATAGTTTTAGAAAGTACCTGAGCACGAATAAATTTGACAATACTTTTTTGTGCTAATTCTCACTGCTCTCCGAAACAATGTGCCCAGCCCAATGAGGAACAAAGGAATTGTTTTGAACAGAGGGGAAACTAAAAGAGAGGAAGGCTCTGAGATGTGACTGAGAGTAGATGCGTGACTGACTGCCATATTATCAGCAGGACATTAAGGAAACAAGGAAAAAGAAAAGTAGCCCATTTTCCAAAACTACAGACACAGACAGAAAAAATGGAGAGAAAGAAACATAATTATTGCTCCATGTGGTTGTCCCGCCCTTTTTCATGCAAAGTACAGCCATTCAAGTGAGACAGAAAAAAAAAATCTCCACAGGACAAAGGAAAAAAATGTTTACGCGAAACTTTGTTTCATTTTCAGGAAATCGATTTGCAAGCAGAAACACAAAAGAAACAAAAAAATCTTTTTTCAGAGACAAGCATAGTCACAAACACACAAAGACTTCAAAACATTATTTTTTAAAAAAGGATTAATACATAAAGAAAAATGCAAAGTGTGTTAAAAGGGGGATGCGCTGTAATGAACATTTATTTATTACATTACGTCACAACTAAGAGAGTCATAATAAGACAAAAGAAAATACATTATAAATCATGACTGACATGCATGTCTTAAAGATTTTTTTTAAAATATGGTTCTACAAAGAAATGAAGAATACAGGTACAATGAAGTGGTTAATAAATTATAAGGTAAAAGGAAAAAAAGAAAGAGCTCAGCTAAGAAAGCGCATGAAGATTGCAAGTTTTCCCATGTTTGTTATCCTTATTCGTATGGAAAAAGATGCCACAGACAAGACATAGAATTACTCAGGGACGCAAACAATAAAAATTGGACAAGAAGTAGCAGATAAAATAATTTCAAATTTTTTTAAAAAATGCTCTTTCCAAGTTATATCTTTAAATTTTGAATTTATCGATATTAGGGGGGGGGGGGCAAGATGGCTCAGTGGTAAAGCGCTTACCTATGGTGAGTGGGGTCTCTGGTACGTTCCCAGGCCAAATAAGTTTATGGTTGACAACATCGTGTCTGTTGGTTTTCTCGGAGTACTTCCGTTTCCTCCCACTTTCTCATTCGATCAATTTTTTTCATAATTATTCACTTCCCTTAATCATCGTCTCCTTTTGCCCAACAGTAGTAATATTGGGACACTAAGCTAAAATATATCATTTCATTCTTATCTACATTAACAAAGTCCCCGGTGCATTTAAAGTTCATTCAACGAACCTTCTGATCCTGATGTAAACATTGCAGAATTGTATTACTCCGCCAGTCACCGGATGATTGGCTATCGGTCAGCGCTTCTTTCGAGAAGCACGTGCTTGTACCCTGTCGATGTTTTACTTATTCCCCGCATGTGGCTATATTGTTAACTGTGATTCGCGCTAAAGTTGGGTCAAAACCACTTTCAATGCACGCGTATTCTCTTTTATTGCATTAATTCAATTTAGTTCTTAGATAAAGTGTTGTCTAATTCTAAGGAATTCTGGTAATAAACCTTATAGGCAAGGACTATTTTCTTCTGCCGCATGGGTGTTCTAAGGCTCTCTAACCAATAAAATCAAACAATCACCACGTGTATTTGTTTACATGAGGTACTGAACATTCCTTGAATGAACTTTAGTAAGAGAGCTCTCTTAATTTTTGAAAAAAAAAAAAAAAAAGCAAGTTAGTTTAGTTTCAGATTCCGGAAACTACGTTTAAGCTTCCAAAACTCCAATATTGGAACCGGAAGTGTGTATCTGTCAACAGAGGACACGGGTGTTAATAAGATGTTAAATCCACATTTTTTTAAAAAAAGTGTTTCAATCCTTTGTAACGCTTTTCTTGTACGTAACGTTCCTTATGAGATAAGGAATAGCCTATTTGCCTCGTCTCGAAAACGACACGAGAAATACATTTTTAAATTCGAGATGAAATGACTAATATGAAAACTTTTACGAGACCCGAAATTTCATTAGTTTCATGGACAACAGTACTTATGAGTTTTCATCAGGTCGAAATTAAAATACCACTAATTTTACAGTAATTATGTGATATCTTCAAATAGATAAAAGATAATTGAAATATGGAACAAAAGCGCCCTAGACAATATTATTTTGCTTGAGGTACCGTTATCACAAGTCACCTAGTGGCTTTTCGTTTTCTGCTGTTTAGAAACGCGAAAATAAATGCCGATTTTCAAAATGGCTCGAAATCGAAAGCAGATAAGTGAGTCGTGATAACGGTTTCTCATGTAAAATAATATTGTCTAGGGCGCTCTTGTTCCATATTTCCATTATCTGTTATCTATTTGAAGATATCACATAATTACTGTAAAATTAGCGGTATTTTAATTTCGCCGGGATGAAGAATCTTAACCAAAATTTTAGGTCTCAAACACTGTTTTCATGTTGTATCATTTATAGTATTAAGTTTAATAGCTGCGACAAATAGTGAAATTTTAGATACCATTTGAATCCAAGTTCATCCCTTAACGGCATGAATGATAAGGAGTGAGTGCTGCGGATGGTAAGGGTGGAATTACGGATTTTTATCATTATACTTTCATGGAAGTGAGTATCATAAGGCCGGAAGGATTGAAGTGCCTTGTATAAACCTATTCTCCCAGTGCAAAGAACAAGCATTTCACAATCTTTATATATGAACATAGAGTATTTTTTTTAATAGCCTATTACTTCTAAATTTGATAAATTATTGGTAAATTATTATCCGAGAACACATTCATGATTAATATGTTCTTCTGTGCTTAAAAGCTGTAATTGATATATAAAAATGATAGAAAAATGATATATCGTTGCTGCGGCTCGAAGAACCGCTATGTGTTAAAACCACAGCTTTTCAGGAGAAGCAAAAAACATTCCGAACTCTTAAAATTTTGCCAAATACATGGAAGTAGTAGAAAAATATAATAAATTTGGTTCTGCGTATATTATTCACTGGGCATTGTTGTAGCTTGCTTCAACAGTATTATATTACTATTTTTGTGTTCACGTAGCACTCTTTTGCGCCTTTATAAGCACATAGAAGATTTGTATACATTAATCAATGCGTACACGATGAGAACCAGAAGCCTTTAGTTTCGATCTATAATTTTTCATTGTTGTGGAGAAACAATTGAATATTAACTTATGACATTATAAGGGACGCTGCCTGACAGCTTTCTGGTTTATTTGCATGACGTAACTCATTTTCGAGAAAAATGTCACATAGCGGTTCTTCGAGGCGCAGCGACGATATAAAAATGGGAGGTGATTATGAAAATGATAGAAAATGGCCGGTATTAGCGTCGAATCCATAGTTTTTGGGGTCGTTAAGATGAACAGTGACACTCCCGATGTCATTTAAATCCAAATTCAGTCCCAAAACTTTAGGAAGGGGGAGGGGGAGATATATAAAAATTATCGAAAATGACCAATATCAGAGAGGGCTTCAGTAATAGTGAACAGTGAGTGACTAACGGAACATAATAGTATGTAAAAAAAAAATTAACCCAGCGAAGCGGGTAATTGACGGTAGTTTGTATTAATTTCAGTGTTTCATAGTTATAAATAATTCATTTTAAATACATTTATGTCAAGCGACATATGACTTATTCTGTGTATGTGACTCAATATCAATTAGTCAATCCTTCGCATGTTTCGAAAGGATATTTTCAATGATATAGAAAATCAAGGGAAAAACTTCAGCAAGTATGAAAAAAAAATCACAACACTCTCAAACAAAGAGAAATTCAAATGACATCGCCATAAATCGTAAGTATCCAACAAACGCTCAATGAATTTTCATCTTTGACTTTAGAGAAAGAAAGAAACAAAGAAAGATTGAACGAAACAAAGAAGGTGGCAGTTTGCATGCAACGAAATTCTGACAAAAGGCTCACCAACGCCGGAAGTTGTATAATCTTGAGGTGAGATGAACCAGTTTTCAAGGACACTGCAAGCAGTGCTGGCAACCTTATAAAAATATTTTATTTATATATATTTTTATATTTCTATTGCTACTACCAGCAGAGATTATTGAGTTTCAACATGAATACTTCCTACTTTTCGAGAGGTAAACTTACAACTAAAGTTTTAAAACTTAAACGAGAAAGTCTCAATATAGACTACATGTATAATTCATAAGAAAAGTGAAAATTCGAAAGGGAAGAGTCTTGTTGAATTTACAAGTTTCGTAGATCTAAATGAAAGAAAAAAAGAAATTCCCTAAAGTTTGCAATGCAAAACCATCTTCAAACATGATGTACGTAGTCTGCTAAATTATTTACTCTAAAGAGAAGAGGTAACTCTTAAAATCCACCCATTGATGGTCTGAGCTTCCATTATGGTGGTATGCCTTATTTTCGTGTATATAAGTTACAATTTCGCCAAACAATAATCTATAATATGAAAATGAATAAACTCTGTCAAGGACTGCGGAGAGGATCACATGAAACAGTTTCATATAACGGATTGTCACTGTTAAAGTCACCGTTATCCGTTATGATGTTAACGGATATATTCTATTAACGAATTTGACCTAGATAATCGCTCTGGGTATCTATTGCGAGAAACGAATTTTAAAAAAATTGCTTACATATATGGGATATGGGCTATAAACAGTCTCCGTTATCCGTTAATATATTAACGGATTGATTCCATTAACAAACTCAACCGAGATAATTGCTCTAGCTATCTATTGCAAAAAAATATAATTCAAAAATTTACATACATGATGGGATATGGACTGGATAGCCACCGTTTAAATCGCCGTTATCCGTTAATATGTTAACGGATTGTCTCCATTAACGGATTCGGCCAAGATAATCGTTTTTAGCTATCTATTGCAGATTAAAAAGTCACGTATATGTATAAAATATGTGCGGTAAATAGTCACCGTTATCTAGTAATATGTTAACGGATGAACTTTGTTTTAACGGATTCGGTCCAAATAATCGCTCTAACTATCTATTGCAGAAAGAGAATTGAAAAATTTACTTACATGATGGGATATGGGCTATAGAAAGCCACCGTTTACGTCGCAGTTATCCATTAACATATTAACGGATCGATTCCATTAACGAACTTGACCCGAGGTAATTGGTCTACTTATCTACTGCAAAAATTTAAAATTTAAAAATTCGTATCCGTTCAAGAGGTATTGTAGTGAGTAACGGACAGACAGATGTACTAAAACACAATTTTATGTCTTTATTGTGAGATGCAAATAAAAATGAAAAAATGAAATCTTTCAATTAAATGTTCCACGACTATATCCGTTAGGCTAAGGAAGATGAAGATTAAGGGAAGTGAATGCTAATGGAAGAATTGGTGGAACGAGAATTTGGGAGGAAACGGGAGTACCATGAGAAAAACCACAGACACGATATTCTCCTCCACAAACCTCCTTGGTCGGATATTGAACCAGGGACCCCAAGCACCAGAGATAAGCGCTGTAATGCTGACAACCTATGTCCCCCTTAATAAAAGTGAAAGAGGCGTTGTTTGTCTCAACGGATGAACTGTTTGAAATACAGTTTTAAACATGGATAGCACCTACTTGGAACTATTTTTTTATGATGTCATTTTTATTCAAATGCGCAATCCAAGTAAGATGAGTTCAAAATGTATGTCAAAGGTTGATTATTTCAGGCACAGGCACTCCTCAACATAAGGAGACGGAACTCGGTTTATAAACTCCTCGGTTTATAAACTCCGGAACTCGGTTTAAAAATGTGTGACCACAGTTTCCCAAAATTCCGCCTCAAGAGAGAGAGAGAGAGAGTAAGGAAGCAATAATTTCTAAAATACCTTTATTTCTCATTTTGTATTCATAGAATGACCCAAACGAGAAACACATATTAACCGTTTAAACTTCGAATCCCTTATAATTTTTCCCTATTTAATCGAAATCGATCATATCATGATCACCCCATTCGACTAAGATACTTTAGATGCGCGTTGCTTCATCTCTGTCAATTGTGTTATCACTGTTGAGTAGGCGTCCAAAATTTGGATGTTTGTGATACTGTAACGTTTTCAGTTTGCAACATTGAACACTAAATGTGATGATCTAAGTATTTATTTAACATGCACATTTCAAATAAGCAGTGCAATAATCTTTACATAGAGTAGTCAACTTTGTTAATCTTGTGGTACTGCACAATATGTAAGACAATTTTCCGTTCTCAATATTTACGTCGTAAAAATCATCTATTACAGTAGGCACTCTTAAATGTGGCTCTATTGGGACCAGAGCCGAGCCGGATTATCAAACATCAATATAGTTTTAACGGGAATACCGAAGATAAATCGCTCTAGATGAGTAGTTAACAATCTGAGGATCGCAAGCTACTAAAGTTTAATTCAAACATAACGTGTTATGCCTGTGCCGTTTCCATGCCATGCCCTGACAGGTACCCTGAAGAGAAAGTAGCCCACTCGTGGCTCGTCGGCCGATCCTTCGGTTTTCTTCGGAGCACACGAAGCGACACGAAGCTTACTAGGGTCTTCCTCCTTCAATCCATCTTGGGAAATGGTGTAGAAAACAGCAACGGCACGGCACAGCACGCCATGGTATGTAAAATTAGTTGTGGCCGTGGCAGGAGGACGGCACCCTTTGTGTGAATCAGTCTTAAGAGTAATAAACTACATTCGTAATTACAAGTATTGCTGATATTATAATGCAGAGGCGCTAAACTAAATAACGTACAAAGACAAAGTAACTATTCTGTAAGTATTGTAGTTTCATTACAAACAAAACTTGTAAAAACATAATGCTGCACTACAAGCTATGAAAAAGTCTTGTCGGAATTAATATAAATTGGTGAAAATGATTCTTATTATTATTAGTAGTAGGAAGAGTATTGAAGATTTGAGAATTCAATTCTGAATCTAAAACCGTAAAGAAGTCAGCACGTGTGAACAAAGAGTAGGAAGAAAGGTGGTGTGAAGTATGCAGGATTTACGACAAGAAGCGTGAATTATGCATAGTTTATGAACGGGAGCGCCAGGAAAATAAGGTTGGTAACCACTGTTCTAGATAAAAAATGCAAATGATTAAAATACGTATTTTATGTGTATGTACATACATTTTGAAACTGTGCAGACAATATCAATATCCTACTGTACAAATAATTTCGTTATTTTTTATACCATAAATTATCGAAGAACCAGTACTAGGATCACGCATTATGAAGTTTCTGCTTTCTCCTTTTTCCAGGCGATTAACTGTTTCTAGTTTCCGCTGCATAATGAGAGTTATATGGTTACACTTATTAGCATTTCAAGACCTTGTGCTGAGGTTCGAAAACATTTTACAGTACAGTATACACTGTGTACACAGTTGTAATATTGTAGAAACGTGGTACCTAACCTGCTAAATAACAGAAAACACTATACTAAAGTGAAAACTGACAGTCACGAATCACGATTAACAATGAACAAACTGAAACCACGGGTAACGCAGTGACGCGACCTGGCGATCAGGGTCAACATGTATTCGAATCCAACCGGAAAAACGCGAATAGCTTGATCGGTGCCAGATCGTAGAATGTTCTGAACCGTAGAATGCTAGATTAAAGAGCATCTACTGTAGTTTAAAATGTTACAAATGTGTTCCAAGACAAATGTTTCATACCGTTGAAATTCTGCATTGAATGTTCGTTCCTGAACTTTTGAAACTTTGTACTAATTGTTGATGATGGTAACATGACGATTGTTTTCTAGACCCCAGGGAAGGCCATTGGACCGATACGTCCAGTCTATTATAAATCAGTTTCCCTTTCTCATAGCTAGTTCACGAATCAAATAAATGCAACTATAGAGAGAAATTGTTGATAGCTATAGCAACACTGCAAAGAAAGAAAAGAAGTGGTAGTGTATTTGAAGAACTAATGGGAAATGGAAAGAGACGAGAGAGGAGGGGAGAGCAGAAGGATTGTGTTCCGTGCTGCCGAACGATGAATGAGATTAAAGCGAGAAAGTAGGCTTCGACCATGACACACGGTCGTCGAACAAGACTCTTAATAAAGACAGATGGGAATCCAAGAAACCATGGCGTGCTTACACCCAAAGCTGCTTCTTATTTTGATCGAGCACGTGATCTCAAAGAAGAAGAAAAAGAAGAAGAAGAAAAAGAAGAAGAAGAAGAAGAAGAAGAAACGTAAAAAATAGTCGAACGAAAGAAGAGGATAGGGGAAAACGCTCGAAACTATTGTATAGTATCGTGTTATCCTGAACAAAGTAGACCAACGAAAATTTTGCACCAAAAGAGAAGAAACAGTATGAAAGTTTCTAGATTGGCCCACAAACGAAAATTCATAATTGAGTTCATTTGGTGAAAATTAACAGTGAAACGTCTCCAAGGCATTTATTTGTAAGATTTACTGTTTGCTCTCTCTTACTCTCTTTTTTTACCACTTTAAGAGGAATATATACACAGGCACGCAACACCAGTTCCTCCTTCAAAACTTTTCATTGCTAATCTTATTGATTTCCCATGTTTTAGTGTGTTTGGTGTGCTTCCCAGTCTTTCTTCATGATAAAGCACTTAAAAAGAATGGTTATCGTTTAAGCGAAAACAAGAAATTCTGAGGTTCACATCCATTTTTCACGATTGATGTAAACCATTCGAGATATGCAACAAATATTAAATCTGAGTAAAGTGGGATTTTACAGGTTAACTCTCAAAATTTTATGGGAACTTCAGACATTTTTCACTAGTTTTCAAAACATGCAATCAGTGATATAAGTCTTAAATGTATACAACCAGTTCTACTCTTCAGTGAAACGGAATATTCAAATACGTAGGAGTTACTTTCGAAAATTTATCAAAAATTTCAGACGATTTTCACGATTTTTCAAAACATTTAATGATGAATGTAAGCCTTAAATGTATGCAACCAGTTCGACTCTTGAGTGAAGCGGGTTATCAAATACACAGGGTTTAATTTTTAAAAAAATCAATGAAAATTTCAGGGATCTTCATGATTTTTGGAAACAAAGATAGCTTTAAATTTTCACGATATATGTATGCCTTAGATGTATAAAGCCAAATCTACTCATCAGTAAAGCAGAATTATCAAATGTGCAAGATTAACTTTCAGAAGTTCAATGAAAATTTCAGATAATTATCAATTAAGAAAAAAATGTTCGATTTTCCAATTGATATTAACCTTATATTTATACAACCAGTTCTACTCTTGAGTGCAGCGGGATTGTCAAAGTGTACACAGGGTTTACTTTCAAAAGTTTATTTAAAATTTCATATTATTTTCACGATTTTTGTTACCTTGCTTTTCTTCCATTCTTATTCTATTCTAACTTCCTGTTAGATCCCATGTAAGTTCGTATCGTTAAGAAATATCTTGTTATAGGCACAGATGTTAAATATTAAGTTATCAGCTATTGTTTCTGCTATAAGTTAATATTCGAGTAGAGTTTTTTTCTTTTTTACTTCTATTTTTTAAATATAAGCTCGTATTTCGTTGAATCACTAACAAACCAATAAAAATTCAACCGTCACAGATGCTAATGAACGTGTTACGAATGAGTGGATAGAGAAGTTGTTTGTTTCGAGCAATTAAACAACATGCTACGAATTACAATGATATCCTTCAAACCACCCCACCCCTCTCCGCACTTCGTGTCATTGAGAGAGAAACAGAGTTTATATGTGCGTGTGTGAATGCGTGTTTAGCCTATCTATTATCGAAGTTTTTTAAATTGCTGGTGCAATTTTCAGGAAAACAAACAAACAAACAGCCACGATTGAGTTTCTCTTAATTTCTTTCCCTTAGCCATCACCAATAATAACGACTTCTTTAGAATTCTGTGTGACTGCATTAAAAATGAAATGAAATGAAATCTTTCAGTTTAACGTCACACGCTGCCTTTTCTAGGCTAAAGGAGACGGATGATCAAGCGCTCTGCCACTGAGCTACCATGCTCACCTCCGTTGTGATTGCATTGAGTTAGTGATTTAGTGTCAATATGTACTATATTATCACCAGTTTAATCCCAGATGAGAATAAACTCGAAGGAACTCGGATAGACAGTAAAGAGGATTACGCACTGTAAGTTTCAATTTTGTCTAGAAGATGTCAGCCGCTGGAGGGTGATTGCTGCTGTCATGTAATGGCGAGATGTGTAACTTCTACTACATTTGGAAAAAATTATAGTTTAAAAAATCCCTTTCGTTCAAAAGTTATCACGCAAAGTAACCGATAGAGATGTTAAGTCGCCGTCACCCGTTAAGGCGTAAACGGATTCACTTCATTAACGAAATCGACCCAGAAAATTCTCTAGCTATCTATTGGTGGAAAAATAATTCAAAACATCCTTTTTATTTTAGAGTTATCTTATAGAGTAACGGATACACATAAGTCATCGTTACTCGTTAAAATGTTAACGAATCGACTTCATTAACGAACTCGACCGAGACAGTTCTCTAGCTCTCTATTGGTAGAAACATAAATCAAAATATAATTTTTATTCTAGTTATTTTGTAAAGTAACGGATACATGTAAGTCGCGGTTATCCGTTAAAA
Organism: Thermobia domestica; assembly: GCF_964235325.1. Classification (NCBI taxonomy): domain Eukaryota; kingdom Metazoa; phylum Arthropoda; class Insecta; order Zygentoma; family Lepismatidae; genus Thermobia; species Thermobia domestica. Next base: position 24,106,817 of record NC_137464.1, read on the forward strand.
TATTATCGCATTGACTTCATTAACAAAATTGGCCAAAACAATCCTCTAGCTATCTATTGGTGAAAATAGAATTTAATAAAAATTCTTTTTATTTTGGAGTTATCTTATAGAGTAACAGACTATAGGCCTATATATTGAGTTGATTTGGAGTTTAACGTCCCTTTCAGCAACGAGACTACATGAGACCGGATCTACTGATTAACGTGGAATCCAAACCACATATGCTCCCGCCGGAAATCAAACCCGGGTCTCCCACGCCAAAAGCGCTTATGCTAACCGCTTAGCGACGAAGAAACTCAGGACTATACACAAACAAACAGAAACGAGTAACTACTTCACATGCATACCAACTTTTTATAATAAGTACTTCACTAACAGAAAGATACTTGAACTTGTAAACATTGTCGTAGAGAAATTGAACATATCACTACTACTAGGGCCGGATCAGGATTTTCTGAGGAGGGTGCACCAAATAACTGCCAGTACATTTGAGTTAAATTTGAGTTTTTGTAAATGCCTTTAGGTATATGTAGTGTGAATGAGGAATTGTCCTGGAACTGCTGTGTCTGCTCTCGGTCCTTCAACCTTCAGAAAATTGACTGAAACTATTGATTTTGCCAAACTCACTTCTAGCTTCTCACTTTAGGTAGTGTATATAACGAAGGGGGTGCACGTGCACCTTTGCACCACCTAAATCCGGCCCTGACTACCAAGGGCACCGATCCTGGGGACCTGGGCCCCCCTAAAGCTCATGTAGGCCCCCTCATTGTATTTGTAAATTTACAATATATGGCATAATTGGAATGCAATTTGTCTCAAAATCCTCATATATGCTTTCTGCATCTGAACCCCCCCCCCCAAATTTACAGAGAAACCGATGCCCTTGCTGACGACTACCATTGAAACCTATTGGTAATCAAATTTTTTAGCCAGGAATCAAATTTCAAAACAATTAGATTCTACATATCAGCAGAATATAAACTTTTGTTGCTGAGAGCAGAAGCACAACACAGATTTAGCGCCATTATGAAGAACATTCGCTGTAATTTTATCGTTAAATTTACTGACTAAACTAATAGCTCGTAAGTTCTTTGAGAGCAGTGGCGTATTTACGATTTTGTTTCGGGGAGGGCTTTGCTAACTTTCGGGGGGGGGGCTTTACCTGAAAATGTAAAAATTCTGCAAGATATTTCATATACTTTACTATAGTAAGTAAGATTTCGGAGCGGGCTTAAGCCCGGAAGCCCCCCCTAAATACGCCACTGTTTGAGAGATCTTTAGCCTTATAAGCAAATTGTGTATTTTCATTTTATTTTTTAAAAATAGTAATAGTGGACCTTATGCAGAGTCATTTTGACGTATGATTAGCGTCATACTAAAGTTCTGACTACTGTAGGAAACATTTATTAGTCGAACTCTTTAGTATGTCACTAATCACACGTCAGAACGACTCTGCATAAGGCTCCATGTGTTTAAAAGTATTTGATTTGTATGTTGTATTTCACTATACAGTATAAAGGATGCAGCGAAAAGAGTAAGACGATTTAAACTTAGCGGGGAAAGTCGCATCGCAATAACTAGCCTGTTGTTTCTGTTTTGTTAATAGGTTCAAGCAGTGCTAATTGTTTGAACAACGAGCATGCACAGTCACGTGAAGTTTCTTACACACATCGTTAGTAGCCACAGATTGTTAGTCTAATGAACACCGCGCGTTTGCTGTTGAGTGTTTTTTCAAGAACAAGGACTCTGCAAGCACGACGCAGCGTAAGCTAAGGGGTCATTTTAAAATTGGGCGAAATGGGAAAGTTCCGACGCAAGAAACTATCCCGAAGTGGGCGAAGAATTTCCAAGCCACTGTTTCAGCCAAGGCAAAGAAATCACTAGGTCACCTACATTCTGTGCGTACACAGGCAAACGTAGAAAGATGCGAGAGGCAATGGTATGAAGTTTCAGGCGTCCACGCGTAGCCATGTTATGTTATTAAGACATGTCAGAGAAGTGTGCGAAGGATATTACATCAGGACTTACAACTGCTTCATCAGCTAAGTCCTCAAGATTACAATGCACGCATTCAATTTTGCCGTAGTTTGATAGTACTTGTGGAAGAGGACCCAAACTTTCTACATAGATCAATCATATCTGACGAGGCACACTTCTACATTAGTGGGTGTGTAAATAGCACAATTGTCGTTATTGGACATCAGAAAGCCCCCCATTACTGATTCATGAGGTGCCCCTTCATAGCTCAAAAGTAACGATGTGGTTACTTGAGTATATTTTCTTCTTTATGTTATAACCACAACTTTCTAGGGCGTAGCGAGTTCGAAAAATGAGATGGAATAAAAATTTTAATGCCTCAAGGAGATCTCTGCGTTTTGAGGTAGTCCATTCTTGGGGACCGTTAGACACTTTGTTCTTGAAAAAAACTTGAACCTCGTATATCCTGCCCCTTAGGATAGGTATTTTAATCAAAATTTTATTGTAAAAATTTAATTCGAGGACAGTACTATTTTCAAAAAATAATTTCAAATGGCTTCAAATTCATAATTTTGGCTAGGTAAAATAAAAATAGTATACTAAATTAGTGCTGAGGATACCGCATAAAAATAAACTTGGTGCTGTTTATCTCATCAGAAAAACTAGGGATGTATTATTGTGTTTGATTATGCCGGCATTACAGATTTTTCATTTCTATTGGCTTTCTGGTATACTTACCAATAGTAGTGTTGCATTATTAAAAGCAGATAGGACTGTCATCATATGAAGGCAGTTCAATCCATGAACGATGTGGAATACTAGCTTTCAGATAAAGGGACCAATTTTCTTTCTACAAGTGGCATCGTTAGCACTAGTCTAACATCATTTTTTTGGCGTTTGAGCAGGGGTAAAAGTGAGGGTGAATGCGGGAGGATGCCGTTCCTCCACTTCCAAACAGTATCTATGGCGTCCCTCCATTTCCTAGAACATTACAATGGTCAAAGATAGGCACGGAAATGATGTGACGTCATGCGTCCCTGTATCTTTTCAGATCCACTTTTAACCCTGCGTATGAGTGATAATTAGTGCTAATATGGGCGGCACTGTCTTCACGGAGATTTACGTCCATTATCCCTGTTTTGAAATCATGTAAATTGAAATAATCCAGTTCTTAAGTTACACAATTAAATCGTAAACTCAGCAATATCGTTCACAATAACGGCATCTATTAGCGTCAGACAGTGACGTAGTGCATACAGCGACACCTATTAGGTTGGTAGCGTAGTATTAGGAATTAGCGTTAGACACACAGACATTTTTTTTATATTATTAATAAGATTTCCACATGTGTACTTTAATCCCTATTACCAAAATCTTAGTAACAAAGTTAATACACTACATGCGCTTTTAAAATGATGAATCAGTAAAAAGGGAACAAATAGTTCCTAAAAATATTCTTCATACATTTAGTATTACAGGAACTTAAGAGCTTTATCCATAGAAACGTCAGTAGAGCGAAGCCCAAATAATAACATCTTTAAAGACACAAATCGCAAAATTATTCGGAAATATTCACAAGAGATATTGACAAAGAACATTGTGTGTTCGAATAGAAATTCTTTCTTTGTTCTATGGGCATTTAAAGCATACGAATTGGCGTTAGGGAAGTCTGAATAAACGAAACCAGTAGCTAGTAAGTTTCCACGATTCTCTCCTTTTATTCTTTTCTCCTCACCCCGTACCCACCCTCCTAAGGCACGAGTCATCTCGCCCAAATCGTAAAGGAAGCGGTAACCTTAAAAAAAAAAAAAAAAAAAAAAAAAGTGGAACCTAGTAAAAGAGCGACTTGATTACCTCTTGAGAACGAACGAGAAGAAAAAAAGGAACTTGGGGAATTCCCTAATGTATCTCTCTACCTCTATCTGAGTTAACAACAATACATTACGTTTGAGGTTGTGAGTATTCGTATTGTAAACGGAGACAGAACAAAGAAGACAAGACATACTCACTCGTCATTGGAAAGCAAACTATAACAAGAACCTCCATTTTTATTTGTGTGTGTGTGTGAGGACTATCTTGGCTTCCATCTTTCTATGTACGGCTTTGTTTGTCGAACATTCGACGTCATCAGTGAGGCAATAATAACGAAGATGCCTTTTCATCAGTCCTCCACCAGACACTATACGTAACGACTCAGTTCGGCTATAAAGTATCACATTTTATCACCTACGTGTGTTGAGCTGCAAGATCCAGAGAGGCAACAATGTTTCTGAGATATTTTCTCAGACCGTTTTCTCTTAAGATCAACAATCGTTAACGGCTTTTGAGTGATTCAATACGTTAACTCCTGCAGCTTCTCTTTGAATCTGTTTCAGTCTTGCCAAACATGCTCAGCAGAGAAAGGTTTATTAACAACTGAAATAATGGCTGATTCTGCGTTTTAAAAGATCGTTTTTGAATCCATTTTCTTTTTTAAAATCTATTTTTAGCATTCTTAGGAAGAAAATAATAGAGCTTTATATGCGACGTATGAGTCCATTAGCTTCTCTTAGAAGAGACGTATGCGTACCGTGACAGCTAGATATTTATGAAAATTGGTATACTCACTAATTGTGGACCGCTAATCATCGGGTTGATAATCACTCGGCGCGGAAATGCCTTGTTTATCCGTTATGTATAATACATACCGGTATACCAATCAGTGACCAGGTGGGGCTGTGCCAAGTTATATCCCAAAAACGCCGGGAAAAGGCAGAAAATTAATATATATATATGCAGGTAACCTTATACCTACGGGAGGGAGACATGTGACCAAGAACACAGCAGTACAGTCACGCAAACAGTGTTGCCATCCCAATACAATACAATCTTATATTTTTTCAAATAGAAGGTATACCATTTTATGGAATTTAAACAATTAGCATAACACGTGAAAGAAAATAAGAAAAGCTGGGTTATCAGTGTTGGCAAACAAAGCAGATATAAGTCTCTAAAGTTGAAACATTATGGGGTCCTCATAATGAAAAAACGTACAAATGTACTACAACAACAAGACTGAAGAAGGAACAAATGTACAGAAGGGAGTAAACCACAGCATGTATAGCATCCAGTGTAACGGGCTTGATATGATATATCGAGTGTGTGGCTAGGGCGACAAACGCACGTATTTTGCCATACTATATAGACTTTCTGTTGTATGTATTGGTGTATTGTGTTAAAATATGTTGCGCCTGTATATTACTGGTAACCGAAATGCAGTGTGTTTCATCGTGTCTCACATGCTAACGTTTCTTATACTCTCGACTGATACCTATCACAGGTTATTAATCTTTGCGAATAGATTCTGACACACTTTCCTGTCACAGATTTGTTACCTTACGTGCCATAGATTTTCTGTACTTTTTTCAGGCTCTACGCCGTCGTTTCTGTGGTTTGAAAGGTATGCATTATTTTATGCAGTGTTACAACCCCAAGGCAGTTCGTTTTATAGCTCTCGGGTACGATATATCGATTCCACACAAACGCCATTAGAATTGTTGTGCTATAGAATACTTGCTGTACACATTTCCCCATTATATCACATGGGACTTCTTTCTACGGTTACTCTAACATGTGCCATTTTTGGGTGAATCCTGTTTGAAGCCCGTTAGTTACTGGACGCTGTGCATGCTGTAGTTTACTCTCTACTGTACATTTATTCCTTCTGCAATATTGTCATTGTTGTACATTTGTTTGTTTCTCTGTACGGACACCATAATGTTTCAACTTTAGAGACTCATATCTCCCTTATTTGGCAACATTGATAACCCATGTTTTGCTTATTTTCTTTTACATTTTATGCCAATTTTTTTAGTGCCATAAAATGATATACGTTCTATTTGGAAAAAAATATGTTTGTGTTGGGATGGCAACACTGCTTGTGTGGCAATACTGCCGTGTTTTCGTAGGTATGAGATTAGCTGCACACATTTTTTTTCTTTTTATTTCTTTTTCCGGCGGTTATGGGATATAACTCGGAACAGCCTCACCCGGTCACTGCTTGGTATATGTATTATACATAGCGGATAAACAAGGCATTTCCGCACCGAGTGACTATCATCACAATGATTAGTGATCCTCAATTAGTCAGTGTACCAATTTTCATAAATATCTAGCTGTTACGGTTCGCATATGTCACTTGTTAGCTTATCTTTTTATTTTCTCGGAAAATTGGTTTCGTTACCCAAGAACACCTCTCTGACCATCCGGGAAATACAAAATCACAAGAACTACAAAATCACCATAAATTTTGGCTAGAATGTAGAAGCTCAAGATAATCCACTCAGTTGATCCCAAGATATGGCCAACCAAAAATCGGTTCCCCATGTATTCCTATGGAAGAAATTATGGATATCCTTGGTCGATAAAGTACCCATGATAATGATAGGATTAGCGGCTTGATATAATGCTCAGGATGTATAATACTAATATCTCAGTGGACACCACGCTAAAATAAAACTACGAAGGATACTCTGAAAGTTTTGAGAATGGACAACAATGAGTTATCGCAGTTCGTTGAAACTTTGATAATTATTTGAGTGATGAAAAAAAGTACGTTAAGAAGTACGTTAAATTTGAAAATGGTTTAATAAACGGTTGAGTCAGAACGTCCTGTGTAGCGGAAGCACTTGTCGTTGCGCGTTCAAACAACAACGGACGTGAAAAGAGAACATTTTCGTGCAATGATTATGAAGTACGATTAGGCAAGAAAACATCCCATGAAAGAGGCGTGAATTTGTGGATAAGTTGTCCTTTAAAAGCCATTATCTACCGTTAATTTGCAGAGTTCAGGAGAGTAAACGACTTGCTCGAAAATGAAGATAGTTTTGGACGGCTCACAACAGCTGTTAAATGTGCTGAAAGTAGTCCAGATCAGTGGCGTAGCAGCTGCCCCCGCAACCCCCGCAGTGCGGGGGGCCCCGAGGTATAGGGGGCCCCTAAGTCTTGCGATGAATAAAGATTTAAAGGAGTAGAACCTCAACTTTACTTCTGTCGGCTTTACAACAAGGGCCCCTTCTCTATACTTTGCAGGGGGGCCCGCAAAAGTGTGCTACGCCACTGGTCCAGATGTTAAGATAAGATTCTAGAAGTGTATGTGTCCAGATCCAGAACTTTTTAACATTGGATCGGCAGCAGTTAGAGAAATCCTGCATGAAAACTTAATGTCAAGAAACTCTACAATCGTTGAATCGCGCACCAACTCACAGATGGACAAAAAAGGACGCAAGTGGATTGATACTGTGAAACATTGGATAGATTCGACGGAGGACAGTCAAAAACATTTTTAATATTATCACAAGTGTCGAAAGGTGAATATGCCAGTACAATCCACAAACGAAGCAGCAATCATCAGATGCAGATCCGCCCGAGAAGTGAAGAGACCTTGAAGCGTTGGAAAGAAGGTCATTTGCTCTTTCTTCTCTCCCGGCAGTGGCTCTATCGTGACCCGTTTTGCTGGAATAACAAAAAGCAGCGATGGCAAGATGGTAAGTGATGAAATGTCTTCTCATATTGTTTGAAGCGGTAAGAATCAAACTTCCAAAGTTAAGACTGTGCAGCCTCCTCTAGAGCCATGACAAAGCATCTGCACACATCGCTGGTCAAACAACGCATTTCTGAGTCAAGAATGAAAACTTTTTACCACTCCCTTACAGTCCTGATTTAACCCCAAGTGACTTTTTTTTCTTTTCCCACAGTGAAAAAATCAGTCAAAGGTAATTTTAGTGACAACGAAGAAGAAAAAGGGAACTCAAGATAAATGTTGATCAATTTGTAGGATATTTTGTCTTCCACAGTCTGCTAATAACAAGAGATGCACTTTTAAAAATAGTTGTATTCAGTTTGTAATAAACAAGATAGTTTTAACATACAGTTATTAAAATTGATAATAATGTTATTTAAAAAGTAGTTCACAGGATTCCAAAACAACATGATACGTAATAAAATGCAGTTGAGTTCGTTCCTCTAGTGGCTCCATTAAATTAGATTTTGGGAGAAACATTATTCTGGCAACACTGTAATTTCTATGGATGGCAAAACTGAAAATTCTCCACGTTCTTATTTTCTGCTGTAGAATAACATTATCTATGATTATGGTGAATTGCATATCATTATCTCCTTTCACTTATGAAAAACAAACGAAAGAAAAATGGTAAGTTTTGTATTTTTTTTAGTATTTCAGGCTCTTAAGGCTATCAGTTTGAATTCGATTTACTTATACTAAAAAATATAGCAACTGAAACCTATTTGTAAAAGTGGGTTCTTTTTATTCTGTTGTAAACGTACGTAACGAAGCTCCTTTTATTCCCAAACTTATGATAGTGTAACAGTTAAATTACTAATAAGATTTATAGTACTGTAATTTTTACGATGTATAAATCACGAGAACGAAACTTCTTTTAAGTCCTTTAATAGTAGCAACGAGTTCCTAAGCTACATGTTTTCGAATTATTCTCTTATAATTCCGAGAAGAAAGTCCGTAAAAAAATAGTTTTAAAATTTCCTATTGGACTGTTCATACATGCTGTTCTTGCATGCTTTTTTTTCTTGTGTGTGTGTGTTCCTGTCTCTTCTTCTATAGCATGTCTTCAAACTTTGAGTTCTTTGGTAAAGAAAGAAACTAAACTCAGCAGCACAATGAAAACTATATCATCTATCTTTCTGTATTTCTTTTCTTTTTAAAGTTTGTTCGAAATTTCCCCTACGTCCCATTTCATCGCATTCTATCTTCTCGATTAATTTCAGTTTTCGTATTGATTACATTTGATAAACAGTACTATAAATAACACAGATATACTTTCTACGAACTGTATTATGTAAGTATAATTAGAAAGAAATAAAATACGAGAGTATTTCTAAAAGTCTCAGGGTTAACATCGATCCAGGGAGACTGTGGTGGGAGTAATCACCCTTCTACCCAAAGACTACCTTTTTATAAGTCTATATATAAAACAATGTACTACTTTATTTTGATTTAATTTAAAACTTCGTTCTTCAAGCCTATATTAATCGCCAGTTGACAATCCGTCCCTCCAAACGACCCTTCTCGATCTGCTAATGATAAAAAACAGTCATTGCATATATTGCTATCAGGGGCGTCATTTGGGGGGGCAGGGAGGGGCATTTGCCCCCCTCCCGAGTTTGAGATGTATATAGATCTTATCAATAAAATAATAGTAAATCAGTGAAAAACGCGAAATTTTACTTATATCAAGGGTCTTGCCCCCCCTCCCCCCAAGCAAAATCTGAAATGACGCTCCTGATTGCTATCTGTGGTGAAAATAATGTAACAGTTTCTGTCTGGCTGCGTCAGTTCCTTGGAGATAGTTATTAAAATCAGTAGATCTTTTTGAGCTGCCATCTGCATGATAGTGCTTCAGTCCATATGGTTGTTGGTGCCAAGATTGCATTCTTTGTAAGCTCATGTAGTGTTGCGGCAGTGCTGATGATAAATACTGATATTTATTATAAGCACATACTTCAGTGGAATCAGGACCATAACTTGTGGGGGAGACAGGAGGGGCAAATGCCCTCCCAGGGAAGCTCCCCGCCGTTCGAGGGGGGGCCATTTTAAGAAAACATTTTCTTACTCCATATACGATACGAACATGAAATTATAAATGAAGCATCAAACAGGTTCACTACATTACATAAACAAAACAGCACACAAAAGACAAATAAAACACAAAAGGGTTATGGGCCCATTTAGTAAAACAATGTCTACTATTAGGGGCCCTAGAAATAATATTTATTCGTATGGCTTTGAGATTTGTCAATATTGTAATCTTAATTAATTTGTCATATATGGAAAGAACCCAGTAACTAACAGCCGCGCAGACCTTGCCATGCGCGAGGGCCCACAGGCTCCAGGGGCCTCATAAAATGTAAGAGAAAGAAGGAAAAGGGGGCCAAGAATTAGAAAAATAACTTTTTCTAGGGGACCCAAATACGCATATTAACGCTTACCCCTAGAAAGAAATCTAAGTTACGGCGCTGAGTGGAATATCACATCCCTAGATCGTCCATTACTGGGTGCAGAAGAGAAATTCTGTAAACCACGACAAACTTTTTTTGTCTAATGATAGTAATGTATTGAAACTCTATATCGTAATTGGCCAAGTGTTTCCGTCAGTTTGATATCAGTCTCATATATACAGGTATATTGACTTCACCACAAATCGCATGATACTACTATTATCTGGTCACTACATGCAACGGATATTAACCGAATCCCCTACGTTCTCTATCGTCTGTACGGTTAGCATTTTTGAACTTCTTACATGACGACACTCTCGCACCTTTCTGATCGGCAAGGACATAATGCAAAAAGTTTCTTCAAATCCTGATAACTGGAAACCAGAATGTTAGGAAAAATATCTATTTCTTAGTGTAAAGGTACGATTATATCGAAATTTTAATATTACATCATTCCCTTTTTTCTCCTTCAACGAGACGGAAAAAGCAAGAAAAATCATTGCCTTAAATGGAACCTGGCGATACCGCATGCTAAATCAAGTTTCTTATCTACTGTCCTTTTCCAAACAATCAATGCGTTTTTTTTTTCCGGTGGACGATCAAGTGGACAGCACGCTGATTGGCTACTCAGACATACACATTGCAGTTCTGCTTGCTCAGTGACGTTTAAAACAGGGTTTCTGTTGTTTTCTTTACTGCAAATGTACTGTTACTGCAGGAGTCTCAAACACCTCTTTGAAATTTTTCGCTGCCAACTCTGATTTGTATACGAGTGAGGAAACTTGATCTCTAAACTCGACCCAAACAAGCTGTTCTATGAAGGTGATTCAAATGTGATTGAAGATAGAAAACTTGAAAAGAGAAGGAGGTAATAGGAAACTATCGGTATAACCGTACTCTGAGATTTATCATATAAATGAACGCACTGAAACTCATTTGGAGGATCTTTCTTTCAATTTCAGCAAAATTTATTTTGCCTATTTTTCTTATTTCGCTCTATAATTCCTATATTACTGCTTAAATGACTAATGTACCTCAATATTTGCATTTTCTTCAAATTGAAGGAATTTATTGGTAATACTTACATAAATCTTTTGCTTCAATAAAATTTTCTGCCATTCCAAGAAAATAATCGAAAGGGCATGCTACAGCCGCAATTAATCGTTGAATGGGTAAGGATTGCGGCGAGAGTTCATATGAGTGATGGCGAAACGGTGATACGACAAAGCTATTCATTAGATATTGCCCATCCTCCCTTGATGGACAGACTCAATTGTTGTGGAGTAGCGACTGTGAAAGATATCGAGTACAATCGAGGCGCCCACCAAGCGTTAACTGCGTGATGTAATTCGATTGCTCTAATCAAAAGGTAATAATAAAGCCGTAATTCATCGTCCAATAAGCAAAGATTACGGCGGGAATTTATATGAGTGATGGTTGTGTGTATAAGTGTTGCAAAGAGTATAAAGATGGGCTTACCAATGTACACGACAAGTGCAGCCAAGGGTTGAAGTCCTTGGCGGAAGACGGACCTGGCTGAACACGTGAATCATGAGGTTCGTGAAGGTATATATTACGATTTCTGAACTGTCTGCTGAGTTCCCTGAAATTTCAATCGGCATCTGGAGAAATAGAATTATATTTGGCGGGCACTCGGTATATTTCAAGGCCCCTTATTCTACAATAATTGAACGGCCGACTGGAGAGAAGGCGGTGACTAATGAACGGCTTTATTTTGCCTCCCGTTTGTCATCTCATGTGATTCTCCTCTGTTGGCTTAACGGAGGTTGCAAAATGAATTAAAATGAAATGAAATCTTTCCGTTTAATGTCCTACAATTACGTCCGTTAAGGTAAAGTTACAATTACGTCCGTTAAGCTAAAGTTACAATTACGTCCGTTAAGCTAAAGTTACAATTACGTCCGTTAAGCTAAAGTTACAATTACGTCCGTTAAGTTAAGCTACAATTACGTCCGTTAAGCTAAAGGAGACGAATGATTAAGGCAAGTGAATGATGGTGGAATGAGAATGTGGGAAGAAAGGAGAGTAGCTACAGAAGACTTACGAACACGATGTTTACCACCCCAAGCTTACTTGGCCGGGGATCGAATCAAGGACCCCACGAACTAGAGATGTTCTCCAAAACTTTAAAAAATAGCTCTCGTAGATTATTTGAACACTATGCTCACTGGTGTCCATTTCTGTATATTCTGTATGCACGGGGCGCTCAGGTATGCATCCAAACATCCAAGCAAAAGATGCAAATAAATGTATCCAGATCCTAAGGAACCGAGTAAAACTGGAAGGGAGTAATCGGCACCCTTGACTGCTGAATTTTATCTTCATTATTTCGAGTTTCATCTTACTGCCTGTATTTCGAATTTTGAAGTGCCTATTTTTCAAATGTTTAACGCTAAATATCTGGTCTCTACTGATAACAAAGGTAACAGATTCGACAGCTTTCTCTAACTTCATTCCTTTGCCAAGTTTTATAATGATGCTCATGATACTTTGATATTATTGTGTACGTTTCTGATTAACTTGTTTTATCTTACTTTTCTTTTCTTTTCGGGTAACACAATTTCTCTCTACTTCTATCTTAAAACGGATATTTATCCAGTTCTGAACTTCCCTTTAAATCACAATACAGCAAACAAACGATGAGTCTTTGTTTCATCTCCTTATGGAATGTTCTATTTCAAGGTAAGCAATGGAATTCCACCCTTCCCTGCCTTCAGTGCTTATAGGTGCAAAGGCACAGCGTTTTGAATAAAAAAAACAAGGGAGGGAGAGAGAGAGAGAGAGAGAAAGCGGTGATGTTAAAATGTTTTCAGGAAATTAAAAGTTCCTCTCTTCCCCCCCCCCAAAAAAAAAATCTTTCAACCTTTCTTTCGCTTCTTTCCGTTGATAGATTCGATTTTCGTTTGAAGTTTCTCAATTCAAAGAACAAACATTGATTGATTGAAAAATCTAAAGTCAAAGAGAGCACAGAAGAGTGGTAGTTGGAGCCAGGGAGGGGTGAAAGTAGAATCTTTAGATAAAGAGAAGGCAGAACATTTTCTGTTTCCGTTAAATTTCACGTTCCTTGGTTGCTTCTACCTTCAGTCAACTAAATAAGTTTTTTTTTTATTTTTTTTATTTTAATGGAAACAGTATTTCCAACTCTCAATTATATTCAGCAACTGACGTAAATATGTAATTGCCTTTGCCTTTCTTATTGATAGACGTTTCAAATCATTCATTTTGGCTATTTTTGTTTGTAATCATGCTTTGTTTGTTTACATTTTGAAGTTTGGCATCTCTTTTAAGCACCGAGGAAGTACCAGACGTAGGCCCAGTAGCAGATATAGCCGAGGGCCGGGAGGGGGCTAGGCCCCCAGGTTTTTAAGCGACAAAAATAATTTGAACTATTATGTATATATTTTTGAAAGTTTGTAGTAAACTCATTGTATAACTATCATAGTCTGTGTTCTAGCTGCCTCCCCCCAGTTTTCACATTCTAGATCCGCTACTGCGTGGACTTATAGTTTAACGTGGAATACGAGCTCCTGTAATGCGTTCAATGCTTTCGCATCGGAAATCGAACTCATGTGCACGTGTATCGAAAGCACGCACTAGTCACTAGACCAGCAGGCGAAGGTTTCTATTTGTGTTCATGTAATACATAATGTTAGAGATAGGAAACAAACGAAGACGTTTTAAAATGGATAGGAGAGAAGAGGACGCTTTTAGTCACTATCCTTCGTAGGAAGATCAATTGGATTGGACACATGTTGCGAAAAAATTATCTTCTTCATACCGCCAAAGATAGGGATGCGCACGAGACAAGATTTGTGGCTGTCTCGTCTCGAAAATGTGCTGTAAAAGTGGTCTCGACTCGAAAAATGTATATTTCTCTATTGGAAGAGCCGTGTCTCGACTCGAATTTTGTCAGGAAAATCCTGTCTCGACTCGTCTCGTGCGCATCCCTAGCCACAGAAAAGGAAGATGGAAGAAAAGCGAGGAATAGGAAGAAGGAGAACAAAACTTATCCATTATATTAGAATAATGGAAGAAAATATTGAGAGTTAAAAGAGGAATCTGAGGATCGAGAAACGTGGAAGAAACGTTTCCAGGCCCAAACGAGAAAAAAGCCTCATTAGTCCCAGTACCTAGCTAAAGGTGGAATATAATAATAATAATAATAATAATAATAATAATAATAATAATAATAATAATAATAATAATAATAATAATAATAATAATAATAATAATAATAATAATATACCGTAGCTTATTATTATATCAGGCAGTGACGGTTACAGGGAGGAGGCCTTCGGGCTGAAGTCCGTAAATTGTGGAATTTCTAAAGAAAAAAAGAAGCGAATGTTAACCATATCTATGCTTAAAAACTCCACGCCCCCCCACCCAAGTCCGAGATTAGTAAAAAATGGTTTCTTCTAAATTCCTTACTGATATAAGGTAAAGAAATACCTGTAAAGGCAGGCAATAATAATAATAATAATAACAACAACAATAATAATCATTATCATCATAAGAAGTATGAAAGTAGTCGGACACTCCTTCACACCCCTTCCACGAAGAAAGGCATGAATTCACTTCTCTCAAACCTAGGTCTGATCATGTACTATGTTTAGTAGACTAGTTTTATTTTCGAATGATTAAATCAAATTTGAATTGGTTATAAATACTACGCGTACACAACCAAGAAATCAGTTGTTTCACCACCCTATTTTTATTTGGGTTATGGGTTGCAATAGGTGTGCTTCTATGGGGAGTCCACCGGGTGAGGGCTCCCTTCAAAACTTCGTAGCTCGACTAACATTTGTACACTTTCATAACATAATTATACTTGTTTAATAGAGAAATTATTAATGTAGCTTAAAAATTTGATTTTACACTTTCCTTTCCTTACAGAAATAATCTATCAAGCTTTCTGAGCATATACTGTAGGTGGCAGTAATTAACAATTACTTACCGTCTTTTTAGGTGCAGAATATCACATGTTTAATACTATTGTACATAGATATTGCACCTCCACAGTAAACGAAAAACTTTAGACCCCTCCCAACAAAAAGTTCCGGGTGCGCCACTGGCTTGCAATGATCTAAATCAGGATTTGGTGTCCCTAAAACTTAAAGCCTTGTATCATTGACACTCATATACGACAACTAAGTGTTCCTATCTTATCCCTAGCTTCCTTGCCTACTTTGTATACTGGTAGTACAATAGTTTGAATTAACACTAGAACTACCAGAAAATTAATTATACAGGAACTACCAAAGGGATCATTTTGACCCCTTGTGTTTTAGAGGTTTTTAGGTTGAAATTTGGCGTTCCTTTGGCAACGAAGACTTGATGTGACTTGACATAAAAATTAATATGTGTTATAATCCAAACTAGCTTTAACCACGTATCAAATCATGGTCTCCTATTCCCAAATGTTGGACAATATGTGAATATAAATTTACACTTGAAATCTTTTTAACGATAAACTCAGGGACATTTCTTATACCAATAGGTTACGCGTTTATTTACAAATATAAGATGTGAGCATATAAACGAGCACAAGTTTCAAAAGTAAATCAAAATTTTGATAATAGTATTATATTGAGGCGTATAGGTATAATTTCAATGCTGATTCCGTTACATGTCCCGATTTGGAACTTGTTCATTTTTCCGGTAGAAGTTGTTGATGCTGCTGGCAAATCTTTCGAAACACGTTTTTACCTAACATTCTCAGAATGCTCCTTTGCCAACTTGAAAAGACAGAACTTTGTAATACTTGTATAAGACATGAGATTTTATGGCGGCCGAACCAAATAGGTTATAAAAGAGCTATTCCGACCATTTTCTTCTAACAGCCTTCACAGGATATTTACTATCTATCTGGTCTACAATGCCTTCATCAGTTTTCTGCTGATTGTGAAACAAAACTTTCAGGTTTTTTTTTTTATTTTCGTGACCAATCATTACAATATTAGTATTATTTTGTTTTTCTTTCATTGATATGTGGTGAGTGTGATATTATCAATGGTTTTGAGTAGTCAGTGATATACAAATCTTTATTATGAAAATGTACGGAAGCTGGAACTTCTCTCCTGTTGCTTCGGATAGTACAAAGCAAATTTATTCCGTTAATTTTTAGTTCCCTTGCAGGATATAGAGACGTAAAAATGTTGTCTCAAGTTACATGCAATCCGAGTTTCAAAAGATGTAAAACTACATGTTCAACATGAGGGATCTTCCTTCGCCCTTTTCATCTTTTCCTAGATATGGAAAACTATTTACTATAGATTTGTTCTTCACTTCAACAAGCATCCAAAATTTGTCGCCATTTTTATTCGGCTTGCTACCCATGAACTGAATAAATGGACTGCGAGATTTCATTGGAAAGAGCCACTCACCAATAGTGCAATAAGTATGGGGATTGTAGCACCTTAGGGAATTTTCAATCAACTGATACCAGATATCAAAAACTAAGCAAAACCTGATAGTTTTAAGTCTTTCGTTCCTCTTAGATTTGAGATAAACCTTATAAACCTCATTATTTCTTCAAACTATTTCTGGGCATGACATTCCGAAAGAAGCAACAGCCCAAGCTTTCCAGACTAGAGACACTTTACACTTTACCATAGACAGTCTGAATTCACTTGCACAAGCATCATCCGTGTTGCGCGTAACGAGTGATGTGGGTCCTGGTTTGATACGAACAATATTATGTTTTTGTAATCTTCCGTATGTCTTGTTGTTAACATCCACTATCGTCCACAGTCTGATCCGGAGTTCACTATGCAAACCAGTAATTTCAATAGAATTATCTTGCTCAGATTCTTCACTTGAATAATTATTAGTAGAATCGGTATATTTGGTTTCTTTATCATAACTACTGGCAAAATCTTATTTTTCAAGATCTGCAACATCTTCCTTTTCAAGCCAGCTGTTACTATCCTCATCACCAGAAGCACTATCGTCAATATCCTGTAACTGTGCTAGAAACTCTGTTGCTGCATATCGCTTACTACCTGAAGACTCCATCATTCGCAGAGTAAAATACCTTCTTCAAAACAATGACCACAAATCAATGGTTGTTCACAATTGTTTCGCTGCATCAATAATAAACTTGATAAAAAGTATAAACAAGAATAAAAAGGCAATTTTTATTCAGGGTAAAATAAATAGGAAGTAAACTTTGTGGTGGACAAACACCGTCTGCGTTGGTTTTCTGGAGGTTCACCTGTTTCCTTCCACTTTGTTCGTTGCACCATTCCATTCGTTTCTCATCATCGGCGTCTCCTTTAGCATAGCCGGCATAACCGTTGGACGTAAAACTCAAAGATTTCATTTCCATTTTCAGAGGAAATAGGTATGAGTCAAAATGACCCCCGTGGTAGTTCTAGGTAAATCACCAGTTTTAAAGAAAACCAAAAATAATTGAAGTATGGTATTTAGGATATTCACACTGGTTAAAAAGAAGAAAATTGGCGTCATATGTTTTGCATACTTCAATTAATGTCAAAATTAAAGGATGGTGTATGACGATGAGGGGTCAAAATGACCCCTTTGGTAGTTCGTGTGTTAAGCACATCACTCGGCGTTTTCTAAGGTTAAAGACATACCGAAGATACTTTACGAACGAGGTCGCTACCTCGATGTCTAGGTTTAGATGGATGAAGGGCGCACATAGGGAGGAGGTCACAACCTCGCTATAAGTTCTCAGTTTGAGGAGAAACATTACTGTATCGCATGTGAAATTATTGCATAAAAATCGCTGCGAAACCGCCAAATAGTTTGAAATTGAAAGGACCAAACAGTTTATAAATAGGGATGGACGCGAGACGAGACATAAGAAACGCTAAAGTCTCGTCTCTTGTTTCGCAAAGATATTTGAGTCTCATTTCTTGTCCATTTCTATTAATAAGCCAAAGACTTTTACATTTTTCAATATTCTGTGAAAAAATGCCCTCTTTCAGCACAGGTGAGAAATCATTTCCCAGTAAAATTTAAAAACAAAAAACAGGTGTGTCTTCAGGTTTCAAGGTGGAGGGGGTATTAACATCAGCAAATGAAATTTCGGCACTACAATTCCATTATTCGATGTTTCCTCCCTATGGATATTTGCCTGTCTTTACAGGTACTTCTTTACCTTATGTCAGTAACGAATTTGGAATAAACCATATTTTACTAATCTCGCACTTGGAGGGGGGGGGAGAAAGTGGAGTTCTTAAGCATAAATATGATTAACATTAGTTTCTTTTTTTTCTTTAGAAATTCCACAATTTACGGACTTCAGTCCGAAGGCCTCCTCCCTGTAACCGCCACTGCCTTATATAATAATAAGCTACGGTATAATTCTCAAATAAATATGAATAACTTATCTGACATTCCCATTTCAGTAGTTATTTTCTTCTATTCTCTATTTAAAACGTGCCTATTATGATATTGTGTGTGTGTGTTCGTGTGTTTTTTTTTTTTTTACCCCAAATTACTGGAACATTACTCACTAGTTCTATTAACACGTCTTTCATAATCAAATTTAATAGTGCAGCAAAATCTCTCGAGCATAGACACACACAATCCTCTACATACAATATTCTAAACAAATGAAGACTTTATTCCGCGCAGCG
Source organism: Thermobia domestica (assembly GCF_964235325.1). Lineage (NCBI taxonomy): Eukaryota > Metazoa > Arthropoda > Insecta > Zygentoma > Lepismatidae > Thermobia > Thermobia domestica. The sequence goes on from NC_137464.1 coordinate 24,125,434, forward strand.
CTTCAGGAAGAACCATTGAGCACACGAGCCACAGCGATGCTTCCGCTGAACATCGATGTAGAAACAAACTCGGTTGTTTATCATCGCGACCAGTAATTCACCCTCACGGTCGACCTCTAGGTCGCGATGTAGCGTACATCTTCGGCATGCGCGTACCCATTTGAACCCATCTGTTTGTGCCAGTATCGAGTTAGCGACAGCGATTCAAACCTCGATCGCGAGGTATCTTCGGTATGTTTCTGCCCTAAAGCCGGTTGTAAACTAACTATTGGATATGATATTATTCTGAAACTTAAAAGTTTTCGGGGTTTTCTTGCTAAGAGTTCATTCTACTTGACAATTTCTCAGGAATAAATCAAATTTCTAAACGAACAAGCAGCAATGTCACGTGTACACCATGTGAAAGAGTTTGGTTTGTTTATCGTGATATCTTCTTAATTAATATTGAAACCGGAAGTGCGACTAGATTTCTGTACCACTTTCAGTTTTAGTAGAGGTTAGAGTGGAGAGGGAATATATTCTCGGGATGCTTGATTAAATTTTAGAAAACCGCTTCTCGGTATGTATAGTGCCGGTTTTACACTACAGTAATTAACGTTAAAACCGGAAGTGGTTGATTTCTTCCACTTCCGGTTTGAATAGACGGTTAAAAAGAGAATATGGAACCTATTCTTAGAACGCTAAATCGATCTCGTTATCTCTTATCGTTTTTGCTCTATGTAGGTCAGGGTTCTCAACCTTTTTTAACTAACGACACATATTACTGAACATCCAGGACACCCCAACACACTTATTTGATATTTTTATTATGAATAATAATAATAATAATAATAATAATAATAATAATAATAATAATAATAATAATAATAATAAAAATTATTATTATTATTATGCTGAAACCAATTAGGTTTTATAATGACTTTATATAGCACTGGTCTCGATTTTAACTAATTATTATTAAATTCTTCATGATTTTTAATTTCTTAACTTTCGCGACACACCTTAGAGAACTGCATGACACAGCAGTGTGTCGCAACACATCGGTTGAGAACCACTGATGTAAGTCAATATTGAAATCGGAAGTGGTAGTGGAGTTTCATCCTTCCGCTTTTGGTAGAGAAGATCGAGATGAAATGTATTCATGAGACAGTTAATCGATTGTAAGGAAACCGCTTCAGCTATCTATCTATCTATCTATCTATCTATCTATCTATCTATCTATCTATCTATATGAATCTGGAAATATATGATTTCTACCATTTCACCTCTATCAACAAACGCGATTCTTAGCTTTTGGTCCTCTTCATTGTAGCTAAAATCTAAGGTGATCCATCAAGTAGACCCCAGTTCTGAGAGATTTTGTTGTCTCCCGGACGGACACAACGACTAATATAATAGAAGAAAGAATTGACTAATATATAAAGAAGTTTTTGGCAAATCAAACGCCTTACAGATAAACTGAATAGTTTTATATCCTACGATTATAGCCTTGATTAATAAATTGGATGATTTGTATCTACATCATTTGTCACTAGCGAGGCTATATGAGTCAATACCTGCAGTTTCAATAGGAGATCGGAAGCATTGTAATGGATGTCCCAAAATTCACGCCAAATTTGAATTTTGCGTCATTTTTGCGGTATGGTGTTGCCGTCGAGAAACTAAAGACAGCAGCACAGCTGACAGTTCAGGGTTTTCAAAAATGAAGCGCTACACGAAAGAACAACGCTATGTCATTGTTGTTCATGAAGGTTTGGCAGCTACAATTCGCAATTTTCGTACAAAATATGGTCCAGAACAATAATTTAACTTCAACAACTGTCAAGAGATTATTATTATTATTATTATTATTATTATTATTATTATTATTATTATTATTATTATTATTATTATTATTATTATTATTATTATTATTATTATTTAATAGAGAGACTGGATCAATTTGTGACCTTAAACACTCTGGCCTTTTCTCAACAAATCGTTCAACACAAAACATTAAAGCGGTTCGTGAGAATGTTGCTGAGAGTCCAGGAACATCAATTCGGTACCGTGGTCAAAAATTGGACATTTCGAGAGAAACTCTCTACCGCATATTTCTCACGAAAAGATTTGCATAATCAAGCATGTTTACAAAGTTCAATTGACTCAAAAACTGAAGCGTACTGATCACTCACAGTGAAGCGAGTTCGTTGAATGGATTCTGAAACAACAACAAGAGGCCGAACAGCACCGCTGTGGAGGCTATGCATTACATAACACAATACTGTATACTCTACGAATTAATAGAATGTTTACAAGTTTTAATTATACATATGTGTTTTCTATCTTGCCTGAATTTTGCGTCACCCTTTAGTGCGGTCTATGTGCCAGCGGACAAGGGCGCCGATTTCTCTGTAAATTTAGGGGGGGGGGCATTCAGATGCAGAAGGTATATTATATGAGGATTTTAAGACAAATTGCACTCAAATTGTGCAAAATATTCTATATTCATAAAAACAATAGGGGAGACCCACATAAGCTTTGGGGGGCCCGGGTCCCCCGTCCCCAGGATCGGCGCCCTTGCCAGCGGACCTCGTACATCATTCAAGCTACAGAACTAGAACATTGTAGGCCAAAGGTTAATAATGAAAGTGGAATAAAAATGTGCGAGGAAAAAGGAAAACTGACGAAGATGATACTATGTTCAACAAACTAACATCGCGCGGGATCGAACCATGAACCCTATGAAACAGAAATGGGTACTCTGTCACTGAGTTAACATTGCTCCCGAGATCAAATCACAGTTGAGGTGTAACTTAAAATCTAGCAATACTCAAAGAAGCGTTATTAACAGCAAATATTGTTCGATATTGTTCCAGCTTTTTTTTTTCGAACTGTTTGTTCTGCGTTGAATTACGTAACTGTGAAAACTTGTTGACGTTATGCAGTGTATTTCTCAACACATGATTCGTTTGGGCAACAGCGTGAAATCGTTGGCAAACCTAATTTGTTTGGCTATATGCTAACCGAAAGCAAGCAACAACAGACTTTTTTCCCCAATATATTGACTAACGTTGACTATTACATTTCGTGCTGCTACAAAACTCTCTCAGAGAACGCTATTTAACACGAATCAGACTGACTGAAACTTCAATATTAAAGCTTTATGAAAATTTTTGAAATTTAAAACTTTAAATTAGAAAAGTAATTTTACTAGTTACAAGCTGTACATTTAAACGTGTAAATAATAGTTATAATATACCAGGTGAAGCACGAATAAGTAGCATAAATACAATAAATTTTCATGGGTTGTCTCAGTTCTTCTTATAAATTTTCATAGGGTATCACAGTTCTTCGTATAAATTTTCATAGGGTATCCCGGTTTTTCGTATAAATTGTCATAGAGTGTCCTGGTTTTTCTTATAAATTTTCATAGAGTATCACGGTTCTTCGTATAAATTTTCATAGGGTAACCCGGTTCTTCTTATAAATTTTCAAAGGATGTCTTGGTTCTTTGTATAAACTTGCATAGGTTGTCCCAGTTCTTCTTATAAATGTTCATAGGTTATCCCAGTTCTTCGTATAAATTTTCATACGGTATCACGGTTTTTCGTATAAATTGCCATAGAGTGTCCCGGTTTTTCTTATAAATTTTCATAGAGTATCACGGTTCTTCGTATAAATTTTCATAGGGTAACCCGGTTCTTCTTATAAATTTTCAAAGGATGTCTCGGTTCTTCGTATAAACTTGCATAGGTTGTCCCAGTTCTTCTTATAAATGTTCATAGGTTATCCCAGTTCTTCGTATAAATTTTCATACGGTATCACGGTTTTTCGTATAAATTGCCATAGAGTGTCCCGGTTTTTCTTATAAATTTTCATAGGGTGTCCCACTGCTTCTTTTAAATTTTCATAGGGTGTCCCGCTTCTTATAAATTTTCGTAGATTGTCCCGGTTCTCCGTGCAAATTTTCAAGCGTGTCCTTTTCATAGTCTGAAAATATGGAAAGCCCATATGCATCTCATGTTTGGACAGTATTTTTGTTAAGCGTTAATAACATTATAGAACTTACATCGGCTCCTTTCCAATGTATGATCTTTATGATTTCACATATATGTAAATATGTAACATTTGTGAAACGACAGTTTCATATAATATTGAGACGCCACAGATATACGTTATAGTGAAGAAAAAAAGAGTTTATGAAGAATTATTTTCTACAGTTTTTGTTAGACGCTATTTCATAAATCTATAAAAGAAAACTTTTTAGCGCCATTCTGTTCGCACAAGATGGTGCTAGTTCAGGGTGCAGAGCAAGCGGAACACTCTTAATGTTATAAGTTTTCGTTCGAGAAGGCCCTCTCTCTTTTTTTATGGTTATATATATAAGCAGGGAGACCCCTGACAAAACGGAACGCCTTCAGGTCGAACAATGGAAGCGAACGATCCAGAACAACGGCAGAAACTTTCCCTTAAAGATCCTCCCCCCCACTTTCCTTGTTTTCTGTGCTCCTTCTACATCTTTCTTCCTTTCCACTACGTTTACTTGAAAGGAAGGTTGTTCTCAATGCATACAATACCTTACTTTCATTCCCATACATACACGTACGTACGCCCACCTCCCCTACAAAGATTCCTTCTCAATTAGTCGAGTCTGATATGACAAAACTGCAAGAGAAAGGAGTGACTATGAAAAGAAAGTAGAAAGGAAGGGACAGAAGAGAAGAAAGGAACAAAAAACAAACAAGAAAATGGTTGAAGAAAGATTACGTTGAAGGAGGTTAAAGAAAAACTTTGAAAGAAGGGAGTAAAAAAAGACATTCAAAACTTTTATCTTAAATTGAGACACGCTACGCCATCTATCTTATAAAGACATAATGAATTTTAAGTCTTCAGTGCCACTCTCTACATTTTGGAAGACTTAACTCCTTATTCTTCTCAACTCACAAATCAATTCTCTTCTGACAGTGAGTAGATTTAATGAAATAAAGTGAATACGAAAATGTTGAATTCTCACTCCACGTTAAGTGGTGTTCCTCAAGGATTTGCTTTGGAGCCCTGCCTATTATCAAGACATTACAAAGGTTAGATAAAAAGAACTGCAAACACTGTTATTTTTCTCATTTAACTTTATCGATATATTAAATATAGAGCTGTATTGTTTCAATGTAATCGCTTGTAATGTCTACGACATTGTCATTCCTATGGAAGATGTTGCACGTTATCAGCATGTCGGATTTTCTCGATACTTCGAAGGAATCACCATTTGGCTCCGAAATCGGTTTCTCTCGTGTTGTTGTTCTTGATAACATATCGTGGCTATAACAGCACTTTCTTCACGTACCTGTGCAGCGTTTGCCCCTTTATCGAAATACTTTGTAAAATGTACCGCAGTTTTCGGAAAGTTCATTCATCTGCATGGTGCAATACCTTACGTCTGATTCTAACAATTCCCATATTTTTACATATCTACTAGCTTCAAATGTTAGCTGTCAGATTATGTTAGGCTTGACCAGCTGCAACTTATATACCCTGAGATTTGTGACACTAACGCCATCTTGTGCACAATAGACTTAATACTTTTTAAATGACCTGCTATACAAAAACATAACTGCCCATTTGAAAAGTTCTCCTTTCCTCCACTTGCTTTCGTCCATTCCAAGAAAATAAGGCTGGCGTTGTCACTCGTGCTTGGCTTGGTGCAAAGTGGTGACTGTTTCTGTGGTAATTAAAATTCCTATTCCTTAAGCCATAGGTTCGATGCTGGTATCTGCACCACATTACGATATACGTATTTGCTATTTAGTTAAAAGCTTTTTAAAAGAGAAATAGTGATATATACTTTCATTGTATAGAAATATGTTAATGAGTACTAGTAACTTATAATCTCTAGAAAACCGTGATTACTGAAAACTAGTACGATTCGTTCCAAAAGAACGAATCCTTAAGAGAAATCGAAGAATCGAATCTCAGAAAAGAATCGGATTAAGTTAGCAGAATCAAAAGACTGATTCTTGTAAAAGAACCAAAAGATAGATTCACTCGGTGTACTTGATGGATTTGAATCAGTGGATTCGGTTGATGAAAGCAAATGACGGAACCAAATACCGGATGAGTGGACCCGGGTGATGAATAGATAATGGATAGACACGGCCTAAAGGAATACTTCAGGATAAGGAAACGTTGTATGACGAACATACTACGCATGTCTAGATATACAATCAAACCTTCGTTTTTCTGTCCCCTGTTGGTTTACAACTAACAAGAACAAGAAATCAGGAAGAAATTGAACTTTTTTTGCGTATATCTCTAAACATGGCCATTTCTCTGTGCAAACTTGCACTTAGACCTTCATTTCCTATAAAAACTAGCTTCACAATAGCTTTTCGGCTGACAAAAGTGGTTTGACTAGTTTTAACTGAATGGCGGAATCATATAAGAGAACCAAAATGAACTGAAAATAATATCCTGAGAGGAATATTCGGACACAAGATAGAGAATGGCTGAAACTTCATAATGAAGAAGTGCTTAACTTATACAATTTTCATAACATTGTAGAGTCATTAAGTGTAGGAGACTGAGATGGGCAAGTCATGTAGCCAGAATGGAAGAAAGTAGGTAAAGCTTGCAAAATTTTAACCTGACACCCTATTGGAAAAAAGACCATTAGGAGGACCTAGGCTTAGATGGGAAGACGATACTAAAATGAATCTCGGAGAAATAGGAATACATAGTAGAATGAACTCAGTTAGGTAAGGACAGAAATCAATGGAGAGTTTTTGGGAATGCGTCATTGAACGTTCGGGTTCCATAGCTCATGGACTTAGTTTAGTTTAGTTAGAAGAGTCTACAGGAGAAAATGAAATGAAATCTTTGAGTTTTACGACCCACGGTTATGCCGGTTAGGCTAAAGGAGACGGTGATGATGAGTAATGAATGAAATGGTGAAATGAAGAAAGTGGGAGGAAACGGGAGAACCCCGAGGAAACCCACGCACGCGGTGTTTGTCCACCACAAAGTTCACTTGGTGGGGGCTGAGATCGAACCCGGGACCCCAAACACCAGAGGTGAACGCTCTACCACTGAGCCACCGCGGCCCCCGAGTCTACAGGAGAATCAATAAAGAAGTCAAAGGTAGCTAACTGTGCTTGCATATACGATTTTCATTCACACAAGGACAGGTGTATCCTACTAAAAATCCAGGAGAAATCACCACGTGCATATGTGTCACTTATCCTAAAGTTCCTAATGGAAAAAATGAAGGTTCCGGGACAAGTATGGGTCCTGTTGAATGTTCCATGGATATATGTTGTGCCAAATGGGTCCATTTCATTTTCTCATTGATGTTTGCGTTTCATTTAGTTAATTTTTACAAATTTTCTACATATTCACCTATAGAACAATACTAGCAAAAGGGGACACTGTGGCTCAGTGATAGAGTCTTCACCTCTAGTGCAAAGAGTTTCTAGTAAGACCCCAGGTCATGTGAGTTTGTGGTGGACAACATTCTGTTCGAGGGTTTTCCCGGAGTTCTCCCGTTTCGTCTCATGTTCATTTCACCAACTCTTTTATATTCATCGATTTTAATTAATTATTCGTCCCCTTTGGCCTAAAGGAGCGTTTCTCAATATGTGATACGCGTGCAAGCTAGTACGGGAGCCGCTGTTGGGGATACGCACCACTTATGGTGATTTTAATAATTCATATGTTTTAGTTGCACGCCAGCGAGAAAGGTTGGACAAAGACATAGGACATTTTCTTCCATATGTTTTATTCCTATTTCGTCATAGGTTATTCACGGTTATTTTCATTGTAGCACAATATCGTACATGAAATACGAGATGGATTTTAATATTTATTCAACGATAAATAAGATACATCACGTAGTTCACACTTGGCAGGCGTTTCGATTGCAATCGATACGTTTTTGCGCTCGCTACCCCATAATAATTGAATGTTCGTCTCTCGATGTGGAGGATGGGCGTTGTTCAATGAACAGATTTGGTTTATCCCGTTTTTGTCATCCCACGTGGTTCTCCTATGGACGGTAGTATGACCTTGTTCCAAGTGTACATATGAAGGCCTGTTTCTTTCTCAATCTCCGTTAAACCACCTGAGTGAAAACGTATGGAACGCAATCGAAACACCCGCCAAGTGTGAATTACATAAGATAATTCAATTTCTGCGGACGGAAGAGTATAACATGGCCGCAATTCATCGATAAAGGAGTAAAGGATTACGGCTGGAACTTGGTAAATGATTACTAGGAACGCAAGTTCTTAACGGAGGCAGGGACGGATCCAAGGGGGGCGATTGGGGCGATCGCCCCCCCAGAAGAGTAAGATTTTCTTTTTTTATATATATAAATAAAATCCTTTCCAAAGTTTGGAGCCCTTAATAGTAACAGTATGACAACCCACCGCCCCCCCACCCAGAAGTCGGTCCTGGATCCGCCCCTGAACGGAGGTTTAGAAAAAGTAGCAATTGTACTCGGGATAAACAGAGGGAGACATCTATTTTTTTTCGCCATGTAGGAGTAATACATGTGTAAATCATTGAAATCTCGAATGTTATGTTTTCAAGATCACCATATCTTCTTCTCTGCAACTGTCGTTCGAAAGTACAAGTGGTTAAAAATAAGTTTCGTTCCCTGAGAAGAAAATTACGGAGACCAATTTTTGTCTTTTATCAATGTTCCTCAAGTAGTTTGTTCCTCAAAAAAAGAAAATCTAATACAGTAATAGAGAGTGTTTAGTTTTATTTTGGGAGAAGATATTGGAAACACTGTGCCTTGAGGTAAGAAAATGAAATACGAAGCTTGCCTGAATGAAATTCATATGAGATAAGGCTTGAGGGTTTTCTCTCTATATATGAACGGTTGAACTAGCTCAAGAAAGAGAACATTCTTAGGTTGGAGCAAAGATAGGGAACATCCACAAAAGACCTTATACACAGGAAATTTCCAACCCAGAGAAAAAGAGAGAGAGAAAGAAGAAAGTGTGTTGACGTCAACAACAGGTCTCGTATGTGTAATGCAGAAGAAATGACAAAAGAAATAACGAAAAAAAGAAGCGCAACAGCTTCATAGAAGAAACGAGGGAGATATGAAGCCTACAGTCTTTCTCAAAAGAATATAACAACGAACTTTTGGAGAACCGAAGGCAAAACTCTCGAAGAAGAACGAAAATGACCGAAATCTTCACGCATCGTTTGGTCCTCTCAGACATTTTGCAGCAAGTAGTAGTATCAAACAGAACAAGGTTGCCAACTAACAGAGCACATTTCGTACTAAGTCAATAGGTTAATAGGACTTTAGCGGCCTTTTGCAGCACCAACGCTATATGAGATGTAGACTTTCAGTTTAACGTAGAATTCGAGCCATAGTAATACCTTAGAATTTCAAGTCTCTCTCACTGGGTGTTGAACACTCGTGACCCCAGGCACCAAAAATCAGAGGGGCAACCCCTAGACCAAAGAGGTAGGGGCCGTACTAAATGAGGCGGTGCCAGATTTACCACTTGTCCATCTTTACAAGATTCTAAAACATCTTCGATCATATTACTTAAAAAAAATACAAAATAAATAAATCTATCTTTATATATAACAATACAAGTGACTATATTTGTGATCTCATACCTCTTTAAATACCCGACCTACCTGAATCAAATTTTCAACATAGATGAGGTTCTGACCTGGGATGCTTTCTATCATTTTACTTTGACGGTGCAATGTTGGGAAGGGGAAGGAGAAGATATATAGAAATGATCGAAAATGATCGATATTAATGCTGAATCCATAGTTTTCATGGTCACTGAGACGGACAGTGATACCTCCAATGCCGTTTAAATCAAAATTCAGCTACGCAACTTGGGGGTAGAGCAGGAGGATATATATATATATATATATATATATATATATATATATATATATATATATATATATATATATATATATATATATGATTTTTTAAAAAATGACCAATATTAGTGTCGAATCCATAGTTTTCGGGGTCGCTGAGATGAACAGTAACACTTCTGATGCTGTCAAAATTGACATTAATCCCTTCATGCCCAAAATGAAACATATCCTCCCCGTGCGAAGAACGGGTATTCTGCTGGTAAATAGTAAAACTGTTTGACTTCAGCTTGAATTAGGGCCCTTCACGGGGAGAAGCCCTAATAAATACTTTTAAAATTCCAATACTAATGTAAGATTATTCTCTTTCTATGCGACTTCATTCTTCAAAACAAAACTATCAAATGGAAGAACCTTACAACATTTTTTAAAACTATTTATGATTTATAGCTCTATTTTTTAGTTTAACGTCCCACAATTATGTCCCGAGGCTAAGGAAGACAGTGATGATGATAATGAATGAAATGGCGGAATGAAAAAGTGGGAGAAAATGGAAGAACCCCGAGAAATCCAAACCACACGGTATATTTTCAATACAAAGTCCACTTAGGAGCTGGGATGGAACCAGGGGCTACGCTCCAGAGAAGGCCACTATCCTATTAAATAATCGCGGCAACTTATTCCTCTACTGCTATAATGGTATGCAAAAAATGAGTAGGTTTGAGTTTTGTGTGTTTACTATGCAACGGAAGTTACAAGGACAAAACGTTAACGTGGACTATGAACCACAATAGGAACGCGTTTATGGAACATCAAACAAGATTAACCCTCACTCCCACCAAACAACGTTGTCTTCAGGAGTGCCTGATTGCATTCCAACTACTTCCGGCTAATAGCAGTCCCCGATGCACTATGCCGCGAGCAGTCCACCAAACACACAGGAGGACCTTCTTCTGGTGCAGTGCTGGTTTCGGCTGTTTTGGAACCGATTCATGGGATGCTAACCAATGACGACTGCGCCACAGCTTAGTACATTACCTACTTCTCATCACATGTCAACACCCTGTCCAGAAATGGCTCCTTCCTCAGATGAGACGGCAAAGAAACACAAGTGTCTGCTCGCCTTGCCTTCTGGCCCTGCGTCAAATAATGTGGGACCCATTGACTCAACTTGTAGTTCTTCCCAAGTTGATGGGAGTGTTGCCGAATGGTTTCTCCACTCACACTGAATTGTAGTCCCAGTTTTTCACATGTCTGGCCACTGTTCGCCTCAATTGCTGCCTGTAGATCTTCATTCTGTACATGTGTTGTTCTTCCGGCACGTTGTGCGTCTTCGAGTGTTTCATCGCCGTCCTTAAACTTGTTAAACCACCTCTGCATTGTCCACGTAGTCACGATACCCTCACCCACGAAAGGCCCGGCATATCTTCTGACTCGCTGCAGCGGCGTTTGACTCCACTTTGAACTTGTACAGTATACACGCCATTATGACGCTTTTGTGAATGTTCCATGTTCACTCTGTCCTTACGCAAGTTAACGGTGTAACTGAACTGTCACAACCAGGTAGTATGTTGGATATTCCCACAAGCACAACTGTCCTTCGTCTTATCTCAATTCGCATTCAAATCACAGTGTAAGGACCATTTGAACACAGACCTTCACAAAAAGCGACAGAACTTTCTTGGTTTCCTTTATTTAAAAAAAGGGGGTTAGTTGAAAAAGAAATCGCAACTTCAGAAAAAATCATGGCCGTCTCCTTCAGTATAAAATGTACCGAAATATAAAACATACTCTTAAAACATGCTTTCGAAAACTAAGGGAAGGTTAATAAAGGAAATTCCGTCCCAAGCACTATGCCACCCTATTCACCTTCCAATAAAACTATGTTACGGGGAGGTTAGGAGGACTGAATCTTGGATATCAAACTAGATGTATACCTAAACAACGTAGATAAATTTCTCATTCCGTGTTATATTATAATAATAATAATAATAATAATAATAATAATAATAATAATAATAATAATAATAATAATAATAATACTCCAGTGATACGAGGGTATCTCCGAAAGTTTCCAGTCCGACGCAAATATCACGCCATTAGTTTTAAGCCGTTCATGACATGTAGTGCCATCTATGGAAAAAAATCATGTATCAGTTTCAGTTGTAGCTGCTCCAATTTGTTCAAAGGCAGGCACTTAAATTAATCGCTGCACATTAAACTAGCCTACTACATAACAATGTTCCAGGTTGTTATTGCCAACGCTCTAGCGAAAGATTGTGACTTCAAGAAGATTCAGCATCCACCTTACAGCCCAGGTGTGATCCCAGATTGGATCCCTGCGGTAAGAATACGTCTGCTATACATATTGTAAAATTTCAATAATACTTTTTCTTGGCTCCACTGTGAGAGAAACTCACATAATTTAGATGTCCATGGTCTTGAGATTTGATTTCCGGCGGTCGAGGAATTTTTTTGGTGTAGATCCTGAATTGCAAGAAAATTGTGAACGAAAATGAAATGAAATTTCTAATTTTCATCCCAGGGTTACGACCTTTAGGCTAAAGAAGAGGTATAAATAAGGATGTGATTGATTACACACACACACACACATACATACACACACACACAAATAAAAGTTCTACGCACCGGTCTCCAGGGTACGGATTCTATGTATTTTGTTACACAGAACCCAAATTTCGAAATCCGAAGAGGCCTGGGATTTCGAAATTTGGATTCAGTGTAACAAAATACATTGGACCCACACCCTAGGCTCCGGTGGACAGAACTTATATTTTTTTGTGTGTGGGTGTGTTATGATTAAGGAAGAGACAGGAGTACCCCGAGAAAACCCACGGACACGTTATTGACCACAAATATTGTGACCCTCTTTCCCGTGATAGAAGGTTGGGAACCATACCAACTGCGTGCAATAATAAGAATATTTGAGTGTGGCAAGACATTGTTTATTAGTAAATTGATGAAAATTGCATTATGAAAAATCACTAAATCTAGTGGGAAAACGCTGTAAGTGGCTACCCTGAAATAGAAAAGGAACTGGGATATACTTCGCCTTGGTTGCTCCTTTAGATACCTTTGACTAAAGGACTAATAACATTCTGTCGTACCATTCCTTTCTCCGTCTTTAACAGCATATGTATGTGTTTCTGTGCCTCATCACGACGACACATGCAAAAGAGTCCTGAATTTCCTCTTCTAAGGACATCAAGACATCCTGAATCCGTTTCCTACCAAGTCATCATCATTTGCTTATGTTTACCATTTGGAAGTTTCTTTGTAACCCGGTCTATCTCTTTCTAGATTTACTCGTTCAGGATGACTTTGTTACGTAATACTCCCCAACTTCAATCTGTTTTTAAATAGCTTTTACCCAACTTTCCTTTTTGCTTTCCATATGAAATGATCTTTCTGTTCCTTTACATAGGAGAATGCCTTGGAGGAATCAAAGCAGATGTGACGATAGGAAATGCTAGCCTCTATTTCAAACACTGTTTTTTAAAAAAAGAAAAATAAAAAAAGTGTAAGAAAATAACAGCAAAAGGTCTAGAAAGATTTTTCTCTAAGTTCCCTAGAGCTGTCAATATCAGTCTTTTCTTTCTGATTTTCTGTAGGCAACTGGAACTCCACCGAATATCTATTCCCTTTTCGATTTTTTCCCTTACATACAGTTTTATGTATACAAGCAGTGGTGTATACGGATTTTTTTGAGTTTTACGTCCCACGATTATGCCGAATAGGCTAAAGGAGACGGTGATGATGAGAGATGAATGAAAATGGTGGAATGAAGGAAGTGGGAGGAAACGGGAGAACCCCGAGAAAACCCACGCACACGGTGTTTATCCAGCACAAAGTTTACTTGGCGGGAGCAGGGTTTGAACCCGATAGCCCTAGCACCAGAGGTGAACGCTCTACCACTGAGCCACCGCGGCCCTATTATACGGAATTTTATCAAGAGGGGGGTTTCTAGCTTCATGTAATGAAATGCATCTTTTTAAATCTACTTTAAGTCGTAGGTTTATGCCCTTTTGGCTAAAGAAGACGCATAATTAGTGAATGCAAATGGTTATAAAATAATTAGCCAAATAAGAAAATGAGGGAATGGGAGAAACAAGAGATAACTTACGATGTAGTCCCCAGAAACTCACATGACCTGCATCGAACCAAGAACCACTTGCACCAGAGATAAGCACTCTATCATTGAGCCATCTTAACCTCCACTGAAATTCATATTGATTATATTTGAAATAAAAATAACGGGCGGTATTCAGACAGAAGCCGTTATTCAATCGTTAGTCACGCGATTAGTTAGTATCGTATTAGTTCTGTACTAAGGAGGGAGTACTTTTTTGTTATTCAGAGTCTGCTTGGAATTCAGATAATAATATGATTTGGAAATGAAATGAAAAGAAGTCAAATCTTTTAAGTTTTACCCTCCACGCATATGCCGGATACGCTAAAGGAAACGGTGATGATGAGAAATGAATGAAATGGTGAAATGAAGCAAGAGGGAGGAAAAGGGAGAACCCCGAGAAAACTCACGCACACGGTGTGTGTCCACCAGAAAGCTCACTTGAGATCGAACCAAGGACCCCATGCACCAGAAGTGAACGCTCTACCACTGAGCCACTGGGGCTTTTAATTTGATTTCGGTATGAATAACTATTATAACCTCAATACATCAAGTGGGAAAAATAAATGTGGCAACCTACATGGACGCATGCGTAATCTGTAAAAATGAAAATATATGAAATACGAAATTCGAATACTTTCTCAAATACTTCAATTTCAATTTCAATGCATACTCAGTCACATATAAAATCTTCTCCTCTCCAGAAATAATAAGTTGGAATGAGGAGAATTAGAGACGGTCAGTCAATGGAGGCAATGATTTACAAACTTGTTTCTTGCGATTGTTCTTCTCTTTATATTTTCAGTTAGTTTCAAGCATTTTCTGATTTACGCGTGGTCAGTGTTTATATTTCTTTGAGCATATATTACATATTGAACTAATACATTATGTACACAGCAATATTGAGATTAATATATGGTGTTCATTGGACAACACGTTTCGAACCATAGAGATTCATCTTAGAGTGGAAAACTGTTTCGTTAGTCACCTACTTTACAATTTTACCTGCATAAACACCTGCCTCAGTGCTATCAATTGCTGTCAGTGTCGAGAAAAGTTTCGTGTAAGTTGGGTTGCATCTGTCTAGGCGTTTTCACAACTGCAAATATTCTGGACACCAAGGAATGGAATTAGAGCACTCAGGAAGGGGAAACGATACTTCTGCTGGTGACTGTACAGTCAAGACACTAGTTTATGGTTATATATGTTATAAATGTATGTGGAATGAGAATGTGGAAGGGAACGGAAGTACGTGAGGAAACTCAGATATGATGTTATCTACCACAAATTTACTTGCCCGAAAATCGAACCAAAGACCACACACCAAAGATAAGCACTCTACCACTGAGCTACTGTGCCCTCTTGGTTTAAAAGAGAATGTAGATGAACCAAATAATAAAAATTAAATAACTTAAGACATCTGTGAAGAAAGTAATTTGCAGTTTGGCACTTAGACTATAACCTCTAAACTATCCAAATGTATTCCTATGAGGTCACTATCGACCAAAAGAGATTTCCAACACATTTGCGTCAAAAAATGAAAAATTACCCTCTTTCCAAGAACAAATCCTCCCTCTTTTAAATAATGCACCTTTCTCTTACAGACACGAATGTTTTCCGATAAAAAAAAAAATTGAAACGGTAAATGAGAAAGAAAGTGAAAGTTGATTTCTTTTTTTTTCTCAAAAAGTAGAAAAAAAGACACAAATTACTTTTCGGAAGGTCAATAAATGTTCGATAATTTTTGAGCATATTTCACTAGTAGATCGAACGCGGAATGTGAAACCAATAAGTAAAGATTTCGCTTTTTTTTTTTTTTAGGTATGTATGCATATCTTGTATCCAGGGGCGTCACTTGGGGAGAGCAAGAGACTTCCTAAGTTTAAGAAATTTATATATTTTAATCAATTGCACTAGCAAAAAATAAAACTCTTATATCGGCGGAGAACTTTACTCCCCTTTCCCCAAGCAAAATCTGAAATAACACTGCTTATGGTAGAGAAGAGACGGTTTATGCTCTCTGTATATGGACTGAGAAAAACTAAAAATAAAAGATTAAAAAAAACAAGTCTCGTTAGAACGTGGTGGAAGAAAGACAGAAAGAATAATAGGGAAAAATACACAGAGGGAAAAGAAAGAATGATTTTTTTTAAAAAATAATATCTTCGTTTATTTTTTCTTCCCGAAAAAAATTTGCTTAGAGGAAAAAACGAAAAGAAAAGAACGTGGTAGGTGAAGAGAAACTATGGGAAATCGACGTTGGAACCTCTGGTGGCGGAAAGATGAATGGGTTTTGTAAGATAGTACAAGGAAAAAATTGAAGAACGGAAACAGTTAAGAGTAAATCGATCGATTGCTGAAGATATAGGGTATATATATATATATATATATATCGGTAGAGAATAGGGAATAAGGAGGTTCGAAGACATTATATGAGGTCAGCCAGCGTAAGGAAACAAACTGGGAAGGCAGGTCACCAGGGAGTTGTTTTGTCCCAAAGATATTTAGTTATTTAACGTACAAGTGCCTTCACCAAAAACACGAACGTCTCTTATAATTCACTACCAGTTTTCTATGTTGATTCGTTTCATTTTATTTTATTTATTTATTTATTTTGGTAGGAAATTGTTTTCTGCTTCTAGTTTAAATCAACTTACGTTTTTGTATTATCGACTAATAACTTTTCAAAATCTTCCCATAATTAGTAAGTTGTGCTAGAAAAATAAATTATTTTGATTGGATCGATGTCATATTTACTATGTTTTTTTTTATTATTATTTAACCAACTGAAACGACATTCAGTTATTGTTTACTTTTCACGCGCTTGAATCTAACCTTCTGCTGAAGGGGCAATTGCACAATTATTTCAATCTTCCATCCAGCACACTTTAGAAGCTTATAATCCTTTGACTCGTGAAATGACCTCCGCTGACATACAGTCCATCATCACGCAAAAACGTAGTACTGCCCCGGGCTTTGACCAAATAACTTACAGACTACTTAAGGAATGTTCGGTCAATTTTTTCATATTTCTAGCATTGATATATACATTTATCCTTCGAACTGGTTTCTATCCTCTCAATTGGAAGATATCTAAAGCCTGTATGTTTTTAAAATCCAAGAAGCCACCGCATTATGTGCAGTCCTATCGTCCAATCAGTTAACTTCCACGTTGGGTAAAGTCTGAAAAGATACTCGTATCTCGTTTACACCCATACATCATGGATCAACAACTTCTACCTCTCCATCGAACTGGATTTCGACCTCATTATAGCATAAACGATCAACTACTTCGTCTAACTACAATTCTTACCAATCACTATAATAAATCTCTTCCGTCCTGTCTCGTTTTAATGGATTTGGAAAAAGCTTTTGATCGAATTTGGCATTATGGATTATTTTATAAACTTCTTAAACTAGGTCTTTCTGTTACATACCTCCGAGTCAGATTTTCTTTTATATTCAACCGAATAGCCTATGTCAGCATAAACAACTCATTATCACATCCAGTCTTCCCATACACAGGAGTACCACAAGGCTGTAGTCTATCTCCTCTTTTATACATATTCTATGTTTCCGATTTACCGTCTCCATCGCCAAACATTCATCTCTTTCAATATGCTGATGATACAGCTTGACTGACACTGGGAAACACAATACAACAGATTAATACAAACTTACAGACTACAATTACTAGCTTTCTAAATTGGTGTAGTAAATGGAGAGTTTCAGTTAATGAAGACAAAACACAAACATTTGTTATTTTACCTCCTAAATGCTGCAGCAAGGTTAGATGAAATCCAAATTTACTACAGATACGAGTGGGAGATCACTTTCTTCAGCCAGTTAAAACTGTAACATACTTAGGAATCATTTTGGACGATAAGTTGCGATGGACAGTGGACACCCCAGCTTCAGACATTGTTATCAAAGCAAAGAACCGTTTACAACTTCTTCGTCGTCTTATTGGCCAGACCTGGGGTTTAAATTCCAAACTATTGCTTAACATATACAAAGCATTTATGCGGAGTATACTTACCTTTGGACACATAGCCTGGTATTCAGTGCTTCCGAAATTTTACAATAGACTTGAAATTCTAGAGAGACATGCCATTCGTCTTGCATTTAGGATCAAACTTCCGTATCATAATACTGACTTGTATAACAAAATTACCTTTCCTCCGCTTGTTCAAGACATAGCACAATTACGTCACAAGTTCATAGCTACCAATCTCCATGATCGTAAAGATATCTTTCTTTACACCATATTTACAGATTTACAACAAGAATCTCAATCTAAGTACTGCTATACACCACTCAGAGTTTTGCTTTCCATATACATCCGCACCCTTCCAGCAGATCATCACCATGCCACTTTCTTCCGTCACCAACTCATCCGTCAACATCTTCCACATCTTTTTCCATCATAGTACTTGCCTCTCTACAACACTAATCTGGGCTTACCTCATGTTTCTCATCAGTCCTGAGACGCCCCAGGAAAGAATATTAACCTGCATTTGTTTGTAGTAACATTTATATGTTGTGTTGTGGCGTTACGAGCACCTCACTCATCATCATTTATCCATTTTTGCATTTTCTACGTTATTCATTAGCTTCAGAGTTTTTCTGCACCTTTTATTATCTTTTATATGTGCACCTTTCATTACTAGTTGACATTATTGATGTATTATTAATGTTATTGTTGTCTAATATCCTTATTATTTTAATTTTTGTTAGTGTATAATAACAATGACTGTTTCAGGGCTCCTTGACCAGCTATGTGTTTAGTAAAGAATAATTGATGCTCCCACACCCCTGGCCAAGAGAGAAGGCGAAACCCTCTAGTGGCCGTTTCTTTGCACCCACTGCTTCCAAGTTCTCCAGCAATCAACAAATGCTTTTACAACAATTGATGCCCATCACTTTCCAACTGAATAAATAAAGTACTGTTACTACCCACCACTCAAAAAAAAAAAAAAAAAATCTGCTGACTGCCCCCAGTTCTTCTTTTAGTTGGTGAGTGAAGTAAAAGCGAATATCTTAGATCAATGGAAACTAGAAGCACCGATAAGATTTATATTTCAGAGCACGACAATTGCCAAATTGTTTGTTCCAAGTTACCATCAAATGCACAAACGATCAGGGTGTTATATCGCAACCTTAGAAAACTAAAGTTAGTTTACGTCGTAGTGCATCGTTAGTGATACAAGAGGTTGAAGATTTTTTTGTAAAAAGACCCGTAACTGAACCAAAAAATTCCAACACAGTATAGAGAAATTGGAAAAACTTTACAATGAAAAACTTTGCAGAAATCGTCTGTTCGGCGAACTGAATCACAAAAGAAAAAAGAAGGAAGACTTTCTGGAAAAACTGGATGATCTTTTCGACATTGCTCATTTTTCTGCTTTGGATCTCATTGACAATGAGGAAGATAAAAAAAAGTTTCTTCTTAGTCAGAGGGAAAAAAGGACGACCAGGATAAATATGAAAATGAAATTTTTAAGTTTTACGGTTATGTCGGTTAGGCTAAAGGAGACGGTGATGAGAAATGAATGAAATGAAGAAAGTGGGAGGAAATGGCAGAACCCCGAAAAAACCCACGCGCACGGTGTTTGTCCACCACAAAATCCACATGGTGCGATCTGGGATCGAACCAGGGACCCCAAGCACCGGAGGTGAACGCTCTACCACTGAGCCACCGCGCCACCTGACCTGGATGCATAATTGGAGCTGACATTGACCTACTGGAAAAAGAGACAAGGCAAAGTGTTCGTAAAGAACAAGACGAACTTAGAAGAAAGTGATCCGAAGAGTAGCAGGTACGGGTGTTACCGACAGCTCAATTGGCATCATATGACAGTGAAGAAGAAGATTCAACATCTGCACAAGAAGAATGGTTCAGCAGTTCAAGTTCTTTAAATATTCCTGGTGATGGTGATGGCCGAAAAAGAATGCATGCATGTAGAAATTTCATTTACATCGAAACTTGTTTCAGTTCCGGATGCTGTTGCCGAAGTATTGACGCAAGATGTAGATGCCTTCATTATAAATAGATAATCTATTCGCCTTTGTCGTCAACATTGCGCAGTTAGAAGCTGCAACTTGCAAGAAGGTTTTTGGGTGAAATTGAAAAACTAAATGTTATTACCGTGCACTGGGATGGAAAGATGCTTCCTCCATTACCAAAGACCGAGTTCGTTGACAGATTACCGGTTATTGTTACTTTCAATAAAAATGAACGATTCCTAGCAGTTCCGAAATTACCATCTGCCACAGGAGAACATCAAGTGATTGTTATGCATAATACTCTGAAAAAATGCAGTCTTGTTTGTAAAGTCCAAGCTCTTTACTATGACATAACCTCCGCAAATACTGGACGAATAAAAGGTGCCTGTATCTTGTCTATTTGGGAAGAGATACATATTTTATATTTGTTATGGTAGGCATCACATTTATGATCTCGTTTTAAAAGTTGTTTTCGAGTCGAAGATCAATGATCGTTCCGGACCAAGCATTTCTATTTTTAATCGTTTTCAACAAGCTTGGAATGATATTGACAAAATTAAATTGAAGCCCGGTATACAAGATAAACACATTAAAAAAAAAACTACACGACATGGTCAATGACATTCTTCAGATTGCTATGCAGAATATCTAGAATGACTTACCCAGAGAAGACTATCTTGAACTTATTGAACTTGCTGTTATTTTTCTCGGAGGAGTTTCACCCAGAAGAATATCATTTCGTTTCCCAGGAGCTTATCATCATGTCATGGTCACGGTCACGGTAATGTTGTAGTTGTGTATAGAGTATCGGGCCGGAGCCCCTGACTCCATGCGTGGGATGGTATAAAGAATATATGCAGATGTACAGGTGGTTTGTTGGATATTACTATTGTTTAGTTATGTATAAGAGTCTACACCTACAACTGTTACAGAGTAGCTGATTATGACTTCATTACGAGTTCTGGAAAGAGGTTAAATGCGTGGCGTGCGATGGACATTCCGGAAAGCTCATTCGGTGCCGATGTTCGATATAGCTGGATTGATATGTTTGGGCAAAGTACGCCAGAACTTATTGTGGAGATGCCGTAGAACTTCTCAAACAGTGGGTAGCTCAAAATCGTCCAGAATCTTGCTGTTTTCGTGTATATCTGATGTGACCAGTGATTATACGATCAGCTCGAGTTTGTACACTTTCGAGTATTTGTATGTGACTGTGTGAAGCATGTTGTCAGACAAGGCATGCTTAAGAGATTGTAGACATAACTATCATCTTGAAGATGCGAACTTGGTCCTCATGAGAAAGGGAGCTGCAGCAAAAGATGGGGTATAACGCTGAAAGTTTCGTAATACTCTTTGCTTTATGTCCTTGATGTGTGCGGCGAACGTTAGATCACGATCTAAAGTTACGCCCATCACACCCAAGTATTTGGCGTGCATAGCATGAGGAACGTGTGCGTTCTCATAGGTTAAATTTCGAGGGGCGCGAATACGTCTTCGACCGTGGATGACAGCACAGCTTTTGTCTGTATTGATTTTAATCCTCCAACGTCTTGCCCCATTCCTGAAAATCGTTTAGTTGACGTTGCATGTAGATGTAACACTATGCAAGTGAGCTACTGGTCGTGAAAAAGGCAGTGTCATCAGTGTACGTTGCGAAAAAGCAATGTGGTAAGGTTAGGACATTTGCCGTGTACAGATTATATAAAAGCAGTGAAAGGACAGCGCTCTGCGGAACACCTGCTCTGACAGGTCTAGAAGGGATTTGACACCGTCAACAGACACAAGAAATTTTCTGTGAATGAGATATGAACGAAGTAAATGTAGAAGACGATCTGGAAAATCTTGGGTCTATAGTTTATATAATAGTCCTGCTAACCAGACTTTATCAAAGGCTTTTGAGATATCCAGGTAGACTGTGTTGTTTCCTGTTGAAAGCCACTGTTAAGTGATCCACTACTCGTACGAGTTGTGTAGTAGTGCTATGTTGGGCACGAAACCCAAACTGATGGAAAGGTAGAAGGTCTCTATTAACTAAATGCTATTTCAGCCTCCAGAGAAACACGCGTTCAAAGAGTTTACTCAAATGTGACAGAAGACTTATCAGCCTATAGTTTTCCGGGAGCAGTTGATTCTTTCAAGGTTTGGGAATGGTGATGAAACGAGCTTCCTTCCAGGTCTTGGGGAAGTAGCATAATTGAAAGATGACATTAAATAAATAGGTTAAAAAGACCACTAGTTTTCTAATTGGATGTTTCAAGTTCTCAGATCGAATCCCATCGGGCCCAGATGCTGTCTTTGCCGGTAGACATTTGATATGTCTTTCTATTTCCCGAGGTGTTATTAAGATGATACCATGTGTACGGTTTTGTATGTTTATGCTATATATAATGTGGTCAGATGAGATAGGCCTAGAAATCGAGATGTGGTCTATTGGACTGACCATGTCCGATGGATGGCAAAAGTCATATTCTCGTTTAAGATTTTACTCTTCCGTGATTCATTTTCATTGGAGTAAAAGCCTGATTCAATTTCATTTACTACTTGTGATACTACTCGTGAAAATACTCTTCAATCACTTTCACTTTTCCTTTAAAACGAAGAATAGGGTTTGAAAATGTCGCTTGTAAGCAGTGTTGCCAGATCTACTGATTTTGCAGGAGATCTGTTTTTTCTACGTTCTACTGATCTACTGCGAAAGAAAATGAAAAGTGAATAATCTCCTGCTTTTTCTTTACTTCGAGAAGTTGAAGAAATATTAGACTATTATTATTAATATTGAATTTTCAATGTTTCCTCACATGAAAAGATGAAATTTCTCTGTTAAAGCTCTGTAGAGCATATAGTTATAGAGTTTTACTGTATATAATATGAATCCAAAGAATACAACTGTACGTCATTCTCTATATGCATTATGGTTAGCGTTTTTATGACTGTGTGTAAGATTTACAAGTAAGTGTTGTTTTAAATTGGGACTTGGGCTGGAAGAGTGGCTTAGATCGTTTCTCCGCGATCGTCAGCAAGAAATCGTCTTACGCCACGGTCACGTGTGACTGCACAATATAGATACGTTATCGCTACGTGCATGAAAAGACATTTTCCCACTCCACTTTGCTCTTTCACTACGTTTTACTTCACACATGTTTGTATCAAATAATATTAATATAAATCTAGACTTTTCACTTTCATTTGCTCAACGTAGTTCACCAGAAATGGATTCTGGATTGTTTGTTTTCACTACTGCCCTCTTAATAATTGCAAATTTTATTGCCTCCCCCCGGATTTACATACAAACGCCACCACTGTATGTGTCTACTGCTTTCTCCTGTTTTTTATCTTCGAATCTCCTGCTTTTCCAACTGACTGGTCTGGCAACACTGCTTGAAAGTGCTTATTATAACTTTATAAGTGCTGCCATCTATTGGATAATTCAAAAGCTCCGAATAAATAAACAAAAACTTAGGCTTTATGCAGCACCTCATTCGATTGGAATAAAATTTTGCACAGGATAGTATTTCTACAAGTGGACCCAAATGATGGGGTGTCTCGAAAAAAAATTACAATGTTGTAAAATAAGAACCATCCTAATGAGGATGTTTCACCATTTTTTTCAAGTAAGGACTACTTTTCTTTATCACAACGTTCTCAGCCTACTTTTGTTCCTTTGAGAAGCAAAGTTTTCAATATTTTTGCTTTGTCTTGATCACGCGTCAACACAAGTTGATCCTTATGAATTTAAAATAACATTAAAGCTCCTTCAATTTTATTTTGGTGTTAATAGAAGAATATATATGTTAGTTTTATATATTCAAAGGTTATTAAGGTTATCAAGGTTATTTTATGATAATCGTTTATAGAAGTTATTAGAACCAGTTATTTCCTCTATTTCTTTGGCTCGTTTGGAATTTAGTTGCACACTAGTGACATATTTTAGCGTCAGATAGAAGGTAACGTTGCTAGTGACAGCTATTAGCTTTACTGTAAACTATTGGAAATTAGTATGACAATGAGGTATCCTACGTTTATACGAGAACCGTTCGGAAAGTGAGCCCCGATAGGTTAAAAAGAAACACCAAAATAAATAAGAACAATTTATTATATACACATCTGAAAACTACTTTGCTCTATTTTTCAACGTAGTTTCCATAAACATTCAAATACTTATCATATCTCTGCACTAGCTTAGAAATTCCAGTAGCATAAAAATCTTCCGCCTGTGCTAGAGCCAACCTGTGACCGCATTTTTTTTTAGCTCCTCATCTTTACCAAAGCGCTTAGATCCTGGAAATTTGTGGAAATTCATCGGAAGGATCCGAAATTGTGAAACGTCTATTTTCATGAAAAGGCCTGTGACATATCCATAAGGTGTCTGGACCACAACAAACCGATTTTGATGAAACTTGGTAGACTAATAGAACATCTTGCAAAACTAATGTAACAAGCAGAAATTTGTCGAAAAAGCTGTAGTTTCTGAGATACAGTCTATTCATTAAAGATGCCATTTGTCGTGATATCTCGAGAACGGATCCACCGAGATCAAGCAAACTTTTGCAAGTCATAGTAGATACTTGATACCTTTAAAACGAAGTTAAAAAGAATTGTCTGCACCTGCGCAGAATGCGTAAATAATTGTGCGCATGCGCATATCTCGAAAACGTGAAGACTGCGATATATTTTTCTCTTGCTTACTTTGAACTACCTGACGAGTATAACATAATGCAATAAAAAAAACTAGACTTAAAGGTGAGCGTTTTCAAGCAATTGAGGTGAGAAGATGTTGGGGTAGATGTTGGAGAAGATTTACGCTAACTTTATACTGTGTTACTGTTGTGCAACATTAATGACTTACAATACTTGATATCACTACGACCCGAATATGGCGACTATTAACGTTAACTATATGAATTCTACACAGGTGTAATGGAAATGTATGATTGAGAAGCCAAACAGTGCGTAACTAGAGGCGGGTGTCAGGGGGAAGACCACCCCAACATCTTCTCACCTTCACGGTTTCGAGATATGCGCATGCGCACATTTATTTACGCATTCTGCGCAGTTCTGCGCAGGTGCAGACGGTTCGTTTTAATTTCGTTTCAAGGCAATCATGTATCTACTATGGCTTGCAAAGTTTGCTTGATCTCGGTGGATCCGTTCTAGAGATATCACTACAAATGTCGTCTTTAATGAATAGACTGTATCTCAGAAACTACAGTTTTTTCGACAAATTTCTGCTAGTTACATCAGTTTTGCAAGGTGTCCTATTAGTCTACCAAGTTTCATCAAAATCGGTTGTTGTGGCCCAGACACCTTATAGATGTGTCACAGGTCCTTTCCGCTCTACCGCGGTGGCTCAGTGGTAGTGTTCACCTCTGATGCATGGGGTCCTTGGTTCGATCACAGCTCGTACCAAGTGAGCTTTTTGGTGGACAAATACCGTGTATGTGGGGGGGGGTTTCCCGGGGTTCTCCCGTTTCCTCCCACTTTCTTCATTCCACCATTTCATACATTTCTCATCATTACTGTCTCCCTTAGCCTAGCCGGCATAATCGTGGGACGTAAAATTTATAGATTTCATTTCATTTCATTTTTTGAAGGAACTTTCGCATATCATACTGTTGTTCATAACCAGAGATACAATTCATTGGATTGTGTTGGAAAGTTTGGGGGGAGGGAACATCGAAGGTGTCCCGTATTCTCATGAAAAAAAAAGAAAGAAAGAAATATTGCAGGCTTAGGAAGGTACAAAATGATCTTTCTCTCAAAATGTTATTTTAAAAGGAAAACCAATAAAACGAAGCAAGTCTGAAATTTCGTCATATTGTCTGATATTATAATGTTAATTAATGTGCAGACTGGAATACAAAAGGGGGAAAACTTTTTTTCTCTCTCTTTGGCTTCTGACAAGTTGGAGCAAGTGGAAGAGTTGAGTAATTTGATTACCCTCTAAAGGTCGCTGACATTATTGCCCTCTACGAAGGCGAACAGAAACTACAGGAAATAAAAACGTTTCAAAAAGAGAGCAATGGATGTATAATAATGAAGGGAAAAAGTGCTTTTTTAAATATTGATGAGGAAGGTTATTACTTTTTAAAGAATGAAAGTGAAAAAGAACGTTCAAAATATACAATGATATTCTTCTGTTAAACAGTAAGTTGAAGACAAATCTTCTTCAATTTTATAAATTTTAAGAAGAACTCCAACGTAAGTGCTCATTATTTCTATTTTTTTTATAAGGTACTTGTGGCAAATAAGGCCCACCTAAAAAAAATGCTTCATTATGTAAATACTTATAATGTAATAGACAAATTGATATGCATTTTATTTGTCAATGTTTTATCTATATTATTGTAGGTCTATATTTACTTTAACTTAAACATTGAGCTAACTGTGAGAATTAGGATTATATATAAAGCTGAGGTTACAAAAGTTGGCTTACCATACTCCTAAGTAACTCTAGGAAAAAGACTGTAGGCTATTTAGTCTATATAGGCTATGTAGAACTATAATTATATA
Source organism: Thermobia domestica (assembly GCF_964235325.1). Taxonomy (NCBI): domain Eukaryota; kingdom Metazoa; phylum Arthropoda; class Insecta; order Zygentoma; family Lepismatidae; genus Thermobia; species Thermobia domestica. The sequence continues at coordinate 24,151,934 of NC_137464.1, forward strand.
TAAAGCTGAGGCAACATAAGTTAGCTTACCATATTCCTAGTTAACTCTAGAGAAGAAGCTGAACGTTATTTAGAATTAGAATTATATATATATAATTCAGAAACCAAACTGTAAGTTTAGCGTACTTCTATAAAGATAACCAAGAAAGTTCTGTTACTTTTCTGTGCAGCTCTGTGTCCAATTGGCCCTCGCACCGTAAGTTGAATGTGAATAGAAATAAGACGAAGATCAGTTCTTGGTGTGGGTATATCCAACATTCTACTTGGTTGTGGCATTTCATTTACACCGTGGACTTCCGTAAGCACAGAGCGTCATAATGGCGTGTATGCTGTACGAGTTCAACTTCGGCTCAAAAGACACTGCAGCGAGGCGAAAGATATGCCAAGCCTTTGGTGAGGCTGTCGTGACTATGCGGACATTGCAGCAGTGGTTTAGCAAGTTTAAGGACCTGATGAAACATTCGAAGACGCACCACGTGCCGAAAGACCAAAACATGTACAAAATTCACGTCTACAGACAGCAACAGTGTCCAGACATGTGAGGATTTGGGACTGCAATTCAGTGTGAGTGGAGAAACCATTCGCCAGTATCTACATCAACTTGGGAAGCACTACAACTTGGGTCGATGGGTCCCACATGATTTGACTCCGGGCCAGAAGGCAACTGTGTTTGTTTGCTGTCTCGTCTGAGAAAGGAGCCATTTCTGGACAAGGTATTGGCATGTGATGAGAAGCGGGTCCTGTATGAAGCTCCACGGCGCCGGTTCCAAAATAGCCGAAACCAGCACTGCACCAGAAGAAGGTTTTCCTTTTTGTTTGGGGGACTGCTCACGGCATCGTGCATCGGGAACTGCTACTAGCTGGTCAGACCATGAATGCAACTGTGTACTGTCAGCAGTTGAGCCGTGTTTAAGAAAAACTCAAAACTCTGGAGCCAACACTTTAGAATCGCAAAGGGGTCCTCGTGTTACAAGACAACGCCAAGCCCACGTGACTAGGATGACCCGGCACACTATTCTACGCCTTGGATGGGAAACACAATTGCATCCGCCATACTACCCGGACATTGCACCGTTCAATTATCGGTTGTTCTATTCCTTGGACTATCACCTTAGAAGAAGCCAGTTCAAATCCATGATAGATGTGCAAAATACACTTGATACCTTCTTCGCTTCACGGCCCACCAAGTTCTACCGCGATGAAACCCATGGCCTTCCATAACATTGGCAGAAGGTCGTCAATGTTGATGGGGACTATTTTTGATATTCAAGGTACGTCTTAGGTAAGGTTCAAAGATGGTAGGTGAAAAAGCAACAGATCTTTCTTGGTTACCTTTATAGGTTTATATATATATATATATGTGTGTGTGTGTGTGTGTGTGTGTGTTTATATATATATAGGTAACCATGTGAAGGACATTGTAGAGAGTTTTCTCATCATTTGCTTATTTCCTGGCAACCTGGTTACTTCAGCCACTTCGTTAACTAGTAATGCTATGCCATGCTCTTGAAGAAGATACAACGTAATGGGGAACGTCTGTAATGGTGTGTGCACCAACAAACCGCGCCGAATTTGTGTCTCGGTCGTAGTTAATAAGTAGATTTTGTCATTCAAGAAAAAAAAAGACTCAAACTATTCTTTATATAGACTTAACATACAAAACAATGCTAAATTCAGGGATTTCCACAATAAGGGATATGGAACAAAGTGTGTCACTGAAATTTTAAATCTTCTAGTTTAACGTCCCACGATTATACATGTTAGGCTAAGAGAGATGAGTGATTAAGGCCAGTGAATGATAATGATGGAATGATAATATGGGAGGAGACGGGAGTACTCCGAGAAAACACACAAACACCGTATTATCTATCACAAGTTACTTTGCCGGAGATCGAACCAGGGACCCTGCCCACCAGAGGTAAGCCCTCTACCAGTGAGCCAACGTGCCAAGCTTGAAATTTTAAGGGGAGTAAAATTTATATTTAAACTAGAAGGTTCCTGCCTTTTCGTTTCCTGTTATATTACCTCACAGCAAAAATAGAATACTTATGATGGTGTTGATTATTATTAAATTATTATGATGTAATCAAATTACAAGGGTTTGTTTTTATTAAACCATTGTGTTTATTTGTCTATGTAAATGGTATTGCATAAGGTTGCTTACATGTAAAGAACTATAACTTTATTTGTTATTTGGCTTTGTTCAAACCTTCTAATTATGGAAACAACATTTCTAAGGAAAATCCAGTATCAGAAACCGTGTACACATATCGTATGTGCATGGATTAGATTTCTCTAGCAGACAGAGTAATCTTATCTATATTCGAAATGCGTTTTCACTAAGTCAATATGTAAGCGCTTGATTAATTTCAGTTAAGTAAATTGTGCAACATTTGATTGCATTAAGCAGAGGCTCTGGACAAGCAAAGTCAAACAAGCAATTACGAAGAGCAGAAGAGGGAGAGAGGAATATGGAAAAAATATTCAATAAAATTTCTGATATCATATTTCTCAAGACAAATAAAGGAATTCATCCCATATTTCAAAGAGGGGGTGGAATATTAAGAGGATTTTTACTGTGATCGTGGACATACGGATGTTGCTTCTTGGTGTACTAAAGAAAGCGAAGAATAAGGGCGTCCCATAGTTTTTGGCATACATATTTACATTATATATATATATATATATATATATATATATATATATATATATAGAGAGAGAGAGAGAGAGAGAGAGAGAGATGAAAGTCACTATGTTTGTGACTTCGCACTGTTTGAACCACCCGACCGATCTCAATTAAATTGTCAACATAGATTAGGTTCGGGCCTGGGAGTGTTTTTATCATTTCAATTTGACGTCATAACATTGGGTAGGGAAGGGGGAGATATATAAAAATAAAAATAAATAAAACTTAGTAACTCTTAATTTTCGAAAAATCCTTTCTCCTCTCGAAAGTTTTGTTGTCTCGCTTTGTAAATTTATGTACAAAATTTATGTCCTGATTTTTTCACAATTTAATTCAGAAGTTGCCAGAATCCTTCTTCTCGGTGTGAGCGGTCCCGGGTTCGATTCCCGGTGGGAGCACTCGGTCGAAAAAGTCTAAAAACGCTTTTTCAGGCCAGCCACCTTGAATGAGGTTTTCCTCATTCACACCAGGCAAATGCTGGGGTAGTACCTAACATATAGGTCTCAGGCCGCTTCCTTCCTTCCCCAATCCTCTCTTCCTTCCCTTTCCCCTCATTGTGTGCTCACGAAGGGACGTCATCCCTCAAATCGTGAAGAGCTAAATGGCCTTAGATGCCGAAAGCTCAGAAATCTAAATCCTAAATCCTAGAACCCTTCTTCCTTAATGAGAGGTACACAAAGAAAGTGTATAATAACATTTAACGCAGGCGGGTGTTATGGAAGATGTCCGTTATCGACTCTTTAGGTCACTCAAAAAATCTCTCCATCGTTTGTCACAAGAAACCGGCTACAGCTATTCAATATGTCAAAAGGTAGCGAAAACTTCAAAACTAAGAACGTACAAAATTATAGATGTTCAAGAATTGAAGGATCCAGATAAAAGATAAACATGTTACTTACTGTAACTGGCTTTTAATGTTCACTGTGTGTAATCCTGATATTCTCAAAATAGCGTGCTTAACAGATAAAGCATATATTTATCTTTGTGGATACAATAATTCGCAGAATACACGGTTATGGATAGCAGATAGTCCACATAGTCTAATGGAAATTCCACTGAATTCACTCAAAGTTGGGGTATGGTGCGTTGTATCAGCATCAAGTGGTGGAACCAATCTTCTTCAATGAAACACAGAGCAGTACAGAGAAATTTTCATTGAATTTGTTGAAAAGTTGAAGGACATTGAGCTCACACGGTTATTATCAATAGGATACAGAGATATGGCATACAATATATGACCGTATGGCTGTGATTGAAAGTTTTTTTTTTTTTTTTGTTTTTTGTTTTTTTGACAATAGGATGATTTCAAAGGGATTGTAGTCTCCTAGGTCTCCAGACTTGAATACACTTGACTTCTTTCTGTGGGGCTTCGTAAAAGGACGTGTGTACCGAAACCACCCTGCATCCCTGGAAATGTTGAAGCAAGGACATTATGACTGAAATTGCGAACATTAGCAATGAAACATTACATCTGAACATGGAACGGCGTGTTCGACTTTGTCTACAGGAAGGAGACGGACATTTTATGTATCTTCTCTAAAGGTTACATGTTATGTGTCTTCTTTTAGCCATTAATAATCTAATAATGTAAGGTAATAAATTTTATGTTTATGAGTGTTACCACTAACAGTTAACTTCTGTCTTCTCAGTCAGTTAATTTGTCTTCTCACTAACACTTAATTTGTCTTCTCACTAACACTTAATTTGTATTCTGCAATTCCGCTTCAAAAATACAAAACCTCATTCTAATTGTCAGTTGCACTGGCGAATATTTGTTGTTTTTCTTTAGGCGTAGCCGATATTACTCTGGATGAATTTAAACTAGTAAACATAATCCCATGAATCTACTACCTTTCGTTGATCAATTACCACAAACAGCATGAAAATCGGACCCAAAATGCTAGACCCAAATGAAATTCATGAGTTTTTTTTAAAAAAAATCACCTTATATATATAACAAAACAAAAGTTTATTTACAATAATACTAAACCGACACTACTTTTCTGCATATTGCCACTGTTATTGGGACACTCATCAAAAATGACACAAGATTTTCAATGCCAATGTTGTACTCTGCCGCCAATTACTGAAATCATGAAGTTACTGCCAGAATATAAAGAGCAATTGGTCACTGAGATGTTTTGGCGGCTTTGGCGCATTATTCAAAATCAAGAGAAATAGATTATTGTCTGCGTGGATTGTGATGATTCATGACAACGCTCGACTTCATGCAGCTGCAGCAACACAAGAATTCCAACGTTTCAAGTGTATCGTTTTTGACCACCTCCCTTAGAAGCCCGATTTGGGACCTAGTAGCTTTCAATATTTACCAATCATGAAGGTGTTTCTCGGTGGAACACACTTTTGAAATGATGATGCGCTTAAAGAACCAGTAACTTCGTGATTTCAGTCATTGGAGGAAGATGAGTATAAGATCAGAATTGAAAACCTTGTGTCTCGTTATGATAAAGTTCGTCAATGACAATGGCGATTAAGTAGAAATGTAGTATTAGATTTAGTTACTTTTATTGTGATATGGCAACCGTTCTTTACTTTCTGGACGACCCTTGTGTTTTTATTACTTCTCTTTTTTTTAAAACCTCTAGCTCTCATTAAACATGTAATGCCTTTTCTTTTCCATACTTAACAATTAATGTTATTGATTTAGGTTGAAATCGCTCATGGATAAGATACTAAAATCACCTTAAGAGGTCTAATCGCTGCGAAATTAAAATACCCCTAATTTTACAGTAATTATGTGATATCTTCAAATAGATAAAAGATAATCGAAATGTGGAACAAGAGCGCACTAGACAATATTATTTTGCACGAGGTACCGTTATCATGAGTTACTTAGTAGCTTTCCGTTTGCAGCCATTTATAAACGCGAAAATAAATGCCAATTTTCTAAATGGCTTGAAATCGCAAGCAGATAAGTGATTCATCATAACGGTGTCTCATGTAAAATAATATTGTCTAGAGAGCTCTTGTTCCACATTTCGATTATCTTTTATGTATTTGAATATATATCACATAATTACTGTAAAATTAACGGTTTTTTAATTTCGCCGTGATGGGGCCTCTTAAGTATTTTTTTTAAAGAAAGGCCTTTTCTACCGTCATTCTGAATCTCTCGTCTTACAAGCTTTTTTTTACAATTAGATATACCATTTTTTAATCTGCTTTTTTCCTTCTTTTTTTTTTTAAAAAAAAGTAAATTTCACCAATTTATTCGTAAATATATTCCTCTCAACCTTACATAGTCTAATTATCTAATCCTATTTAGCAAGAGAAACCTCATGGCACCTCTTCACACAATTTCCCTTTAAGCGTCCAATTTCTGTAAGCTAATTACCACATTAATGGAAGCTACATGGAGGAAAACAAAACATACAGACACAAAATAAGAAAGTAAGATGCAGTTAGAAGCACAAGAGGTAACCTTCCATTACGTAAACGAATTAAGTAATGGTAAGTGGTAACTAATGTTTCGCTGTGTTAGGGAACATTATCTTATCTTCCAACAAAAGATGGGGAAATGGGAATAGGACACATGTAGGTAATATTACAAGGGAAGATAAAGCTAGGTTAAATTGCATAGAGATACATTATGTTAGGAAGCTATCACACATACTAAAACAATGTTTCACAGCCTTTTGACAAAATAATTTTTCGAATGGTTATTTTTGTTTAGTGGACTGCTTCAGTTGAATGGTTAGGTATGCACATGGTTTTGGGTTCGACTTCCGATGTGAACATTGAATTTTTGTTTGTCTCAGTATCGTTAGACAACTGGGGAAAAATGAAATTAAATCTTTCAGTTTTACGTCCTACGCTTATGCCGGCTAGGCTAAAGAAGACAGTGATGAGAAATGAATATAATGGCGGAATGAATAAAGTGGAAGGAAACAAAAGAACCACGAGAAAACCCACGAACACTGTTTGTTCACCATAAAGCCTACTTAGCGCGAGCTGGATCGAACCAGGGACCCCACATACCAGAAGTGAACGCTCTACCACTGGGCCACCGTGCTTCCTGTTAGGCAACTAGGCGGCCCCGCGGCGAAGACATTTCTTGTCTACAAAATAAGAGATAACAAGGGTACATTGACGACATACCATTCACTTGAATATGTACCCATCTTGTCATACATAGCTCTTGAGCTACAGCGCAGCCCTATGGTTATATGTAAGTGCACGATATTACCGACAGTACGGTGTAATATCACAAAGTCTGTCCACCACAGAGTTCACTCGGTGCGAGTTGAAATCGAACCAAGGACCTCATGCACCAGAAGTGAGCGCTCTACAACTGAGCCACCGTAACCCCCAAAGCCTGACACTGGAGTATCACTCTACCGCCATATAGTGCCAATGGCTATCATTTACGGTTATAGTGTCATCTATAGAAGATATAATGGCTAAATTACACATGGGTAATTTGGAGCAACAGCAGACTTACATATTTCATTGACGAATGCAAGAAATGGGAGAAGTTCATGATGGTAGGCGAATGTATTACTGTATATGATGGGAACCTTGTAGAGGTTGAAGAGTGTTTTATGTGAAATGGCACAAGTGAGACACAAAACGGAAGAGAAGCATACCTGGAGTAACTGTAACCATTGTGGAAACTTGGAATTCAAAGCATCTCATGAGTTTTCAAGTCATATACGACGGTATCATTGTATCCAGGAAGGTGGTTCCTATGTATGTTGCTATGGATACAATGGGATGTGTTCTAGTTTGCCAGTAGAAGGAGTTAGTGACAAAGATTATGAAGAACATATTTTTAAGCATCATGTGTTTCCAGAAAAATTAGTTGGCATTTTCAGGAAAGTAAAGAGCAGATTGTGGACATCAAAGGACATCAAAGGAATGGCGTCTAATGGACATCAAAGGAATACTAAGAGAAAGTTTTTTTTTTTAAAGGCAATTGGTCAAATATAAACAACAGGTGTGATACAGATGTTTGAAAAAGATAAACACAGGTGGGAGGGTAATTAAGTCAGCGCAGGTGGCCGAAGAATGACGCCCGGGGAAGTACGACTCAGGTGGCTTACCATGCAAACAATGAACTTTAGTACTTTCAATTTAAGTATAAATTTCTATGCTGTTGAGATATCTCTTTCAGTTAGTGTCTGATGAAGATAACGTTAAGTTGTCGAAACCGTTACACTGTATTCCAGGTTTTAGTAAATAAGTGTATATACTCTGGTCAGAAGTGTTAATTATTCCTTTAGTGAGTTCCAGAGTCGTGATGGATATAGTTGCATGTGGGATTATCTTATACTGTATTAAGGCTTAAATGATCGTATATCACAATAAATTATCATATGGTTGACAAACCTGATTGAAACTGATTCATTATTTATCCATAGATAGCATCATATGCCTTGAACCAAGGATCTTACATAATAGAGGATCTGCCCCATATATATCTTCATCCTATTAAATAATGAAGCCAAAAAACAACCGAGCATCGGCACGTCTAATTGGCTGCTCTCGTTTCCGACATCGTCTGATTGGCTACTTTCGTTTCCGCCATGTTTGTTGGCTCAAAATATTGCGATCCTATTGGGCGGAGTGGGCAGAGTAGGGGTGGCAAAACTATGATGTGTGGCTTCAAGATTTTATTGTAATTTGATTGGTTGGTTGGATCCTCTATTTATAAGATCTTTGCCTTGAAAAGTTTATTACAATGAAGCGATGATTTGGGTGATGCGCCGGAAATTTTCGGAACTACCGTCGTAAGCTATCTTTTACATGCATTATGACGTGTTTATAGAGTCTACAATCAACTTTGATTGGTTGGTTGGATCGGAGCTTTAGCGTCTCTTTCAGTATCGAGGCATATGTGAAACATGAAACTAACAGTTTAACATTGGATTCAAACTATGTGAGCCCGCACTGGAAACCGAGCCCGGGTTTTCTAAGCCGAAGACATGTGTGCTAACTATTTTGTAATACCCCGCACATGGCTCTGTTTATGAACAACCAACACGTGTTCATTCTACTACGAATTACTACAGTGGCAGACGACAGAGACACAAGCCACTCCATTGGTCATGTGACGACAAAGACCATTAGCGCCACCTGGAGCAGGTATATAACCAGGAGAATCACAGCAACTACTATCAGTCTTTGGGTGGTCACCTCCACTCCTTTATCTTGCTTGGAGTTCTAGGCTTCACTCTAACAAAGCCTTTAGCTTGTTCGGAGCTCTAGGCGTCATTTTCTGCTCACTTAGTTTGTTTGGAGCTCTATGGGACTCCTAACCTCAGCCACCTAGCTTGCGTAGAGCTTTGTAGCCTTTAATTCCCCTCCGCTTGCGTGAAGCATTGAGGATCCCAAAGTCACTCCACCTAGCTTGCTCGGAGCTCTCTGGGACTCCTAATCTCAGCCACCTAGCTTGCGTAGAGCTTTGTAGCCTTTAATCCCCCTCCGCTTGCGTGAAGCATTGAGGATCGCAAAGTCACTCCACCTAGCTTGCTCGGAGCTCTGTGGGACTCCTAACCTCAGCCACCTAGCTTGCGTGGAGCTTTGTAGCCTTTAATCCCCCCTCGCTTGCGTGAAACATTAAGGATCCCAAAGCCACTCCACCTAGCTTGCTTGGAGCTCTGTGGGACTCCTAACCTCAGCCACCCAGCTTGCGTGGCGCTTTGTAGCCTTTAATCCTCCTCCGCTTGCATGAAGCATTGAGGATCCCAAAGCCACTCCACCTAGATTGCTCGGAGGTCTGTGGAGATCCTTCCCTAGACTGCTCAGGCCTTAGGATACCTCTTTCTCCTAACATTAGTGAACTCTTTATATTAGAGTGATTTTGTATTACATCATTTATAATAATGAGATTTTTATAATAAAATTAGGTAGTGGGAGAAACGTTCCCATGTGTAATTTAGCTCTACTTATACCTGCACAAGCAGAACTTTACAATATAAAATGAAATGAAATCTTTGGGTTTTACGTCCCACGTTTATGCCGGTTAGGCTATAGGAGACGGTGATGATGAGTAATGAATGAAATGGTGGAATGAAGAAAGTGGGAGGAAACGGGAGAATCCCGAGGAAACCCACGCACACGCTGTTTGTCCATCACAAAGTTCACTTGGCGGGGGGCTGGGATCGAACCTGGGACCCCAAGCACCAGAGGGGAATGCTCTACCACTGAGCCACCGCGGCCCCAACTTTACAGTATAGTTACAAAGGGTGTTCTAATTTTAAAGTCAGCCTATTGATTTTATACACAGATGCATTGTTCTATTTTGTTTGCAATGAACGGCAATATTAATATTTTGATTGAACTACGGTAATTTATTTTAAAAATCTTCCAAAATGTGTAAGTTAAATTTTCTGATATATGAATCTTTATTATAAAAGGCAAGTATCTTAGTCTGAGTAACTTCAATTCCTAATATTTAACACACGCCGTTCCGTTATGTGCGCTGCCTACTTGACGCCAATAGATGATACTAACGTTCAGTCAATTTCGCATATTTAAAACTTTATGACTACTGCAACTTAGAAACTGCATTATTTCAGTTTAATTACTCTAAAACACGTAGGACAAGGACCATAATTACATTTAGATTGGTGTCACATCAGAAAGGTCCGAGTCAAAACGGCCCCACGTCAAGAGAGTCACAGTCATAAGAATCTCGATTCAAGACGGCTCCGGTCAAAAATGTCCCGCGACAAAATGGTCTGAGTGAAAGGGCCATTCGACAAAAGTGCCCTACGTCAAAAGAAAGCTTGAGATATAGAGTGAGAAGTTGGGTCCTTTTGACGCGGTCTTTCGGGCCTCGTCCTTTTGGCCTGGCAGTTCTGACAAAATCATTTAGACTGGAGTATTAATATTTGTGTATTTGTACAGTAATGTGTTAAGACGATTTAATTGAAACTTAATTTGCAATGTTTCAGTTTAATTATTTGAAAATGAATAGTGATGATGCTGGGCACAAACTTACTTTGCTATTATTATTATTATTAAGTATTAATTGTAAATAAGTTTGTAATTACTTATATAACATCCACAATATTCATTCCATATGAAGCCCCACATACAAGGCTAGCCTAAGTAATTCGTCAGGTTTCAAAACACTGTTTATTTACAAGTGTATGATGTGCAAAGATGGCTGATACATGAAAAAATAAATACACTCACCAAGTTTTAAAAGCCCACCTCGTGGCTCGAGTGCATGCTAGATGGAAGGCATGTGACGACGATAAGATGGCGGCAATCTAGTTGTTGCCACAACTAACTGCTGGCCCCTCGACGTTTATCTTTCAACAGGACATGGCTCCACCTAACTGCAGCACATTTATGTGCGCCATTCTCAACAGAGAACTGCCATATCGCTGAATCGGGAGAGCTTGTGTAGGTGAGGTTTCTCTGTTGTTATGGCTCCCCAGGTCGCCAGATTTCATTGCATGTGATTTCTTCCTGTTGGATTATGTTAAGAACAAAATTTATGTGCCCTCAATGCCAACAACGCTGCAAGAACTGAGGGAACGCATCACTACTGCTTTGACGTACATTGACGGAAAGATGTTAATGAATGTATGGACGGAACTGGATTACCGTTTGGATGTGTACCGGGTGACAAAGGGCGCACGCATTGAACATTTGTAGAATGTACCAGAAACTTGGTGAGTGTATGTGTCTTTTCATGTATCACACGTCTTTGTACGCCGTATACTTGTAAATAAATAGTGCTTTGAAACCCAATGAATCATTTAGGCTAACCTTGTAGTTTAGTAACTCAGCAACATACACACGATAGACTTCTATACAAACTTCTGTTTAGCTTTAGGTCAGTGAAATATCAAACAAGCTTTAATATGAACCCAGTAACATTTACCAGATTCAGACACGTAACTAAGGCGGCAGGCCTCCTAAATTTTCATAGCCCCCAGACCAGAAATGCGTCAATATATGTGTTATATAAAAATACAATTTACATATTTGTAAATAGACGGTGCATTCAAAATTCATTTCCAGCCATTCAAGTAAAGATGAGATGAGAAAGAAATCGTAGATAACAACTGGGAACGAACGATAATGATATACAATAGGGTGAAGCGAAATGGGAGGGGGGGGGTCAATTATCGAAAATTGTTTGACATGTCAAAAGTTGTGTATTGACTAGTATAATATTCGTGCTCTTTTCAATAATTTTGTACTTCATTTTCATGCTCCGCAAGGGCCTTAAAATTTTGCAATTTTTATGAAAATTTGAATTTTTTGAAAATATTGAAATTTTATTAAAGCTGCCCAATAAAATCGAATTAAGTGACAAAAGTTGCATAATAATGACTAGACTGACTACACCACTCATAATTTTTAAAATAGTTTGCATCTTTATTCCCCGCAAGGGCCTGGAATTTTGCAGTTTTTATGGTAAATTTCGAAATTTCATTAAAATATTAAAAAAAAAATTAAAATCCACCAAATCACTTCACACAAGCTTAAGAAAGAGTTGAGTTTACTACCATAACACCCATGGTTTTAAGGGGGCAGACTACTAAATATTTTTGAAAAACTAATAATTTTTCTTTTGACCGTTTTTCGTAAGTGGAAAGAGGTAATAAAATGTAACTTACCACAATAATAGACAATGTTATTCTACACCCGAAAATACGAATCGGAAGAATTTTCAGTGTTGCCATCAATAGAAATTACAGTGTGACCAGAATTTGAATTACTCAAAAATCTAGGTAAAGGCAGCGGCTAGAAAAATGAACTCAACGGTAATTGATGACTTTTGTCTATATTCCTTGTTTACTACTTTTTAAATAATGTTTCTATTTATTTTGTAATAACTTATTTATTTTTTAATAATTTATGTAAGGTTTATAAAATAAATAGAAATATTATTTAAAAAGTAGTAAACAAGGAACATAGACAACATGATAAGTCATCAATTACCGTTGAGTTCATTTTTCTAGTCGCTGTCTTTCCCAAGATTTTTGAGTAATTCAAATTCTGGTCACACTGTAATTTCTATGGATGGCAACACTGAAAATTCTTTCGATTCGTATTTTTGGGTGTAGAATAACATTATATATTATTGTGGTAAGTTACATTTTATTACCTCTTTCCACTTACGAAAAACGGTCAAAAGAAAAAAAATAATAGTTTTTCAAAAGTATTTAGTAGTCTGCAGCCTTAAAATAATTTTCGTACTTTATCTTATTACCTGCAATGGTCTTAAAATTTTGAAATTTATACAATAAATCTGAAAATTCATTGAAGACCCTGACAATTTTTCAAGAACTGTCAAATAATATCCTGTTAGATGTCAAACCTTGTGCGTGACTAGTATAATTTCGATGATCTTTAAAAATATTTATCCTTCATCTTCGTTACTTCCAACAAGGTGTAAAATGCAGTTTCATACTAATATCTAAAAATACATTAAGATACATTATGTAAATTTATCAATTTTGTATTGAAATTATTTTTGATGTTCAACTCTTTGCTGGTTCCCAGAACCACGCAGAAGTCACTACGAGGAGGTGGCTGCATGTACACTGAGAAAAAAAATATATATGTGGCGTACGTAAAATCGTATGTTACATTTTGTAAATCATGTAGTTTTTGGACTTAACGTGCAGCAAGCTTATAACTGAAAACGCATGTTTTATAATACTTTCTGTATAAGTGTTCCATCTACACGTAATTCCTTGTATGAAACAATATGTGCGGTCAGGATCTTACATACAAATGGACGTATATAACATATAGCTGACGAATGTAATATAAATAGGGTCTATATGTAATATAAGGCAGATTATTAGATATCAGACATCCTGCAACGGCATGATGTAACATCTAAGGACAGTGCCTATGTAACATACAGATAACGTATTCTCCGTACTGATTTCTGTAGTAAGGAAGAGGATTCCGTATATATGTACAATATACCGATGTCCGGAGAACGGATTTTTCTCAGTGTACAGCTCTGCCCATCCTCCCATCTCATCTACCCTACCTTTGGAAATCATCTCTTTAACTTCTTGGTTTGTATTCAGATTTTGTTTCGAATGTGGGCATAATTGACCTATCCAAAAGTCTTGCTCTGATAAATCCATCTCGAGGTAAGACACCACACACTTCAGACAAAGATTCGGTAACAGTTTTAACGCACTTCTCGACTACTTGAGTATGACATGACAAGTGGAAAACAGGCGGAGAGATAGATGAACCTTTTCTTACACAGTTTTGTAGATCATTCTCCGAAAAAAAAAAAATGTCTCGTCAGGGGTGGCTCGGTTACTTTTCGTTCCTGCCAGTTGATTAGGTCAATGTAATCCTGAGCACTAAATTGTATTGCTGGAATACTGAACTTGCGTACAATAGGTGTTCGGTTTGAGTTTCTTGACCTTGCGTCAAAGATTCTACGCATAGCTAATTCTCGAATATGCTGTCGATCGGCAGCGAGCATAGATACCAGAAAATTCTCCGGATGCGTGAAAACACCATTGCTAGATACCAGAAAATTCTCCGGATGCGTGAAAACACCATTGCTCTGAATTGTCCTATCTACAGTGAGCTTCAGTTCATTGCTTAAGTACAAAGAAAAAGGTTATAGTAAGATATACGTAAGTTCACAGGAGATCTTTGATAAAAGAATTACATTTAATGTAAAGTCACATCAGAGCATACGCTTTCAGGATTAACGTAACCATCCGCAAGTTTGAAGATAGGTCCGTAGTGCTTATGTACACTCTAAGAACTCTGTTGGCAATAGTGATCCATCTTGCATGAGATAATTTTCCAGGACTTCTTGATGCAAGATTCGGTGAACACACGCAGGCAGAGATGTTTTGCAAATATCCCAGATATATCTTTGGTCTGTCCTACGGTTTCTGACGTCTTTTTCTTCCACTGCCGGGAAAATTCCTTCATTCGCTTGAAAATTAACAATTGGCAAATCCTCACAATCCCGAGAATATTTAAAGACCCACTGTTGCGCCAAGAATATTTTTGAGGATCCACTGTTGTGCCATCTAAATGCTTTAGAATATACCATAAAGACTACAAAATTTCTGGGAATTTCAGGGAAAATTATTTTAAAAATCATATATGGTGTAGTCAATCCAGTCATTATGCAACTTTTGTCACCTAGTTCGATTTCGTTGAGCATTTTTAAAAAGTTTCAATATTTTCGAAAAAATCAAATTTTCATACAAATTCCAAACAATAGGCTCTTGCGAGAAATGAAGTACAAAAAAATTATGAAAAAATATATACTAATGTTATACTAGTCAATACACAACTTTGCCAACTCTTCATTTTCTCGCGCCAAGCTAATATACAATTAAACACATTCAATGAACACAAACTCACACATTTTCGTTTCGTTGGACGTGTCGTTGATTGTTACAAGTAACGAGCGTGTGCTCTTGCCTTGCATTGGTTTGTACTGCAGCGATTTTTTTATGCGAATTTCCTGATAATTCTTCAGTGACTAAGTAAATAAAATGCAGCGAATAGAATGACGATAATTGTATTAAGCGAAATGGCTCAAGATAAACACACAATCAGAAAACGTTGAAGTCGGAAGGATAGAGTAGGGAGTTTTAAAATCACCAATATTCTGACTGATGTTGAAAAGTTCTACATGTGTTTGGGTAGACATCTAGGAGCAAGCATGAGAGAATAAAATTAACGTCTCCGTGAGAAGTAACAGTTTCAAAACAACGTTCGTGTTAAGTTTTTTTTTTATTTACTTAGTGACTACGAAAATGGATATAACTGTGTTTCAGATTTAATAGATACTTCTGTCGAATATCAACCCCAAATTTGCAAAATTTTGCAAGAAATGCGTCACTTTACCAGAATATAGAGCCATTACATTGAAGTTGTGCAGTTTGACATGACAAAGAAAGCATTTTTTTTAAAGTTATAGAATACTGTGCTCCCCTTGCTCCCTGTAAAACCATTTTCAGTGGAGTTTCCATCCTACTCTTTGTACGTCCAATTTTATATGCTAATTTCTTTCTGTGTATTCTTACTTTGAAGCGTCGGTAGGAGAGAAAATGGAATTTGCAAAGCTAAAAGAGTTCGAGATATCAACGAATTTATACTATTTCATGGCCCCTACGTCGAAAAAAGTAATTTTTGGGAGGCCATTCCTTCGTTTGTCCCTACCGATATATATATTCACTTAGAGGCCATACTGTTCAACGTATTCAGAACGGATTCAGAAGCTGAAAATCAAAATTTGTGAATTTCTTTACAACAGTTCTAACAGTTTTCTTTATATTTCCTAAGCAAAAATACCATTAACACTCCTTAATACTGTAATATTACCTCAATAACTGGACTTTATCCTATAACCTCTTATAACAAAATCTTGTTATATACAAATATAACACGAAATTACTTTAATTGAGATAATATACAATGTTTTCAATACAATGTTCTGTAGGTACTTTGTTAGGGTAAATGGGTGTCCCAAGTCCCAGGCAAGGATACCACAGAGCTCCAGTCAAGCTAAGCAGGTAGGGAAGCCACAAAACTCCAGGAAAGCTAAGTGGTTGTAGTTTAGGATCTCCCAATGTTCCAATCAAGCAAAGGGAGCTATGAAGGTAATATAGAGCTCCGGGGAAGCTAGATGGGCAAGAAACCTCAGTGCTTCAGGCAAGCTAAGAGGGGGCTTCACCAGCCAAAAATGATGCTGACATGTCTTGCAGCGTGTTTTATACTCACCCTTTATGGACAGGGGTGACGCTAATGTTCCTCTTCGGTCACGTGTTCTGTTGGTAAGGGCCTGTCATCTGCTTTCTCGTAATACTAGTCGTAAAGAAGCACGTGGTGTTTTTCTACAAACATGGAACATGTGGTCTTGAAATCATTTCCTTTTTCTAATATATTTTTGTTCGTTGTATATTTTTGGCTGATTATTATTCACTACAGCACTTGTGCAACATAATCTTGCGCCCTGACTTTCGCAAGTAATAGTGTATCATCAACCAGCAGAAATCAACCCACCTTTGGATTGATTTGGGCTGGTATACTATAAGTATTTTTGTTTGATGCATAAAAGAGGACTTCAATCACGGCGATAACCTCGAGAATTTGAGAGAAAAGGTATTCACGTACTCAAATTATTTCTTTCATTATTTTTCGGTCAAAAACATAGTCTCTATTGTCCATACAGAAGCAAAAATGGCCGAATTCACTCATATTACGGTAACTGGGAGACTAATAAAGAAAATGAGACAAATTAGAATTAGACCTATTTACAATGTTAGTAAATAACTTAACGAATGTTTTCATGTGTTTTAGTTTTAATAGTTCAAGAACCTTGCTGCGAGGTGTAGTTTGTTTGATTTTAGAGAAAACAGAAAATCTTCACACAGTGTCAGAGAAATAACATACAAAATGCTTGACTTACCTTTGTCGCAGAATGGTCCCTCAAAATCAATATGCCTACATTCACATATGGGTCCACTATCAGTGCTTATACATATACCACCATGTTGACAGGGGTCATGGTTTTCACATGCATCCACCATACTGTCTCGCACTCCCTGAGGGGAAAAAGAAAAAAAACAAATATATACTAGGAATGCAATGGATATACCCGATTGCAATGAAATGAGCTGAGCGAGCTTAAACTACGTAATCAGGAAGCGTTTTTCGGTGATTATTCCTCGATGGTACATCGGATTTTTGATTTCGACCTATGTTGTCACTCAGCACGACATACTCTATCAGCGTGCTAAGTTTGGTTGAGATCGGCCAAACGGTCTAGGAGGAGTTCGCGGACAACCAAACGTCTAACCCGAGTATAAGAGCTTCGCTTCGCTCAGCTCAATAAACACATTAATTTCAGCAGCATATATCATACACAAGTGCATTAACATTGAAGAAATATACCAAATGTAAACGACATTCTGTATCAGAGTGCTTTGAACAGATTTTACAAATTATGTGAAGTGGTGAAGTCCCAGACCGGAGGCACTGAAACTCCCAAGCCTAGTAGATAATACTATGCAGTACTGTTCTATACTGTGAAATTACTGTAAAATTATTACGACTATATACACATATTTGGGCTATTTAATTAGTGTTAAAATCGAATGATTTAAATTCTTTTCTAAATCTCGCTCAATTCATTAATTTAATTTCAAAAAGCATTTTTATCTCAACTGTGCTATGCAAGACAAATATATGTAATATCATTACATTCATTTCACCATGCTGTAAGAAAAGCCAATAAAAAATATACTAGTGTTTCTTCAACCATCACGCCACATTCCTTTACATTGCATATAAGCCTTCCAGGTTGTATGACCGAAGACAACATCGTCCCCTCCCAGTGGTGTATTTAGGGGGGCTTCCGTGCTTAAGCCCTCCCGAAATCTTACTATAGTAAAGTATATGAAATATCTTGCAGAATTTTCACATTTTCAGGCAAAGCCGCCCCTCCGAAAGTTAGCAAAGCCCTCCCCGAAACAAAATCGTAAATACGCCATTGTCCCCTCCTATCAAAACTGTTGGACCACGCTTCTCTTGGTGGATTGTGTTGTTAGACGTGTAGTAAAGAACATTACCAGAGCAAACATTATTGAAATTTAAGACCGTCTCCAGGTCACCAGGGACTTGGAATCTGCAAAAGTGCATCACTGCAGAAGCAGCCCATAAACGAACGAACATCAAGATATCGTCTTCAAGCTGAGTTACGACAATCCATTCAATGCTGTTGGCAAATTTGACAGGATATGAAATCCGATCGTCAACTTCAGCATTGGTTCTGTTGCATCCATTCCAGGAAATTATACAGCAACTTTGGAGAGTCATTTCATCAATTGGAACCACTACAGCATTGTCGAGAACAAGACATGATAAAGGCAACTCCTCGAACACTATCCTAATAGTTAAATACCTTCTTCTCTCCTATTTTACCTTCCACCAAATCTAGTTGCTATTTTATCAGTTGAAATTCTTTACCCTTATTTATGCATTGGAACATAACCTTTTTGTAATATTAATTGCGTGTGTGAGTTGTCAGTTCTCATCCTTAATTACATCCTTTAGTTTGAGCAATTTATGGCAAATTCACGAGTAATCCATAAGTCAATTTCTGAGATAATTGAACTGACATTCCACACTGCCAAGTGTGGAATGTCTGTTCGCACTTGCTGGGATCACGCAAGTGGGGCATGTAATGATGTTGTATCTCCCGGTAATGTTTGTACGTCCTTGAGTGTGCCTCAAGTCATCACAGTTTAAAATAAAGTAGAAGCAGAAATTCGTCTGTCGGTTTATGTTGGTGAGCACAATTTATTAACATTATAAAGATATCTACTGAAATATACCGAAATTTTCGAGTGCTTGCCACTGACTATTCTGCATCCCTAAGTTGACAACACTGCCTAGAATCATACGGCTAGGATGAAAGGATGGAAATGGGTGAGGCAGATGACAAGAGTTGATAACTGCCTTCAGTGTACAAGCAGTCATGAATTGAAGATCATTCAATCCGCTATTGAAATTATTTGTGAGTGTCAACATTATCTCGATACCCTGCACAAGATTCAATCACTTCCGATGTATGGCGTAGGAGTACAGTCTTTCGATCGGAAGGAGAACTGGAGCCAGGTAGAAGAAAGGATCCAGGTAGGTCAATAAAACAAAATAAGTGTTGCCAGATATTTGTAATCTTCGAAGTAGGAGAATAAAATAAAACAAGTGTGCCAGTGTAATAGTAATCATAGATTCACGCGTAAAGTGTCTGGGAAACCAGCCACTGCGCCATCGATGTTCATGTTTACTTGGCATCACTAAAGTTCTCAACGACAGCTTTGATATCTGGTCCTCATTCTTTTAGCGTGATTTAATCAGAACGGGAGCAGCAAATAGGATTGCCAATTGACCGGTATTTTATCGGCTGAGTAGCATTTTTGCCAGCCTCAACTATATAATTCAAGGTTCAAAATACAATTAATCTTAATCTGTTTCCAGAATTATGAACAGGTAACAGTAGTTTTATTTTCAGAGTTGGCAACCCTAGGACTAAACTGTGACGTCACAGAGCACGCAGTTGAAAATGACTCTTCTATCTGCTCCTTATATGCGAGAATAAGAGAAAATCATTCAAGCACAGATAATCGAGCATTTCGTTTAACGTCACCACGCACCATACTACGCGTACCTAGATACCACTTTCTGTAATTACATAAATAAGAACATTTCCGACTTTTAGTCTTTTCATTTTATGAAATGCGATGGAACATAATAAAAGATAAATATTTGACACTCACATAATAGCATCGCTACCTTTTAATAACTGCCACTGTTTTCCATTATAGCACAATGCTAGTATTATTACTGTTGATTTACAGAAGTGACAAAGTGGATGGCAATGCCCAACCGCCCAAGAGAACTTGCTACCTAGAACAATTTTCCTAACGCTTATATGTATATACGTATATTGCAACAGCCTCCGACAAACCATTTCCCCTTTTGCTATTCCATTCTCGTGCACACCGCAAGACAAATAATGCAATTTGTGCATCCGCCACTAGCGACATCCAGTGAGTTTGAATGTAAGTGCAGAATAAGAGTGTTTTTTTTTTAATAGTTGTAGTTACTGCTGGACCTCACAGGTGGCTCACGACATTATTAACAACAAACGGAGGAACGTTCTCTTTACATAAGAGTACTTCTTTTTTTTTTTAAAAAAAAAAAAAAGTGGAAGCAGGAAACGGAAATAAATCTTAATTTATATTGTACACGGTGACATTTCATGAAACACTTTGTTCAAAATTATTTATTATTTTTTTCTTTGTCCCAGCAGTAATTAGAGATTCCACATTTCACTGTAGAAAATTACAATTCTCCAGATATTTGGAGAGATATTATTATACAGTAAAATAAACTCATAATGATCTTTTACCACTTCTTTTTTTTTTTTTTGTTTTAATTTTCAAAAATTAGCCAGGCAACACAAAATGAATGAAATAAAACTACTAGTTTTATATCCCACGCTTATGCCCGTTAGGCTAAAGAAACCGGATGATTATTGGAAAATAATTTTTATGAATGAATTATTGGCATGGGAAAGTGGGAGGAAACTGCAGAACCTCGGCAAAACTCATGTACACGATGTTATCCATCACAAACTGCCATAGCCTGGAATCGAAGCAGAAACCTCTCACAGCAAGAGTTCATGGCTCTACCACTGAGCCTCCTTGCTTCTCCAGTCAACACAAACTTCTATCATTTTGGACAAATTTAAAGAACTGAAGGGTTATTGGAAAAGGAGGATGCATACATTTTATAAACATGTTTATGCTTTACTTGCAGTGGTGGATTTAGCTAGGGGCCGGGGTGATAGGCCACCCAGTTTTTTGAGTGACAAAAATAATTCAAGCTATTATTTATATACTTTTAAAAGTTTATGATAAGTTCATAGTATACCTGTCATAATCGGGTTCTGGCTGCCCCCTTCCCCAAGTGTTACCAGTTCCTAGATTCGCCGCTGTTTTTTCTTTTGTTTGATTTGAGTTAAGCAACACTTTTAACAGCGAGACTATGGATCTACAGCTTAACGTGGATTCCGGACAACATGAGCCTCCACCGGGTATCGAACCCGGATTTTCCACGCCAAAGGCGCGCACGCTAATCGCTTACCCACGAGAAAGCTCTTCTGGATTAAACAGAGAGTTAAGGGAGAAAGTGAGACCTATTCTTAGATGGCTAAACCGATTTCAATATTTACAGTTCTTAATACAATTGGGATCGATTAAGCGTTCTAAGAATTTGTATTATCTTTTTTCTTAACTATTTAAACCAGAAGAGGAGCTTCCTTGTGGCTAAGCGGTTAGCACACGCGCCTTTGGCGTGGGAGAATGGGTTCGACTCCCTAGGGGAGCACACGTGATTCGGATCCCATCGTTTTTGTTCTATAGGTAGATCAACATTGAAACCGGAAATTGCAGTGGATTTCTATCACTTCCGCTTTGAGTAGAAAGTTAAGGATAAAGGTGGAGTGTATTATTAGAACGTTTAAACTATTGGTGGAAACCGCTTCTCGCTATCTATTACCGTTTTTGCCCTATAGTGATCAACGTTAATACCGGAAATGATGTATTTCAACCGCTTCCGGTTTGAATACCATTCCTATTAACTAACTAGATTCCTAACATTTGATAACTCCACTTCCTGGGGCACGGTGGCGCAGTGGTAGAGCGCTTACTTCTGCTGCGTGGAGTTCCTAGGTTGATTTCCGGCATTCATCGTAACGGACACAAATAGCCTCAATGCTGACGTTCTCATTAACTCTCAGTCAACCAATCAATTTGATCCTCGGCCAAGTAAGTTGGTGATGGATAACATTGTGTCCGTGGGGTTTTTCTCGGGTTACTCACGTTTCCTCCCATATTCTCATTCCACCAATTCTTCTATCAGTGGCGGATCTAGGCCATGGCCGGGGGGACCTAGGCCTCCCCAGGTTTTTCAGTGACAAGATAATTTAAGCTATTATGTATATATTTTTGAAAGTTTATATATACCTATCATAGTATGGGTACTAGATGCCCCCCAGTTTTTACCTTCTAGATCCGCCACTGTCTTCCATCATCATAAACTTGCTTTATCATCGTCTTCCTTAGCCTAACGGGTATAATCTTGGGACGTTAAACTGAAAAGATTCATTATATTTTCAATGAACTTAGCCTAACGAGTATAATCTTGGGACGTTAAACTGAAAAGATTTATTATATTTTCAATGAACTTAAAAATTTCGTTACTGAATTCTCTTTGTTAGTATGTGTGTCTGTTATTTGCAGGATTTTTTTTTTTTTTTTTTTTTTTTTTTTTTTACTTTTGAGCCCTCCATTCGATACAGCATCAAACACTATGTGCAAGAAGTGATGAAACTTTTCCTGTCAATCTTACCGTTGTCGAGATATTAGCTTAAAAAATCCCATTTTCGGAAATTTAGGGAGCCATATCTCGGGAACCGTAAGTCATGGAGAGATCGTATTGGTGTTGATTAATACCTAAAAGGATGGTGAACATTTTGCTACCAAATAGTAATCGGTGGTCACTGGCCAACTGGCCACCGTTCCCCAGATATTGGCCCAAAAAAGTTCGAATTTCGGGAAATTTAAGGAGCCGTATCTCGGGAACCGTAAGTCATAGAGAAATGATATTTTGCGATTTTTTTTTTTTTAATTTGGAGCCCTCCATTTTGAGCATGTACCTTCGTAGAACAACATATCGTAGAACGTGTTATCAGAAATCTTAAACAAAATATGTGGAAGATATTTAGTACTCAAGGAAATTATAAATAAGTAGATATATTACAAGAATTGTTTAATGAGTTTAATAATAAAGTACGTAGAACACTTGCTGTAATGCCTGTAGAAGTTAAGAGTCTCTATCACTGCGAAATTAAAATACTGCTAATTTTACAGTAATTATGTGATATCTTCAAATAGATAAAAGATAATCGAAAAATGGATCAAGACCTCCCTAGACGATGTTATTTTGCATGAGTTACCGTTATCACGAGTCACCTAGTAGCTTTCCGTTTGCTGTTATTTAGAAACGCGAAAATAAATGCCGATTTTCTAAATGGCTGGAAATCGAAAGCAGATAAATGAGTCGTGATAACGGTATCTCACGCAAAATAATACTGTCTAGGGAGGTCTTGTTGCACTTTTCGATTATCTTTTATCGGTTCATTCCCGTTGTGCCTACTTCCCGTTCTGCCTACAGACCCTCCAGCACTTTAAAGAAAATATTTTTAATTATCTTATCTCTAGGCAGAACGGTAATTCCCGTTGTGCCTACTTCCCGTTCTGCCTACTCTTTCGAGACGGGGAATTATGTGCAGGGAGGAATTTTTGTAGGGAATATTTCTTTAGTATTTCTAAAAGCTTCTGTAAAAACAACCACCACCTCTACAAGTT
This sequence comes from Thermobia domestica, assembly GCF_964235325.1. Lineage (NCBI taxonomy): Eukaryota > Metazoa > Arthropoda > Insecta > Zygentoma > Lepismatidae > Thermobia > Thermobia domestica. Next base: position 24,175,552 of record NC_137464.1, read on the forward strand.
TTATCATACATGGAAAATTGGTTGACTCAGTTGCAAGAATGTTAGACATTGTATGTGAAACAAACATTAAAAAAAAAAAAAAAAAGATCTAATATCAAGCAATTTCAGAACAAAATTTTATTTGGGTTTCCAGTAGTTTACCTCCAGCATGCTAAGACTTGCAGTACTAAAAAATGCCACAGTTCACATCCCCAAGACATGTCTGGCCAACTATTAAACAAACAACGCAAGAGGATGCATAAGGCGGCCTTTAAAAAGAGTGTTTGTCTCCATCATATCTCTTTCCTCGAATTGATTGATTCAGTTGCCAGTAACCCGTTTGACATTGTATCTGAAACGAACACGAAACAGACTTACTTCGGGCTAATATCAATTCATTTCACAACCGAATTTTAATCGGTTTTCCAGTAGTTTATCTCCAGCATACTAAGGCTTGCAGTACTAAAAAGTGCCACAATTCACATCCTCAAGACATGTTCGGCCTCGATCTCAGAACTTTCACTTTTCGAAGCCGTCAGGTGTTCTGAACGCTGATTGGCTACCGGTGAACACAGTAGCCAATCACCTTCAAGAGTACCAAACTGAAACAAAATCTTATAAATCCCTTTCCCTCCCCGATTATCTGACCTTTTGATTTGAGTTGAAACTCTACAAAAACATTCAATTATGATATTTGTATTTTGTATTCCTGCTGTTTACATTGACAATATAAATATGAAAATAGAAGTATGTATGATATTATGGCATATAGTATAGAATCACGTATAGAAGACAAATCAGCTGATAAGGTGATGCCGAAAAAGTAATTTTAATGTAGGAGACTAAGACCCTTTTTTAAGGGCCCCCTTATGGAGACGGTGATGATGAGAAATGAATGAAATAGTGGAAAGTAGGAGAAAACGGTAGAACACCGAGAAAACCAACGCACACGGTGTTTGTCCACCACAAAGCTCACCTGGCTCGAGCTGGGATCGAACCATGGACCCCATGCACCAGAGGTGAACGCTCTACCCCTGAGCCATTGCGGTCCCATTTTTTCTTTTTTTACAATATAAGTACGACATATTGCGTGTAATACAGAATCATGTATAGAGGACAAAGCACCTGATCATATATAGAGGTGATGCCGGAAAAAGATCTGTGATGTAGAAGACAAAGGCTTTTTTTAGAAAAAGAAAAGAGACCGAATTATGCATCTTCTTGCATTGTTTGTTTAATATATGGCCAAATATATTTTGAGGATGTGAACTGTAGCACCTATTACGTACTGCGAGCCTTAGAATGTAATAACTAGACGTGAATAAAGTAGACGTGAATAACGCTGCTAATAACAAAACTATACCTAGTCATTTTTTCTGAGAAGAGCAAGTAAGATAACATTTAAAATATATGATGAAATTTAAAGGAATAGTTATTCTTCTTACAGAATCTATTAGAATTACTAAAGAAAAAATCCCTAGAAAAGATCCCTCCCTGCACAGAATTCCCCGTCTCGAAAGAGTAGGCAGAACGGGAAGTAGGCACAACGGGAATTACCGTTCTGCCTACAGATAAGATCATTAAAAATATTTTCTACAAAGTGCTGGAGGGCCTGTAGGCATAACGGGAAGTAGGCACAACGGGAAGACACCCTTTTATCTATTTGAAGATATCACATAATTACTGTAAAATTAGCGGTATTTTAACTTCGCAGTGATAAGGCCTCTTAATAAGAAAAATTAGTTATTTTAAAGTTTGTTCTGGTTCTACTTCTTTTCAAAATTGATGCTGGCCCATCGTGTAGCTCTAGAAATTTTGGCCTCACGGACAGACACACGGACTGATAAAGTATAAAAGAGTTTTGATACAACATAACTCGATAATAAATAAATAATAAAATAACACCGAGTCAGGAACATTAAGTTTGTTTGATAAGCGGACTACTTGCCTGTAGAACCATTGCATTGTAGGTTCTTTCTTCAGGCCTTTCTTTTTATAAGACAGAAATATAGAGGAGAGAGAGAGAGAGAGAGAGAGAGAGAGAGAGAGAGAGAGAGAGAGAGAATAAAAAAAAGAGAGCGCCGACGTTGGAATGGCAATTCTTTTAACGATGTCGACTTTCATTTGTCTTCCGTTAACGGCCTCATGCTTACGCCGTTACTCTCACACACCAGAGTTTAGATAGACTTACTTGCTTCAAGAGAACGGGGAGGGGGTTAAGAGCGGGGAAGAAAGGATGCTGAGTTATGAACCAAGTTCCGCTTCCTCCTCGTTTACTAAAGTTTATCCGGGACAGCCAGCAAGGCTGAATGAAGATTTAGTACACGACAAAAGAACCGAACTCCAGACTCCATCGAAAGAACAAAAGAATCGAATGGCCACAAAAAATACTCCTCTGAAGTATATTCATGACATTGGAGTTACTGGGGGTTTATTATTATTAGTAGCAGTAAAGTAGTAGTAGTAGGAGCAGTAGTAGTAGTAGCAGCAGCAGTACTAGAAATAGTAGTAATAGTATGCAATAATAAACACAATAACACACTGAGAAAGGCTATGTGATAATATTTAAAAAAAAAAAAACATAACCAAGTAACAGTTTCAACACAAAAAACATAATCAAGTAACAAAAAAAACATAATCAAGTAACAGTTTCAACACAAAAAACATAATCAAGTAATAACAATCAAGTAACAAAAAAACATAATCAAGTAACAGTTTCAACACAAAAACATAACCAAGTAACAGTTTCAACAAAAAAACATAATCTAGTAACAGTTTCAACACAAAAAACATAATCTAGTAACAGTTTCAACACAAAAAACATAATCAAGTAATAACAATCAAGTAACAAAAAAACATAATCAAGTAACAGTTTCAACACAAAGCATAACCAAGTAACAGTTTCAACAAAAAAAACATAATCTAGTAACAGTTTCAACACAAAAAACATAATCAAGTAACAGTTTCAACACAAAAAACATAATCAAGTAACAACATAATCAAGTAACAAAAAAAAAACATAATCAAGTAACAGTTTCAACAAAAGAGACACTGATCAAAGCTTAAAACCCACTTTATTTTAAATTATAATTTGTAACTGTTTCGGATATCTAGCATATCCTTCTTCAGACACTATCGCAAATCTTCAGACACTTCGACAGACAGACAGAATTTCCGATAGTGTCTGAAGAAGGATATGCTAGATATCCGAAACAGTTACAAATTATAATTTGAAATAAAGTGGGTTTTAAGCTTTGGTCAGTGTCTCTTTTGTTAAAATAATCAATCCAAAGCCATGAGTAGTCTTACTAACAGTTTCAACACAAAAAACATAATCAAGTAACAGTTTCAACACACACACAAAAAAAACATAATCAAGTAACTGTGTGTTCATCTGACTTCCACTCCTTCTAGCTACTTGGGAGTTGGTCAGATTTTATATACTTTTCGGAGATCAACTTTTAATTAGGCTCCGCCCCTTCATTAGAAAGTAAGAGTGGGGAGCACGGTGGGTGGTAGAGAACTTATCTCTAGTGCGTGGACTCCTTGTTTCGATCCCCGGCCATTGCCAACCATACAAGAATTTGTCGTGATATATTATAGTTTAAGCCTTATTGCTATATACGATAATGACCATGCGATAACAAGTGAATATATAGGATAATTTTAGAACGTTCAGAATTTTGCAGTTTTTGTATGTCTAGATAAATGGTGGATGTACATACACACTGAGGTTTTAAACAAGCAATTACCGCTAAAATAAATCAATAATGGTTTGAAAATTGCTAATGGCTATCCTACATAGATTCTTTAAATTTAATTACGTTTATGAGAGGGTGGAAATACAGTATTATTGTTGTTCAGAGCAGTGTTAAGGAGGCAGACTACTAAATAGCCTATTTTTCAAAAGCTACCAATTAAATCTTTTGCCAGTTTTTCCTAAGTGAAAAGAGATAATGAAATGGAATTTACCTCAATAATAGATAATGTTATTCTACACCCGAAAATACGAATCGGAAGAATTTTCAGTGTTGCCATCCATAGAAATTACAGTGTGACCAGAATTTGAATTACCCAAAAATCTAGGTTAAGGCAGCGACTAGAAAAATGAACTCAGCGGCAATTGGTAACTTATCATACTGTCTGTGTTCCTTGCTAACTACTTTTAAAACAATACTTGTATTTATTTTATACTAAAGAGTACAAAAATAATTATAAGAATTAATTATAAGAATTAAAGAATAAATTATAATAAAAATTAAAATACAAATATTTTTATATATAAATATTAAAGATTAAACAAAATTAGAATTGTGGAAATGTTGTATCTTAAAACAATACATCTCAGCGTTATCAAGAATCCTGATTTTTGTTATATTTGTATAGAATAAAATTTAACGTTGCCAATATTTAGGTTAAAATAATAGATTTTTTGCATGACGAAACTTCAAAATAAGCTTTAATCTCCCTAAAAGAGAATTAATACCCTCTGTTGAGCTTTGAAAGATTACCTCTGATCTTTAATGTATAAAACCTTGAACCATGAAAACGGAGAAATACGAAACTTTGCCTTTCCGTCCAGGGAGATTTTTGCGGCAAGTTAATATCTGAGTAACATGATCTACAAGGTGCAGTTGTTCCACAGGAAGTTTCTTTATCAAAGAGAAGCTCTGTTGCGAGATCTAATTAGGCACAAACCATAAGAGTCCCTTTGCTTTCAGTGTAGACGTACATTATTCCTATTTAGGCAGAAAGAAAGTATTTCAGATGAAGTTCACAAGTAACGATAATGGTATGTTATATATATGGTTATCGTATTTTAGTTAACCTGATATACATACAATACGTATATTCAATCACAGAAAAGCGAGGGGGGAGGCGATTTCTCCTTGAGGAAAGTGGATTCTACTATTCAATACTACTCATATTTTAATAAACTTTATCACGTTACAAATGCAACATCAATTAATGGTAACTTTTAATTGTTGTAATTTGTCTTCGTAGTAGGGATAAAAATGAGGAGGAACGCGGGGTGACACCGTCCTCACGCTTCCAGAAAATATCTGTGGCGTCCCCCCCCCCCCATTTTCTAAAAATGTTACAATGGGCAAAGATAGACACGGGGGTGGCGTGATATCATGCGTCCCCCTCAGGCCCGTATCCACGGGGGGACTAGGGGCCGCCCCCTAAACTTTGGCTGGCCCCAATAAAAGTTTCACGATAGGCTTGCAAATGAACTACACCGTATAATATGGTGAAGAAGTATAATATGATTGGGTCGACCCCCCTAAATTTTTGGACTGGCTACGGGTCTAGTCCCCCTACCGTTTCAGATCCACTTTTACTCCTGCTTTGTAGAAACATATTTTCCTCATGTAAACATGTCCTCCGTCAATGGGAAGCAAATGGCATTTGCCCCTCTATTTGTTGAGTTTTTCAAAGTTCATGCAGTGATGCCAACATGAAACGTTACAAAATTTTCATATTAAGAGGCAGAAATTCCCATGTTACTTTTGAATTTCCCACGTCAAACTAATTACAAAATGTTAATAGATTGTATATCACTTAGTTTCTTGAATGAATGAACTAGCCCATTCGTACATTTCGATCTCTGCATTTGTCGAAATGAAATCTTTGAGTTTTACGTCCCACGGTTATGCTAGCTAGGCTAAAGGAAACGGTGATAATGAGAAATGAATGAAATTGTGGAATCAAGAAAGTGGGAGGAAACAAGAGAACCCCGAGGAAACCCACGCACACGGTGTTTGTCCACCACAAAGTTCACTTAGCGCGAGCTGGGATCGAACCAGGGACCCCATGCACCAGAGATGAACGATCCACCACTGAGCAACCGCGGGCCCCATCCGCATTTGTCGAACAGTTCATGAATAAGTATAATAAGTATTTTCCTTAATTGAAAGAGAATATTGAAGGTATGGACTTAAGTAAGTAGCCTACATTTTTACTAGGATGGCCAACATTTTCCGAAATCCGGATTCTGGAAAATTTATTTTTCGGAATCGAAAATTTCACTTTCTGGATTTCGAAAAAATCCGGAATTCGAAAAAATCCGGTTTCTACCGAATTCCGGATTTTTTCCGAAATCGGAATTTTCTAAATTCTGGATTTTCTCCGAATTCCAGAATTTTTCAGAAATCCGTAGTTTTTTTATCGATTTTACTTTCTGGATTCCGGAAAGTAAAAATTCCGGAATTGGCCATCCCTAATTTTTACTAACATTTAGCATTTACATAATGGCTTTGTGAGATCGTCTTTTAATGAACTTAACCATATCGGAAGAATTTTATTCTCCTGTCAGTTTGTGGGGAATAAATATTTTTTTTTTAAGTTGGGTGTTTCTCATCTTGTATTTTACTTATTTCGTTAATTTTTATGATTATTATTTTATTTTGTTAAGTACCGGTACGTAGTAATTTACATGTCTTGGAACTTGTTTTCTGAAACTCACAAAGTTACTTCTGAAACAGCGTGCGTGAATTTCCCGGTAACAAAATTTGACAATTAGCACTAACTTCAAACTTATTGAGGTGTAATTAGTCTACTTTCCCTCTATAGAGAATTTTGTTGCTGACGATGAAGTATGAAAAATCCCATATATGTTGTCAATCGCGACATAAAATTCCCTTTATCCCTTTCCGAGAAATTAATGTTTAAAAAATAACACAAAATGGGATCTTTCCCACGTGTTAGCATCACTTGAGTTTGTGTCAATACATAATAATTTGCTTGCTCACATAACATAGTACTTAATGTATTTATGTTAAATACTATATAACTATAGCACAAAGAAATTTAACCTCCTCGGGTCCAGCAATTTTTTGGTAGAAATTTTATGTTCCAATATTATAATTACCCTCGGTTGTATACTCTGTTAGCCAATTTTCAGTTATTTGTTTTCGCATATTTGTCAGTTGTCCGCTGAGTGCATGTCGCCTATAGGCAACATGAGGTCTCAGTGTATACATCATGTAAAATACATATGCCGCCTATTGGCGACACGGGGCCCGAGGAAGTGCGTAAATGGTTGTTGTTTTACAATATATGATGTATTGCGTGCACGCGTTCATTAAAGTGTGTTTATATTCGCGAGGTCTTTACCACCCTTGAAATTGGTGTTCCCCCCTTGGAAGAAATCTTGCGGGAGTCCCTGCATCTGAAAGTAGTTTTATTCTTGATCCAACTACTGCTTAGGGAACCTGGTTGCTTTAATTTACAGTCCCTGACCGAGTTTCTTTTCCCAATTTTTCTTTCCTTGGTTATTAATGGTCTTTCGCCTGTGTCTGAAACTTTGATAAATAAAATTTGCATCTCGATATCTCTTACGGCTTTTGCTTTACGGAAATCAGTATTGATAATCGAAGTAAATTCCGACCACTTCTGTTTTTCGATAGTGTTGCAGGTTGTGATGATATGTTCTCTTGACACCCTGAATAGATTTCGAAAAAATAGGTTGTTGCTATCCACTACCACTTTGGTTTTATAACGAAAAATGTTGAAACCGGAAATGGTTAATTTTAACCACTTCCAGATTCAAAAGAGTGTTAAGGAAAGAGATAAAACCTATCCTTGCGACGCTGAATCAATTGTAAAATGCTCCATCTCGATAACTTATCGCTTTGGCTCCAAGAAAATCAGTACTAAAACTGGCAGTAGTAGTATATTGCAATCAGTTTTGGGTTTTGTACACTGTTGCAGGTTGACACGATATATTCCCTTAACAGTCAGAAACGATTGCACAAAATCACTTGTCGCTATTTATGATCATTTTTGTTCTATGGCTACAAGTGTTGAAACCGGAAATGGTTAATTCGAACCACTTCCGGTTTGAACAGAGAGAGAATGAAAAAGGAAGAACATATTTTTGAAAAGCTGAATCAATTGCAAGAATCGCTTCTTGATATGTCTTACCGTTTTTATTATATGGAAATCAGTATTAAAACCAGAATTAGTAGTAAATTACAACCACTTCCGGTTTTGGTAGACTGTGGTGCAGGGTTGATTCTGTCATGAATGTACTGAATTCTGACTTATTTGTCCCGCGTCCCGACTAGTTGGGACACTCGTCGGGACACATATTATCCCGATTTATCGATTTTCAAAGTTAATTAATATTTTACTGGGCCATTTTTACTAAGGAATAACTTATTCCTTTACACGCACAGTTTTATATAGTATATAATCGATCTAACAAATTTGTGTTTTAATTTGACTCAGAAAAAATAGATAGCAGTTCGTCTTTAATTTATAGTTATTCACTAATTGTTTTGAGTAGATAATCCAGCCGATTATGATGATAGTACATTCCACACAGGAAAATTAAAAAAATAAAAATAAAGTGCCGCATTCATTCAAGTTCGTATTATTCAGCTGATTATTTACATTGTTTTCAGCAACTCGCTGAACGTGAATTCGTCTTCATGTTGGGGGGGAGAGGAAGGAGAGCTCCAACACCGATTGTTTCATCCCGATTTTTCCTTAAGAAAAGTTGGCAACCCTGCTGTGGTGGGTTGTGAAGGTACCGTATGTTCTCTTGACAACCTGAATCACTTGCAAAAACCCGCTTATCGCTATCTAACACCAATTTGTTCTATAGAGATAACTCTTGAAACCGGAAATGGTATATTTTAACCACTTGCTGTTTGGATAGAGGGTTAACAGACAACATGGAACCTATTATTAGGACGCTAAATCAGTTGCGAAAAAAAAAAACGATATTTGGATATCTCTCACCGTTTTTGTCCTATGAAAATCAGTATTGAAACCAGAAGTAGTAGCAAATTTCAATCACTTCTAGTTTCGGTAGATTGTTTGGGACACTCATGGTACTTTGAGATGCTGAATCGTTTGCAAAAACAGCTTCAACCTATCTGTTACTGTTTTCGTTCAATGGCAATGAAGGTTGAAACGGGATACTGCTAATTTGAACCACTTCCGGTTTCAATAGAGAGTTAACAAAGGAGATGGAACCTATCCTTGGAACGCTGAATCGATTGCAAAAAATCTCGATATCTCTTATTGGTTTTGCTCCGATACCTGTCGACAGACGAACGGACAAAGCCGTTCTATAAGACTTCGGATACTTATGCAAAGCATAGTTTGGAAGTCTGAAAACCACAAAAGGTAGTTTGTTCTTGGAACTATTTTCTTCTTCGACTTTCTCAAAATCGATCTTTGCAATTTTATTGATGTACCAATAAGAGATATCGAGATCCATTTTTTTTTTTTTTGCAATCGATTCAGCGTTCCAAGGACAGGTTCCATCTCCTTTGTTAACTCTTTATTCAAACCGGAAGTGGTTCAAATTGCAGTTATACCATAGATACTGATACTATTTTAATTACACAGCCACGCACACAAAATAAAAGTTATGTGCACTAGTCCCCAGGGTATGGATTCAATCTATTTTGTTACGCAGAATCCAAATTTCGAAACCTCAAGACAATCGACCGTGTCGATTTTTTAATGATCGAAATACTTTAGCGATTTTGTATAGGGAGAATACACGTAGGACAGACGTATAAAAAACAAAGTTCTGTGTAGTGGACTCCGAGGTATGGATTCGATGTATTATGGTACACAAAATCCAAATTTCGAAATCTCAGGACGATTGAACACGTTAATTTTGTTTTATGGGCGATAAACGTATGTGCTGTCTTACGTACCAAAATTCGCTGTTGGATTCTGTGGACCATAATACATCGAATCCATACCTTGGAGTCCACTACACAGAACTTTATTTTTTGTATGGCTGTCTTACGTGTATTCTTCTTATACAAAATCGCTAAAGTATTTCGATCATTAAAAAAAATCGACATGGTCGATTGTCTTGGGGTTTCGAAATTTGGATTCTGTGTACCATAATACATCCAATCCATACCTTGGAGTCCACTACACAGAACTTTGTTTTTAGTATGGCTGTCTTACGTGTATTCTTCTTATACAAAATCGCTAAAGTATTTCGATCATTAAAAAAAATCGACACGATCGATTGTCTTGGGGTTTTGAAATTTGGATTCTGCGTAACAAAATACATCGAATCCAAACTTTTATTTTTTGTGTGTGACTGTGTTATTACCACTACAATGTAGTGTACCGTAAATGATTTATCATGAAACATTCCGCAAAGGGGTAGTTTACTCTTGGGAATAAAAATATTTTCCGAACAGTACTTTCAAATACGACAGAGACTATTTTTATTTGTACTTTTTCTCTCCTGAAAAAAGATTCACAAGAGGTAGTTATCTTTTTCTTAGCGAAAGGCGCAGTCCGATTTCTAATGACTATTTTTAATTATATTTCCTTATTCTAGCAATTCAACAACAATAAATTGATGAGAGAGGCAGGGGCGTCATTTAGGGAGGGGCAGGGAGGGGCATTCCCCCATGAGTTTGAGATTTATATAGATTTTATCAATAGAATAGTAGTAAGTCAGTGAAAAACGCGAAATTTTACATATATCAAGGGGTCTTGTCCCCCCCAAGTCAAATCTGAAATGACGCTACTGGAGGGAGGCTCTTAAATAGAACAATGTATTAATAAGTGTGAAATAATTTGCATAGAATGTTATACGTGCAAACGATTGAATGTCAAACTTATATAGCACTACTATATTTCGAGGTTATTATATTTGTATTATATTCCAACTAAATATGTACGGTTACGTAACTTAATTACAGTAACAATTTAGAAGCAGAAACACAGATGGCGTGTGAATATAATTTTCTTCTCAGAGAAGCAACAACTAGAATGCAGAACATCTAATTAAAGCTAAAAGCTAGGCTTAAAATGACATTTTAATTGTATATGCGGTACAATTCTGTAGATACGATTCTTTTTTTTTAAAACAACGTTACTAGCCATTAAGAGTATAGTAAACTCAGTATCGCATTCGAGACACACCTTGTCCATAATTTAAGTGCTTCAGTTACGAATGTGTGGTGTAGCAAACCAACAACTTCTATATTTTGTTTTCCGTAAGTATAGATATACGCATGTCGTGCTCTATTTTTTTTTTTTTTTTTTTTTATATATATGAATGGGATGGGAATGGAAGTGTATAGGGGTCAACCAGAAAGAAAAAACAGAGCCCATCCTATCTGTAATTAGGTTTCCCCCACTGTTGCCTTCAAAACAATGTCATTAGGAAACTGAGAAAGATGCACTCTATGTGCGGTATATGTCGATGGGTTGCCATAGCAACATAAATGACGGAAAAAATTCAATTACTCCATCAATTGTTTGCCTGAAAATTGTAGGTTGAACGAGTCTTCTGCAAGTACAATGCGAAATGATCTATTATATATATATATATGTGTGTGTGAGCATAGTACAAGCAGCTTTTTGACATGTTTTGCAAAACGACAATTTGTAGCATTTGATCAGCTCTTTATTTATTGAAAGCTGATATCACGAAACTCATTTCTTCATTATTTTTGTTATTATTATAGGATTGAATAACTCATTTAACATTTCTTCATGTACTCACCTTGCAAATATTGTATGAACTTTATAATATAGAGGCTTATACAGGGTGTTTCAAAACAACACCGACAACGTTTGGGAGGTGGTTCCTTACACCAAGATAAGACAAATAGTATAGACCAACCTGGGTGCACAAATGCGTCTTTTCGCAGTTATAGGTTGCCGAAAACATAAAAAAAACAATGAAGTTTCAAGGTACATAGCTTCAAAACTATGGGACCTACTGTAGTCGGGTCAAGACTTCACTTAGGAACTAATATATTCCCTATCCAAAAATACTTGTTTCAGAATCCTAAGGTACTTACGCAACAATTTTTATAAGGGAGTTTCGCTACAGGCATATAATTTGAAGTTGTCACGAAGTACCTCTATAAAAATTGTTGTGGAAGTACCGCAGGATTCTGAAACTTGGATATTTGCATAGGGCAGACACTAGTTCCTAAGTGAAGTCTTGACCCGACTACGGTAGGTCCCATAGTTTTGGAGCTATGGATCTTTAAAGTTCCTTTATTCAAGTTTTCTGCAGCCTATATTTCCGAAAGGAAGCATTTGTGCACCCAGGTTGGTCTATACTTTTTGTCTTATCTTGGTGTCACTAATCATCTCTTGAATGTTGTCGGTGTTGTTTCGAAACACCCTGTATAAGTATATAACCTTTAATGTGATGTACAGGGGCGGCGTCAAAACAAATGCAAATGGAGCACATAAATCCACTACTTGTTTCTATTTAAGTGATCATTATTTAAACTCGTACATACGTACATACACACATATACCACCCACAAAAGCATCAAATGTCCATGGGACGTTCTATAGATATATCACAAGTTCCATATTTGCCCCATATTTGTCACGGAGCGAAATGTAACAATCGAAGATGGTGTTCCTCACAAGACGAGTCGAGAAGAGAAATGAGGTTTTCTCGTCTCGTTTCATAAATTTTTACACAAGCCTCGTCTCGTCTCAATTTTTGAAAAGATTTTCTCTTCTTGTTTGGTAATTTTATGTTTAACCCTTGTGTAATACCGTGGAGTCCTTTTGGGACCCCAGAGATATTTAATGAGTATATCTCTTAAATGAAAGTATCTAAAAAAAACTGTTCTTATATTTTCTCCTTAGTGAATATTTAATAATTGAACATAAAGTATTCAATTATTAAATATGTTTTGCTGTTATATAAAAAATGATTGCCACTAGTGTCGTAAAAAGACTCCAAGGTAATACCTATGTAAGTAATGAATTATTGTTATCAGGGGTAAAAGTGAGGGGGAACGCGTGGGACGTCGTCCCCTACTTCGAAAAAATATATATGGCATCCCCTCACTTTCTAAAAAATTAGAATGGGTAAAGATAGGCACCAGGAACGGCGTGACGTCATGCATCCCCCTACCTTTTCAGATCCACTCTTACCCCTGATTATTATTATTCTGTTTATATTTTTGCCTGCTTATATTTTTGAACAGCTTGTGAATAACAAAGTGGCTAGTTTCAAAGGTCTAGTTACTTCCAGCAAACACTCCAAGAAGACGACACGACTCGACTATTCTGGGTTGTATTTGTGTGTTTTATCTGAAGACGAGGTCTCAAGTATTTCTTTTCTATTTTGGCTAACGATGATGTCACTGATGTCGAAGGTGATAGTCTGGCTTGAAGTGCAATGTAACAAAGTATTATTTTGAAGTGCATCTTTATAAAATTTCAGAACGATTCACCAATAATTATTTTTAAGAGGAGTCCTAAAAGGACCCCACGGCATTTCCTATGCTATATTTTCCACGGTAATATACAAGGGTTAAAAAAATTATATGCCCTGAGGTTTTCTTAAGTTTATTTAAAAATTATCAAAATCCTTTCGCGTCGCGAGAGATCCACAAAGGAGTGTGATGTAACAACATTTAAACCAAAATTTATTATTGAGGCATATTGTGTAATGAATGATTTGTATGTCTTTAAGGTGGATCACCACCCGGAAGTCAGTACATATTTCAGCTCATTTCCTTAACTACTACGCAATGAAACTTTACATATTATAAATATTGTACTATATGATAAAGTTATGTTTCAGCTACAACACAAGACACTGTTTCATTTGATTGTGTCTTCTGATATCGAAAAAGGTAACAAATAAAAGAAAATATTTGTTTCATTTTACAATGAGCACACAAAATGGCACTTGCTGTTAAATCTTACTAGAAGTGCTCAATTTTATGAAATGTTTATTTGAATGTGTAAAGTACTCTAAAAGTAACGATCTTATTACGAAATAGATACATTGTTTGACCGTTTTTCGTGTTATGTTTCACATTTTATTTAAATATTAATTTGCATTTAAGGAAATAGAATTTGAGAAGAAACTTGCGCAGAACGCCATAATGCGTTGTTGACAAATTTGTACGTTTAATTCTTGGGTTCTAACGTTGAAAGTTCGAGAAGCGGAACTTAGCTGTGAATTGCGGTTAAGAGTCGAAAACTAATTTATTCAGTAAGTATCCAAGCAGAATTTTATGAATACTTCCTTCATTATCTGGCACCAGTAAACACTGACACTACCTGGCAATGTCGCACTATTCAAGCAGTGTTTAGCATAGCGCTGACAACACCTAGTGATCCACCTTAAACGGTGATAAATGCTCTTCACTGTTCGTACAACACTTTATCAATCAACACCAGTGTTGCCCACGAGACAAGTGAAACTTTATCTTAATAAGTATATTGTTTAAATTTGTATTATATTTGGCTATTTGAATTTAAAATCAAAGTTATACGTTTCAACTGAAAATTACAGTGTTACAAATTCAGTCTTGAAAAGGAGACGCGAATTTTCATGCTGCTCGCATTGTCTCGAATTTAAATATGTACTCATCGTCTCGTTTTCAATACAGAAACGAGATTAGAAATTTCTTGCTTTATGGTCAACACTGGTCGAAATAAAAAAGGGGAAAGAGAGGAATAATAATAATAATAATAATAATAATAATAATAATAATAATAATAATAATAATAATAATAATAATAATAATAATAATAATAATAATAATAATAATAAAACATATAGTATTGGACTGCCTCAACATATAGAAATCACATACTTGAACCAGGCCCGTAGCCAGCCCAAAAATTTAGGGGGGGCGGTAGAAGTTAGGGGGGCCCGACCCAATTATATTATACTTCATCACCATATTATAGTTCATTTGTAAGCCTACCGTGAAATTTTATGGGGGCCAGCCAAAATTTAGGGGGGCCCGTGGATACGGGCCTGACTTGAACATTTGTAATGATTGAACTATGGAAGATTTGGGATACCGCTAAGCAATAGTTTACTCATTAATTACATAGGAAATAAATGTCAGTTAGCTATGAATTATTGTAAAATTTGCAAACGTTTTACCATAATATCACTTTATTTACTTCCCCACTACCCAGAGAGGATGATTTTCGTTTGACTCCATTATTGTCCAACTGAGGATGATGATTTTTGTTTAATTCTAATTTTATTGTAACTCTAATATTGCCCGATTGAAGATTTTCGTTTAACTCTAATACTGCCTAACTGGGTATAGAATGACTTTTGTTTAATCCTTAATTATTAACCATTTATCTAATCACACTATTATTAAACATGTTTGTATTTTCTCCGCACGTTCAATGCAGTAGTCAAACTCCAGACGTCTGTACGCGTCCACTGCCACTAGCACACTGAGTAATAAGAAACAAATAAAATACACAGAAAGACAGTTTTGTAGGTGCTTCCCTCTTTTGGCGACAAACGAAAATAATTCTCTTAGATTTTTTTCTCACTCAGGGTTATTAAGGGTTAATTTTTATCTAACTCTAATATTGCCCGACTACGGAGGATAAATTTCGTTTAACTCTATTATTGCTCAATTGGAAAGGATAATTTTCGTTGAACTCTAAGATTGCTCAACTAGGGAAGATTATTTTCGTTTAATTCTAAAGTTTATTAAATTTTGCTATAGCCCAACTGGGGAGAATGGTTTTGGTTTAACTCTAATTTTTATATTAACTCTGTTGTCCAACTGGAGAGGGCGATTTTGATTGAGCTCTTTTTAAACTTTAATATTTCGCAACTGGGGAGAAAGATTTTCGTTCAACTCTAAATTTTAACCCTAATATTGGTTAGCTGCTGAGGATGATTTTCATTTATCTCCAATGTTTGAGTTGATTTTGAGTTTAACGTCCCGTTCAGCAGCGAGGCTATATGAGACGTGGACCTACTGGTTAGCGTGGGATCCGAACCACATGAGCTCCCGTCGGGAATCGAACCCGGGTCTCTCACCCCAAAGGCGCGTACGCTAACCGCTTAGCCACGGAGGAGCTAATTCTAATGTTTATTGAATTATAATATTGCCCAACTGGGGAAGATGATTTTCGTGTAACTAATTTATATTTAACTCTAATATTGCCCAATAGCAAGAAACACATAAATGAATAGATCATATAGAGAAGAACGAAATAACAAACAGTAATTCAGGATAAATTCTCATGCTTAGTTTTTCAGAAATTCAAAGAAAACAATTTTTTAAGATGTTAAAAATTATATTGTTCGTTGCCAATCTAACGGATTTGAAAGTTTGTACTCTACTGAAATAAAGAGCTCCTTCATGGCTAAGCAGTTAGCGTACGTGCCTTTGGCGTGGGAGACCCGGGTTCGATTTCCGGCGGTATCTCACGTGGTTCGACTTCCACGTTAATCAGTAGGTCCATGTCTCATATAGCCACGCTGCTGAAAGGGACGTTAAACTCAAAATCAATTCAACTCTACTCTACTGAAATTGACTATTAATTTATTTGTTTATGAAATAAAAGGTACAGGGTATTGAGTAGTATATTGCATCTGTTGGTTTCTTTATATTAACAGTGACACACACACACTCTTCTAATAGTGACACGCACACAATCCCAACTATATGAAAATTTCTTGCGAAAAAAAGAAGATATGATGAAAATATCCTACTCCTCCTTTGAAGACCTTCTATGTATAAGTCCTCGGAAGAGACTGTTAATTTTTATAGGGTGAATATCCCATGACTTTCGTGACTAATTCCAGCCGCTTTCTTGGAACGAGCATGAAGTTCACTAGAACAATAAAAATGAGAAATGAAAGTGGCAGGCGATTCTAGGGTGAAGGAGAGAAAGAAGGAAAACAAAATAATGAAACTCTGGAAGATGGTTTAAATTCAGAAATTAATGACATATCACACGCAAGGTATTGAATGCTACGATACGGAAGAAAAATGTATGGTATATTTTAAGGATCGTACACGAAATTCTTTATTAGAAATTACCTAAGAGGATACACCCAAGATTAACTGTACGTGTACTGATCTAAGCACTTAAAAATACCATTGACTCCTCATCATGTCATTGCTTGAAACATTATTATCACTCGCCCTCCCCACTGGTCTCGTGGCTAGCGCACACACTTTTACTGCTTTACTACACGGTGTCCAAGGTTCGAGTCGTAGTGAGAAAGTATTGAAATGTTAATGTTTTATTGTGGTTTGCATTCCACCTTAACCCGTAAGTACTCGCGCAGGGTGTTCAAATAGCCCCAACAAGGTAACTTTTGTATTGCTAGCCAGAAGTAATGCTGAAAAAAATATTTTAAAGAGTGTCGAAACGAGTTTAAAAAAATCTAATTGCAGCAAATATTTTTAAAAACATGTCTAGAGTTATGCTACATTGTCTTAATTATTAATATATATATATATATATATATATATATATATATATATATATATTGTAATAAAACTAATATCAATTTGGGCGCGAGTACTAGTGTCATATAAAGAGCGCGAGTACTTACGAGTTAAACTATACGTCTCACATATTAACTTCGATGCTGAAAAGAGACCTAAACTTCAACTAACTAATTGTGTGTATTGCAATGTTTTGTGTGGTAGAGTCTAATAAAAGTCCAGGATATACAACTCTTCAGCTATTTTATTCACAAGAATAATCTCTGGAAGTTTTACAAAGTTTCCTTTGAAAATCACTAAATGTTTTCCGAGTTCTATCAAGTCCTTGGCGCATACAATAGTGATCTCGGAATAAAGGTTGAATATGATTTTAAGTTGTGACGAGAACTCCATCGTTTATTGTAGCCCGGTGAGAAAGGTGGTTATAGGATATCTCCTTCGCTCATTGCAGCCTCCAAAGATAGATTTAAAAGGTACTCCATAGCCCATTGCAGCCCCAGGAGAAAGGTGTTGATAGGTTATTGATTAGCTGTAGACTGATGTCTCCGTCCTCTTAAAGTCTTCTTTTATAGAATCCTCTTTCAGGGGAGGTCCGTGAGGGGAAGTCGGCCATCTTCGGTTTTCTTCCGATCATTTTCGTAACCGTTTCCATCGTCTGCTGGTATTTATGGTTTGAACGTAATAACATGTGTTCGTGATTGAAACACGTGCTTATAACACTTGCTTATACATGTGGGTATGGAACCTTACAGTATTGTTACAGAAATCATATCTGCTCGTCAGCTTCACTTTAGCAAAAAGAAAGAAAGAAAAATCTGTCTATCTAATGCTTTAGACTCAGATCGGACCTAGGTTTGTATTTCTGTATCCAACTGATATTTCAACGTTTTTGGTGTTCTGAACGAAATCAGGCTTTTGCTTATGTCCGAACGAAGTCAGTGATACACTTCTGGCGATGGAAACCTAGACGCGTTGTACACACTAAGACAGTCTATCAAAGGTAAGATAACTTCTATTCCTCTGTGGTCCAAAGGTTACAAGAGAATTTGCGAAACTAACAAACTAAAGTTGAAGAAAAGATTCAGAATTAAGCTTAGGGATAAAATGTACACAAGAACTAAGCACTTACAGCATCATTACACATAAATTTCCTTTCACGCGTAAAGTTACTCTTTTACTGGCTTGAGCGAGATAACGCGCTCAGACTACACCAAAAGTTCCACTGGCTTTGTCTGTGTTGTTGGGATTGGATCTGAGTTTAACGTCCCGTTCAGCATTGAGGCTAGATGATACGTGGACTTATACCTTAACGTGGAATCCGAACCACATTAGCTTCTGCCATGAATCTAACCCATGTCTCGCGCACCAAAGACGCGTACAGTATCCACATAGCCAGGAGGAAGCCCTTCGATTGCGTTGTAATGCACCTAACTTTTATTACAAGTTTCCTGGCTTTGGTGTATTTCAACGCGCTCAAACTTGACCACGAGTTCCCTTGGCTTTGGTGAATATTAAACCCTCCAGATTACACAAGTTCCCTAGCTTTGGAGTGTTTAACGAGTCCAGATTGTAGCACAAGCTACCTGGCTTTGACGTGATTTAACCTGCCCAGACTACAGCAAAACCGATCTTGACTTCAGCGTGTTTTAACACACCCAACTTACACCATAAGTTCCCTGGTGTTGGCGTGCTCAACGCGCCCAAACTATACCAAAAATTCCATTTTAGTTTGACATGTTTCAATACACTCAGTTTATATCACAAGTTCCCTGGTTTTGACGAGTTTTAACGCATATAGACTGTTCAACCAGTTCCTTGACTTTGATGAATTTTAACGTCTCCGGACTATACAAGTTTCCTGACTTTGGCATATTTAACGTATCCAGATCATTTGAAAAGTTTAGTAGCTTTGGCACGTTTTAGCGTGCCCAGGCTATGCTAAAATGTGTTGGGAGTGTTCTAAAATATCGATAATTTACTACAAGGAAATTACTATCCACACTCGGCAACCAAAAATTACGAGCTTAATGGCATTGATTTGACGACATGTCTGGCATATAATCCTAAACTTGGATCTTCGGATTATTACCTGTTTCGGTCCATGGCGCACTACCTAAAATCACGATGCTCCGTCAACCAGCAGTAGGTGGATACAGCAGTAACTGACTTCTTTGCCTGTAAGGACAAGACGTAGTTTTGACGTGGAAGCGAGGAACTGACAGGAAGGTAGCTGCAGACAGTTCAACACAAGGTGCTACACTTTGAATGATAACTTGCTTCCGTTGTACTGTACTAAATACAGGTATGTTTTGTACAATCCGCAGCAAAAAACCTGCAACATGAGCATATAAGTTTGTGAAACTACGCCTAACAGCACAGGGAATTGACATAACGCTAAGTGGCACTAATCACACCAGAAGAAACCTCGGCGTTCTCTACTGCACACATCTTTTGAAGCGAAAGACTTCGTCGTTTCACAATAAACTTACATGCTCATGTTGCAGGTTTTTTTTTTTTTTTTTTTTTTTTTTTTTTTTTTTTTTTTTTTTTACTGCGGACTGTACGAGGATATTGCAAGACTTGTGACACATCCTTGCACCTCCGTATTGAAATTTTACCTAAGAATTTCAGCAAAATTGACATTTTCCTATAGTAGAAACGCATATGGCATAATTACAGCCTATCCCAAGAGATATGTTGTTATCATATCCGTGTTATGTTTTAATAATTAAAATTTCCGCAGGCAAAAAATAACATTTCATCAAGAGTTGGACCACGTTCATTGCTTTTTTGTAGGGGTCAGTAATGTGTTTGAATGCAGGTAGGGAAAAAGGGTTTAATTTTTGTTTATTTGTTTTGGACGAGCATATGATTTTTTTAAAATTCCTCTATGTTATAAAAACAAACACCATGAATTATCCACACCAACAATTATGGTTAACATAATTCACTGTTCATTACGCTTAAATGACATTCCGCTAAGCTGTTAGATTAATCCGCAACATAAAGCAAGGACTGTGTTTTGTGACAATCTGAATTAAGCGGTCATGTCGAGAGATACGAAATAGAACATGTTGTATACAGTAACACATGAAATATCATTCTTTTAAGTTGCGAGTTTCTCATCTGGAACTAGATTCATTATCATCGTATCATACAAACGTGATTGCAGGTTTATTTCTCAGTAAAGTTGTTAAAAAGGCGTTAGAAGTTATTGGGGGTAGTGGCTTAGTACCAGAGCGCTTACCTCTATTATAAAGGGTCCCTGGTTCGATCCATGGTCATGTGTAGGCAGGAGCGGATTAAGGGCGGAGCCAATGGAGCCCAGGCTACGGGGCCCCCAAAAATCCCTCTCCTTAATAGTAAAATATAGCAGTCAACGTATATTATAGGCTTCAGACCTATGCTTTTTTTTTCTTTTAGCGCGCTACGCTCGCGGTATCGCTAGAATTAAGTCTTTCTTCCACCAGCGTCTTCACGACACTTATTTTGTGAAAGAATGATATATTTTGGGCCTCTATTACAAAACAAATTATTAGCCTGTAGTGACAATTCTTTTGAAATATTTGTGTCATTTCAATGTCGTTTAATGACATATCAGAATCATTTGCAGAGCAAAAATGTAGGAAGAAAAATTTTCTAACAATGTAGACTTGTACAGCTTTACCTATTTGCATCTGATTTTTTTCCTTTTACTCCACTAGTGGTTTTGCAGATACTGTTGACAATTTGGCTTGTATTTGGTATTTGTGTGTTACACTGCAGTATATGAGCATTTAATTGTTAATTATGAATGTAATTAAAATATCATTGTAAGCTTGGAGCACATTAAAATATTATAGCATACATATAGTTTTTGGTGTTTCGATAAATCTATAAGGCTGTGGAAGGCAGCAAAGAAAATTTTATTGGCTGGAATTATTCGTAACATAGGGCCCCCTTGAAATAGTCGGCACCAGGGCCCCAAAAGCCTTAATCCGTCCCTGTGTGTAGGCCTATTTATGATGGACAACAACATGTCTATGGGATTTCTAAGGAAGTTTTCCGATTTCTTCCAACCTTCTCATTTTACTAATTACTTTATAACAATTAACTTTTGTTAATTATCTCATCTCATTTAGCCTAAAGGGGAGTAAGGAACATCTTTAGAATTTGAGAAAACAGAGATTTTGTAAAACTAGTTTAACGTTCCACATTTATGTAATAGATGCTAAGGGGTGATAATAAAGAATACAATAATGAAATGAATGACGAAAGTCGGAGAAAACGGAAGAATCCTAAGAAATCCATACAACGATGTTTGTCTACCACAAAGTTTAGTTCAAGTGAATTGGGATCAAACAAAAGACTCTACGAATTAAAGGGAATCACCACGGCCCCAAACAGAAAATCGAGACAGAAACAAGGTGTTATGGAAGGGAGCAGAGGCGACAATTCCCATGTAACTTTGGGGAACCCCATTTAAGTGTTTTGTGTTTCTTTGTTACATATCCCAGCAAAGATCCAAGTAAAGTTATCCAGATCCTGGGAAGGTCCCAAGCTAACTGTGGGGAGCATAGAGCGAAAGGGCATGAAATACGAGAATGGAAGAAGTAAGTGTATATCCATGAGTATCATGCCTACAAAACCAACGTTTACAGTATCGGTATTCTTATTTGACTGTCACCCTGAAGCTCTTTCTCCTCTCCACTTGGTTTCCTTAGAAAGGAAGCAGCAAACTGTGACGTCATGAGACATTCAGTTGGGAATACTGCTATACAGTTGGCGTAAAAGGGTATTCAGTTAGAAATACTGCTATACAGTTGACGTACGATGGCATTCAGTTGGAAATACTCCTATACAGTTGGTGTAACAGGGTATTCAGTTAGAAATACTGCTATACAGTTGACGTCATAGGGTACTCAGTTGGAAATGCTGCTATACAGTTGACGTCAGATGGCATTCAGTTAGAAATACTGCTATACAGTTGACGTCATAGGGTACTCAGTTGGAAATGCTGCTATACAGTTGACGTCAGATGGCATTCAGTTGGAAATACTGCTATACAGTTGACGTCACAGAGTATTCAGTTGGAAATACCGCTATACAATTTACGTCACGGGGCATTCAGTTAGAAATACTGCTATACAATTGACATCAGATGGCATTCAGTTGGAAATACTGCTATACAATTGACATCACAGGGTATTCAGTTAGAAATACTGCTATACAGTTGACGTCAGATGGCATTCAGTTGGAAATACTGCTATACAATTGACGTCACAGGGTATTCAGTTAGAAATACTGTTAGAATAGAGTTGACGTCAGATAGCATTCAGCCGGAAATACAGCTATAGAGTATACTTTCTCAGATCAGTACTTCCCAACCTTTTTTGAGTGATGATATACCTTACATAACTCTCCCGATATCGCGAAACATTTATTACATTTTTTATTGATGATAATATAAACTATAATATTATAAAGTACCTAAGTAACAGCAAATAGAATTGAGTATTTTCATCCCATTAACTGATACAATCCATATCAAAATATCTAGGTATATATTAACTTATTTTTAAAGGCTCTATGTTAAAAATAAAACACATTTTGTAAAATTGAGGCTTACTGAACTTCTGAATGACTTAATATTTATTTTTAGGTTCGAAAATTTCACGACACACCCTATGGGGCTGCGCTATACATCAGTGTGTTGCGACACATCTGTTGAGAAAGCCTGCTTTAGACGCAGGGCCCACAGCTGTCCTTCAAAGCGCACGCTCTGCCACTAAGAGAATTTGAGGTGACGTAATCATTCATTGAAAATGGTACACTCCGCATAAAAAATTGCGACAGTTAACGCCGTGCAACTAGGCCACCCAATATACACCTTATCCCATAATCGTGTCTGGTAATTGTACCCTGTCTCTCTTCTCCTGTTCTCTCTCCTATACTAAAATAAGCAATCAAACTTTTTTGGCCTAGCTGCACGGCCGTTAGCTGTCGCATTTTTTGACGCGGAGTGTACACTCAAAGTGCAGAATGGTAAATTTGGGGCTAGAATGTAAGTTTGTGAAGTGGTTTCGCCCAAGCTCTGAGAGTAATAGGCACCCTTCGTTAGAAACACATGATCACGCCAATCGAATAAATTAGAGTAGTTGTTTAACATTCGAAAGATTTTGCGTAGGAATCCAGCCCCTGGCGACTGTGACTTTTTCTAACAATTTCTTCCTACTTCCACTGGGAAATGTTGAAGAGGTATCTATACACGGTGGCTCAGTGGTAGCGCACCTGCCTTTGGTGCGTTGGGTCCCTAGTTCGACTCCTGGCCAAGGAAGTTTGTGAGTTGAGTTGAGTTGATTTTGAGTTTAACGTCAAGTTCAGCAGCGAGGCTATATGAGACGTGGACCTACTGATTAACGTGGAATCCGAACCACATGAGCTCCCGCCGGGAATCGAACCCGGATCTCCCACGCCAGAGATACGTACGCTTAGCCAAGTAAGTTTGTGCTGGACAACATCGTGTCCATGAGTTTTCTCGGGATACTTCCGTTTCCTTTCACATTCACATTCCACTAATTTCTCTTCTTCCATTACTTTTCTTCTGTGTTTAGTTGGACAATATGGAAACAAGGCATGATATAATAGTTATTTTAAAAAATATATTGTTATACAATAGATTTCATTTATTATTGTTTCTTTTCTTGCAAGAATGACACACACACACACACACACACACACACAAACAAACTCCTAACAGATATTACTTGTAACTAATTACGTCTGGCATTAAATATTTACTATATGAGAATACATAAATATTAGTATAAAATGTCAATATAGCCTATATAATGATTTTTATTTTCAGCTGGTACACTCTTTTTCGATTATAAATTTTGTTTCAGATAGCTATCAACGGTTCAATAGTAAAATTATATTCTGTGACAGCTTTGGGTACAATTGTTATCGAGAATTGACTCAATAAACCTGACATCATATCCAGTGAATTTTGCAAAAGAGGAACCAAATGAAATGAAGCTTGATTTACTAGTTTCCATATATGCTTTTGTTTAAATCTGTGTGTTCCCTTTGAAGGAAACTTTTTTTTTATCCGTACTGATTTTTTTTTGAATGTTCTGTTCTGTTATCTAAAAAAAATGGGGGCGGGAAAGGATTAATGTGTGTGACAGTCTGTCGCATACAAATCAGAAGCAGTCTTTTTGTTTTAGTGGGTGGGTGGCTGGGAGGGCGGAGAGTGGAGTTTTATCTCTATTTGAATATGTGGGAGTGTGTGTGTGTGTTAGCCTTCATACAGAAGCATTGGATCACTGGTAGTACATCTTGTCGAAGCACCCTATCTATCGCAAGGGTCACTTGTTTTACACGGAACTCATCTACTAACCCCTCATGCTCGCCCTCTCCCCTCCTCTTATCCCCCCACTTCTCTCTAGCGCCTAAAACAATCCTCAAACAACGCTAGGGTCCCCTATTTCTACCTTCAAGCCACCATTAAAACAAGGAAAAATTGTGCCTCAACTGCCATCTGTCCTTTCCTGCCATTCATTGGACCTCCCCCTCCAACCTCAATGTACACCCTCTAGCACCAACACACAACGCCCCTCTCTCTTTCACACATCCCGTACTAATTCACAAAGAGCATCAAATAGTTCCTCATTCCCAATCAGAGAAATGAATAATTGCTAATCTTTTTGCCCTATATACTTCATAATATTTTTTTTTCGTATGATACCATCTTCCTTTCACGTTATATCTCTCGCAAAATCATAATATTCAACAGCGTTTCCTCACTAAATAAGGGGTTAATTGTATTCCTATATTTATAACGTATTTTCATTGAAAAAGGTTTGATATATGTATCCAGTATATATATATTGAAAATTCAAAATATTTTATGGGCATCTAAAAATAATGCATATTTTTAAAAAATAATGCATATATTTTTTTAAAAAAAATTTAGCTCCGTGATACGCGCACTATATGAGGTTATCTTCTACAACAACTACAACAACAAAAAGATGTCACATTCGCTGCCACTTAAGACTTACTTGCAATTCCTAACGTTTGCTCTAATATCTATTGGCAATGAGTATAGTTTATTTCACCCATGCAAATATTTAAGAGGTCTCATCCCGGCGAAATTAAAATACCGCTAATTTTACAGTAATTATGTAATATCTCCAAATAGATAAAAGATAATTAAAATGTGGAACAAGAGCGCCCTAGACATTATTATTTTGCGTGAGGTACCGTTATTACAAGTCACCTAGTGCCTTTTCGTTTTCAGCTGTTTAGAAACGCGAAAGTAAATGCCGATTTTCAAAATGGCGTGAAATCGAAAGCAAATAAGTGAGTCGTGATAACGGCATCCCATGTAAAATTATATTGTCTAGGGCGCTCTTGTTCCACATTTCGATTATCTTTTGACCTATTTGAAGATATCACATAATTACTGTAAAATTAGCGGTATTTTATTTTCGTCGGAATGAGGCCTCTTAAGGTATGATAACCTTTTCATTTCTTTATCATAACGTCTGAACCTTTGATTCCCTGTCAAGAGTCTCGCAGCGAACTATGGGGCTTCGACGTCAGTTTAAGTTCCAGGCTTTTAGCTGTGTGCTTGTGTCGATATGGTAATATGGGTGGTTTTGGTGTCAGCGTTCCAAACAAGACTAATAGTGCTTTCTTTTTCGAGGAAAATATGGCTTTGTGTCACAGCCAAGAACGCCAGAAGTTGGTATAGAAGACTCAAGTTATATACCAAAAAGTGAGGGTTCGGAACTAAACCATGAGAATAACTGTGGATATTCTCGATTTTTTTTTCTAGTTCGTACTAACATATTCCCTCCATCTTCAAATAAGATGTCCAACAGTTGAATTAGTATAATATGAAAATGTTTGTTTGTGTATATGATTATGTACTTTATTTAAATATTGAACATTCGAATAATATTTTATTCTAAATATTTGAATGTGAAATTGAACCCCCTCGAAGCTTTCAAACTTGGGATCGGTATATCGGCGGTAATCAATGTGATTAGGATGTCACGTTTAGCATTATATCCACTTCACATAGCCTCGCCGCTGATCGTTTTATGTACTTATGTAACATTGAGCTTATAGAGGAGTCATTGGCTCCGAATCACGACAGGAATTGACTTCACTAGAACGTGTGGCTACAAAAGACTACTTTGTACAGAAACGTCTCCCCATCATAGTATCTTGCTTGCAAGAAAAGCGTGTGTTAGCGATAACTCAGTGATAGAGCATTGGTGCAAGGTGTCTCTGGTTCGATCTTAATATAGGGGCTCAGTGGTAAAGCGCTTCCTTTGATGCGTGAGTTTTCCGGTTTGATCCTCGCCTAAGTGTTTGTGGTGGACAACATCGTGTCCGTGGGGGTTTCTCGGGATATCCTGTTTTCTTTCATATTCTCATTCCACAAATTCTTCCATCATCATTCACTCACCTTAATCATCGTCTTCGTTAGCCTAAAGGGCATAATAGTGTTACATTAAACTAAAAGAGTTCATTTCATTTCATTTCAATTTTAATGTAAATGGCATCATTGTGTCTGTGGATTTCCCCGAGTTTTCTTCTATTTCCTTCCACAATGTTCATTCATTAATTCATTCATCATCACTCATTTTCCTTAATTATCATTTTCCTTTAGCTTACAAGGGCGTAATCGTAAGATGTTACATTAAATGTGCTTGTTTCATGAAGTTTAGGGTTTCTTTTTCAGCACTATGGCTATATGAGACGTCGGCCTACAGTTTAAAGTAGAGTCCGAACCACTGAAATACGATCAAACTCACACTGGCAATCAAACCCGAAACCATGAACACGAAAGGTATCCGGAAGATCACTCCCCTTTTGATGACTAATTACCACCTATGTAAGTAGATGTACCTCTTACTCAATTTATCTGTACACAAGCGACCTGACGTTGGTTTTAAGTGAATGGGGGGAGTTCGTAAGCCCAGAAGCTTTGGAAGGCTTTTGGTAGGGAATCCGTCAACCCTATGCGTGGGTGTGTGTGTTTATGTGTATATGTGTGTAGGTGTGTGTGTGTACAAAGACGGAATTTGAAAACGAATCTACCTGGCCTTAGCTTCTGAAAGAAATCTTAGCCATGCTTTAATAGGAAAGAATGTATATATTGCTACCCAAAAAAGAAACTTTTTTAAAAAAAGGAAACGAAAATACACAAATAGATCTGTTTTTGAGGTTTGTCAGTATCTCTCCAAGGAACTTGCCCCTGTTTCTTTTGACATGCGTAATGAATCAATTACTGATGACAGAAGGGTTTCTCCAACAAACCCCCTTCCTGTTCCACTACGAACATCTACGTTGTCATGGAAACATGGATACTCCAAGTAATGAAAAATCAATTCTTTGCAGATTTTTTTTAAAACCTCTCTTCTATGTTTTTTCCTCTTTTTAACTTGATCCACCCGAATGAACGTTTGACTATAGGATGTGCAACGCATGAATTGTTTAGCTGAGGCAGGTTAATTGTTAATCAGAAGGAAGGCAGCAATCGATGCGTGGAGTGTGAATGAAACTCATCGGAGGGGAAGAAAGGGCTTTGCATTCGAGCAGATTAAGCACAAGAATAGCCAATCGTTTATCATGCAGCTATATGTGTTGTAGAAGTAACATCATTAGATGAACCCCAGAAGGCAAACAGGGAGTTAAGAATACAATCAGAAGGTACCACTATGCAAAAAGAAGTGTGTGTGTGTGAAAAATTGATGTTTGTGAAAGAAGAAGTTGTAGTTGGACAATTTAAACCAGTGGCGGCACTGAAGATTGTTTTAAGAAAAAAATCAGGTCCGGATTAATCTTTTCAGATGCTTGCAAATGAAATGAAAGCTTTGAGTTGTATGTCCCACGGTTATGCCGGTTAGCCTAAAGGAGACGGTGATGGTGAGTAATGAATGAAATGGTGGAATGAAGAAAGTGGGGGGAGCCGGGGAACCCCGAGGAAACCCACGCACACGGTGTTTATCCACTACAAAGTTCACTTGGCGGGAGCTGGGATCGAACCCGGAATCCTAAGATCCAATATACTTCAATCAATTTTTTTTTCTTGTAGGCCTTATATCTGGAATATTACGTATAGTGTAGTCAAACCCAAATTATAACTTAATTCAGTATGATGTGGTTATTTCGTAGAAAATACGAAAACAAGATTTAGGGGTCGTTCAAAAATTTTGTGGCCCTGATCCAAGATCCAATATATTTCAATCAAAAATTTTCTTGTACGTCTTATATAAGAAAAGCTACATATAGTGTAGCCATACCCAAACTATCACTTAACTCAGTTTGATGTGCTCATTCCGTAGAAAATACGAAAACTCGATTTAGGGGCCGTTCAAAAATTTTGTGGCCCCTGAACCAAAAACTAATTATTGGCCAAGATTGCAATATTTTGATCCATTTTTAGTTTTCCTAAAATTCTTGTTTAAAGTTAATTTTCAGTTTAGTAGTTACGGCTTCAATATTATTCATCGAGGTATCATGCTTCTTCATATGTCGTTATCTTTAGAATGGCATAAGAGTGGTGCAGTGGCTCAGTGATAGAGTGTTTACCTATGGTGTGTCGGATTCCTAGTTCGATTCCCATCAAAATAATTTTGTGGTGGACAATATCGTTTCCGTGGGTTTTCTCAATGTACTTTCGTTTCCTCTTACATTATAATTCCACAAATAATTTCATCATCATTCACTTGTCTCCCTCAACCATCGATCTCCCTTGCTTAAAGATTATAATCATGGGACGCTAAACTAATGTATTTCATTTAATTTTTCTTAGAATGTAACAAACTTTTAAATGGTATCATGGTTTACCATGCTACCATGATATACCATAAGTGGATATCATGGTATGTGTGCATGGTACATGAGAGATGAGAAATTTTGGGTTAAAAAAAGGGAAATCTCCCTACAAAACTCCTGTTTTGAAATTTGGTATCCCCTGTAGCGGTCCCAGCTAGAGGTGTCCGAATGTAATCTACTTTGTAAAATACTATGGCGAATATGTAACGAATAGCTCGCGACAAAACATAACCAATTTTTTTCCTCGAAGGTCAAGATCTAGGGGTTTACTTGTCCCTACCATAAATCTTTCATTGTAACTAGATTCCGGCGTTGCCGCTCCAACTCAGGTAGGACTGTATAAAGCTCTCAGTATGGCTAACCCCATTACGGTTATCATAGTAGCCGAAGCCCGTGCAGACCTCTAAACACATTACCCCACAGAAATGAGTGCCATAAGTCCAGGCCTTCTAAAGGCTGTTGCGCCAGGAATTTAGTTATCATTATTATTATTGCTAATAATAATATGTAATATTAGTAATAGGCTTAATAAAGATTCTGCCGTTTATCTGCTCTGCTTGTAAGTATGTGATTTCTAACTTTAAGGTATAGTTATACAGGTCAATATATAATTGATCAGTTTCTTTCTAATGTGATTCGTCACGTATATAAAAACTGGACAAACTACAAATTAGGATACTATACACAGGAAATTAATAACGATAGCTTTATTACTCAGATATTAACCTGCATACATTAATACATATGAGGATTTAGGTACTTAATAGAATGCTTTTTAATCATTTCTTTTTTAAAAGAGAGTTTTAAATTGTCATTATAGAAAGATGGTCTGTCGAATAATAATAATAATAATAATAATAATAATAATAATAATAATAATAATAATAATAATAATAATAATAATAATAATAATAATAATAATAATAATGTTTTCCCAGGACATTGAACAAAGTTATCATGTCTTGAAAAATATTTTTGATGGAGACAAAGATCATGCTGTCATCGAGATAGACCAATCGTCCTCAGAAACTGAGGAAAACGAAAACGAGGACATGTTTTGAACTCTTGAAGTGTTAAGTTCCAATTGTTTATTTTATCTATTTATGTGAGAATTTTCAAAATAATGTTCAATCAGGTCTGATATAGTGCTTTATGTGAGATTGATTCTAAGTTGCATGAATGGCATAAACAAATAATAATAATAATAATAATAATAATAATAATAATAATAATAATAATAATAATAATAATAATAATAATAATAACAATAATAATAATAATAATAATAATAATAACATTTATAAAAGACTAACATTAGTGCATCACCCTAATTTCTAATAGTAAATCACGTTGATGCTCATTGCAATAATATAATGCAATAATTTAGATTTGAACATTTATATTTATGTATCCGCAAGTTCGTTGGTCGGCTACCTAAAAAAAAGAAAGAAAAAAGAAAAAAGTGAATGCAAACAATTAGAGCTCTTAAGTATTGACTTTAACCTATAATTAGTGCTTGAACTTTTCGGATAAACTGTACCCGCCCGATACCCATTGCGTTTGGTTTACTCGATCCTTAGACCTGATAAACCCGTTTGACCCGTGTTTGGCCTGTTTGGACCGTTTGAACCGGTAGACTCGTTATGAGTTCGTACATGATAATTAGAACAACTTGTGTTACGATAATAAAGTGAAACAACGCATCATTTACAATAATGACAGATTAAGCTTGTTTTCATAAAAACGGGATTACCAGGTCATCCCTATTCATACGGTTCAATCGGGCAAACCCGATTCATATGGGTAAAAATACAATATCGGTCCAACGTGCGGTCCAGTTTCTATTCTATTTTCCGAGCATTACCGCAAATGCACAGTAGCCCGAAATGGCTCGGACGTAAAAACTACCATATTATTATTATTATTATTATTATTATTATTATTATTATTATTATTATTATTATTATTATTATTATTATTATTATTATTATTATTATATTAATAGGAGAGAAAATTACTTGTTGAATGACCTGTACGTATTTTATCCCTATTTTAAATGGTTATTCTGGTTTTATGTATCTGCTTATTGGTTTGCAACACTCAGAAAGAATAGTTCGAGACTTCATTGTTTACCCTGGCGACAGGGAGAGCGGCTAAGCTTTTGTAATATCTGCAACATCCAACTGGTTGACAAACCGCACGTGGCCGCTAACAACCATATGACAGTTTTACTGGTGATAAGAAAACTTGGTTTAGTTTTGAAAACCACTATATATGCCAAGTTTCATTGCAATATATAGAATAGTTACGAGGATAAAATATTTGTTAATTCTCTTTGATAATATACATGAGATACTATCGGAGAATCAAGAACCAGTAACAGCACTCTTATCCTTCTAATATGTCACACTTTACAATCAAATTAAACTACCCAACTACTGTTCGTAATAAACATACTAAGAATTAGTCTATCTGCACTTGAAAAAATATAATTTCATATAATTTCATACAAATCAAACGCTTTCCCGTGGTGTAACGTAAAACTTCTACAGGTTCAAATATTTCTCTTTTTTTAATTTCCTGCTATCGATCAAGTTATTTGTCGATCCGAAACACTGAAGTTCGAATAATTGGAGTTGTACTGTATATTTCATTCAACTCACCTGCCATTATTAGCAGATCACTTGCCTCAAGCCGCAACTGAGAATCTTCCACGGTCTTCCGCTAACCTCTTCGTTTTCACGTACGATTTTTCTGTTTCGATATTGTCCATTAATTGCAGCCTCCTTCATCTCCTCCCTCTTTTACCTGCCACCATACTCTCTAGCAGCTCCCTCATAATAGAGTTCCTTCTTAGTTACTGTCCCAACCAATTTCTCTTCCTCTTCTTAATAATATCTAAAATTGTTCCTTTCTCCCACACCATTTCCAAGTCTATTAATTCTTCTCCACACCCATATTATATCTATCTATCTATCTATCTATCTATCTATCTATCTCTCTCTCTCTCTCTCTCTCTCTCTCTATATATATATATATATATATATATATATATATAGATAGATAGATAGATAGATAGATAGATAGATAGATAGATAGATAGATAGATAGATAGATAGATAGAGATATAGGCTGTTCTAAAATTCATGTAATTTTCTACTGCAACGGAAGATCAAGTTTTCACATTATTAATATGAAATTTGACATGCTTATTGAAAAATGTCTGATTTTTTCCAAATTTCAAAAGTAAATCAGACAAAATCACTGTTTAGCCTTTCTTTTGGGATCGTAAACACAGAAGTTCATTTTCCTTATGGGAGATTCAATGTTAAATTTTGGAAGCAGTTTTCTCCAATAATTATTGCGAAGGATTTTGGGTCAAATAAGTATTATTTGTTACAAAATGCAATAACACTTATTCGCAATGCTAGTGGAGTCATCTCAAACATAATTTTGGATAAGGCTCCCCCTTTGAGGGGGAGCAAGAGCGTAAAAATGTGGTGGGTGGAGTATTAGCAAAATCCCAAATCTTATTTTGGGAACGCCAGATTACTCACAAATGCCACAGAATTAATATTCTGATGCTCCTTGCATTTATCAGTTACTTATATGGGCCTACAGCTCCTTTCGAAAAATGATATTAAAAATTCACCAAATATAACATGTCTATTTGTTTCGAAAAAAGACACCACTTTCTATTGTATGCTTATGATGTGCATTGTTTGTAAAATTTTTAGCAGGGGAAAACTTAGTTTTTCATCTGCAAAACAAATATCGAACTAAAAAGAAAAAGCAAGTGAATAGTAGGAGACGGAAGGAGAAAAACTGGAGAGACAACCTTACATAAAAAATTGAATATGAATAAAAAAAAGTAAATAAATAAATCTCTTTCCAAAACACCTTTATCCAAATTCAGTTCAAGTTTACTTTTACGAGGAAATAAAGTGCCATATGTTTCTGCTATACTTACATATATATATATGCATCTGTCTTTTCTTGCTTCTTCAGTTAAAGAAACTGAGAAAATTTGATTTACACTTTCAAAAGGAATAAAGCAGCAATAGGAAATTGTTTGGAAGTTGTTTTCATAAAGAGGTTTCCTCATAGAAAAAAAATCTTTAAAAAAAATATGTTTAAAACTAGCTGAAATGTGTGCTTTTTTGCACGGAGAAAGTTAATGGAAAATATTTCGAAAGTATAATTGAATCTCCTCTCCCACCTAGTATGACACATATTTCAATGAAATAATAATAATAATAATAATAATAATAATAATAATAATAATAATAATAATAATAATAATAATAATAATGATGCTGGGTTAGAATAAGTAACATTATTAATATGTTCCGTTAGTCAGTCACTTTTTACTATTACTGAAATGTTCCGTTAGTCATCACTTTTTACTATTACTGAAATGTTCCGTTAGTCATCACTTTTTACTATTACTGAAATGTTCCGTTAGTCAGTCACTTTTTACTATTACTGAAATGTTCCGTTAGTCAGTCACTTTTTACTATTACTGAAATGTTCCGTTAGTCAGTCACTTTTTACTATTACTGAAATGTTCCGTTAGTCAGTCACTTTTTACTATTACTGAAGCGCTTTCTGATATCGGTCATTTTCGATCATTTTTGTGTATCTCCCCCTTCCCCAAGTTACGGGGCTAAATTTGGATTTAACTGCATCGGAAGTGTTACTGTTCATCTCAGCGAGTCCGAACACTATAAATTGGACACTTACATTGGTGATTTTTTTAAAAATCATTTTTATGTATTTCTCGCTCTCTCTCCCCGAAGTTGCACTGTCAAAGTGAAATGATAAAAAAAAATACATCTCAGGTTCATCTATGTTAAAAAGTTGATCGAGATCGGTCGAGAGTTCAACAGTTATTAAGTCAGAAAGACAGTCACTTTCATTTTATTTTTTTAAAATACATCTCCCCTTTCCCCACCTCCCCTATGTTGCACCGTCAAAGTGAAATGATGAAAACAATCCCAAGTCCGACACTCATCTGTGTTGAAAGTTTGATCGAGATCGGTCGGATGATTCAAGAGATTAAGAGTCATAAATATAGTCACTTTCAATGTTATTACGGTATATACATAATAGAATTTCCTTCCCTTTCTTCCTTTAGAAGCTGAACTCTTGGACACGCTGGATACGTTTCCATTTATCTTTAAGAGGCCTCATCCCGGCGAAATTAAAATACCTCAAATTTTACAGTAATTATGTGATATTTTCCAATAGATAAAAGATAATCGAAATGTAGAACAAGAGCGCCCTAGACAATATCACTTTACATGAAATACCGTTATCACGACACACTTATCTGCTTTCAATTTCGAGCCATTTTGAAAATCGGCATTTATTTTCGCGTTTCTAAACGGCTGAAAACAGAAAGCCACTAGGTGACTTGTGATAACGGTATCTCACGCAAAAAATAATATTGTCTAGGGCGCTCTTGTTCCATATTCCAATTATCTTTTATCTATTTGAAAATATCACATAATTACCATAAAATTAGCGGTATTTTAATTTCGCCTGGATGAAGCCTCTTAATGAGGAGTTTCTATACCGAGTTTTATATCTGTAGCTTAGAAGCTCGTGAAATAATCTACTTTTGAAATTCAAGTTTAACCCTTTTAGCCCCAGTGGCGTCACTTCGAGAGACCATGAGGGCAATTTCCCCCTGAGTTTGTGTATTAACTGTATACTAATATATCAATTAAGAAAATGTGAAACTCTTATGTCGGTGGAGAACCTTGGCCCTCACGCAAAATCTAAAATGACGTTGCTGCTTAGCCCCCTTGGGATATGCATCATAATCAAAATGATATGACAAAATTCCGTTCCAGCCAAGTGCTAACTATATTTAAAAAAGAAAAATCAAACCGTTTAGACGTTTTATCCCGATAATATAACAGAAAACGTCGATTTTATTACTTTCGAGCGACAAAGAAGAGAAGAAAGTATGGTTCTGAAAAAAGTTCAATTCGACATTTCAATATATTTATACGTTTCGTGGTCTATACATACCGAAAAAGTGATTTTTCAATATCTGTCCGTCTGATCGTCTTGTACACTCGCCTAGAGGCCATACCGTTCAACGGATCTCAATCAAATTCTAAACTTAAAAAAGTTTTTATGTGATTCTCCACGTTGTTTTAAAATTTCTTCCTAACCCCAAAAATAAGAGTAGTTTATTTAATAGTAAATATTAAAAAAAAAACTGCGATTCTCAAAAACAGCTCTAAGGATTTTGTTTATATTTTGTAAATCAATTTTTCAAAAACAATTCCATTGTGCGGTATAAGTCATTTCTTTGGAAAAAATCAAGACAGAGTAGTTTATTTTTGTTGACCTGTTATTTTTTCGGACGATTTTCCTAGAAACGCAATTTTGTTAATACAGTGGGACATCGATAACTCGAATCTGAAGGGAATAAATAAAAATTCGAGTTATCGAATTATTCGAGTAATCAAGTTTCGAGTTATAAAGGTAGCACAACAAAAATTCCAGATGTCGAGGTTTCGCGTTCCTCATAAGAAATAATTACATAACCTCTATAATTCGAAGTTTTATTCATTCAACAATAACCATTACGTAGAACTATAGAGCTATAGCTTCGAGCTATCGAGGCCACATCAAGAGAAATTCGACTTATAATGGTAACTTTCGACGCGAAGAGCTTCGCAGATACGAAAATTTGAGTTACCGAGATTTTTAAATGTGATTTTGAAAACATTATAATTTGACTTATCGAGGTTATAATTTTTAAACATTCGACTTACAGAGGTTATTTTAACATTGAGTGTTATGGAGAGTTTAAAGGAGTGTAAAAAAATCGATTTATCAAGGAATTCGAGTTTCGAGATCGAACTGTATTTTATAAATAAATATTTCATTAATAATAATCTGACAATATGGAATAACTTATTTGTCCTGAAAATATCTACGAGGGGTTGCTTATTTTTGGGAGTGAGTTTTCTTTTCGAACGATTTTCCCCGAAGTGCTCTTTTCAGACAATCTTCCATCAAATACGACAAATCAAGTGATTTTGTTGATATTTCATAAATGCGTATGTAATTAATAACCTGACAATATAGCATAACTTATTTGTCTTTTAAAAAATATCTGCGAGGGGCACTTTGTTCTTGGGGGCGGTTTTCTTTCAGACAATTTTCTCAAAAATGGTTTATGCGATTTTGTTTATATTTCAGAAATAAATAGTTTATTAATAACTGTATAATGTTGTGTAAATTACATCTTAGGAAAAAGGGATAGCTTATACTATTCTTGGCAAAGGCGCCGATTTCTCTGTAACTTTGGGGGGCCCATTCATAAAAAATACATATAACAATACATGTAACAAGAAAAAATACATATAAAAATATATACTCATAAAAATACAGGGGGCCCACATGAGCTTTGGGGGGGGGGGGCAAGTTCGGCGCCCTTGACTCTTGGGGATGAGTTTCTTTCAGACTATTTTCTCCGAACCGACTCAGGCGATTTTGATCATATTTCAAAAATAAATATTTCAATATTACTTCAATGAAGAAGTGAAAACAACGGTTGAAGATTGGCTTCGGTCACAAACGGGTGATTTCTACGACATCGGTATACAAAAACTTGTCGAACACTATGATAGATGTTTAAATAAACATGGTAACTATGTAGAAAAATAGCTTCATGTGTACAGAGGAAATAACCAAAAATATATGGCACTATCATTTCTAGTTTTGTTTCTATTGACAATTGTACCTTACTTTTAAAAAAAAGCCCTCGTAGCTATGGGAAGATTGAATTTCCAAAATCCCGATTTACAGCTCCTTCGTGGTTAAGCGGTTACCGTACGCGCCTTTGGCGTGGGAAACCCGGGTTCTATATCCCGATGGGAGCTCATGTGGTTCGAATTTCTCGTTAGTCAATAGGTTCACTCTCACATAGCCTTGCTGTTGAACGGGACGTTAAACTGAACTCAACGACAACAAAATCCCGAAATAAATCTTTAATTTTTACGTCTCACGATTATGCCGGCTAGGTTAAACGAGGCGGTGATGATGAAACATGAATGAATTGGTGGAATGAAAAAAGTTGGAGGAAACGGGAAAACCCCGAGAAAACACAGTGTTTGTTCACCACAAAGTTCGCTTGGCGCGAGCTGGAATCGAACCAGGGACCACATCCACCAGAAGTGAACGCTCTACCATTGAGCCACCGCGGTCCAACAAAATCCCGAATTGCTGCGAGATTCTACAAATGAGAGAGATTGATGCAAAAGATGCGTAGAACAGATTTATCACACGTAGGACAGTGTAGTTAGTATATGATTATTAAAATAGCAAATAATGCCTTATTGTATTTTTATTCATAATTTTAAAGATGTTTTGATTGGAAAAGGCATTTAACTGCTGCTAAACACAAAAGTCAAAAATTCACAACTTTAAACGCAGAATTGGCCAAAATTACACCTAACATCTAAACTACATTTTTACTCGCTGAATACCACGCGAAAATGGATAGATGGACAACGCTGGTCGAATCTGACTTACACGTCACAACACTGGCAACGTTGCAGTAAGGGGATTGGTGGATGCCAGGGCAACGCTCCAAGCCAAACTTCAAGCCAGTTTTTTCGCATATAAGCACATTTGCAAAAGCAACTGTAATAATAATTTCTATTTATTATCATCTGTTTATTTGTAAGACAGTGTTACCAAGTGCACGAAACACGCTTGTTAAATTAATTAGTGTCATATTAATGCCTTGTGACCTTTATTAACTACTGCCTACACCAACATCTGTGTTCATTATCTGCCATTCATGATTTTTTTAAAAAATCTACATACTACCTAGGTATATTAAAGCTAGTCTTCTTTTATTTAATTTTACATTTTAATTGAATTTAACTCATTTTGTATATATACCACAGACTGTTGTAACATCACACAAGGAAAGGGTAATAGGGAAATTAAAAGTAAACAAAGGAATACACAAGTAAAACAATGTAAAATAAACAAACAAAATTAAACAAATGAAAGCTTTTGTTCGCTATTAACACATTTAGCCTTTTCTGTTTGTTCTTTCATATACCTGTCAGAACAATACAGACTAGAGGAGCGAAGTTAGAGATCGTGGCGCCTTCTTTCTACTGAAATTAGCAATTACATATACTTTTATAAAAAGCTTAATGAATAACAGGCTGACTGGACAAGCTTCAAATAGTTCATAGATTTCTCGTACAGTTGGCGTTGCGGCTCTAGTGTACACTGAGAAGAAAATCGTATGTGGCGTACGCAAAATCTTATGTTACATTTGTAAATCCTGTAGTTTTTGGACTTTACGTACAGCAAACGTATAACTGAAAACGCATGTTTTATAATACTTTCTACCAGGCTCGTATCCAGGGGGGTCTAGGGGGGAGTCCCCCCTAAATTTTTACTGGCCCCCTCTAAAATTTTCACGGTAGGCTTGCAAATGAATTATAATATGGGATGAACTAATATTTTTGCATCCGGCATCCCCTAACTTCTACCGCTCCCCCTACATTTTCGGGTTGGCTACGGGCCTGCTTTCTATATATGTTCCATCTGTACGTACTTTCCATATGAAACAATATAGGCGGTCAGGTTAAAAAAAATGACTAAAAAGAAATATTTTCTGTGAATTAAAAACAAATCTACTTTGACATAAATAAGTCCTGCGTTTCCATAATTCCTACTTTTCGTGTTCTGTGTTCTTTATGTTGCAGCTCACCGGCAGATTATTCCGCATTGTGTTCCATTTATCTCAGTTTTCAGCCGAGGGTATGCACACGAACGACACCTCGCAGAACAGATTTGCAAAAACTGATAAACCAGTTGTTAATTCTTTAACAGTTTTGTTGTAATTCTTGTTCTAACAAGAGATCCCAGGTATCGAACAAAGCCCAATGTTCATGAAACTTTGTGTATAGAGAGTTTACATCCGAAGTAAGCAACTCATCATTATTGTATAAATAAAATTTGTGTTATTTTCAATGAAAAATTGCTCTCCCTTAAAGGAAGTCTCATGTGTGAAGCTTGCGCCACATAACCCACCTCTTGATACCCCTGACGTGAATTCTTTCCAATGATTTTCTCGAAGACGACCCAAATGTTTCCTTTTCTTACACTTCATAAATAAGTATATATATATATATATATATATATATATATATATATATATATATATATATATATATATATATATATATATATATATACATGCTAAAAGCCACTTACGCGTATGTTTGTAAACTCTAGAAAAAGGGTAAACTATTCTGGGAAGATTTCTCAAAAATAGTTTTCACTGCCTTGTTCATCCTTCATACATTAGTGACCCTAGAGTCTAGGATAATTCCAACTTTCTCTCATAATTTCAGAAAGGATAGTTTACTGCTCTGAGTAGGTGTCGTTTCAACGAATTTCTCAAAAATGACCATAAATGATTTTCTTCTTTTTGGATCAAACGGTCCAATATATTTTGAGCAAAAATTTTCTTGTACGTCTTATATCTGGAGAACTACATATAGTGTGACCAAACCCAAAGTATTACTTAATTCAGTATGATGTGTTAATTCCGTAGAAAATGTGAGAACTCGATTTAGGGGCCGTTCCAAGTTTTTGAGGCCCCTGATCCAAGATCCAATATATTTCAATCAAACATTTTCTTGTACGCCTTATATCTAGAGAACTATATATAGTGCAGCCAAACCCAAACTATCACTTAACGCAGTATGATGTACTCATTCCGTAGAAAATATGAAAAATATGAAATATGAAAATTGGATTTAGGGGCCGTTCAAAAATTTTGTGGCTCCTGATCCAAAAACTAATTCTTGGCCAAGATCGCTATCTTTTGAACCATGTTTTTGAATCATTCCTAAAATTCTTGTTTAGTGAATAAATGTTTAAATTAGCAACCCTAGAAAATGGCGCGATCCATTTCTTTTTAAAGAACCTAGAAAGAGTACTTATGAAGTGAGATTTTTGGGGGCACGAAGTTTTCAAAGAAAGTCTTTTTATAATTTTAATCACATTTCGTAAATAAAATATTTCAATAATAGAACTACAGGTGTCATGTTTCTTTTCTAAATATATTTTCAATTTATTTTCTCGCATTAACGCTATGTGAATTGCCTTAAATACATTTCCAAGTCTATTAACCAACATCATACGCCATAAGGAAAATCAAAGATAGCAACCAGGGCCTAGAGTTGAACGGCATTCACCAGGTTATGGCATATGCTGATGATGTAAATTTAATAGGGGATGATAGGATAACAGTAGAAATAAATGCAGAGATATTATTAAACGCTTGCAGGGACATGGGTTTACAAGTAAATGCAGAGAAAACTAAATACATGGAAGTACGTCGGGACCGTAATACGGCAAATTGTGGATGCGTTAAAATATTAAATAATACTTTTGATAAAGTGGATACTTTCAAATATTTAGGATCAATATTAACAGACGAAAATCATATTCACGAATAAATTAAATGTCGACTAAAAGCAGGGAATTCGTGTTACTATTCGGTTCAAAATCTCTTGTCGTCGCGAATTCTGTCGAGGAATTTGAAGCTTAAAATATATAAAACGATAATCATGCCTGTTGTTCTGTATGGTTGCGAAACATGGTCGCTTACTCTGAGGG
Source organism: Thermobia domestica (assembly GCF_964235325.1). Classification (NCBI taxonomy): domain Eukaryota; kingdom Metazoa; phylum Arthropoda; class Insecta; order Zygentoma; family Lepismatidae; genus Thermobia; species Thermobia domestica. Next base: position 24,216,273 of record NC_137464.1, read on the forward strand.
AAGAACATAGACTGAAAGTATTTGAGAACAGGATCCTGAGAAGAATATTCGGACCCAAGAGGAACGAGAATGCGGAATGGCGGAAGCTTCATAACGAGGAACTACATAGTTTATACGGTTTACCCAACATTGTTAGGGTCGTCAAGTCTAGGAGGCTTAGGTGGGCAGGTCATGTAGCTAGAATGGAAGAAAGTAGAAATGCTTTCAAAGTCTTGACTGGTAGACCCATAGGAAAACGACCATTAGGAAGACCTAGGCGCAGATGGGAAGATAATATTAAGATGGATCTCGCAGAGATAGGAATACAAAGTAGAAACTGGATCCAATTAGCTAAGGATAGAAGTCAATGGAGAGCTTTTGTGAACGCGGCACTGAACCTCCGGGTTCCATAGGCCATAGAGTTAGTTAGTTAGTTATTAACCAACATCATCATCAGGCATGCGTTCCTAATTAGTAATGACAAAACGTAATTATAAATAACATTAATATAATAGTATTAATAGTATAATGACTCACGTGGGAAGAGGAAATGTAATATTAATTGGTAAAGAAAATAGTGATCTCATGAACATCAATTACGTCCATCAATCTATAACACACAATCCACCCGCTTAGTGCATATAGCACCACTCAACATACTATCGTCATCTCTCTATCCAATTTCTATGGAGACGCGGAAAGCTAACTGGGGAAAGGTAAAATCGGTAACGATGCTCAATAAAGCGGAAAAAAAGAGAAATGCGAATACCTATACATATATATGAGGTGGAGAGGGCGAAGGGGGAGACGATGAGTATCAAATTTCATTTTCCAAATGCTCCTAAATTCCATTCAATTTACTAATGAACTTACTCAACAATAGCGAGCAACTTTTTTTTTCTTCTAAACCGAATTTTAACCGCAATTGGATATAGTTACATGATCTCGTCCTGAGTGGCATCTATATTATACATGTGTATCATTACTTTGTACAATTCCGTTATTATTTTTAGCCTCGTCCAACGTGAATAAAATACATTCTCTTCTTCCCACACGCAGCATAACGATGCTGACCATGACGGAATGAATAAGCACTTCATTTGCAATATCTGTTAACACCTAACTACCAATATGATTCACCAAGAACTGTATCATTGCAGTGAGAGTTGCAAAGAAAAATTAAAAACAACAGTTGGGAACGCTTGAAGAGGATGGGAACACTTGAAGAGGATTGCCAGAACGAACTTTAAAAGAATTAATTTTGAATCAATAACTAAAGAGAAAAATAATTATTGAATCAATAACTAAAGAGAAAAATAATTATTGAATCAATAACTAAAGAGAAAAATAATTATTGAATCAATAATTAAAGAGAAAAATAATTATTGAATCAATAACTAAAGAGAAAAATAATTATTGAATCAATAAATAAAGAGAAAAATAATTATTGAATCAATAAATAAAGAGAAAAATAATTATTGAATCAATAACTAAAGAGAAAAATAATTATTGAATCAATAAATAGAGAAAAATAATTATTGAATCAATAAATAAAGAGAAAAATAATTATTGAATCAATAAATAAAGAGAAAAATAATTATTGAATCAATAACTAAAGAGAAAAATAATTATTGAATCAATAACTAAAGATAAAAATAATTATTGAATCAATAACTAATGACGCAATAATTATTGAATCAATAACTAGTATTGGTATTAAATCAATATTTGTATTGATCAACAACAATATCATCTCTGTATGACTTACTGTTCCCGAGATATGACTCTGTAAATGTTACGAAATCGGAACTTCTTTCGCCAATATTTCGGGATCGGTAAGAGTGACGCAAAAAATTCTATCACTTCTTTTAGAGCAGCGTTTCCCAACCGGTGTGCCGCGAATGGACCGCTGGTGTGCCGCGAGGAAATTGAAACAAAATTATTAATTCTATAGCAACCAAATTGCAAGACAAAGGGACAAAATGTATATTTTTGTATTTTACATTACTATGAATTTCTACCATGGAAAAATTACTGTAATTGTAATATATTATTCTACATCTATTACTGTGTAGCAGACAGTATTTCGGCTCGTACACATTTTCACATTTAGCTGCTATGTTACCCTTCAATTGAGAGTCATACTAACACCGTGAACTGGAAGCACTTGTACGGTACGTGTCAAGTGAACATTCGTAGAACATTCATTCGCACGTGAATGACAGAACAACACTTTGTTCAACAGATGTGTTTTGACTTCGACGCATCGCAAGCGGTGTGATTGCAATAATATGCACCGCTTTTGGTAAAAACAGCAAAGTTAAAAGTACAAGACATTTGTTTGTTCGTTCGTTATTTAGTGATCTTCGGTCTTAGTGAAAAGTTGGATACAGTTTTCGAAAAAGAAAACGTATTTTTAAAAATCTGAGTCCCATATTTCATTGCAATTGTTTTCTATTTTAAAATTAGAATAAAAAATAAGCATAATGAATTAGCATAGGGGGAAACCAGTGATCGAGCTTTCATCTCTGTGAGAAGATTATCAATAATCACAGAAAAAAATACCATGGTATTTTATATTTGCAAATAATAATAATAATATCTATGAGTGTGCCGCGAGAATTCAAGTTACACCCGTAGTGTGCCGCAAGTTGAAAAGGGTTGGGAAACGCTGTTTTAGAGAGTTTTCGATGCTCTAAAGAATGGAAGGTTCAAGATTGAAAAATTCGCAAATAAAAGTCAGACGCACACACATAGACATCGAGAATTCAGTAACGAACTTTTTAAGTTCCTTGAAAATTACAGACTTTGTGTACGTGAACGGAATCGATTTAAGTGTCGGCTTCGAATCAGATCCGTAACCAGTATCAGATGTAAAGAGGGGTAATATGAAGCTAACAGAGTAGATCATATCGCTTGGGTAGCCATTCACCGTAAACTAATTAATAGTAGCAAGAACAATTTAAGGCATACATAACTTTTATCATCTCTTCAGTTTCACCTCCAAACAAAATATATAAATATTTAAAATACTTATAAATACTCGTATTCAGAGCTCTACAATATGTTTGATACTGAGTTATAGATTATGAACGAATTCATGATTAAAGAAAAAGTGCAAGAAGAAAGCATATTTCATAATTTTATAGGTACTATAAAATTAAAATAGATCTAATATATTTGCAACTTAAGGAAGTAATAAACGCTTCATAATACAGTAAAAATAAACGTAGGTGTTGATATATATATGTGTCCGGAAGATCCCTCCAGTGAATGAATCAGCAACTAAATTTAGACGGCAAAGTATCTTTCCCTACCTCTAAAAGTGTATATATATATATATATATATATATATATATATATATATATATATATATATATACTGTATTATAACTATACCTAAAATAACAACACGAGTTCTTAAAAGTACCAACATCATGAACTGAACGACAGATTTAGTAGCAGTCGTAAAAGAACGTTAACACAACAGAACCGTCAGAGAAAGAACATCAAAAGCTAATTGGTGAACGCGTGCCAATCAACGCATCTCAGGTTACAGAGTACACACACATGCTTTCAAACGAAGATTTACGGAGGGAGTTCTGCTTTGTAGCAGACAGTATAGAGAATAGCAACATAAAAATGGGTTTAGCAGTTTGTGTCTGCAGATGCATTCAGGGTTCTTCGACGAATCCCGCTTTTATCTCAATAAAACAGTTGAGTTCTTGAAAGGATAAGATATTTCGTTTTAGAGTTCTTTATTAATCGAAGGAATATTAACTGGAATATTTAAGCGAAAAAATGTTCTTCTTTCTCTCCTCAACCATAGGTTGGCGGACAACATGGAAATTTTAAAACTTTTTTCTCCCTTGGGAGAATTGTTTTATACTTTGATAATGTCTCTTCTTCGTAACTGCATCTGGATATTCTATTCTTGGTCTTCCTCTTTCTGGCTTTCCTTCTGCCTTTCCCTCTATCAACACGGTGATCCAATCAGAGTGCCTAATAACATGGCCAAGCATGTTGTTTCTTCTTTTTTCCTATGATCATGATCTGTCGTCCTTAATTAGCTTCCGTTAGTACGTCTTCATTCCTTTTCCTTTCTGTCCATGATATGCACAGCATTCTGTGCTAACACCACATGTCAAATGTTTCCAGCTTTTCTCAGTGTCCACGTCTCTGATCCATAAAGCACTACGCTTTATACCAGGGTCTTAATAAATCGTTTACGAACGTCCAACGCCATATTTCTTGATGGTAGCAGTCCTCTTTCCCTATTGAATCCTTGTTTAGCCTGCGCTATTATTGAACTTAACGTCTTTTTCACTTCTTCCGTCCGAGGATATTAGACTTCCTAAACAGGGGAACTTCTTAACGTCTTCGATTTTCTTTCCATCTAGCCATACGTTTGCTCCTTCCTGTCCTGCTCTTGTGCACTTTATCACTTTGGTGTTCTTCCTATTGTGAAGCCATAGTCTTTAATTATTTTCATAATTTTGGGAAACAAGGTGTAGCTATATTTTAAAATCTTATTAATCTCATTTCTGTTATGTAGGCCTATTTATGTGTCACAAGAGTACGTCTAGTATTGTATGTCAATGTAAAAACTCATCTGTTACGTTATTGTTATAAACATTGTACAATCTGTTTGTAGACAATTACACAACCGTCAAACAGCATGTTGAAAGATATTTCATTTTAGTATTATGTTAAAATGAATGATGTGTAAAAAATGTTTGGTTGATCAAGGTTTCAAAGACTCTTGAGAGCACGTGTAAAATTTCAACCGAATTATACTGTATTACTACAATTCAGCGCTTTCCAGCAGTTTATAATCCTCAAGTTACTTCCTAAATAAGTGGTAGAAAAGGTAGTAAAAAAAATCAGAAATCACAAGGATATTTCTTCAAAATACATTTCAAAAACTTTATTTTATTATCTAGTACGATACTATAAACTTCAATGTATTAAAATACTACTATTCTAGAAAGTTTATTACTCTAAAAAAAGCTAAAGTTAAAAAAGTTATTTTCATCATCAGGTGATCTACATGATGTAAAGGTATGTACCTATCAACCAAAAACCTGTCTACAGCAATTTAAAGCCTGACACACACATTCAAAATATCATTCAAACATGCTACACAACAACACAATACACACTAAATTCAATTTATTATAAACTCACATGTTCTAATTCAATGACTTGTTTTCCATTTTACTACGGTTCTGTTTAGCCATTAAACAAACATCCGCAAATCATCAACACTTCTCGTTTGCGCATCATAGGTGCGCTAAAATATACTGTAAAATTCTCTTTACTTATGTTGGGCAATTATCGTACACGGAAGATTGGACTTTCTTTTTATTATAAAAGATCCTCTTGAAAGAAATATAATACAATAAGTAGTTTCCTCTAATATTTTAGGTAAGAAAGTGGAAGGAACCCAAAGACCAAGCGTTGTAGGGCTTTTGTAGGTGAGGTTACTCTATTGTACCAGGCGTCTTGAGAGAGAATGAGTTTTTGTGATTAGGTGTCTCTCGGTGACCGGGCATCGTGAGAGAGAAAGAGAACCCAATGACCAAGCGTCGTAGGGCTTTAGGGAAAGGTATCTCTCAGTTGACCAAGCGTCGTGAGAGAATAAGGTGTTCCCAACGGCCAGGCGCCTTAGGGCTTTTGGTGGTTTAATCAACCCGGAAAGATTGATGATCTTGAGGTGTGCTGCTGTCTTTTGTCCTAAAATATCGGCTATCTCCGTCTTGCCGACTGTTGGCGATGGTAGGCGACTCCTCTTCGGTACTGTCGTCTGCGTTGTATTTGTTTACTGCTAACACATGTAGTACACACATGTAAACTCAAGAGTTTACAGCATGATGTGAGGACACGCGGAACCTTATAATACTGTTAATTCCAAATACTAACAGATGCAATCTAAGTTACCTACAAGTCTCTAATAACTACATCCTACAAAATTTTAATAACAAAAAAACCCAGGCTCACATTATTTATGTGTGTTTTGCATGTATATTTTACATGTTTTTCCAGTTATTAAATCTGTTATTAAGTCCTAATTAGTCAGTTCTTTTTTCCCTTTACGCATAAGCACATGGCGCAAGAGTTTGTTAGTAATTGGACAAACTATTTGTAACATTTTCTATGCCGTGAACTGTACCTGTTGCATACCGTCTTTAGATCTGTCCCTAATTTTTTCTCCTGTCTGCAAACATTACGATATCGTCCACAAATCCTAATTTTAAAAAGAAATATATTCTTATCCCAAGATATGAATTTTTCATGTTAACGAAGAAGCCTGCCTGCCTTGAGTTTATCTTTGTACCAGGAACGTTAGCATTCGAACCAACACACTGGCTATAAATCGGTTGACATAGAAAGGATTTATCAACCACGGAAGAATGAAATTATTACAAGTTGCATCATTCATAACGTTAAGTTAGGTTACCTAAATCAAGCGATGAAATACGAGGATATTTCCAAGAGTTTGAAGCCTGATACTTTAAAATCACGCCACTGGTAATAAGAAGTTTATGGCACATAGTGCCATCTGTGGAAGAAATAATGTGTTAGTTTCAACTGTCTAACATCGTCCGTTCGTTGGTGGCAGTCATTTCAATGAGTCGCAGTGGGTAGAGCTCTTATACTGGATAATCATGTTCTACTTAACACGTCTATTACTGAAATAGGAGCTGAAGCTTTTTTTTTTTTTTTTTTTTGACATGATGCAAATATACGTTCCAGGGATACCAACCATATGAAGTGTTCGTTGTCCAACGTTTCGAGAACAGACAGAAAGCATCAGCAAACGAATAATCATAGCCAGTCACCGGACTAACAACTAATTGAACAATCACCAACCAATCAGAAAGCACTAGCCAACCCTTAGGCCGGCAACTGATTGGACAATACATTAGCCAATCACAGCCCACCTTCTCCACTCCAAATAGTATATATATATATATATATATATATATATATATATATATATATATACTAGCAGCGTTCACCCCGCTTCGCTGCGGTCACCCTGGAACGCAATAAACTTTGTTACTTAGATAATTTTTACTTTTTCGCTTTCAAGTGATATGATAAAAACCATAGAAGAATGTTAACATTATATCGCCTGTCATTTATGTTAACCCGCCGAGTGACACGGTCATGTGGGTTGCATATAAATACGGTTAGATTTAGCTATGATGAGCTAACAAAGGATTTGTACGTTATGGACACTTGAATGGTCAATTATCTCAAGACACTGGTAATTAAAAATTAAAGTGATATGATAAAAACCATCTAGGGTCCAAATCCTAATAACCCCCCAAAAATAAAAGAAATTGGTTCAGCCGTATTAGCGTGATGAGGTAACAAAGGATTTGTGCGTTCTCTTTTATATATATATATATATATATATATATATATACAGGACCGGATCCAGGATTTTCTGAGGGGGGATGCACCAATAACTATCAGTGCATTTGAATCTAATTTATTTTTTTAAATGCCTTTAGGCATCTGTGATGTGTATGAGGAACTGACTTAAACTATTATGTTTAGCAAAACCGCTTTTTTTAAGCCCGAAACGGAAACATGACATGAAATTTTAAGAAAGTATTGCTATTTCCACTGCCAGTTTCTCACTTTAGAGAGTGTATATTCAGAACTGAGGGGGGAGTGCACATGCTCCGGTGCACCCCCTAAATCCGGCCCTATATATATATATATATACAAATTCTATACCTGGTCTCATCATACTGACAAAGAAGATGTGAACAACGTCTGTTCTCGAAACGTTGGACAACGAACACTTCACCTATTTAATATACCGAAAACATATATTTACGCTACTGATGTCAAGACAGTAGTGATAAACTATGACTTTGAGGAGATTTAGCACCCAGTGGGCTGGAGTATTCTCATGCAGGATGTGAGCTCAATGCACTGTGACTAATTTTAATAACTGCCTCCAAGGAAATGATGCAGCTAGACAGTTGAAACTGATACATTATTTCATCCATAGATGACACTACATGACACGAATGAGTTATTAGAAGTGGGGTGCAATATTTCAGTGTCGAAGTGGGGGAGACTTGGAAATATCCTAGTATATAAATATACTATACATTTATTCGCAAAAGATGCTTCACTATAGAAGAAACTTAAGCTCCCACGAACACCCGTTTTAAATCCATCAATCCCCTCCCTACAGCGAAGCATGTACGAGGCCTCGGGTTCGATAACATGATATTGAACGCATTACAGTAATTCATTTCCCACTTTAAACTATTGACCTTATGCTACATGGCCTTGCTGTTGATAGAAGATGAAAATATAAATCAATTAACAGCAATATGGTATATATTGATTAAATCTATTTTTATGGTTATATTGATTAAACTCATTTTCATGGTATATATTAATTAAACCTATTTTCATGGTATATATTAATTAAATCTATTTTTATGGTAAATATTGATTAGACTTATTTTTATGGTATATATTGATTAAATCTATTTTTATGGTAAATATTGATTAAACTTATTTTTATGGTATATATTGATTAAATCTATTTTTATGGTAAATATTGATTAAACTTATTTTTATGGTAAATATTGATTAAACTTATTTTTATGGTATATATTGCTTAAATATATTTTTATGGTAAATATTGATTAAACTCATTTTTATGGTATATATTAATTAAACCTATTTTCATGGTATATATTAATTAAATCTATTTTTATGGTAAATATTGATTAAACTTATTTTTATGGTATATATTGATTAAATCTATTATTATGGTAAATATTGACTAAACTTATTTTTATGGTAAATATTGATTAAAATTATTTTTATGGTATATATTGATTAAATATAATTTTGTGGTAAATATTGATTAAACTTATTTTTATGGTAAATATTGATTAAACTTATTTTATGGTATATATTGATTAAATATATTTTTATGGTAAATATTGATTAAACTTATTTTTATGGTAAATATTTATTAAACTTTAATAGGGATATTATTGAAAGAAATGAACCCATTTTTTAGGATTTACCAAACTGTTTCTACATTATTCACATATTCTTTTGAATTAATACAGGAAGGCAGCAATTATGTACACATTGTCTTTTATGAAATACAATTTGTCTTCCCTCAAAATTCATGTAAATCTACGCCATCCAATGATATTACACCTTATTTGTATAGTATGTCGTCCAGTTGTATAAATGTTCAGTGTTGTCCTTTGTGTTAGAGAAGAAACACCTCATCTAGTTCTTTTCCATGTGGTAAGGTGCCAAGAACCGACGACACGTTGCACGTTGGATAGCAATAGATATACGTTGAATTAGGAAAGATGTTGAACGAATATCTCCAGTAACGATAGAAATGAGTCTTCCTACTTCATTTTTTATTATTATTAAATTTATTAAACTTATTTTTATGGTATATATTGATTAAATTTATTTTATGGTATATATTGATTAAACTTATTTTATGGTGTATATTGATTAAACTTATTTTTATGGTATATATTGATTAAACTTATTTTTATGGTATATATTGATTAAACTTATTTTCATGGTACATATTGATTAAACCTATTTTTAAACAGAACGTAAGTAACTATTAATTTCTTCCTGGAACGTTAAAACTGTCGGAATATATTGTGTTAGTAAAAACGATTCAGATTTACTGTTGATTATTTCTACACTTAATTAGGATCATAAGGTAAATGTGTGTTTGTGTGTGTGTGTTGTACTAGGTAAGCTTGGTTTCAAAGTTCTGTCTTAAAATAAACAAAGCTGACCTGGGGCGTGGATTAATCATATTCAAAATCTAGAGAAGAAAAAAGTACTAAGTTTCAAGGAAAATAGTAATAATAGTAAGGAGAAGAATATAACTGCCTTAGGCTTATAACGTTACCTTATATATTGCCCAAAGTTCGTATAGAAGAAACATACACCAGTTTAGTATGCACATAAATCTATATTTGACGATAATAACGCATTTTGACGCACCATTCAAAATTATACCCCTAACAAGTATGGCGACACTCACAATTATATTTTATAAACATCTCCTTGACAACCGCTAACATCACCTTAGCAATGCACAAACAAAATATCTATATCAACCTACTAAATATTTTCTTCTTCTTCTATAGATTGAGCTTGAGCACGGCTGCCCTGATAATAATCGAAATAAACACTATACAAGTTATCATGATAGGCTATATGATCAACGTAGCTCATTTGGCGCGAAAGACCCAAGTTTATTTCCCAGAGGCAGGTCATGTGATTTGGATCCCACGTTAAGGAGTAGGTCCACGTCTAGTATAGCCGCGGTGCTGAAAGGGCCGCTAAAATCTAAAGTAATCAACCAATAATAATAATAATAATAATAATAATAATAATAATAATAATAATAATAATAATAATAATAATAATAATAATATAATATAATGCCCCAAAGTTGAATTCCTGATGATTTTATGGTGCCTGTTATCTTGCTGCGATCATCATCATAGGACATCACCTCCGTAGAGTTAATTTAACATTCCTTTTTCCCGCTTGCAGTTTTAACTCTCAGCGGGAAACCCTCTTCACATAGCATCTACACATGTACATTGAATTTTATTCTACCGAAATAACAATTTTAATATAAAAACCAATTGTCAAAGAAAAAAATTTAAAAAAAATAGATACGGACTCACTACATGCAGGCAAAATTGTAAGTTCTCTAATTTTTCACCTTTGTGTTTGGTTGAAATAAGTGGCATTACTGATTTTTTTTTGGATATAATAATCTCCTTTCTACACTTCCGAAGAGCCTGTCCAATTGAAACCAACGTGTCCGCAGTGAGATTATAGGAAACGTGCTCGTGAAGTGGAGAGCGAAGTTCACAACTCACCCACTCTCGTTCTCTATCATTTCCGTGGTAACAGTGTTGCTATATACGTCATAGTGTAACTAACACATTTTCTTTCCTTAAGGGCCAGGTTTCTACTGAAGAGAACTGAGAAAGAAAAAGATTAACTTTTATTTTGAAGTTAGACCATTTTTCAGCTTTTCAAAATATGCTATGCATGAAGACTCGTCCGTCCATCTATCCATTTATCGACAGCTATGAAAGAAGAATCGGTACAAATTATAGATATCGACCGTGGATATCCTATAGGTGTGCCTAACGGTGTCACGTGGAACTTCTAGCGTTCTAGAACATTATAAACCTTTGTTTCAATAGTACGAAATGGGATAACCGTTAATGTCGCCGTTATTCGCGAAGATGTTAACGGATTAACTCAATGAACGATCTCGGCGGAGCATGAAACAGAATTCAAAAATTCATTTTCCTTCTAGAAATGAAATGTTTTAGCCTCTTCAATGTCACTAGTAGAGCAAAATAGTTTTGTTTTGCAAATTTTATATTTTCGTAATGGTTTCGTTCCATACATGCAAACAATAAGAACAATTACAATCATTTTTGCACAGAGAAATGACAATCATGTGTGTCATATAAGGCACATTGGAACTCTACCAATAAAAAGTGAGAAACGATGTTCTGGTAGTGGTCTGTCCCCTTTGCCTCTCCCACTACTTACACCTATGTGTATTACACACTTAATACATCTATGCAATACAATAACAATATCCAATAACTAAGATACAGTCACATGTTCATAAAACCCAGTGTTGCCAATTTAGCGACTTTGTCGCTAGAACTAACGACTTTTGGAAGTGTCTAACGACAAAAATTTTTATTTAGCGCCTAGCGACAAATCTAGCGACATTTAGGAATTCAAATATTTTGTTTTATATTTATGTTAAAGTATCCAAAATTTTGCAGTTCGTGATACTAATAATTACTTTTACACACTCGGTTGCACTACTGCTATGAGCGACTTACTTCGTTGAATTCATCGCTGCTATGAGGATTATGCCCTTCTTCACTGCGGTTCGGAAATCCGGGAATTTCCCGTATCTAACTAGTTGCGTAATAGCTGGTAACCTCTTGCATTCCACAGTGCGTACAGTGACAGTGACGCTAGAGAACATTGTGCTTTTCTGGTTCAGTGTAGTGCGTGTGATTTATATATTAATTTAACTGTGGTTGTTCTTAATATAAATTATACAGAAATTTCGTGGGGTGAGTTCGGTGAAGTGTTCCAATACGAAAGCAACATGAATTCCCCAATCCCCCCAAAAAGATAATCGTACTCAATAAGAGGAAATGGGGAAAAGTGATCCAAAATTTTAAGTATTTACAAACTTTCAATGCTATATTTATTAATTTTGTATTCTTCAAAGCGCATAGTGCAGTATTTTTGTCAAGATGGCCATTTTTTAAAAGAAAAAGTACTCGAGTCTTCCATTGTATTTGAAAAATATATAAATTATTTTAATTCCTTTGTAAAATTGTATAGCGACTTTTCTAGCGACTTGGCACGAGGCGTTTAGCGACTTCTAGCGACTTTAGAGTACTAAACTAGCGACATTTCACACTGGCGAGTTGGCAACAGTGATAAAACCCAAGTGAAGAGATTGAAAACATTAGATACCTCTATATTATGAATAATCATCTTTTGTATCGGTTGGTTTCATAGTGTCACATACGACACATGATAAAACAAAAGTCTCCCATTTTCCTGCATACAATAGAAGACCAAAATATATAACTTCGTATTTATCCCCAAGATTTAAACAAGATAAATCAATATGCATTACAAAAAATAACGCGTCAAAGAAAGAGAAGTAGAATAGTTTCATAATCGTGTCATTGTTCGGTTTCTGCGATATTTTCTTCCCTCCAAAAACACTACCTCCGGAAAGCGTTCTTCAATTGTCAAGCTTCTATCAAACGTAGCGTCTACTCTGGCGACAAGGAAGAGAAGCAAAATACGTGTGTCGTATGTGTCATATTGCCATTCTATCTGGACAAATAATACTAATTTTGTGTGTCGTATACGACACTTGGCGTCCGAAGAGGTTAGTTTAACATCTGACCATTACGTTCTTTAGACTAAGTAAGACGAATAATTAAGGCAAATGAATGATTATGGAAGAAAAAGTGGAATGAAAATTTAGAAGGAAACGGGAGTACCTCGAAGAAAACTTACGGACACAATATTGTCTACCACAAATTTACTTGGCTGGGGATGGAACCAAGAACCCCACGCACCATAGATAAGCGTTCTACTACTCAGCCAGTGTGCCCCCACTTTTGTTCAAGAGTTATCACGTGGAGTAACGGACGTACTAACATTTCAATCTTGACAGTCCCATTTTCTGAAAGATGGGACTCGAAGTTCTTAGTTTATAAATTTTAGTTGCAACTGTATATCTTTCCATTTATAGTACAATATTTTCCATCTGTTTTTCCCCAAGTTTGTGATTTGAGCGTGAGGTTCAATTGCTCAACCTTGAGTTTGAGACACACACGCTCTTTAATAAAATGTATACTAAAATACTAGTAAAAATGTGTAACTCTTATGTCGGTGGACAATCTGCCTCCCCCGTTCTTACAAAACCTGAAATGACACCACTGATTTTCCCTCATCTTCCACGATTTTACGCAATCTTATAAAAAAAGTCACAAGACTTCGTGAAAAGCCCAAGATTTTGCGATTACGAAGTAAGAATACTTAACCATTAGTCTACGTCTGCTGGGTAACTTCTCCAGTTATGACTTTTCTTGTTTATTTTTATCATAACTAGCTGAATCTACATAGCGCATAATTCACATATGAGCATGAATCTCCTTGTTATTCCTCACAACATCTGTCCATGTCCCTTTACAGGCACAAGTGAAAGGCGTCTTGATAAAAATCGGCAAGGGATACCATAAAGGGGAGATTTTTTCGATTATTTTTTCAATATCTCACATCGTTTGCAAGATTGAGCCTACTACCGGTTGAAGTTTCTTATTAATGTATGAACAATGTTTTCTTTCTTCTTGCATAAAGTATGTAGTAAGCAAATACATTACCTAGGTACATACACAATTAATTATAATGTCAGTGGTATATGGTGTTCATTGGGCAAAACACTCCAAACAATAAAGATTCATCTTAGCATGGAGAAACGGTTATCATTCGGTTTTCATTGTCCTTTGCCCAAAAAACAAACACCTGAGAAATATACAACCTCTGTATATAACTATGTTGTGTTGGAATTGTATAACTCACAGGATATGATGTTTTATTTTTTTTAAAATTTCAACACTTCCAGTGTATCCCTAAAAGAATGTGATAAAGAAATAACGGCCATTTTTTAAAAATATTCAATTAAAACTGGATAATCTGCACAAAATTTGGAAACGACCAGAGAAAATGGCACGTTTTTAGCATTTGTGGTTTTCGAGATCTCATTGTCGAAAGGATTGGAGACAAACATATAAACTTTTCTTTGGAGACAAACATATAAACCTAGCGTTTTAATATATAGACGATATTGTATTTTTTTTATTATACTAGTACTTTGACCATGTTTAAAATCAAATTTGAAGTTGGCAACCATTATTGCTACTTCTCGATTTATCTATTTCTCTTTCTCTTTTTTTCTTTTCTTTTTGAGAGAGCGCATCCAACTCTAAACCGCGAGCAATTTTCTATCCTGTTCAGAAACCACGACAGTGGCATCCTCCGCAGAAGACGAGCGGGCGGTTATCCAAAGACGACGCAGAGGGAAGGACAAAATAAAAGAGAGAGAAAGAGGAAACCAAAAATCTTGTAGAGCTGAATAGAGGAAGATTAGGAGGTAGACTTGAATGGCTAGGAGAGAATCAATGGAGAGGTTAAGCTAGACATCTTTTGTGTACTGTGGTTGGTTTATGGAAAGAATTGATTTAAATTTATATATATATATATATATATATATATATATATATATATATATATATATATATATATATATATATATATATAAAATTGTAAAGGTGAATGGCATATTTGATGGCGTTAACGTTTACCTGAGGACAACTCTAACACGATTTTTTCAGAAAAGGGAATAGTTGCGAATGTCCTTTTCTCTATATGTACTTTCTGATTCTCGATGTCTATCGTCAGATATGTGTGTATCTGTAACCGTAAATTTGGATTCTCATTTTCTCGTTTACTTAGGTAAAGATTATATTTGTATCCCTACACGTAGTTTAGATTCTCAATATATTACTTAAGTATTTTGCGTTATATTTATTTATCTGCTAACGGGATATCCCGCTAAGTATTATATTTATGTATCTGTATCTGTTAATGAAATTCTCAATATCCCACTAAGTATTATACATTTATGTATCTTTAATTATTAATAACCCACTTAAGTAATATATTTATGAATTTGCTAATGGAATTCTCAATATTCTACTTCTTAAGTATTTTATTTATGTATCTATTAATGTAATTCTCATTATACCACTGAAGTATTTTATTTATGTATCTGTTAATGGAATTCTCAACATCTCACTGAATTTTTTTTATTTATGTATCTGTTAATGGAATTCTCAACATCTCACTAAAGTATTTTATTTATGTATCTGTTAATGGAATTCTCAACATCTCACTGATTTTTTTATTTATGTATCTGTTATTGAATTCTCCATATCCCACTTCTTAAGTATCTTATTTATGTATCTGTTAATATAATTCTCAATATTCCACTTTAGTATTTTGTTTATGGATGTCTTAATGATATTCTGAATATCTCACTTAAGTATTATATTTATGTATCTGTTAATGGAGTTCTCAATATCTCATTTAAGTATTTTATTTGTGTATTTGTTAATAGTATTCTCAATATCCCACTTAAGTATTTTATTTATGTATCTGTTAATGAAATTCTCAACATCTTACTTATTTTTTTATTTATGTATCTGTTAATGTAATTTTCAATATTCCACTTTAGTATTTTATTTATGGATCTGTTAACGACATTCTTAATACCTCACTTAAGTATTATATTTATGTATTTTAATAGTATTCTTAATATCCCACTTAAGTATTTTATTTATTTATCTGTTAATGGAATTCTTAATATCTCACTAAAGTATTTTATTTATGTATCTGTTAATAGTATTCTTAATATCCCATTTAAGTTTTTTTTATTTTTGTATCTGCTAATGGAATTCTCCATATCCCACTTCTTAATTATTTTATTTATGTATCTGTTAATGGAATTGTCAACATCTCACTGATTTTTTTTTAATTTATGGATCTGTTAATGGAATTCTCCATATCCCACTTCTTAAGCATTTTATTTATGTGTCTGTTAATGACGTTCTCAATATCTCACTTAAGTATGACATTTATGTATCTGTAAATGTAATTTTGGATTTTCAATATTTCACTTAAGTATTATACCCTGTGGCCAGAAAGTCAACTAACACTCACTTTCTGACTATGTGATTATGTATTGTTTACTTCTTATGGATCCAAAACATTCGTCTGTTTCCTCCATGTTCACACCATATTGCAACATTTTTACACATGCTGACTGTAAACTAACTTCAGACAACAATCACGAAGGGGACATTGTCGTCCATCGTCTAGATCACTGATCGTCAAACCGTCGATCACGAGCTACAAGTAGCTCACGGGGACGTTTTCGGTAGATCGCGTTAAGAGTCTTCATCTCGGCGAAATTAAAATACCGCTAATTTTACAGTAATTATGTGATGTCTTCAAATAGATAAAAGATATTTGAAATATGGAACAAGAGCGCCCTAGACAATATTATTTTGTGTGAGGTACCGTTATCACAAGTCACCTAGCGGCTTTCCGTTTTCAGCTGTTTAGAAACGCGAAAATAAATGCCAATTTTCAAAATGGCTCGAAATCGAAAGCAGATAAATGAGTCGTGATAACGGTTTCTCATGTAAAATAATATTGTCTAGGGCGCTCTTGTACCACATTTCGATTATCTTTTATCTATTTGAAGATATCACATAATTACTGTAAAATTAGCGGTATTTTAATTTAGCCGGGATGAAGACTCTTAGCACTACAGTTGGCTAACTTTGATTTCTCTACTGAGCTGACGCTATCAACAGAGGGCGCTGACAACAACTGCTTGTTTTTCCCGCGCAATTACTATTGTCAGCCTCATCTCACAGTTGATTGTATACGCGTGGGGTTGTGCATATTATGTTTTTCGTGTGTATATTAGACATTTGCTAAACGTTATGTTTTTCGTGTGTATATTATACATTTGCTAAACGTTGTTTTTCGTGTGTATATTAGACATTTGCTAACTTGGAGAGTTTGGTTTTATATTTACTAGAAATGTAAGTTTATTGGCAATAAACAAATGTAACTTTTCTTTAGAAAAAGAATAGTTGGTAGTTCTGTTGATTGGTAGCTCACAGTAGAATTTTAAAACGGTACGGTAGCTCAGAAGTTACGAGTTCGGCGTCTACTGGTCTAGATCGTCATGCAACGAATATAATGAAGTCAGCAACATTTCTGGATAGAAGGAGACAACACCGCAGAAAATATCAATCTCCGCCAATTGATCATCACTTCCACTATCTAGGACGTTGGTCTGTGAGAGCTCCTTTATCTTTACCACTTTCTAGGACTCTTGGTTTCTGAAAGTTCCTTTATCCTTACCACTCTTTAGGATGACTGGTCTCTCAGAGCTCCTTTATCCTTATCACTCTCTAGGACGTCTGGTCTCTGAGAGCTCCTTTATCCTTACCTCTCTCTAGGACGCCTGGTCTCTGAGAGCTTCTTTGTCCTTACCATTTTCTAGGATGACTGGTCTCTGAGAACTCCTTTATCCTTATTACTCTCTAGGACGTCAGGTCTCTGAGAGCTCCTTTATCCTTACCTCTCTGTAGGATGTCTGGTCTCTAAGAGCTCCTTTATCCTTACCTCTCTCTAGGACGCCTGGTCTCTGAGAGCTTCTTTATCCTTACCATTCTCTAGGATGACTGGTCTCTGAGAGCTCCTTTATCCTTATCACTCTCTAGGATGACTTCTCTCTGAGAGCTCGTTTATCCTTACCTCTCTCTAGGACGCCTGGTCTCTGAGAGCTTCTTTATCCTTACCATTCTCTAGGATGACTGGTCTCTGAGAGCTCCTTTATCCTTATCACTCTCTAGGATGACTTCTCTCTGAGAGCTCCTTTATCCTTACCTCTCTCTAGGACGCCTGGTCTCTGAGAGCTTCTTTATCCTTACCATTCTCTAGGATGACTGGTCTCTGAGAGCTCCTTTATCCTTATCACTCTCTAGGATGACTTCTCTCTGAGAGCTCGTTTATCCTTACCTCTCTCTAGGACGCCTGGTCTCTGAGAGCTTCTTTGTCCTTACCATTTTCTAGGATGACTGGTCTCTGAGAACTCCTTTATCCTTATTACTCTCTAGGACGTCAGGTCTCTGAGAGCTCCTTTATCCTTACCTCTCTGTAGGATGTCTGGTCTCTAAGAGCTTCTTTATCCTTACCTCTCTCTAGGATGACTTCTCTCTGAGAGCTCGTTTATCCTTACCTCTCTCTAGGACGCCTGGTCTCTGAGAGCTTCTTTGTCCTTACCATTTTCTAGGATGACTGGTCTCTGATAACTCCTTTATCCTTATCACTCTCTAGGACGCCTGGTCTCTGAGAGCTCCTTTATCCTTACCACTCTCTAGGATGACTGGTCTCTAAGAGCTTCTTTATTCTTATCACTCTCTAGGATGACTTCTCTCTGAGAGCTCGTTTATCCTTACCTCTCTCTAGGACGCCTGGTCTCTGAGAGCTTCTTTATCCTTACCATTCTCTAGGATGACTGGTCTCTGAGAGCTCCTTTATCCTTATCACTCTCTAGGATGACTTCTCTCTGAGAGCTCCTTTATCCTTACCTCTCTCTAGGACGCCTGGTCTCTGAGAGCTTCTTTATCCTTACCATTCTCTAGGATGACTGGTCTCTGAGAGCTCCTTTATCCTTATCACTCTCTAGGATGACTTCTCTCTGAGAGCTCGTTTATCCTTACCTCTCTCTAGGACGCCTGGTCTCTGAGAGCTTCTTTATCCTTACCATTCTCTAGGATGACTGGTCTCTAAGAGCTCCTTTATCCTTATCACTCTCTAGGATGACTTCTCTCTGAGAGCTCGTTTATCCTTACCTCTCTCTAGGACGCCTGGTCTCTGAGAGCTTCTTTATCCTTACCATTCTCTAGGATGACTGGTCTCTGAGAGCTCCTTTATCCTTATCACTCTCTAGGATGACTTCTCTCTGAGAGCTCCTTTATCCTTACCTCTCTCTAGGACGCCTGGTCTCTGAGAGCTTCTTTATCCTTACCATTCTCTAGGATGACTGGTCTCTGAGAGCTCCTTTATCCTTATCACTCTCTAGGATGACTTCTCTCTGAGAGCTCGTTTATCCTTACCTCTCTCTAGGACGCCTGGTCTCTGAGAGCTTCTTTGTCCTTACCATTTTCTAGGATGACTGGTCTCTGAGAACTCCTTTATCCTTATTACTCTCTAGGACGTCAGGTCTCTGAGAGCTCCTTTATCCTTACCTCTCTGTAGGATGTCTGGTCTCTAAGAGCTCCTTTATCCTTACCTCTCTCTAGGATGACTTCTCTCTGAGAGCTCGTTTATCCTTACCTCTCTCTAGGACGCCTGGTCTCTGAGAGCTTCTTTGTCCTTACCATTTTCTAGGATGACTGGTCTCTGATAACTCCTTTATCCTTATCACTCTCTAGGACGCCTGGTCTCTGAGAGCTCCTTTATCCTTACCACTCTCTAGGATGACTGGTCTCTGAGAGCTCCTTTATCCTTACCACTCTCTAGGATGACTGGTCTCTGAGAGCTCCTTTATCCTTACCACTCTCTAGGATGACTGGTCTCTGAGAGCTCCTTTATCCTTACCACTCTCTAGGATGACTGGTCTCTGAGAGCTCCTTTATCCTTACCACTCTCTAGGATGACTGGTCTCTAAGAGCTCCTTTATCCTTGCCACTCTCTAGGATGACTGGTCTCTGAGAGCTCCTTTATCCTTGCCACTCTCTAGGATGACTGGTCTCTGAGAGCTCCTTTATCCTTACCACTCTCTAGGATACCTGGCCTCTGAGAGGTCGTACACACATTCCTTAGCTACAAAGAGCATTGGATCCTGTCATCCTAGAACGCTTTGTCTCCGAGTTCCTAGAACATCACCAACAAATCATCAAATATCAGAGAGGAACTTATACTTGAACTGTAATTATCATCGATACTGTACATAAGAGGAATTTTATAATAAAAGATGATTGGAAAAGTCCATAATTTCCGTATACTATTTTAGCTCTATTCTAAACGACAGAATTTTACATTATTGTTATGCACTTCTATGTCCAATTGTTCATCCGCAGCAGCATATCATAGATGACTTTTTGAAATGCTGCACGAACTTTGTCTTTCAGGTGCACGTTATCGCATCTGCTCTTTCACAATACACCAGAGTGCATAGTCAGGTGTGGTGATAACTAGCGGTCAAGGCAACGCAGCCGGAAGCCGTTTTGACCCAGTGATTAAGGAAAATTTTGTTCAGGCGTTTGCCGGTGAACAAAGTGTAAGCACAAATGCTTGTATCTGTCATCAGGATTAACTGAACTGGACTGTTCGCGCACTTTTTCTGCCACCTGGGGACAACAATGAAGTTAGTGCCAATCGCAATATGAAGCAAAGCAAAGTATGACTGCCAGTTTAGTGTTAATAATATTCATTAACCTTTATACACTTTGATGACATACTTTAATATTGAGTGTAAAGGGAATTCCTGGCCACTTCTGTATCTAACTAACTAACTCTATGGTCTATGGAACCCGGAGGTTCAACGCCGCGTTCAGAAAAGCTCTCCACTGACTTATATCCTTAGTTAACTGCATCCAGTTTCTACTTTGTATGCCTATCTCTGCGAGATCCATCTTAATATTTTCCTCCCATCTGCGCCTAGGTCTTTCTAATGGTCGTTTTCCGATTGGTCTTCCAGTTAAGACTATGAAAGCGTTTCTACTTTCTTCCATTCCAGCTACATGACCTGCCCATCTAAGCCTCCTAGACTTGACGACCCTAACAATATTGGGTAAACCGTAAAAATTATGTAGTTCCCCGTTATGAAGTTTCCGCCATTCCCCATTCCCGTTCCTCTTGGGTCCGAATATTTGTCTCAGGATCTTGTTCTCAAATACTTTCAGTCTATGTTCTTCCCTCAGAGTAAGCGACCATGTTTCGCATCCATATAGATCAAGAGGCATGATTGTCGATTTATATATTTTAAGCTTCAAGTTCCTCCACTTGTGTATCTATGCATATGATGTTGGGCTTTCAATATCTCACATTAGTATTATAGGCTATTTATGTATCTGCAAATATAGTTTCACATTTTCAATATCTCACTTAGTATTATATTTATGCGTCTGTAAATTTTAGTTTGGATCCTCAATACCAGAAAAAGTTTAATAAACCTACCACTTCCGGTTTCAATGTAATTCCCATAGAGTTAAAAGTTCATAGAGATCGAGAAATATTCTTTGATATGGATTCAGCATTTCAAGAATGGATTCTATTTCAGCTCTTATTCTTCTATTGAAACTGGTATTAGTGGAAACCTATACAATTTCCGGTTTCAAAATTGATTCCTGCAGTATAGTGCAGAAAGACTGTAAGAGATAGCGAAAATCTATTCTTGCTATGGTTTTTGTGTCGAAAGAACAATTTCCGTCTGTAACTTCATCCTCCTACTGCAACCGGAAGTGGTGGATCTACAACTTCCGGTTTCAATATTGACACCACTTCCGGTTTCATAGGTACGATACGGTGTTTACAGTACTTTCACAATATGAAATAAAACTCACTTAGTTTTTATAAATAAGTTCCAGCTTGTAGTACTTCAAATGATTTGCAAACGGACTTATTGCAAATATATAAGAAAAAATGAGATCTTTAAGTTTTACGTCCCACGGTTATGCCGGTGAGGCTAAAGGAGACGGTGATAATGAGAGATGAATGAAAATGGTGGAATGAAGAAAGTGGGAGGAAACGGGAGAATCCCGAGAAAACCTACGAGCACGGTGTTTGTCCACCACAAAGTTCACTTGGCGGGGGCTGGGATCGAACCCGGGACCCCAAGCACCAGAGGTGAACGCTCTACCACTGAGCCACCACGCCCCCGCAAATATATAAGACTACGGAGTTGAATAGAGATGCGTACGAGACAAGATTTTGAGGCTGTCTCGTCTCGAAAATGTGCTGTAAAAGTGATGTCTCGGCTCGAAAAAAGCATTCTTCTCTATTGGAAGAGCTGTGTCTCTACTCGAATTTTGTCAGGAAAATTCTGTCTCGACTCGTCTCGTGCGCGTCCCTAGAGTTGAATGTTTTATGCAAATCGTAGAATATTACATTTTCAAAATTATACACTGACAAAAGTAGTATTTGGCCATAGAATAGTACAACTATATATCATCTGCAAGAGTAAAAAAAGAGTAAATATGCCAAATGTCATAGGTGATCTCTCTCTCATATTGGTGTCATTAACTTGGTATCAATAACATAAAGTTCTTAGAGCTTTTAAAAGAAGCGTTTTACATTTAAAAGCACAATTTGGAAAGATCTGCACCAATCGATTTTATAGTAGTTCTTCGTGTTGTAATTTTTTTCTATTCTTTTTCTTCAACCGAAAGCTCATATATCTTTATCTCGAGAGAACAACTCATTTCTTCTTTTCTTTAGGTTGGCAGCCTACTCTCCAGTGAGGATCCAGCAACTTCGACGACGAGTTCGGACTGCTAAGCAGCCAGACACAAACGCTATTTCGCCATTTCTAACGCGAAGCATTTCCTTCCTTTCTTTCTTTTCGTTTATGTTCAACTTCGACAATCGAATGAACTTTTTTTCTCTTGCTGCATTTTTTACTTCTTTTATTGGGTTTTAAATCCAGCGAAAGATCTTCTATTGAGACCCATATGAATATCCGTTAGAACTTTGAGTAAGACTTATGTAAAATAATAATACAGCAATAATTTGATCACATTATTGAAACCCTCATAAAATACATTAAATCCGTGACGACGCTAGAGAAGAAAAGCCAAGGGGAACAGCCTCGGTATCATCGTCTGTCCCTAAACAAGTATTTTAAGATAGACCAAATAATATAAAAGTATTACTTTCGCTATATGCAAAAATAACTTCCCCTTAAAACATATATGTCCCTTTACTTGTCCTCCTGAGCTCCGTTGTGGCTAAACGGTTATGGTACGCGCCTTTCGTGTGGGAGACCCGTGTTCGATTCCCGGTAGAAGCTCACGTAGTTCGGATTACACGTTAAACTTTAGATCCACGTCTCATATAGCCTCGCTGCCGAAAGGGACCCTAAACTGACAATCCAATCAAATCAAATCTACTTGTCTTCCCCCAAAGAAATTAAATCTGGCGTCGTTACTGTTTCCAAAACTTTGTACACGTTTTGCTTCACTAGAATCACGCTAGTACATATTATATAATTGTAATGTTAGTACGTCTGTACGGCCGTTACTCCACATGATAATTCTTTAACGAAAATTCTTTTTCTTTGGAATAGACAGTTTGAACGATTATCTTAGACCAGTTGGTTAATTGAGTCAATCGGCTGTGATATTCATGGATAAAAGTAACTTTAACAGTGATTATCTATATCCTATTATAATTTATAATGTTCCCTAGCTTCTATGCAACCTGCACAGTAGCAAAGAAATGTTGGTTGCCTATAATACAAGGATAATTATATTTTCTTGTTGCAATTATGTCGGCCGGGTTCGTTAATTGAGTCAATCCGTTAACATTTTTCACGGATAACGGTGGCTATTCAATTTCCTGTTTGAAATCCATAATATTCCGTAGTTTGTATGCAACCTGCACAGTAGCAAAGAAATGTTGGTTGCCTTAATAAAAGGATATGTAAGTTTTCTTACATATCTATCTTCAGCAGAGTTTATTATTTTTATTTTTATTTTATTTTATTTTATTAATTTTTTGCGCCTTTAGGAACATGGATGGCCATAAAGGGGAAAATTTTCTCACAAATAGCAAATAGCTGTATTGAAATTTCAGAAAGAGGTCAACAGAAAAATATTTTAAATATTTTAAATCAGATAAAACTGAAATATACACAGGGTGTTTCAAAACAAAACCGACAACATTTGGGAGATGATTCCTGACACCAAGATAAAGCAAAAAGTATAAACCAACCTGAGTGCACAAACGCTTCCTTTCGGAGTTATAGGGTACCAAAAACATGAAAAAAAAATTAAAGGTCCATAGCTCTAAAACTATGGGACCTACCGTAGTCGGGTCAAGACTTTGCTTAGGAACAAGTATATGCTCTATTCAAATATCGAAGTTTCAGAATCCTGCAATACCTCCACAACAATATTTATAGAGGTAGTTGGCGAGTACTTCAAATTATATTTCAGTAGCCAAACTCCCTCTATAAAAAACTGCTGCAGAAGCCCTACAGGATTTTGAAACATGGATATTTGGGTAGAGCACATATTAGTTTCTAAGTGAAGTCTTGACCCAACTACCGTAGGTCCCATAATTTTGAAGCTATGGACTTTTAAAGTACAGTTTTCCAAGTTTTCGGCAACCTATAACTCCGAAAGGAAGTATTTGTGCACTCAGGTTGGTCTACACTTTTTGCCTTATCTTGGTGTCAGAAATCACCTCCCAAACGTTGCCGGTGTTGTTTTGAAACACCCTGTATATATATATTCAAGCACCGCACCGGCTGTTACAAATAAATCGTCAAGTGGTTATAAATAACGAATGGCTGGAAGTAAATGGATGAAAAAAAAAAAGGGTGCTCCATTCAGGATGCGAATTGAATACAACGTTCACCTTGCCTCACGGAACCTCTTTACCATGGAGTTCTATATGGTAACCAGAAAATTTTATGTGGGAAAGTGTGGTATCTGACACATCGTTGAAAAGATGGAAGTACAAAGTATTAAGGAATAAAAACATGCTCGTGTCGGGCACCATTTACAAAGGCCGTTTAGAATTTTAGTATTTTGACCACCTTCATGACGTATTGAGCACCAGTGTAAGAACTTATTGTTAAATGATTATTTCTATGCGATATTTTAGAAAGAAAAAAAAGCAATAAAAGACAAAAAAAGGCAGAGATATCAAGACCTTTTGTCACATGTGCACAATGACTACAACAGTGGTTCTCAATCGATGTGTCGTGACACACTGGGTGTCACGCAGTTCCATAAGGTGTGTCGCAAAATTTTAGAATTTAAAAATCACGAAAAATGTAATAATAATTAGTTAAAATCGAGACATACTAACTATACTAGTCAACACCTCCAACGGTAGAAATAATGCTCAGTGCTATATAGAGTCATTGTAAAAACTAATTGGTTTTACTATTATTACAGATATTATTATTATTATTATTATTATTATTAATATTATTATTATTATTATTATTATTATTATTATTATTATTATTATTATTATTATTATTATTATTATTAATGATAATAATAATAATTCACCAGGTTATGGCATATGCTGATGATGTAAATTTAATAGGGGATGATAGGAGAACAGTAGAAATAAATACAGAGATCTTATTAAACGCCTGCAGGGACATGGGTTTAGAAGTAAATGCAGAGAAAACTAAATACATGGAAGTGCGTCGGGACCGTAATACGGCAAATTGTGGAGGCGTTAAAATATTAAATAATGCTTTTGATAAAGTGGATACTTTCAAATATCTAGGATCAATATTAAGAGAGGAAAATCATATTCACGGAGAAATTAAATGTCGACTAAAAGCAGGGAATTCGTGTTACTATTCGGTTCAAAATCTCTTGTCGTCGCGAATTCTGTCGAGGAATTTGAAGCTTAAAATATATAAAACGATAATCATGCCTGTTGTTCTGTATGGTTGCGAAACATGGTCGCTTACTCTGAGGGAAGAACATAGACTGAAAGTATTTGAGAACAGGATCCTGAGAAGAATATTCGGACCCAAGAGGAACGAGAATGGGGAATGGCGGAAGCTTCATAACGAGGAACTACATAGTTTATACGGTTTACCCAACATTGTTAGGGTCGTCAAGTCTAGGAGGCTTAGGTGGGCAGGTCATGTAGCTAGAATGGAAGAAAGTAGAAACGCTTTCAAAGTCTTAACTGGTAGACACATAGGAAAAAGACCTAGGCGCAGATGGGAGGATAATATTAAGATGGATCTCGCAGAGATAGGAATACAAAGTAGAAACTGGATGCAATTAGCTAAGGATAGAAGTCAGTGGAGAGCTTTTGTGAACGCGGCACTGAACCTCTGGGTTCCATAGGCCATAGAGTTAGATAATAATAATAATAATAAATATAAAACAAATGTCTTAGGATGTCTTGGATGTTCAGTAGAGTGTGACGGCAGTCAAAATAGGTTGAGAACCACTGGACTAGAACACGGGCTCGCTCTGTCCTACTTGCTAAATTGTTCACATTCCATTCCCTTTGACTTATATGAATATTCTTAATGATCACCTGTAGCTGGGATTGGGTTAGACTGATTTGCAGTTTAATGTCCCGCTCAGCATTGAGGTTGTATGACACGTGAAACTACAGCTTAACGTGAGATCTGAACAACATAAGCTCTCATCGGGAATCGAACCCGGGCCCCGTTGCCTAAAGCGCATTCGCTAAACATCTATCCACGCGAAAGCTTTGTTAGAGGTTGGTACTTCGGTGCGTTGGTTAATTTCAATATTAATGACTCTATACCAAACAAGAGTCTACAGCACGATTTCTCAACCTGGGGTCGCTACCTCTAGGGGGATCGCGAGAAAATTTCATGAGGGTTGCGAAGAGAAAAGGAAGATATAAATATAATTAGAATCTAATACCGGAAAATATTTTTAAATATTTTTGAATTTTGTTCTGATGTGCATATTTGTTTTTATACATACTGTTAACAACAACAGAAGATAGGTGTACTAAACATTGTCAACAGGTGCAGAGTTATTTAAACAACTTTAAATGAAAGAAATTTGTTATGAAACTAACGAGAACTGCATATTGAAATACCAGAAAAATAAAAATGTAGCAAAACCTTGCATATTGAAATACAAGTAAAACTGAAAACGAATGAAATACCTGAACAGATGTATCTCAGGCAATTTCCGGTGCATTAGTGCGGCAAGGTGACGCATATTATCAAGTCATTTAAAACAGTAAATAACTTTCTTAACAACTGTCTAAGTTTTTTTTTAACCAAAATTAGAAATCACTACTTTTTAATCATAACTAACTAACTAACTAACTAACTCTATGGCCTATGGAACCCGGAGGTTCAGTGCCGCGTTCACAAAAGCTCTCCACTGACTTCTATCCTTAGCTAATTGCATCCAGTTTCTACTTTGTATTCCTATCTCTGCGAGATCCATCTTAATATTGTCCTCCCATCTGCGCCTAGGTCTTCCTAATGGTCGTTTTCCTATGTGTCTACCAGTCAAGACTTTGAAAGCGTTTCTACTTTCTTCCATTCTAGCTACATGACCTGCCCACCTAAGCCTCCTAGACTTGACGACCCTAACAATGTTGGGTAAACCGTATAAACTATGTAGTTCCTCGTTATGAAGCTTCCGCCATTCCCCATTCTCGTTCCTCTTGGGTCCGAATATTCTTCTCAGGATCCTGTTCTCAAATACTTTCAGTCTATGTTCTTCCCTCAGAGTAAGCGACCATGTTTCACAACCATACAGAACAACAGGCATGATTATCGTTTTATATATTTTAAGCTTCAAATTCCTCGACAGAATTCGCGACAAGAGATTTTGAACCGAATAGTAACACGAATTCCCTGCTTTTAGTCGACATTTAATTTCTTCGTGAATATGATTTTCGTCTGTTAATATTGATCCTAAATATTTGAAAGTATCTACTTTATCAAAAGCATTATTTAATATTTTAACGCCTCCACAATTTGCCGTATTACGGTCTCGACGCACTTCCATGTATTTAGTTTTTTCTGCATTTACTTCTAAACCCATGTCCCTGCAAGCGTTTAATAAGATTTCTGCATTTATTTCTACTGTTCTCCTATCATCCCCTATTAAATTTACTGTACATCATCAGCATATGCCATAACCTGGTGAATGCCGTTCAACTCTAGGCCCTGGTTGCTATCTTTGATTTTCCTTATAGCGTATTCCAGAACGAAGTTAAATAATAATTATGACTTTTTAATCATATGACCTAAAATTAAGGGAGTTATGAAGTTTAAAAATTTTCAAACGGCCTCCTCCATTTTGAAACAGTATGACGGATCGGATTCGATATTTGTAATATGAATGAACTGACCAAATTTGGTTTTAATCCATTCGTTTTTAGGGAAGTTTTGTATCCAATATATGCAAGAAATGGATTCTACTGTTATAGAAATAGATGGATATCGTAACATCACTGCATTGGGTACATATTAAAAATCCCGCACAAGCTTATTACAAACCAGAAATTTATAAGAGAGTCGCTGGCAAGAGGATGTGATAAAATGGAAGTCGTTGTAAGAATTAGGTTGAGAACCACTGGTCTAGATGTTAACGTGGGATCGAAACCAGATTAAACTTTCGCCGGAAATTGAACTCGGATTCCTTGACTCAAAGGTGTGTATGCTCAGTGGCGTATTTAGAGGGGGGCTTCCGGGTTTAAGCCCCACCTCCGAAATCTTACTTACTGCAGTAAAGTATATGAAATATCTTGCAGAATTTTCACATTTTCAGGCAAAGCCCTCCCCCGAAAGTTAGCAAAGCCCTCCCCGAAACAAAATCGTAAATACGCCACTGAAACTCAAGAGAGCTCAAGAACTCTGTCGGGAGACGAACCCTGGAGACCCTATGTGAGAAAGAAAATGAAGTAATCGCTTGAGCACTCGGAAACATTGTACGTTACCTTGAGTAAAGTTTAACAATACAATAAACACAAAATGTTGAAGTACCCTTTTGCTAATGATTTCAATAATGTGTGTTTTAAAAAAACATATGTGGCCTTGCTATAAACACATACTAAAGTCAATTTTAGACTTGTGAGAAACTAAGCAGACAATATTTCTCATGGTTCTGACTGTTGAGTAAAACATGCCTTTTGCAGGATATATATTGTTTACGTAATTCTTTTTCGTGTTAGGATTTGTTAGTGTGAAATTGATATGGCCTTGCGAAATGACAGTTTATTTATTTGTGTGAGCCAATTTAGTGGAAAGTTGACATAGAAGACACTCAACATTGCCAAGAATCCGTTAATCTTTTCGCAAGTTTTAAAATAAATTTCACTTGGTTTAATAGCAGGAGGACATACATGTATTTTATGATTTTTTTTAAAGTAAGGTTTACAATAAAAGACTAGCAATAGTTCTGCCAATTAATCGCAGTAAAACTACAGTGACACGTTATACTAGACATACAGAATGATCGAAAAGTCTCGCGACCTATAGCACACACAGGTAACCTCTTTCTTTCTTTTCTTTTGTTGCAGGTGACAGGTGTTGATAAATGAGTTAACGAATTTGTAATAAAATACTATAAAAGCATTGTGTATACATTTAAGCAATGAATTTTCATTCTGGAAAAGCAGATAACGAGTTTGAGCTACGAAACTACTGTGGCATTCCATGGAGAGGCACATCCCGTGTCGGTATCTCCGATGAATCAAACATTAAATGTCCATATGATAAATGCAAGAAAACTAGGAGCGTTAGATGCCTCCCAAAGTCAGTGACGTAACTATCTAAGGGGGGGGGGGGTACTTATGCCCCGGGCGCCGAAATACGGGACGCAAACCTGGAAAAATATTTATTTTCACAAGGCAAGGAAGCCAGCTAAAGATCATTTAGAAATTAGCTCAGAAATCTAACAGCAAAACAAGAACATAAGTTATCTTTGGAGGACATCGTAAAAATCTTTGCAGCCAAAACAGCCAGCAAAGGTAAATTTTAGTTCTAGATTTGTGTTTTTATTTAACTTACATCGATTTGTAAGAAATTTGCAAAATTTCCGAATATAATACTCGAGACAACAGCTTGACTGTTTGTCATAACTAAATATTCTATTTTAAAGCAATAGACTGCTGATTCAATCTACACATACCCGATATAATTCCAAAAACATTGTGATTTGCAGTTATTATGATAAAACTATGAGAATAAGTCAAGCATGCTACTCAGATTATCTGGTAATCAAATACTAGTTTGGTGTTTTATTTTGTACTAAAAATTAAATTATGTACTGCAAGTTTGAAATCAAGATTTACCACTTGAAGAAAAAATGGAATAAGAGAATTACTGTGTGATGCCAATATCACGTGTAGTCAAGGAGCTTTTTGGTTTGGTTGGTCGTGGGGGGGGGGGGGGGAAGCGCTAAGTCAAATTCATGCCCCGGGCGACAATTAGCCTAGTTGCATCGCTGCCTGATGTGGCAGGATGGACGGTTCTCAATGAGGACAATTTACAGATATCAGTAAATGAATAATCTTGGTAAAATCTGTCATAGATAATCCAGATTGTCTGTCATCTTCAGTATCCATAGCATCTTCATGGATAATCTGTCATAACTGGCTAGTTATTTGCGTACGTTAGAAGCTTATACGCAGTACGTTGATCTACTGATCTCTTAGCTTTGACATAAAATCGCCCTCGGATCTTTATCTCTCTCCCTCTCTTATATTCTACAATACCTTCTACATCACAGAGACTTTTGTAAGACTTTGTATATATTAATAAAACGAATATAATGATAATTGGTGACCAAGTTTTCCTACACTGCCGCACAAATTTAGATTATTTTCGGTATATGAGCAGACCAATGCCTAACTTAATCCCATTAGGTTTCCCGAGACACCTATAGCATGCGTAGGGGGTTGAGAAGGAGGTGACATTTCAAAATAATCGAAAATGAGCTATATTAGTGCCCAATAAGAGTTTTCGGGATCGCTGAGATGAATAGTGGTATATTTGATGCCATTTAAGTCCAAGTTCTGTCCCCAACCCCATGATGGGTAGGAATGGTGGGAAAGGATGACATGTTAGAAAAAGATCGGAAACGATTGTATTACTGTCCAATCCATAGTTTCTGGGGTCACTGAAATGAATAGTGACACATGCGATGCTGGTTATAGTGCAGAAGTTACCGGTATAACGTCGTTGGCTTCCCGCGCTTGGACCTGCTTGTCACTGGGGGTGTGGTAAGAGGATAGCCAATCACCGCCAACCGTCTACTGCGCTCCACGAGTAACCAAGCTGGCCAATCCCCATAAATGTCACTACAACTTTTCGCGGGAAGCGAACGACGTTATACCTTCAATACTTTAAGTAACTAAAAGTTCAGCCCTCACTAGTATGGAAGCTGAGAAAAGTAAAAGGTCCAAAATCGTTTGTTTGTGGTCATATCACGAGAAAATGGCTAACCTATTTGGAATGAATTTTTGGAAAATAGTTAGTACCCATCACCAGCTTACTCTCATTACATCACCTTGATTAAAGGGGTATTCTTAAATAGGTACAGTGATTCAAATACTTCTGGCAAAAATAAATTATATTTTGGATTTTAATCATATTCACTTCTATTGCAATGTTTGTCCTAAGGGGGGAAAGGACTTCAAATACTTTCCATAAATTTATTCTTCTCGTGCGAAGAACGGACAACTAAGCAAGTTCCTAATAAGCTTGTTCTTCTATGAAATCTATGAAATGAAAGGAAATATTTCAGTTTAACGTCTCATGGCTATACCCGTTAGGCTAAGGGAGACGGTGATTAAAAAGCAAGTGAATAATGATAGGAAAATTGATGGAATGAGAAAGTAGGAGGTAATGGGAGAGCCGCGAGAAAACCCACGGACACGATGTTGTCCACTACAAACTTGTTTGGCCAGAGATCGAAGCAGGAACTCCAAATTCCAGAGGTAAGCACACTACCACTGAGCCACCGTGCCTGCCACAAGAATTTGAGGTTTTAACCTCACAACACTATTTGAGGTTTAGTCAAAAATCTTTTTAACTTCTGGGACACATATGTGTTGAACATCCGTTTAAACATCAACAATACTTTACGTTTTATACATACTCTTACCGTATACCGCAATTATGGAAGGTTTTAATCTCACCAATATTTTTTGAGGTTAAAGCAAAAAATCTGTTGACCTGTCAAAAATAATTTTAATCTCAACACCACATATTTTCGTGTCTCGGATATGGGTAGCCACCGTTAAAGTCACAGTTTCTCGTGTGGGGTCCCGCGTAACGTAGTTGCTAATATTCTCGCCTGTGGTGCGAGCGGTCCCGAGTTCGATCCTCGGTTGGGAAACTCAGTCGAAATAGTGTAAAAAACTTTTTAAAGTTTTTCTGAGTGAGGTTTTTCTGAGTTTTCCTCATTTACGCCAGGCAAATGCCGAGATGGTTCCTAACAGATAGGTCTAACGTCACTTCCTTCCTTCCCCAATCTTTCCCTTTCCTCAGACGGTGTGAACAGCAAGCAACGTTCTCATACGTGACGAGCTAATATGGCCTTAGATGACGAAAGCCCAGAAATCTAATTCCTAATCCTAATCCACAGTTACTCGGATTGAGTCCATTAACGGTTTCGATCGAGGTATTCGGTCTAGCTTCCTATGACAAAACAAGAAAAGAAAAAGAAAAAATCGCTTTCGTTCAAAAGTAATTTTGCGGAGTGTATTTGCGGACTGAGGTGTGTATTAGCATTACACTAGCATGATCCTAATAAGGGGTAGATACTGCTCCTTTCCCCAAATTTTATATATATAATGTGTGTGTGTGTATTTTTCATAAAAATTATCTAATTTTTAGAAATATAATCATATTGATGAACAAATAAGATAATAATGAAAAATCTCAAAATTTAAAAAATAAACTTTTGCTTGCTTCTAGAAGATAAAATGAAATCTTTTAGTTTTACGTCCAAGGTATACGCTGACTAGGCTAAAGGAGACGATGTTAATGAGAAATTAATGTAATGATGGGATGAATAAAGTGGGATTAAACGGAAGAATCCGAGAAAACCCACGCACACGGTGACTGTCCACCACAATGTTCACTTAGCGCGAGCTGGGATCGAACCAAGGATCCGATGCATCAGAGGTGAACGCTCTACCAGAGGCACCGAGGCCCCCTGCTTGCTTCTAGAGCGTGCAGCATCATTCTAGCTTTAATTTAATAATATCATTAATACAGCTCGTGTTACTCATTGCTTAATTTACACATAACAAATGGAATGACAGACGCGTCTTTGTTGTAAATTACAGTGAAATAACACTAGACACTAATCCAATTTCCTAAAATCTAAATCGGGCGAGAAATTGTAACGTAAATGGAGCAGTTATATAGATGGGTGACATAACGCTAACATGATTGTCCTAACTCTAATTTCTCAACACAAAATTAGCTCGAATTTGATCTACTATGCTATAAATAGGCTTTTCGATTTGTTCCATTAGACCTTGAGAAGTGCGCACGACAGTTTCTTAGAACCAATTCATATTTCAACAAAGGAAGGACTTTGTAATCAGAAATATTGTAATCATTAAAATAACAATAATAATAATAAATGACGTCTTGTCTATGCGTCCTTAAGATTCTTTGCATCCACTCAACGCATTTCTGAACCAAAGCAAATAAAGGAAAAGAAAGAGCCATGCTTCTTTTCTGAGAAGAGCCAAATGATGTGTAATTGGTGCTTTGGCATCAAAAAAGCGTTTAACACACGTTTATCGACAGACTAATACGCATAGTGTTCAACTGCTTGTCAAAACGTGTTCTGTTGGCATTGTGGGAAAGAGATAATGCAGTGTGTTGTTCCTTTCATATCTCACAAATCTCACTTTTGACGACCTGGTGACTAATGGCTATAAATGTCAAGTATTCTTTACATCGATTTTTTCCCATTTGCAATTCTTCTTTCTTTCTTTTTCTTCTTTTTTTTAAAAATAAAGTTTAAAAAGAAAAATAGCGTAGGAAGTTTTCCAATAACTTCTAGAGACAAACCTGATAAGTTTTCATACTTTTTTTTTTTTTACTTCTGTAAGCTGCTTTTATTTTCCTTGTATCGTAGTTCATCTAGCATATGGCTCGCAAAACATAAGTTATCTAGTGTTTCTCTCACTCTTGTCTAATAGTTAACGCGTAGAAGTTCAGGAGTTTTCATTATTTGTTTGTTTATTTGTTGAAGTTGATCAGAAATGTCGTGAATCAATGAAAACTTCATCCAAGACCCACAGTGACTCACGACGTACTGGAACTCCGACCCACCATGACCCACTCTGATCTACAACTCACCGTAACCCACTCTGATCCACCACCTACCAAAATCCATCGTCATCAACTCTGACCACGCCCTCTTCTCCACTCATTAAAGAATTTACAGTTGTAATAAAACAAGACTGTAAAATTATCACTAATCTTGCTTTAAAAGCCATGTGCACCAACGAAGTTTAAACAAGCGTTCACTTAAACGTGTTCAACATTAAACATTCAAGTCTAAACGTGGTTCCCGGACTTTTGTTGCACCATTGAAAATCGAAGTTCAGTAAACCTCGTTTAAGTAAACTTTGGTCAATTTGTAAAATCGACTCTGATTGGTTGTCGTCTTTTGTCTCCAACCTTCGTTTAACAAAGTAACAAATGAAGAAAGGATGCCGCGTGCCGGTCTTTTCGACTTTCAAGATTGTGTGCATAGAGTTGTGAGTAGTCTAATTCCACGGATCGTAATTGTGATGGAAAAAATAATGAGACCACAAGCAAAACATTTTTCCGAACACGATGAATGTATTGTAATTTCATTAGTGGAAAAATAGAAAGACATTACTGAATGTAAACAGACTGACTTGGATCAATGAAGTTTAAACCCCCCAAATTCGGCCATTCAAGCTAAAACCAAGTTTATCCACCATTTGACCGAGACTTAACCTTGAACGTTGTTGGTGCAACAGACATTTTCACCGAGATTGGTTATGACCCTCATTCAACACTTGAACTTCATTGGTGCACACGGCCATAAGTTTCTATGGTCAATCGCTCAAACACTGCTCTCTTTGCAACACCGATGGATCTGACCTTTACGATTTAAAAATGGTAAAGTATTTGTCATGGGCCGTTGAATTTTAATTTAATTTTCGTCTATAATATTATTTTCTTGATGAATCACAGATACTTTTCAGTGGAAAATAGGATGAAATTTGAAAGTCTCAAAGCAAGGTAAAGTAGACCAACGTAAAGGGGCAAAAACTGTAAAACACACAGGATCTGTCTCGAAAGGTAAATAATATTCTTATTACCTTTACAATAATAAATATCAATATCCAAAAAGTGCCTGAAGTTCGTTTCTCACTTAGATATACTCATCACAGGGATACGTAAATAGAAACAAATGAAAATGGAAGAAAATGGACGTCTTGAAAATAAAGTGTAAAAAAATCTAGCAGTGTTAAGATGTTATCTACAATGCATTGAGCAGAGTGGGTCGATGGGTCATAGTGGGTCGGTGAACCATAGTGGGTCAAGGTGAGTGGTGAGCATCGTGACCCATGACCCACTATCCATTCCATCTCTAAAGTTGATGGGCCCTTTTTCAGCAACCAGGCTATATAAACCGTGAACCTGCAGTTTTAAGATATAATTCGAGTGATATTTCCAATTCTTTTTAATGCTGTACCATCCGGAAATCAAAACCTGGAACATGTACAATAAAAAGTGCATATTTTAATCATTAGACCACGGAGGAGCGTTGCAAGAGTATCAAATTCGAGTTTTCATGTTTTCCATCCTTATGGAAACCAAGCTTATGAAGGACACAAGTGCTATAATCATGGGCACCGGGGTTTGAATACGGTGCACTTTAGGTCTTACAATGTAGGGTGTTCTCCAACACATTATATTGTCTGTAAAATATATGAATTAAAATCCGGGTTCGATTTTTGGCAGAGCTCATGTGGTTCGGATTCCACGTTAATCAGTAGGTCAACGTCTCACATAGCCTCACTGCTGAAGAGGATGTTAAACTCAAAATCAACTCAACTTAACCAGGCTACTGGATTTTGTGCAGGAGATCAAGGGTTCGATTCAAGGTGAGAGAGTATCCTATCGCAAATCTACAGTCAAATATTTAGCTGCCTTTTTAAATGAATTGACTCTTATTTATGTTTGCTCCGGAAGAAACTAAACTATGTTAAACTCAGTACAAAATTTAACAACGTAATTAACCGTCTATTTTATTCTACAAATTATTATTATTATTATTATTATTATTATTATTATTATTATTATTATTATTATTATTATTATTATTATTATTATTATTATTATTATTATTATTATTATTAACGATTTAAGAAAAAGAAATAATCTCCAAAGATGAGTCATATACCAATTGATAGATCTTACTGGGTAGAACCTCATGCGTAGTTTTCGAGTAAATGTATAAAAACAAATTGTAAACCTAAAATTTGATCCCGAACGAAACCCACGCCACCTATAAAGGTGAGACTGGTTCTGAAGTAGACCATCATGAACTCTTTATTATGAGACTAACAAGATAATACGGAGAATGGTTAATGAGATAAAGCACAATACTATGATTAACTCTAGAACTTTATTTTCTATTTGTCTCTTAATATTGTCTTAAGATAAGACATATACAGGGTGCCCAAGAAGTCCCTAACCATTTCCGGGAAGGAGCACTTGAATACAAACGAAGTGTTTATAATATCAAAGAAGACACCGTAAGTCAAAACAAATTACAGTAGTTCGACATGACTGCCCTCCATATCCAAGCAGAGTTGCCATCTCTCCGCTGTGTACCTGAAAACAAACTACAACATTGATGGAATAATTGTATGCAGTGATACCGAAATGCGTTAAATACCTTATCTTCAGGTGTGGAAGGTGAACGCATTTCAGCATCGGCATCTTCGGCATGTTTCTTTTCTATGGCCTGTTTCGGTTTTAAAACCGGTTTGGTTTTCTCTAACAAAATTGGTTTCAGTTTTAGACACAGTTCCGTTTTCTATCAAACTGGTTTTCGATTTTAATCACGATTCATTTTTTTTTTAAACAAACTTCTTGCTTCTCCATTAACTTGTTTCGAAATGCTGTTAGTTAGTATTAAAACCAAATATACACTGGTGTTTGTGGAAAATGACACTGGTTTCACTCAGGGGTAAAAGTGGATCTGATTAGGTAGGGGGACGCATGACGTCATGCTGTCCCCCGTGCCTACCTGCCCATTGTAATCTTTAGAAAGTGGAGGGACGCCACAGATATCTTTTGGAAGCGAGGGGACGTCGTGCTCCCGTGTTCCCCCTCATTTTTACCTCTGGTCTCAGTAAAAAGCTAAAACTATTGGAGAAAAGTGAAAACGGTTTTTGGTGAAAAAACAAATTGGGTTTTGAAAAATCCAAAATCTGTTTTTAAGTTGTTTTGGGGGAAACTTTTTTATTTTTTATTTTATTTTATTATATTTATTTATTTTATTTTATTTTATTTATTTACTTTTTTTTTTACTAAAACCGATTTTGGCTATCCCTCACTAGACTGTGCATGGGTGACTAGTATTCATGGAACTCCATGGCCTGGCAGGAATCGAACTGAAATTTAACTTATTTTTTCCTAGAGAATCACGTCACTCAGAATTTTAATAAAAATTCACGTTTGCGTGTCAAGGATGAATGGAAGGAGATTTGAACTTGTTGAGGGCAATAAAGTGAATTGCATAACCTGGAATCGATAAGAACTATTCAAGTTACAGTACCGTTTTAGGTCAGTTATGAAATGAATGCATAATGCAACAACAGACGAATCGAACCACACAAGATAATATAACAGAGCCTTTACACGGCACTGCAGAATAAATTCAATCGATTTTCGTGCCACCTATGAATGAATTTTTTCCACATTTTTTGTCTTTTTTTTTTTTTTAAGAATGAGTTATAGAAGGGGATTTGGTGGGAGGTATTACATTACTCCCACTACAATCCATTTGAGGAAATACACGTTCTCTGCTTTAGTTTAATGACCAATATTCCCCCTTTTTGAACAGGAATTTGCAATCCAACTTAGCCCTGATGCGTTTAGCTCATAAAAGCGTCGTTTCATTTGGAGCCAGGTAGCCGCGGGAACATGGAAAGTAACTCATTTCACTTCTTTCCTATTTTATCTTCTCTCAGATGCTATGCCTAGAATTCTCAGTTTTCTTTCAGCTTATAAACGTCAACTAAAAGCATGGATAGGAATAGCGTAGAAATCATTTCGGAAAAAGAAAGTTCTACTCGTAAAATCATTGAACTGAAATTTTTAATTTTACGTTCCATAATTATGCCTTTTAGCTTAATGAGATGGTTAGTTTAATGAACGTGAATGATTGTGTAAGTATTTGGAAGATTGGTGGAATGAGAGTGTGAAAGGAAACAGAAGAATTCCGGGAAAACCCACGGACAACATGTAATCTACCACGAACTTACGTAACCGGGAATCGAACCAGGGAACACCACTCGAAACAGAACTACAGGTATGTGACGAAC
Source organism: Thermobia domestica (assembly GCF_964235325.1). Taxonomy (NCBI): domain Eukaryota; kingdom Metazoa; phylum Arthropoda; class Insecta; order Zygentoma; family Lepismatidae; genus Thermobia; species Thermobia domestica. The sequence continues at coordinate 24,254,796 of NC_137464.1, forward strand.
ATCATACTTTCTGGTATTTGACCAATCCACTCTCCCACACCTACACCTCCCATTCACATAGAGCTCCTTCGTGTCTACGCGGTTAGCGTACGTGCCTTTTGGCGCGGGAGACCTGGTTTCGATTCCCGGCGGGATCTCAAGTTGTTCGGAGTCCACATTAATCAGTAGGTCCACGTCTCATATAGCCTATCTGCTGAACGGGACGTTAAACTTGAAACCAACTCAACTTAACTCCCATTCACATATAGCACATTATGCCCTTTGAACGTCCCAGACCTTTCACTCCTGTCCCAGGACATTCCAGACCTCAGTAAAATTATAAATATCGACAAGACTCTCGTTGGATATCAGTGAGGTATGTGTGTTATCTCCTAACAACATTTGGATGTCCAAAACTTGTCCTCTGATTATCCCGCAAAGAATTTAGAAAAGTCCCAAATTTCTGTTTCCGAGACACAAGCAGAAATCAGGATTATCTGGTCCTTAAGAAGTCCACTAGCAAAAATGAAACATTTCTGGTCATCTCTGGAACTAAAGTTTCTTGGGTATACTTTGTTGGATAGTTTAAGCACCCAATCATTTCAATGGGTTCGGCACTACGAAAATATTCATAATTGTAATATACAATCTTGTTCAATAAAACCTAACCAGCCAGGTCTCTGAAAATCCATGCACTTTTACCTACTAACTTGGAATTAGACCAAAGAAATGAATGTTTTCTTTAGCTAATTGATATTTTTATTTAGTGTGTTTCAATTTCCTGAATATGGTTTCAGATGTTTTTGAACATGACTATACATAGTTGTACCATGGGTAATAATATTTCAGAAACAATTAGATGAATCTATTCCAAGATCTATCTTCACCAAGGAAGGCGAATAATTCTGACTCCTGCAATTCTTTCTTTAGGAATAGTAGTCCTGTGTATCGTAGTTGCTAATGCTTTCGCCTTTAGTGCGAGCGATCGCGGGTTCGTTTATCGGTGGGGACACTCGGTTGAAAAAGTATAAGAGTTTTTCAGGCTAGCAATCATGAGTGAGATTTTCCTGGGGTTTCCTCATTCACCAGGCAAATGCCGGGATGTTTCCTAACATATAGATCCCAGAGTGCTTCCTTCCTTCCCCAATCGTTTCTTTCTTCCCTTTCCATGGATATTGTAATCACTGAGGCACGTCATCCCTCATATGTGATGGACTAACATTGCTATAGATGCTGAAAGCCTAGGAAACTAATCTCTAATTCTAATTCTTTCTTTGCGGATATTCAAAATGTAAGTCTGGAATTTGTTGAAAAAAAAATATTTTTATTTCATTTCCCTGCACCAGCAACACGCTTTAGTTAAGAAAAACATGCAGCTAACGAGATAAGAAAAAATCATTTTTTGTCTCCATTCTTAGCACAAAAATGAAAATACGGACACAAAGGATTGTAAAAAAACGAACACAAAGGATTGTAAAAAAAACGAACAGGACGTCAAAATAAACAATGTCCTCGGCTGATTCTTTCCGTTATTTACAATTCAGCCATCTTTACTGCTGTCAGTGTTTGGTTACGATTAGACATTTGAATATTCATAGATGGTGAAATATGTTGCAACGAAAAGAAATATTTTGAGTAGAGTAGACGCGTACACTATGGCAGAGATGGATAATGTCAACTTTTTAGATGTGTAATGAGTTTGTATATAAGAAGTATGTAAAACCTTTGCTTTTATGTATAACATCGAATATTTCATACATGGCTTTCAGCATAGGCCTATATATTGGCAAAAGTTTACTTTCACGGAGCTACAATGTAGAAAGTACAGAAACAGGAATGTGGATTGGTTGATATTTAGATCTTTATCAGCAGCGAGGGTATGTAGTACAACAACTTACAGTTTAAATTAATTGGTATTTACGATCATTATCAATAGCGAGACAATATAGCACACAACCTACAGTTTAAATTGATTGTTATTTACGAGCTTTATTAGCAGGGAGGCAATATAGCACACAACCTACATTTTTAATTGATTGCTATTTACGAGCTTTATCAGCAGGGAGGCAATATAGCACACAACCTACATTTTTAATTGATTGCTATTTACGAGCTTTATCAGCAGGGAGGCAATATAGCACACAACCTACAGTTTAAATTGATTGTTATTTACGAGCTTTATTAGCAGGGAGGCAATATAGCACACAACCTACATTTTTAATTGATTGCTATTTACGAGCTTTATCAGCAGGGAGGCAATATAGCACACAACCTACAGTTTAAATTGATTGTTATTTACGAGCTTTATTAGCAGGGAGGCTATATAGCACACAACCTAGTTTTAATAGATTTGTATTTATGACTTTTATCAGCGGGGAGGCTATATAAAATATGATCTAAGATTTAAAATGAAATTTGATCCACTGTAATGCGTTCGTTACTTCTCCCACAGGGAATCGAACCCATAATTTTGTGCACCAACGGTACAAGAACTAGCCACTAAACCAGCCAGAAGTGCACAATACAAACATTGAATGTGCGTGAAGTTGGAAATAATCACCTAAAACAGCCAAAGAATATTTACTTTTGCCAGTGGCGGATTTAGAAGATAAAAACTAAGGGGGGGGGGGGTTCGGCAGCCAAAACCTAGACTATAATAGGCATATAATGAGTTTACAATTTTTGATGTGTCTTGAAGAGATTATGGCAGGATATTATGGTTAGGTTGTACGTTGACATTGTGGACCTCAAGTACTGTTTTACATATTGGATAACAGAAAAACTGCAAATGAAACTAACTATATTTTTCATGTTTCAAAGATTTTTGAATAATGAATAAAAGGCAAGACAACGCTTACTACAAACTTTCAAAAATATATAAATAACAGTTTCAATTATTTTTGCCACTTAAAAAAATTGGAAAGATAGGACTAGATCCGGCGATGACTTTTACTCGTTTAATTCTGATTATAAATAAAAGTTTATATCTGTTTAAAATGAAGTTTATAGTTAGGTTGTTTTGAACAAGATTGTGCATAGTGAATGGATAGCATATAGCATATACTACAATACAGGGTGTCCGAGAAGTCCTTCCCTGATTACAGAAATTGATAACTCAGGCTAGAAATAAGATAGAAATATGAAACTGGTGTTGAATTGTTTACAAACTATAAAAGTTTTGGTCACATCAGTACACTTCCACATGAGCACCCTTGGTAGCACGTAGCACATCTAGACCACAGTCGTTGCATCGATCCCTCCAGTGATGTTGGCTAATGTGTGGATGGAAATTGAATATCGCCTAGATGTGCTACGTGCTACCAAAGGTGCTCATGTGGAAGTGTACTGATGTGACCAAAACTTTTATAGTTTGTAAACAATTCAACACCAGTTTCATATTTCTATCTTATTTCTAGCCTGAGTTATCAATTTCTGTAATCAGGGAAGGACTTCTCGGACACCCTGTATAATCAGATTGAAAACAAGCTTATCAATAAACACAGAAGGTAATCGAACCAACTTTCGTTGATCTTCTGTATTAGTTAAGTTTAAGCAAAAACATGTTAAACATTAATTCTTTTTGCTGACACTAGTTAGCGTTGTCAAGACGAAAAGATTTTTAAGCGGGTATAAGATGTGTTTGAATATTTACGTATAAAATTAAAATAATTCAACTTTCACTATCATCACCAACCAAAGAAAATGAACAACAAAGTTGTATAAATACTGTGTAGCAACAATTGATTTTTTCTTTTAAATTACTACCATAAGCAAATTCAATTCTTAATTTCAAAAATGTAAAAATATTCCTGCACATCCCATATCAGCTTAAAAACCTTTTTGTCTTGACAATGTTGAAAGCTGATAGCACGAATTCGGCGTTTATTATGTTTTGTTTCATAAGCCCCATTGTTCAGGGATGCCAACCGTGGGAAAAAATTCCATATTGTGGGATATTTTTTGACAAGCATTTCTCAAAATGGGATAAAGGGAAATTTTGTAAAAATTAGCAGGATTTGTGGGAATTTCCATACTTCTGTTCCATTGACGCCAACAAAATTTTCTATGGACGAAAAGTACACAAATGAATCTTAATATGCTTGAAATCAATGCTAGTTGTCAAATATTGTTACTATACAATGCATGCTAGTGTTAGGCTTATGCAGTTATTTGTGAATCTCAAAAACAAGTGCCACGAAACGTTAATTGTATTTTGATATTTAAAAAAAAAGAGAGAGAGAAAGAAATGAAAGAAAAATTAGAATTAACGGAAGAATATTAAAGGAGAAATGTCCAACTTCCAAATCGTTCCATACGGAAATGACTGAAGACTGAAATTTATCTAGTTTTATTACGTTTAGTGGATCATTATCATGCCACGAAAGCGTGATGGAATTACTAAACTCACAGCAAAATGTACTTATTTTCATCGGCATTTCCAACTGTCCCTTTCCAATTACGGAAAGTATTTGTTCATAAAGTGTTTGATAAACATAGACGATCGGAATTTTTTTTTTTTTTTTTTTTTGATCATTCACTCATATATTTTAAGAAAATGACTGATATACCCTAATTTCACTGTTCGTGTTTTCTAGGTTTAGAAATTTTTTGTTATTATTTAATAGTATAGAGTGGGAAATTCAAAAGCAGAATGGGTCTTCTTCTCGAGATGGGATTTTATAACATTAACAGGTTGGCATCACTGCCATTGCTGCCCGTTGCAATACCAACGACGAGCACTATATACATAAAAGCTCCCATTGAGGACAATTTAGTACAGAATTCTGTATATTGGTCGTTGTGAACACTTTTCAGAATACGGTATGTAGTCTATACTATTTTTTTTTAACGTTAGCGTATCAACAAGATATACAGAACCGCAAAATTGGGAAAATCGTTTTTTTTTTTTTTTTCAAATTTCTGTCATTGCATTCATCTCCTATGTTTACATTCTCAAATCTTCTGCTAGTGATATCTCCTAGCAGTCGTTTTTTTTTTTTTTTTTTAGAAAAAATGTTCCGGGGGGCACTGCTGGTACTATTCTATTTATTATTATATTATAAACCTACTACTTTGGTCTCCTCCGGGGGGGGGGCACTCTCAGAGCTCCGGGAGGCAATCCTCCCAACAAAAAACATGTCTGGGAGAAACACTGCCTCCTAGAGCGCTACGAAAGCGCCTAGAGCGTCTGCTTAAACATCATCACCCGAGGAGAGAACGAATTTTTGACCTCCAAAAGAACGAATATGACATAACACAGATTAATGCTTAACCTTTTCCCTATTTCTCTTAATTCAACAAGAATTACTACTACTTCTACTATGATTACTACCTCTACTACTGCTTCTTACTACTAATAGTAGTTGTACTAGCATACTTTGATTTATTCATTATATTCTGAATGGTTTGTTCTCCATATTCTCTTTTTATTGTCCTTCATTCACGGTTTGCTTCATGTTTGGAAAAAAAAGAGTAGAGACAAGACAGTAATTGTGTCTCTTGAGCACATGGAAAGCTTTTAAGGATAATGAGCAAACCTCTTCACTTAACTGTTGGCCAAAAGATGGAGCCAGTGTTTCTCCCTAGAGGGCTCTGCTTGTGATATCCATAAACCAAATGGAAATTTCAGTTTCTGCCTTAAGGATATATTTTTTAAACATTATTCCTTTATCCTTTGCTGCTCCTTTATCTAGCTACGTTTCTTTTTCTCTTTTTTTCCACTGAAGCCAGTAAGTCTATTGCTTGTTTCTTTTGCTCTCTCTCTCTTTCTTTCTGACTGAAGCCAGTAAATCCATTGAGATATCTTAACTCTCTGTGTCTGTTTCCCTATCTCTATCTCTCAATCTGTGTGTGTGTGTGTGTGTGTGTGTGTTGGTGGAATTGCCCGGCTGCGAACCCATGCTAGGCACTTCCTTTTACAGAGATTGATGGCGATCTTTCCTTTTCTTCATTATTTTTTAGCGTTTAAAGCGCTGAGTCAATTTCAATGTACCGTCTCACTCACTTTCTTTGTCTCTCGTTTCGTTTTGAGTGTAAAAGTAGTGTGTGGGAGGAAGGAATAAGAGAAGAAGAAGAGATGCACCGAACAAGAACAGAACGATTACTCTTCTTCTTTTTAGGGGGGGGGGAGAGACTTGACACGGGATTTTCAACACCTGAGTCCCAAACATTACATTAGATGGAAGAAAGGAAAAGAAGAAGAAGAAGAAAAATACTTTCATCAGAGGCCCGAGAAACTCATGCAGTAGTTAGATCCTTCAGCAAAGTTTCTCCCCATTCCAGCGCTAGTACAGTCTTTGATCTTAGAAATACTTTTAACTTGATAGAATGTAATTTTATCAATATGAGTAGAAATCTGCAATTTCTTAGCAAGTAAGAGTTTTTTTCGTTCGTTGCAGTTAAAATAAATATGATTGATTTCACTACAGCTGACGCACGTATACATTCAGTAACTAGAATGTCAACTTGCATCATGCAAATTACACTTACGTTATTTTACAGCAAGATCGCAATGAATCACTGACAAATGTGATTTCACGATTTCTCGTTGGACTATATGTCAACGCAATGCAAGCAGGTGCGCGCACAGAAATTTTTGTTGCGAGGGGTCCAAATCTTAAGGGTGTGTGTGTGTCAAATACTACAACACACTACGTCTATACAGTATTGAAACTGTCGTTATACTAAAGACGATAAATAATTGCTAAGTACTGTTACCTATATTCTTAGGAAAATACTAGAACTAGATTGTTTTCATAAGAAAAAGAGTACAGATGAAGAATAAGAGAGAAGATAAAGAGAATGCTTCGAAAAGCAGGAATTAGGATGTACAGTAAAAGAGGAAGCAAAATAATTGAAGCAGTCAGAAAAACCAAGAGAAAAGGAATACCGGACAAAGATCAAAGGGGAGTAATATATAGAGTAAGATGCACGGAGTATAACAAAGAAGAAACATAAAAGAAGATGGAAGGAAGGATAAAACAGCACAAGCATGAAATAAGGTTGAAAAGGAACAACAATGCAATATATAAGCATTTGAAAGAGGCAAACCACAGGATAGGGTGGGAAGAAGCAGAGGTCTTAGAAGCTGAAAACAGAACATTGGTGAGAAAATGGAAAGAAGGCAGGATACAAGCTGATGAACTGAAATGCGAAATTCGCGATATATAAAGAGTGGGAGAAGATTCTATTTAAAGAAGAAGAAAGAAAGAGAACCAATTAATAAGAAAACATAAGGATATTGTCATTTGGGGCAATACAGACACCCTAAGAACATTAACGCTACTACAAGATAGTAATGAATTATTAAAGAAACGAATTATAGCAAATGATTAAGTATATTATTTCAGCTAATTGACAGATACAATACATGTTAGACAAAAGCAGTGTGTGGTTGTGGAGGCACAATTGAAATGAACGATGAAAAAGTGTCGGTCTCCCCCAACTCTATGGGGAAGACCGACAGGTTGTTGGGGTAATACCGACATCAACATTAAAACCTTACATACTATGATAATGTCACTAATAATTCCACAACGCACATTACTGTTCGTAAAGTAGTTTATGGACTTAAAAAAACACGGGAATCTGTAAGTTTAGGAATGTGGAATACCTTTATTTATGGCTCCGGAAAATATTTTTTAAAAAATGTCACTGAGTTATAAATGAGGGAAAGAATAATCACAAAATTCGTTAAGTTATAAGAAATATATGAAACAAGAATTTCTTTTAAAATATAATGTACTAAATGTGAGCTAGTGCAGAGAGCAGAAAAATTCTGTACTTCATGATAAAGTATTTGTTAATTTATGTTAATCATATGTTACCAAAATTGTGGTTATAGATTAAAATATTAGTGTTAGCTTCATATACAGGAAAGAGCAAACATTGTACTCATATTTGTCTGAGATTTCACATTGTTGACACATAAAGAAGAGATCGTATGGATGATAAAGAACACAGTCCTCGATAAACCGATGAAAATACTTTGTACACTCATGTCCAAAATTATTGTCGCATGTCTATAAACATGTGGTAGTAGGAATATAATTTGATAACGAATTCGCCCTTTGTTTCTTATAATGTTATGATCGGCAAAGACATGTATGTGGCAAATTTCACGTCACAAGAGCAATAAATGAGAACAATAAAACGAAAATAAATCTTTCTTGTCTATTTAGCAACATTTTGTTTTACTTATTCTAATTTTCGTATTTATAATTATTTTTCTATGAAATTTACTACAAATATATATTTCACGAGGATGTAGACATAGCATCAGTATTAAAAGTACCCTGCAAAATCATTATCAAATTATATTCTTACAAGATGACAATTATTTATATGCAACAATTATTTTGGACATTACTGTACATTGAACTCAATCAGTGGAATTGTTTTTGCCGTAAACTAACCTCGGCAGATAGCACAATAATTTTCTTTTCGAGTTTTCTCATTTTTTTACTATGTTTTGCAACATTTTTGTCTGTACATTCTTTTATGTGTCACTACTTTTTGATTTTTCTATCTCACTATTTTTCTGTGCAGATGTTAAAAGTTTGGCACTATTGTCTTTCGCTTTACAGTACCACATCTCATTTTCTTGGATGAACCCATCTAATATAATTTAACTTTTCTTCTAGTGCGTGTTCATCTTCTTCAATAAATGTTCTATGTTCACCAAAATGTTTCTTGCAGTTAACCTCCAATAATCTGTCACGTAATGTATCCGAGGGACTTGAAAAGCTCTTGAAGCAGTAGCAAGTAACATTGCATTCTTTACGGCCTCTATAACTACTGAGAGCTACATTTTGTTCAAATTCCAAGAGCATCTCAAGCAATGGAAAAAAGATGCAGATATTTTATTTTCTATATATTAATACTAATGTAGTATTTTTTATATATAGTTATTAAAAATCACAACGGAAGGGTGGCAGAAGCATCTATCGAAAGTGCCTCAAATGTGAGTGTCGAAAGTACCCCGAATGTATATGTTGCACTTAACTATATTTTTTGCAAGTTAGAAACACTGCACACTGATGAACCAACTACCTGTGATTGCATAACTTTCAGCTGTATGTTGTTCATCATGAGTGCTGAACAATACAGCTTTTACTTCTAAACAAGAGCTTAACAAAACAGACTCAAATTTTACAGTGACCCTTCACATCTCACATATCTCTCACACCTTACTTCATAAACTTAGATCTTTCTCGTAAAATTATTCTACTCATTTTTAAATTTTTACAGATATACATTCCATACATCTCACAGTTTCACTTAGTACTGATTACGCCAACTTCTTCATTTCCAGATAGAATTGACAGCGCTTTAAGCTTAGAAGTGTTGGTATTCCCCAACTGTCGGTCATTCCCTGAATGACTAGAGAGGACGGAATGTATCCAGCAAAGATGTAAACTTTTAATTGGATACATGTGCGGCTAACAACTGAAAGTGAAAAATATCAATGTTATTTTTAATGAAGGGGCGGAGCCTAATTAAAAGTTGATCTCTGGAGAGTATATAAGAGATGACCAATTCCCAAGCAGCCAGAAGAAGTGGAAGTCTGATGAAGACACAAGTTATTATGTTGAAACTGTTACCTAATTGTTTTTTTTAAACATATTATCACACAGCCTTGCTCAGTGTTATTGTGTTTTAGTACAATATGGAAACAATGCCTGCTAGAATAGTTATGAAGAATAAGATAAAATCTTTTGGCTACATCAATCAATTCTCTACTAGACAAGTATAATTTTATTAAGAAAACATATGTCGAGTTTCGAAGTTTTGGGAGAAAGTTCGAACTCGGTGGACTTCCTGAATGCGAGGAATATCGTTCATATTCTAATATAAAGAACGCTGTTTGCTATTATTATTATTATTTTGAATCATTAGTTTAATATCATCCACATTTGTCGTGTTAATGCTGTTGTGCTATTTAATGAAAATTTTATGGTAACAAGTCTGATAGTGATTCACTCGGACTGAACTGAGAACCTTAAGCCTAACCTACACGATGCCAGACGGGATGCACATTAACATTATAATAATTACAAACTAAATAGCGTGACAAACATCTTGTCATTTGAAGGCGGCCTTCCAAGTTATCTTTTAATGTTGCTAGCAAATGAGAGGCCAGTGGTATTACCATATTTATTTTGTACACATTCACGTCTATCCCCTGCCATCTGATCGCCCTGTAGGTCGTCTACTTAGCCATAGCCACGCCCCTTTACCACTTGGCAACGTCAGAGCTTGAGTTTTATTCGTTTACCTGAAATGCCAAGATGTTTGTCACAGGCTTTAGACACTTCGGTCGCTAGATGAACCAGTGTGTCAATAGACAGGGAAATCAAACCTTCTTTTGTCTATCGTGGGACGTGAAACTCAAAGATTTCATTTCATTTTTTTCAAAATCGATCGACCATGGCATGTTGGAAAGCTTCTGTGCAAAATTGTGTTACAAAGACAACACTGTATAATGTTAAACTGTATATATGAACAGAAAGTGGAATATATATATATATATATATATATATATATATATATATATATATATATATATATATATATATATATATATATATATATATATATATATATATATATATATATATATAACCCTTTGGGAAAGTCATTTAATAAATAGAAATGTCATAAGGTCACGAACAAATACACATACATACGTGTATGAACTCATTTAGTTGAAAGGATGAATCAGGACATTAAAGACAAGGAAAGTACATAAATACCTCTGAAAATGAGATGATTTAGTCATGCTTAGGGAGGCAGAGAGTACATAGAAATAAATGGGGGGAGGGGAAAACGTTACCATGTTCAAACACAGAGCAAATGAATTTTCTTTTTTTTGGTATGTCATTGAAAACGTATCTCAAAACATAATTTGTGTGTTAGACATTTTTTTTTCATTTTATATCAGAATTCACAAAAGAAAATTTTTGTGGGGTTGAATGTTTCTGTAATGTAAAGAGAGAGAAGAAACATATTGTGAATGCAAACCCACACATATGAAGAAAACAATCATTTGCAACATACAGAATCCCTTGTCTCTCTCCCTTGTAGATCCCAGGAACAATGAAGAACGTTTGCAAAACGATTTAAAAAGCAGAAACAAGATTTGTTTTCTGCAGTGGCGCAAATCTGTCTTCAATATTGGGGGGACGAGTAAGATTTTTTTTTAAGCGATGTTCAAAATATTTATGAAGTTGAAAATCAATACTTTGGAAGATCAAAGGAGCAGAGTTGTCTTCAACATTGGGAGGCGGGCAGATTTGAGGCTTATTCTGGGGGGGAGGAATGAGACTCATATTACGGTAGATGAATCTGTATTTCTGAGGAGAAGCTGTTCTATATTATATATCAGGCGATGTAGATGAAATGGCAATCGGACACAAATTATCACATTTCTCTCCCCCCCCCCCAAAAAAAAATTAAATCGGATTATTGGTGGGGCATGTTCCTCTCATTCCCCGGGATTTGCGGCACTGAAGAATTGGCGTCTGAAAAGAACTTATCTTCCAGATTTCCAAGTACAGTTGTTTCGTTGTTAATTTTAATTAATTTGTCAATTTTCATTCTCGCCGTAATTATTAATTTTTCGAGTTGTGCGATTATATCACTCTAAAGTATGTTACGTTACAGAAGTAGGTTATATATATGTGCAAGAACATGTTTGAGTTCGGCTGATTTCCATATAATTACATATTCCTGCAGTATAATGGTTAACAATATGGATCCGTGATTGAGAACGTTTAGTTCACTTCCTTTGAAATAGGGAATGACTGTCAACCAGATTCACTACAAAATGTTTAAAAATGTTTAGCAACATTTAGAAAATGTCTACTTAGGTAATGTATCCATAGCAAACAGGTTTTGGGAAATAGTAAATTCTACATCTTTTGATTATCAAAATTAAAAATTATATTTTGATATTACTATAACGAATCTGCACATTTTGATAAATCTGCACCGCAAAAATATCGGTCATTTTCGATCATTTTTAAATATCTACTCCTTCCTCTCCACTAAGTTACACAGTCAAGGCGAAATGATAAAAGCGAACCAAGGCACGAACCTATGTGAAGACGAAAAGGTTAGCGGAAGACCACGGAGCAGTGGTCGAAGTAAGACGGTATGTGGTGATATGCCATACCGCCTCTGATTTTTCAGTGATGAAGGCATACCGCCTCTGTTTTTTTTTAGTGATAAAGACATGCCGTCACGGGAGAGTACATGCTAAATACCTTTAGTGTCATATTGTATAGTTTCTTTCGTATGTTTGCGTGTGTCTTATTGTATTAATTCATTTAAGTGTCGTGTTCTGAGCATAAGCGGATTTAGGGATTGTCTGTTGTGGAGGCGGTTCTTCCAGGAATATCTCTCTGTCTCAGTGGGGATCCGGGAGCTTTCCCACAGGAAATTGTTAATATAAAAACTCGGTTTTTGAGCATTTTCATGTATAATTCTCTGTAATACAATATAAGAGAATATTTTTAATTTGTTTTTCAGAAAGTTGTTGGCGAGAGATCAAAGTCTCTCCAAACTCCCCCCCCCCCTCTCTCCCGTAACTAAAGAGAAGTTCTCTAGAGGTTTTCAGTGATTATTTAAATAGAAATGCAATCTTTTAGGCAGCATACCCTCACTGTACTTCAACATTTAGATAGCCGGTATGTTGAGTCAAAATCGGAATAAAACATACCTCCTCTGCTATTTTTCCACTTCGAACACTGCCACGGAGCATGGAAGCTTCTCAGTTGCGGCAAGTTACCTGCCAAGAATGGCAAAATACCTATGATGATGATGATAATGATTACTTATATCTAAGCTCTTTCCATTTCCTGTTACGACATAACTTTACATCAATGCTTTGTATATACATCCCATGTCTTCATTGCCCTGCACAGGAAACTCCGCAGCCGACGTGAGTAACATTCAAGTTCTCCTCATTTTCTTACCTGCTGCACTTATCTCAGTCTTCAGTAATTAATTTGTCTTTATCTTTCCTTTTCGTTCCTTGCTTTTCTTTTCTTTTCTTTTCTTTTAAACAGTTTCTTTTCTTCTTACTCATAAAACGAGTTTCTTAACTTCACTCGGGCGACCCGCTTCTACTTCGTTTCAACGACCACATTTAATCATCTCCTCACCTGAAATGCAATAATGACGACCAAATTAGACTTTTCCTTTACTCACAATGAGCCTTCTAGCGGTACAAAGAAAAAAAAAATAAAAAGTATTCTATGCGGGTTCTTATGGAGAATGTAAAGGGAAAGGATAGGATATATCTCTCCCACCACCACCCTGTGCTCAGTTTTCTGCCTGGTTTAACGCTCAACCAAGCTTAAAATTAAAAGTAGCAAACGAAGCGAGGCCTTATATAAAACCACAACCGCACCACAGACTAGTTGATGCAACTCGAGAAGCTACAACAAAAAATAGGAAGAACAAGAAGAAGCCTGTAATTCGTCACAATGACGTCATCTAGTTTTAAGATATTTTCCTAATGAAGAGTTCGTCTTCTCGTCTTTTTACTTTTACTTTTAAAGCAACTGTTCCTGGTTTCTTCATTGTCCTTGTTTTCTTGTAATCTTGTTTTCTTGTAGTTCAAAGTCTTCCCACAGTAACAACATTTTTAACTATTTATTTCACCCATCTGCGTTCACGAAACGTTTCTATTCTTATATCTTTCTTTTTTTAATCCTTTAATTATATAAAACCGGTTTAACTGGTTTGAAATTATTCGTGTCTTTGAGCTAAGTATAAAACACAGAACTGTTAATACGAAGATGGATTGGGAAGTTCGTGTCCTGACTAGGAAGGAAGCATTTTTTTTATGTTTGTATATATATTAGTTGCGTAGCTATATCCTATTGGTAGTCGATGTGTAAAATGTCATTTCTCTGTTCTTTCAGGTGAGGATTTTATAAGGCTTTAAGTCGGCGGAAGTGGCGGAAGGTGAAACAAGACCAGGACAATGCGCGCGTTCACACGTCCCTTGCATCCATGGCAGAAATTCATTCCTGTAAGTTTGACTTGTTGCCGCACTCGCCCTATTCGCCTGATATGACCCTCTCGGATTTTCACTTGTTTAGAAACTTTAAAAAAAATGGGGGGGTCAGTGATTTTCTTCGGATGCAGAGGTGAAAAGTGCTGTACTGAGATATTTTGCAGGACCCGAGAAATTATTAAAAAAAAAAAAAAGTGGTATAGAAGTGTTACCGGAGAGGTGGCGCAAATGTATCTCGGTTGAGGGGGATTGTGTGGGAAAATAAAATATAACTTATCCAAATATTTTCTAATTTTGTAGGTCAGGCCACGAACTTTTTAATTCACCCTTGTACGATAGTGTTCGAGAATAGCGCAGGCTAAACAAGCATTCAATAGGAAAAGATGACCATCAACATCAAGAAACGTATCGTTGGACGTTCGTAAAAGATTTATTAAGACCCTAGTATGGAGCGTGGCACTTTACGGGTCGGAGACAAGGACACTGAGAAAAGCTTAAATATCCAAGCTGGAAGCATTTGAAGTGTGGGGTTAGTGCAGAATGCTGTGCATATCATGGACCGAAAGAAAAAGAAATGAAGACGTACTAACGGAAGCTAATTAAGGACGACAGATCGTGAAGATAATAGGAATAAGAAGAAACAGCATGCTTGGCCATCTTATTCGGCACTCGAATTAAATCACCGTGTTGATAGAGGAAAGGCAGAAGGAAAACCAGGAATTGGAAGACCAAGAATAGAATATCTAGATGCAGTTATGAAGAAGATATCTTATCAAAGTATAAAACAGCTCTCCCAAGGGAGAGATAAGTTTTAAAATTTTCATGTTGCCCATCAACCTATGGTTGAGGTGAGAAAGAAGAAGACGATAGTGTTAAACTACTGCAAATATTTCATAAATGTCTGAAATTCTCGGGAAACTAAACTTCAATTTCTTATCCCTTCTATTATTCTTCTATGATACTTCTGCATTGGTTTCCTGAGTAAATGGAATTCATTTTCACTTATTTCACAATTCTCAATATTATTTTTCCATTGGCAATCAGTGAATCAGAATAAGTTTTAATCCGTTATTATTTGCATTAGCATTGGAGTTTTCTATAACACTGTATTTTTCCATTGTTTCCTGAATAAATTCCAATTCTTTATTACTTGCATTAGATATTCAGATGTTATTCTTGCATTGGCATTGAGAATAACTTCTACTTCTTTGTTACTTACATTAAAATTTTCTGTAGTATTCTTGCATTGTCTTCTTGTCCAAAAAGTAAATGCCTGTATAACATAAACCTTTACACTGTTAAAAAGGAAAAGTTATATATCATTGGGGTTTGTGACGCCGTAATACGTAGAGCATCACAGACGGGGTATCGAGCCAATGCCGTTCCCCTGCCATGCTTCGTCCGTGCCGCGGCCGTCACCATTCACACATATCATGCCATGCCGTGCCGTTGCTGCTTTCTACACCATTTCGCAAGATGGATTGCAAGGAGGAAAACTTCGTGTCGCTTCGTGTGCTCCGAAGAAAGCCGAAGAATCATGGCCGACGAGCCACGACCGAGCTTGTTTCTCTTCAAGGCGGCCTGTCGGGGCACAGCGCGTCATGTGATTTAAAAGAAAAATAGTTCTGCAACAATCAGGAAAATTTAAGAGACCTATACACAAACTCGTAAAACCCAGCGAAACGTTAAATGCTGGATTGTACAAGCGGGGACTATTGTATATACATGTTAAGAAAATACAAAAAAAAAGTGTAATTCTACTTCCATTGGCGAGTTCTGTCGTTTTCTGTGCCAAGAAAATCTCATATCACGCTATTATTTGAGTAACTCATTTAACTGGTTTCAAGAAATGTATGATTTATGCAAAATTGCTTTTGTTCGTGCTCCATTTACAATGAGTCTAAATTGAATCCAGAGGACAGAGGTGAGCTCTCCATCTCTTCTGTGAACGACCGTGCCTCCTCAACCAAGATTGTTAGACTACCACTAGAGAACCCACAGCCCCGATATTGTTCACATGAATGGGGTGGAACCAGTGATCTCTCGCATCCAAAGTTGAGCTTCTTATTGCCGATCCTTCTTTATGCTCTAATTACGGACTATAAGACAAACTGTGAATGGGAGACGTAAACCCTAGTAGCCAGTGATGTTATCCTAATTTTCAACAACCGGTTCTATATATATACGGAGAGAAAGGGTGAGAGTAGATGGTTAGATATAACTCTGTTAGGAATCAAACCATACAAGGTAGACAAAAGCCTTTTTTTTACTGGATACCACAAATGAGAAGTAGAATTGAATTGATTTTGAGTTTAACGTCCCGTTCAGCAGCGAGGCTATATGAGACGTGCACCTACTGATTAACGTGGAATCCAAACCATATAAGCTCCGATCGCGAATCGAACCCGGATCTCCCACGCCAAAGGAGCGTACGCTAACCACTTAGCCACGAAGGAGCTCAAGTGAGAAGTAGAGACCCATATGGCATCATAATATAAGGTGAAGTGACGAAATTAGGTAACGCTGCGAATATGTTGGAAATGAATTATCCAAGATAGATAATTGTCAAAAAGTATTGTAAAGGTTTTAATCCAGCAATGGATTGACAGTTGTTGATAATGGTATGTATGCGATTCAAATATAAATAATCCTCACCACTACACTCATATGAATTCAGTTTTCATTCTCGATATCTGAACATTTGAGATTAAAAAATAAACTTATACTTTGTGAGATCATACATTTAACCCTGTAGCTGTAAAAATTTCTAAAAACAATGGTAGTTGAACTAAAATTTACAGTTCCTAGGTATAACTGGGTAAAAATTTACTGTTATGTCTGGGTACGGTTCTGCGAACTCGAAATATTTTAACAACCGGTTTTTAGCGAACCAGAAGAATAGCACCACTGCTAGTAGCTTAATCCAATGCACGTTGTACTATACTCGTAACCAGGGGCGGATCCAGGACTGACTTCTCGGGGGGGGTTGTAATACTGCTACTTAGAGCTACTTTTAAGAGCTCCAAACTCTGGGATGGGTTTAATTTATATATAAAATAAAAAAAACTTTCCTCTCCTGGGGTGGGGGCGATCGCCCCGATCGTTCCCTTCCCTGGATCCGCCACTGCTCGCAACCAGGACTTTGTAACCTGAAAACATGCAAATGAAAAATGACAGCGATTACGGAGAAGTCAACATGCCGTAACCTTTTGAAATTGGTTTCTTGGAACCAATAGAAATACACAAAACAAAGGAATGTTGTACATTTTATTATTTATATACACATATATTGATTATGTTCTTAAAATCGTTTTCAGCGTTCTTTGTAATTCTATTCGCGCAATTCAAAGAAAGAAGAGTTGTATTGTGTATGTAAAGTGAAGAATCAATTCAATTATGGTGGTTGCAAAATAAGGCATTGCATAATGTTCAAGGTCAAATCGAAACACGCCTACAAGTTGCGCAACATATTTGCTACTTCTATTGCTTTCTTTATGCTAGAGCAGAACATCACGACTCACTTGGTTGATACGAGTATTTTTATTATTAACTAACTAACTAACTAACTAACTCTATGGCCTATGGAACCCGGAGGTTCAGTGCCGCGTTCACAAAAGCTCTCCACTGACTTCTATCCTTAGCTAATTGCATCCAGTTTCTACTTTGTATTCCTATCTCTGCGAGATCCATCTTAATATTGTCCTCCCATCTGCGCCTAGGTCTTCCTAATGGTCGTTTTCCTATGGGTCTACCAGTCAAGACTTTGAAAGCGTTTCTACTTTCTTCCATTCTAGCTACATGACCCGCCCACCTAAGCCTCCTAGATTTGACGACCCTAACAATGTTGGGTAAACCGTATAAACTATGTAGTTCCTCGTTATGAAGTTTCCGCCATTCCCCATTCTCGTTCCTCTTGGGTCCGAATATTCTTCTCAGGATCCTGTTCTCAAATACTTTCAGTCTATGTTCTTCCCTCAGAGTAAGCGACCATGTTTCACAACCATACAGAACAACAGGCATGATTATTGTTTTATATATTTTAAGCTTCAAATTCCTCGACAGAATTCGCGACGACAAGATATTTTGAACCGAATAGTAACACGAATTCCCTGCTTTTAGTCGACATTTAATATCTTCGTGAATATGATTTTCGTCTGTTAATATTGATCCTAAATATTTGAAAGTATCCACTTTATCAAAAGCATTATTTAATATTTTAACGCCTCCACAATTTGCCGTATTACGGTCCCGACACACTTCCATGTATTTAGTTTTCTCTGCATTTACTTCTAAACCCATGTCCCTGCAAGCGTTTAATAAGATCTCTGCATTTATTTCTACTGTTCTCCTATCATCCCCTATTAAATTTACATCATCAGCATATGCCATAACCTGGTGAATGCCGTTCAACTCTAGGCCCTGGTTGCTATCTTTGATTTTCCTTATGGCGTATTCCAGCACAAAGTTAAATAATAATGGCGACAACGCATCTCCTTGTTTCAGGCCATTTTCGACGTGGAAGCTCGTGGACAAAAATTTTCCTACCCGGACTTTACTTTGGGATTCACTTAAACATATCTTAATTAATCTAATTAGTTTTCTCGGTTAGTTCTCTCTTAATTAATCTAATTTTTTAGTATTATTATTATTATTATTATTATTAATAATAATAATAATAATAATAATAATAATAATAATAAAAGAAGAAGAAGAACTATTATAATAGTGAAACCAATTAGTTTTTATAATGACTCAATATAGCACTGAACATTATTGCTACCACTGGAGATGTTGACTGGTACAGTCTGTCTCGATTTTAACTAATTATTATTAAATTCTCATGATTTGTACATTCTAAAATTTCACGACACACCTTAGGGCACTGCGTGACACACCAGTGTGTTGCGACACATCGGTTGAAAACCATTGTTCTAAGGAACTAAAACAGACGTGCTTGAGTGGTACGTTACAGAGTACATCAATAAAATGTTCCATTTTTTTAAAAAAAAATTACATTCCACAATTATACTCTTTAGGCAAAACGAAACGGGCGATTAATCAAAGTGAATGATTATTGAAATAATTTGTGGAATGAGAATCTGGTAGGAAACAGGAAATACCCCCCCCCCAAAAAAAAACGCCAGAAATGAACGCTCTACTACTGAGCCCCCGTGCCCCCTAAAATATATTCAAATATATTCTAGTCCTTCTTGCTCGCCCTATGGTTAACGCTCAATTCCCAATGGGATAGCATTGAACAGTATAGCCTCGCTTCTTACAATGAAAATCAACAAATTAATCCATCATAATATAGTCCATTTCTTTAAAGCAGTAACCTTTTTAACACAATTACTTTCAGCTCAATGCTCTGCAGAGATGCCGTGGGTCAATGAAAACTTGACCCACAACCCATCATGGCCACCCACTGTGACCCACTCCTATCTACCACGACTCATTTTTAGCCAGTACCCAAGGTGACCCACTCTGACCCACCAAAAGTCATCATCGTCAACTCTGACCCATGATCTCCGCCCTCCTCTCCACTGACGTGGTTTGAATTTCTACGGTCAATCGAACAAACACATCTCTGTTGCAATACCAGTGGATCTGATCTTTACGATATAAAATGCTAAAGTGTATGTCATGAGCCATAGTAGGTTGAATTTTAATTTAATTATCGTCTATAATTATTTTCTTGATGAATCACAGATACTTTTCAGTGGAAAATAGGATGAAATTTGAAAGTCTCAAAGCAAGGTAAAGTAGACCAACGTAAAGGTTAAAAACAGTTTAAAATTGGACCCTATCTCGAGACCCAAGTAGTAACTCCTATTGCTATTATTACAGTTACAAATATCAAAATCCAAAAGTGCCTGAAGTTTATTTTTTAGTTCGATATAATCATCTCAGGTAAGTAACTAGAAACAAATAAAAAAGAAAGAAAAATGAAGGCCTTGAAACTAAAATGTAGAAAAATTCACCATTGTTCAGGAAATGCTGTCTACAATGCGCTGAGCAGAGCGGGTCGGTGGGTGAGAGTGGGTCATGATTGGTCGGTGGGTCAGAGTAAGTCACGGTGGGTAGCGGGTCGCAATGGGTCACGCCCTGTTCACCCACGACCCACTCACAAATCTTGACCCTCTTGACCCAAGATCC
This sequence comes from Thermobia domestica, assembly GCF_964235325.1. NCBI lineage: Eukaryota > Metazoa > Arthropoda > Insecta > Zygentoma > Lepismatidae > Thermobia > Thermobia domestica. The sequence goes on from NC_137464.1 coordinate 24,274,957, forward strand.
ACTGACCCACTCCATCTGTGGTGCTCTGAGATGTTATAAGTTCTTAGCAAACAAAACGAAACTTGAAACTTGCACGTTATTCAAACAATTGGGACGAGCAATCACTTCGATAGCCAAGTCGGTAGTCTTATAGGTGATCTTTAGGACATATGCATGTCGATAGTTTTAAGGACTGAGCATGTGATATTGAGTAGAGTTCAGAACCTTTATATATATATATATATATATATATATATATATATATATATATATATATATGACTTATGTGCACTCCACCATCATTGATTAAGGAGGATTAGTCCAAATGAATTGTTCTAAAAAAGCGTTCAGCCTGAGGACCTCTTCAAACTATGGTAAGTGTAATGTTTGTCTAATAAAATGATCTTGTCTTTTTCTCTCCAATCTCTATGCACAACAAATCAATTGCATGCTATTAAATAAACACATTTTATCACGACACTTAGCTGCAATAATGCCTTAATCACCTACCTCTTTCGAATTGATTGTTTGATTTGTACATAGATTCTTCGTCAAAAGCAAGGCTATATAGGACAAGAATTGCAGTTTAAAAGTGGGATCTGAAACACTGCAGTTGAGTTGAGTTGAATTTCAGTTTAGCGTCCCTTTCAGCAGCGAGGCTATGTGAGACGTGGACCTACTGATTAACGTAGAATCCGAACCACATGAGCTCCTCCGGGAATCGAACCCGAGTCTCCCGCGCCAAGGGCGCGTACGCTAACCGCTTAGCCACGGAGGAGCTCCTGAAACACTGCAGTTCGTGTTAATATTCTCTGGCTGGGAATCGAACCCTAGATCTCGTAAACCAAACCTACATAACACAGGGACATATCTTGGATGTCCAATGGACGTCAGTCCCGGGATATCGGGATGTTCATGAGATGTCAGTCATAGGATATGGGGTTATTCATGGGACATCAGTCGCGAGATATCGGGATGTTCATGGGACATAAGTCCCGGAATTTTGGGATGTTCATGGGACGTCAATCGCGTGATATCGGGATGTTCGTGGGACAATCGTGTGATATCTAGATGTTCATGGGACATCAGTGGCGAGATATTGAGATAATTATTAATGATACCTCATTGACAGGATATTGGGATATTCATGGAACGTCGTTCCCACGATATTGGGATGTTTGTGGGACATCCAAATTTTGCCACTGAACATTTGTGGATATCCTAGGTCCAGATATTCGCTTATGTCTTGCAAATCAAATATTTTTCCACGCCAGATATATCCCATTGAAATGCCAGGGAAGTCCTGCGGATATAGCCTTGTAGTTCCTACTGCAGACAGGTATAAAACCTGTGAGACTTCCAAAGATCGTTCAGTGGACGTGTTGTGCTACATAAGAAGACACACTCTAGCGAGCCACTCAACTAGAGAAAATAAGTTTTCTATTTCTCCTGACAGCTTAGATAAACTACATAGCAAGGAGTTCGCATGTGAACTCCAGACTTATAAGGTCATAGCAAACCTATTGACCACGCAAGAGAGCAATAATCTGCACAAAATCGTATTGATCGTATCTAAAGTATGACAATAAATTCAGGAGATTAAATCTTAGAAATACGTTTGAGTCTCAAGTAGAACAAATGCTTACTTGGTTGATCTACAGTTCTAAGCATTTGGTATTGGAACGTTAAAATTAAGATTTCTTTTCTCAATACTGAATTCCTGCAAGCTAAGACAGAAGGAAACACTCATGGATAAAAGAAAAGTTTATTTTATTAGAGTATACATAAAATATAGGCCCTAGACATGGACAATTTTGTTTAAATAAAACTGATCACCCATTTTTTAGTTTTGAAAGCCATCAAGTGTTTGAATTTTTTTTTCAGCAAGTGACTGTTCGTGAACAATTTCGGAAAATAAATTTTCAAATGGTGAATTTATTGTTCGGAACAGAGATGGTCATTTTTCCTAACCCTCCCTCACCCTCACCCTCAATTGACGCCCTCACACTCACCCTCCATCACACTCACCCTCCATTGACGCCCTCCACTCACCCTCCCTCACACTCACCCTCCATTGACGCCCTCACACTCACCCTCAATTACTTTATCGCCCTCACCCTCCAACGCCCTCACCCTCAACTACTAAAATGAGGGTGAGGTGAAAGTGAGGGCGGCCCTCATGAGGGCAAAATGAGGGAGATGACCATCTCTGGTTCGGAAGAATGGTTCGCTTATAGCCAGTGTTTCTTAAAGTTTTTGAAGTCTAATAGGCACTTCGAAGAATATTAAACATTACGACACAAAAAAGACTTAAAACAAAATTCCTTTGTTATTCTAGAAAATAAAATTCTATAATTAAAATTGCATGATGATTTTTTTTCTAATCCGTATTGAACAATCCTCTTTTTATCTCACACAATGGCGATTTTACTGCGTTATAAATTTGAAAATATATCAATTCTTGTTCTGTACTTTGCTTTTTACTTGATTAAGATTAGGAATTAGATTTTCGGGCTTTCGTCATCTATGGCCATGCTAGCTCGTCACCTGCGAGAGATGGCGTTCCTCGGTGATTAGGGATGCGCACGAGACAAGATTTGTGGCTGTCTCGTCTGGAAAATGTGCTGTAAAAGTGATGTCTCGACTCGAAAAATGTATATTTCTCTATTGGAAGAGTCGTGTCTCGACTCGACTTTTGTCAGGAAAACCCTGTCTCGACTCGTCTCGTCTCGTGCGCATCCCTATCGGTGACCACACTATTCGAGGAAAAAAAGAATTGAGGAAGGAAGGAAGCGGCCTGGGACCTGTATGTTAAGTACCATCCCGGCATTTGTTTGGTGTCAGTGAAGAAAAACTCACTCAGGACGTTTGGTCTGAAAAAGCTTTTATGCTTTTACGACCGAGTGTCCCCCACCGGGAATCGAACCCGGGTAGCAGTTAATTTCTACATCTTCCAGTTTTAATACATAAATGCAGGTGAACATGGTATCATTTCTTCAGTTGCTGAATAGTCTCCACTAAAGCGCTTGTAGTTATCTGTTACTGTTTTTTGTTCTATGGCGACGAACGTTGAAACTGAAAATGGATAATTTCTACCACGTGTGGTTTGAATAGAGAATTAATGGATAAGATTAAATCTATTCTTGGGATGCTGAATCGACTACCCCCCTCAAAAAAAGAAAAGAAAAAACAGATCCAACATGTTTTACCGTTTTCGCTCTGATAGCTCGAGTGAAGGGAAGTTTTAAAGTCCAGAAAGCAAATATAAGATTTCAGGGCGAACTTTAAATCTTCGGGAGGATTTTCCACAAAGTCGCCTCATAGTTTGTTTGTTTGTTTGCTTTTTAAAAAAACATTTAGCATCACTACTCATCACTGGTGCTATACGAGACATGATTCTAAAGTTTATGGTGTAACTCGAACCACCCTAATCTGTTCAATGCTTTTTCACCGGGAATCATATCCAGTACCATTTGCACCATCATTAACTACTGCACTAGCTAGGGAGGCTTTCTGGATTTTATTGTCTTTTTACTCAAAATTTTAAGTAATGGAAGACCTGTTACTTAATGCCTTACCCAAAATTTCATTCATCCCTTAAATGATACACACACACACACACACACACACACACATATATATATATATATATATATATATATATATATATATATATATATATATATATATATAAACCCGTTAAGCAGAATGTACGAGTTCAGGAGACACATTATCTTACTGACACACTGAATATTCCCTCCGAATCACCCACCAATAAATTGCGACACATATGTTGAGTATTACTATTTCTCTCTGTTAATTCAATGACTGGCTGTGATAGTTGTAAACATGCAGTATATAGTATAAGTTAGAAGATAAGTGGTTTTAGCACTTAACATACTGATTGTGATATAGTAATATCAACCAAATAACTTTTTTTAAAAAAAAAAATTGCTTGCTGTTTTTAATAGTCATGTTGTGTTTGCAGAAAATATACTCACGGGATGAATATTATCAAGAAATACGAACTAACAAATGACGAGACAAAAAAAGATATTGTGATTACAAAAGGAAAGAAAAACAGAAAGGACGATAAAAGAAGACAAACCAAAAAAAATAAAAACAGCCGTTTCGCTTCGTCCACCCTAGTTGTGTTAATACCAACCCAAAAATGAAGTCTTGGTAGTGAAATGTGACAACGTCGCAGACAGGGTGAAGGGCCGCTAGGTTGAACGAGGCAGCGATCAATATGGCGGGCGTGGGGAAGGTTATACACAGTAGCCCACCATACACCCCCTTCCCCCTATTTTATCTATCTTTTTTCGGTTTTTCCTTAAAAAAAAATAGTCTAGTGTTAGCAGATCGTACGAAAACTTGGGTGAACGCCTCAACATAAGCTGATAGCGTATAGCTGCCGGATGGATATATATATATATATATATATATATATATATATATATATATATATATATATATATATATATATATATATATATATATGTGTGTGTGTGTGTGTGTGTGTGTGTGTGTGTGTGTGTGTGTGTGTGTAAAGAGAGAGAGAGGGAGAGGTGCATTCTCATGCAATTTAATGCAATGACACATCCTCTGCTATCTGCACCCAAAATTAAACTGCTTACATACTGTTCTGTGGTCCGATACCTACCCATTCCACTTAATAACTCAATTTTACCGGAAGTAGCGCTTAGCATTATGTTCGCTTGAGCCACTCATTGATATCAAAATGTTTTAGGGACCAACACAAAATATAATTGTAGAATTTCAATTTTGGAGATATCCTGAATTGAAGTTTGATTACTTTGTACTCAGAGAGTTCGAAGTGCGAATCTCAGTTCTTAAGAGTCTTCATCCCGGCGAAATTAAAATACCGCTAATTTTACAGTAATTATGTGATATCTTCAAATAGATAAAAGATAATTGAAATATGGAACAAGAGCGCCCTAGACAACATTATTTTGCGTGAGGTATTGTTATCACAAGTCACCTAGTGGCTTTCCGTTTTCAGTTATTTAGAAACGCGAAAATAAATGCCGATTTTCAAAATGGCTCGAAATCGAAAGCAGATAAGTGGGTCGTGATAACGGTTTCTCATGTAAAATATTATTGTCTAGGGCGCTCTTGTTCCACATTTCGATTATATTTTATCTATTTGAAGATATCACATAATTACTGTAAAATTAGCGGTATTTTAATTTCGCCGGGATGAAGACTCTTAAGATTTTTCTTTTAAAAAATGGCGGTTGTATAAAATCAATCTCAAACACTAAACTTTGTAATATTACAAGAAAGCAAAATGCTCCATATCGATGAAATATTAAATGTGTAAGAGAATATCTATATAATTAAGCCTTGTTCCTCAATTCTTTGATGTATGGCATTTCTTATACTTATCTCTATACATACTTTCAACCCTGCTGTTTAAGCTAGATGCTGTTCAAGCAGTCTAAGGAATTGTTTCCGAAACTTTTTAAACTGACGATACACTTCTCTCAACGCTCACAACGCGACGACGCAACACATTTATGTCACTTTAATGTTAGTTCAGAATTGACGCATTGTTGCTCTCTTTGGTTGCTATAGTCTGCCTCAAAATAGATAATAAGTTAAAATTTAAGATTTTATGGTAAAAATGAAACGCATCGTTTAAAGGCTAGACTTATAGGCCTTCTGAGTGACGTAAAAATAATTTATAAATTCTAAAATCTCGCGACACACTCACAAGTTGCGAAAGCCTGATCTATTCCATTAGGCAGACAATCGCAAAACCAATATGTTAAGAGTTGAAATTCACTCAGGACATAAATGTAGTGCGAGAATTAAATTCGGCTCAAGGCATGAATGTAGTGCGAGAGCTGAATTCCGCTCATGCCATAAAAGTAGTGCAAGAATTGAATCCCTCTCACGCCATGAATGTAGTGATAAGAGTCGAATTCCGATTACGGCATGAACGTAGCGCGAGAGTTGAATTCTGTTCAGGGCATGAATGTAGTGCAAGAATTGAGCTCCGCCCAGGCCATGAATATAGTGCGAGAGTTGAATTCCGCTCACATCATAAATGTAGTGCAAGAATTGAACTCGGCTTACGCCATAAATGTAATGGTAGAGTTGAATTCCAATTACTGCATGAATGCAGCACGAGAGTTGAATTCCACTCAAAGCATGAATGTAGTACGAGAGTTGAATTAAACTCAAAGCATGAATGTAGTGCAAGAGTTGAATTCCGCTCAAAGCATGAATGTAGTACGAGAGTTGAATTCCACTCTAAGCATAAATGTAATACGAGAGTTGAATTCCGCTCAAAGCATGAACGTAGTACGAGAGTTGAATTCCACTCAAAGCATGAATGTAGTACGAGAGTTGAATTCCACTCAAAGCATGAATATAGTGCAAGAGTTGAATTCCACTCAAAGCATAAATGTAGTACAAGAGTTGAATTCCGCTGAAAGTATGAATGTAGTACGAGAGTTGAATTCCACTCTAAGCATAAATGTAATACGAGAGTTGAATTCCGCTCAAAGCATGAACGTAATACGAGAGTTGAATTCCACTCAAAGCATGAATGTAGTGCAAGAGTTGAATTCCACTCAAAGCATGAATGTAGTGCAAGAGTTGAATTCCACTCAAAGCATGAATATAGTGCAAGAGTTGAATTCCACTCAAAGCATAAATGTAGTACAAGAGTTGAATTCCGCTGAAAGCATGAATGTAGTACGAGAGTTGAATTCCACTCTAAGCATAAATGTAATATGAGAGTTGAATTCCTCTCAAAGCATGAATGTAGTACGAGAGTTGAATTCCACTCAAAGCATGAATGTAGTGCAAGAGTTGAATTCCACTCAAAACATGAATATAGTGCAAGAGTTGAATTCCACTCAAAGCATAATGTAGTACAAGAGTTGAATTCCGCTGAAAGCATGAATGTAGTACGAGAGTTGAATTCCACTCTAAGCATAAATGTAATATGAGAGTTGAATTCCTCTCAAAGCATGAATGTAGTAAGAGAGTTGAATTCCACTCAAAGCATGAATATAGTGCAAGAATTGAATTCCACTCAAAGCATAAATGTAGTACAAGAGTTGAATTCCGCTGAAAGTATGAATGTAGTACGAGAGTTGAATTCCACTCAAAGCATGAATGTAGTGCGAGAGTTGAATTCTGCTCAAAGCATAAATGTAGTACAAGAGTTGAATTCCGCTGAAAGCATGAATGTAGTACGAGAGTTGAATTCCACTCTAAGCATAAATGTAATATGAGAGTTGAATTCCTCTCAAAGCATGAATGTAGTACGAGAGTTGAATTCCACTCAAAGCATGAATGTAGTGCAAGAGTTGAATTCCACTCAAAGCATGAATATAGTGCAAGAGTTGAATTCCACTCAAAGCATAATGTAGTACAAGAGTTGAATTCCGCTGAAAGCATGAATGTAGTACGAGAGTTGAATTCCACTCTAAGCATAAATGTAATATGAGAGTTGAATTCCTCTCAAAGCATGAATGTAGTAAGAGAGTTGAATTCCACTCAAAGCATGAATATAGTGCAAGAATTGAATTCCACTCAAAGCATAAATGTAGTACAAGAGTTGAATTCCGCTGAAAGTATGAATGTAGTACGAGAGTTGAATTCCACTCAAAGCATGAATGTAGTGCGAGAGTTGAATTCTGCTCAAAGCATGAATGTAGTGCGAGAGTTGAATTCTGCTCAAAGCATGAATGTAGTGCGAGAGTTGAATTCTGCTCAAAGCATGAATGTAGTACGAGAGTTGAATTCCACTCAAAGCATGAATGTAGTGCGAAAGTTGAATTCCGCTCAAAGCATGAATGTAGTACGAGAGTTAATTCCGTTAAGAACATGTATGTAGTGCAATGTTCTTTCACTATAAATTTCATTATCGAAAGTTCTTTCCCATCATCTTCTTTAGTATAAACAGCAGAACTGACGGCGTAAAATTCATACACATAAATCATGGAGTTACTTAATGTTTACTTTTCCATATATCTGTCTAAACCACAGGGAAAAGAAACTGGCTCTCGTATTCCTGTACCATTGGTGACGTCATCATTTACATTGGACTACTATCAGTTTCTTGTTACTTCCAAATAGCTATAAACAAATGTATTTGTACCCTACGATATTAAGAAACCTGATTGGTTAATGCTGCTTCACTTATACATTTACAGAGAGATGGGCAAATTATACACCTGCATATAAGCGAGTCTGGGTTACAAAGAGAAAAATGCAACAAAAAAACTGATATTTTGTAAAGTGGTCAACTAATGACTACTTTTCTTGATTGCAGTAATATTACTTTAGTTCCTTCTTTGTTACACGATTGTCTTACAGTTAGAACAAAATTATATTAGTGATAAACTACTTTGCATAAGAGTGTACACAGAGTATACACACATAATTCAGCAACAAATTAGTGTGCTTTGGAAACATGTAGCTTTGTTTATGACTGATTAGTAAGACGGAACAGAAAATACAATTTATCTTTACTCAGCTGAACACTCAGATAAGACACGAAGACATACCAAATCAATAAAGCATTAATAGTCATTGAGGAGACAACAAAGGTAGTTGGTGAAGGTCAGGAGAAAGATTGTCGTCTGAAACAGAGAGAAAGGGGATTCTCAGATCGATGGTGGAAAGACAAAACCACATTATATCGGGCTCAATGAGGGATGGCTTCAGGAAAAAGTTTGGAATTTCCCTCACTCCCAGAAAAAGGGTACGAAAGTAGTGAAGGTTGCTCCTTCTCGAGACAGGCCATGAGACCTAGGATCTGTGTGTGAACGGAGGAAAATATGCCACATTTTTCTTTTACTTAGTCACTCATAGAGATGATGTAGTCAGCAACCACGCTCCGACCCTTTTACTTCCTACGGTTGTCGCCCGCATTGGAACGAAGGTTAATTTTGCTATGCCCCAAATCAGGCATAGAGCTCGGGCCACCCAGATAGCAACCTGGAAGAAACACGCTAAAGAAAAAATACAGGAAAACTTTCTTTCTATCTTTCCTTTTCCAAAAAGCATTTTTGATCCCTCCAGAGTGAATCCTTATTATAGACGTCTCAGTCAAGACTGCCTCCTTGAGCTCCGAAAGTGTCCCCCAAGATACCAAAATAATATAATATAATAATAATAAATAATAACTATATATATAGTAATAGATAATATAATAATAAATAGAATAGTACCAGCAGTGTCCCTCCGAATACTAAGTGTACCCCGGAATATATTTTTTTTGAAAGAAACACTGCTTACAACTAGTAAATAAATAAATAAAGCTTCTCTTCTAACTTGTAAGTAAACGCCTTTGTATTAGGCAACCAAAAGAAATCAGCTGTAAGAAGGGTTGCCTAACTAGCAAGGATCGACGGAAAAATTATTCTACATAGAATTACTGAATGTAGTTGACAATCCCATGACGAATCAGGAAGATCATTCTGAATCATCATGGAGAAAGACGCAAAAGCAGAGAAGATTTTCTTCTCCTTTAAATATATATGCTACTAATAAAAGTTCCATGAGTAGTATTTTGCAAGTAGAGTGTGCATAACCGTTAGAGCAAATGAAATAATAATAGACACCACTTACTAGTTAAAGGTGTATATTTTTTTTTCGTATACGATACATAAATAAATAAATACTTTTTCCACTAGAACACAAAATATCTACTATCCTTGATTGACTACAAACGATACATTTTTTTTTTTTTTACCGTCACAAGAAAATTAATTTTTGTGAATGTAATCGAAAACTGTGCTTGAGAAATTAAGCTCAGTATGTTATTTTGTTTAGGTGACACATCTATAAATTGAAGTATATCTTATCTTTGAGCAATCGTATAGAGAAACAGTTCAGTAGTTAATAGTAATTTCGGGCTACACCTTATTAAATATATTGTATACTATCATTTTCGTAGCATAATAATACGAAGGCCGTTCGGAAAGTGAATTCGGATTGGTTAAAAAGAAACACCAAAGCAAACAAAAATAATTTATTATATTTGAAACATCTTAAATCTACTTCCTTACTCTATTTTTCAACATAGTTTCCATAAACATTCAAGCATTTATCATATCTCTGCACTAGTTCGAAATTCCATCAGCATAAAAATCTCCCATCTGTGCCTTCAGCCAGCCTGTAACAACAGTACTACCTGTAGAATAATCTCTGTGTCACTACGTCATATAATACAATCCTGGAATTTGTGGAAAATAATTGGAAAGCTCCGAAATTGTGAAATGTTGATTGTCACGAACTTTTCCAACAATTCTCTGAACGAGTTCATCAATGACCACTGATGGCCTGCCACTCTTCTCTTCGTCATGAATGTTTGTTCGTCTACTTTTAAATGAACGAACCCATTCACGAACAACTCCTTCACTCATCACATTTGGTCCATACACAGCACAAAGTTCCCTATTAATAGCTGCTGCCGAATAATTATTTTGCCTTAAGAAAACGTATAACAGCTCGCACCTCGCACTTGGCGGGCTTTTCTACTGCAGTAGCACACATTTTGAGACGCTACAAGAATGGAACTAATGATGATCACACAACCTTCATTCTACCAAGCCTGTATGCAGACTGATGTACCACACACGTCTGTGTAAAGATGGTAGCATTGCTCCCATTACTTCACGCACAGTGACCAATCGCAGGTTACTTTGCGTACGCGCCTCGTAATAATAATAATAATAATAATAATAATAATAATAATAATAATAATAATAATAATAATAATAATAATAATAATAATAATAATAAACTTAGTATATACTTCAGTATCGGTTGAATCTGTGGTTTAGTTATCCTAGAACATCAATTTTTAGATTTACAAATCAAATTCATTTTGTTATCGATTTTCTCAAAAACTGCGTATAAGAATTTGCATTTACCCGTATCATTTATTTAATGATATATATGAATGCAATATTGTCTCATCTTTAGACAATTTCCTTCCAGTTATATTCGAATAATAATATTCTGTAGAATATTTACTATCAAAATGCTCTCTCTCTCTCTCTCTTTTTTTTTTTTTTTCATTTCTATTTATACAGTATATAAACTTATAGCTGTTTGACTTCCAAACTAAGAGTCGCACGAACGGGGAGTTGCATCTAGATCCGGATCCCCTCCAACAAAACTTCCTAACTCAGTATATATTTGTACGTTTTTTTAAAAAAATAAAACTATAGTTGTTTAACAGGGCAATTATTCATGTAGCAATGTAAAAAAATTGATCTTACATTTCATCTGTACTCTTTCTATTTTAAAAACAATCTAGTTTTATCTTTTTTGTGTGAAAATATAGATGGAAGTCTTTTACAATTACTTACCGTCTTTACGGGTGCAGAATATTACACGTTCAATAGGATATAGATGCAGTGTATTGGAGCCCTTCCCCCCAAAGCTTGTACACCTGCCAACAAAAATTTCTGTGTGCCCGCCTGTGGTACACACACACACACATATATATATATATATATCAGGTGTTCTAAAAATGGCGCCCACGGACCACAAAGCAGTATTCTACAGGCCAAAATAAAGCGAAAATTACATGATGGTATGCCTTCCGAGGTATCCTAAGGTTGCTATGGGGGATCAAAATTTCACAATGTGACAACGTCGCAGGTTAACTTGGAGCCATTAGCATTACTCTACCAATACAAGAAGCAGTTGAATCGATTGCTACACTAGTAAGTGATTCTAGTGTCAATTAATATCAACTTTAAGCTGTCATCTGGAAAGAATAGATATAACTATTTGATAGATTGGTAGATCTAATCTATGGTTCTTTATTTGCGACGTTGTTACACAATGCAATTTGTCTCTCCGGGCGAGGACTCGAAAGGTATACAAATTTTATATATATGTAGAATAATGTTCTGTAGTCTGTGAGCGAAATTTTTAGAACACCCGATATATGAGAATTCTTATACATTGGTTCGTCCGTTTACTTATCTGTCTGTCTGTTGACAAATAGAGCCAAAATTGTAAGAAAAGTGAAAATTAAGATACATGGATTCTCTCGTTTCCTTACATCAATTCATTTCACTTTTTATTTTTTTATTTTTTAACTCTTAACGAGTTTTCGTTACCATTTAGCTACATATTTTTTTTTATCTTGCCTATAGCGTTTGAAGAGTATTATTTTCAGGTATTATTCGTTGTGGTTATCTGTGTACGTAATCTCCGCGATGGTAGAGCAGTTATTCAAGGTGACTAGACGTCCCGTTTTAGCCGGGGCAGTACCTTTTTTCCAACCGTTGTCCCGTTTTTTTCTGATTCTCGAACGGGACGCCTAAATGTCCCGTTTTTAAGTAAAAATGACCTGGGTGTCCCGTAATTATTATTCAAAATATAAATTGTCAATGAAAATTCTACTCTCTTCCGTACCAACACTCGTTGCCAAGGTTCAGCCGTGTCTAGAACTTCTGAATTTTCAAATGGGAATTGAGTGTTCGTGGTTCAAGTGGGAATTGAATGGGAATTCTGAGTGTTCAATAAGTTAAAAGAATTGTTGGGTAGAACTTGCAATCGGGAACCATTATTTGTTGTGTGGTACACGTAAAGTTAGAAACGGTGTGTTGTCACTCTTACTTGTGTATTTTGTAAATTGAGAACATTGCTGAGTCCCAAAATGCAATCTGGAAGTCGATACCCCTCCCCCATAGCCGAATCGTATGCGTCCCGTTTTCGCAAGTAAAAATTCTGGTCACCTTGCAGTTATTGCCTCCTGGTGACAACTCTGGTGAATTTTACGCAGGAAGTAGTCTTTGGATATGTTGTTTTGCAAGCAGTGCCGGATGCAGACAGAAAAGCCAGTGACATGTTAAAGGGTTAAATATATAATCAATTAAGTCATTTAGCAACCTACCCATCTCCTTTAATTTCCAGGAAATAAACTAGAGTTTTTTTTCTAGCTCTCTATCTCTATAGAGAATCCAATGAAATAGTTATCTCGAAAAGGGATACTTTCAGATGGTGTGTGTATGTTACAGCACAATCCACGACCCCCACACGTGTCTACTCGCAAAAGTTTCTCTTTGACGATTTTTTTTCTCTGTCTCGTAACAAACAAAAATACAACCTATACACCCATGTTGTAAGCGATGCGTCATTGAGTTTGACTACAATCGCATGAAATGTTCGTTCAGTTACCGAGTAATACCCGTTGACCACAGACTCATACACTCGCAATCCCCGTCACACGTACAGTACAAGGTCATCAGTCTTCCAGTGTGCATTACCCATGCGAATGTATACGTTTGTGTGTGTGTGTGTGCGAACGACAGAGAGAGAGAGAGAGAGAGAGAGAGAGAGAGAGGAGGGAGGGAGAATAGTAGTAGAAGTAACGCAAATCGAAGCAGCATCTATGTTGAACATGGTGGGATTCATGCGGGAACAAAACCAGCTTTCACTATTTTCACACAAAGACACAAAAGCTGTCTGCTAACTAGTTAGCTAACCAACAAACAAATGGCAATTTGTGCACATTTACAAATGAAACTTGGCAAGCACATACCAGAAACAGATACAACAACATCTACTCTTTGTGACTAGCTAGATACGTTGTTGTTACAACGTACCCAATAGTTTAGTATGTTATATATACTGTAGAATATATGTATGCATGTTTGTTTGTCCGCTATACAAATCTACACCTTTGAACTGTTTAATATCATTTAAAAAAATAGTCCTTGAAACAACCTAGATTTTTTTTTATCAGGGTTGGATTAACTCACCTGGAGGCCGGGACGAGAAAAAATATGTGGCCACTGCTGACTTCACCTCAGTGGCGTATTTAGGGGTGCTTCCGGGCTTAAGCATCCCCGAAATCGTACTTACTATAGTAAAGTATATGAAATATCTTGCAGAACTTCCACATTTTGAGGCAAAGCCCCCCGAAACAAAATCGTAAATACGCCACTGCTTCACCTAATAGATTTCTGTGAGAGTACAGTAGGAAAGTTAAAAGAATATGTTTCATATTTTTTGTCATATTTTATTTTTTGATGATTGTATCTTCATGATTTCTTTTTAGGTAGCCAATTGAGATTTTGATCAGAGGGAGGACCCTCTCTACCTGGAGAGTAGAGTGGGGTCACTTGGTGCTGTTTTTTTTCCTACTGCGCATGCGCAAACCCTGGACGCTGATTGGCTGGCGCAGGTCACGTGACCCCGCCCCCTTGGCCACGCCCCCTGACGCTGATTGGCTGGCCACGCCCCTTCACGCTGATTGGTCGGTGCAGGCCACGCCCCCAGCCACGCCCCTTGACGCTGATTGGTCGGTGCCGGCCACGCCCCCTGACGCTGATTGGTCATACTCTTTTACGACCTCCTATCTACTGCGCTGACTGGCTGGCAGCGGACCCCGCCCCGTACACACCGATTGGCTGGCGCGGGACCCCCGCTGATTGGCTGGCAGCGGACCCCGCCCCGTTCACTCCGATTGGTCACGCTTAGGAGTACCGCGCTGATTGGTCGGCGCCGGGCCCCACCCTCCGCGCACATGCCACATAAGATTCGTTCCCTTTTATGAGCACTTTACGAACACATAGCAGATCGATAACACATTCTCCATCCATCTATTTAACATAGCACATATTACATAAGACTATATAGCATAGCAGGGGTGTACTTGTTCTCTTTTATGAACACTTTACAATCACATAGCAGAGCTAATAAAAGACTATGGCTTATTTAACATAACATAGCAAAGATTCGTCCCCTTTTATGAGCACTCTTTTTAAACATAGCAGAGAATAATGGGGGTGTATTCGCCCTCCATTTTGAGACCAATTTTTACCTACTGCGCATATGCGCAAAACTGTTCCGATTCCGCCGGAGCAGAACTGCCGCTCTCTATATCAATGGTACCAGAACACACACGCACACACACACACACATCAGACCGCAGACTGTTCCAGTTCAGGAGCAGATTACGGCTATGCGCAGAAACATAAAATAAGACATAACACCTCCGTTCTCTTTTACGAGCACTTTATAGCAACATAATAGAGCAGACCGCAGACTGTTCCAGTTCAGGGGCAGATTACGGCTATGCGCAGAAACATAAAATAAGACATAACACCCCCGTTCTCTTTTACGACCACTTTATAGCAACATAATAGAGCAGACCGCAGACTGTTCCAGTTCAGGAGCAGATTACGGCTATGCGCAGAAACATAAAATAAGACATAACACCTCCGTTCTCTTTTACGAGCACTTTATAGCAACATAATAGAGCAGAGAATATAAAAATAACAACACACACACACACACACACACACACTTGATTGCTTATGCGCAGTAAAATTAAATTTCCAATTAATTACACATTGCACGCATGCGCAGAAAAATTACACTAGACTACAGACTGTCCCAGTTGCAGTGCTGGTCCCTGTTCAATAGAGCAGACTACGTGCAACAAGCAGGTCATAAAAGACTATGACCTATTTTTCATCCCCTAAATAACATAGTATACACCCACACTTGGTTGCGTATGTCAAATCCAATTTAGTAGAAATAACACGCATGCGCAGAAACATTTATATTTCCGATTTGACCATGCTGGTAAAGAATACCATACTTTTTCTACCTGGGTCTTATAGTTTATGTGGGATACGCCCTTTCTATGACAATTTTAACCGATTTGGATGAAACTTGGTAAATGAGGGTTTTCGACCATGCTGATTACGAATATCATACTTATTTTTACCAGGGGCTTATGGTTCATGTGGGATACGTCCTTTCTGTAATAATTTTAACCGATTTGGGTGAAACTCTGCATATGGGGGTTTTCGACCATGCTGATTACCAATACCACACCTACTTTTACCTGGACGTCGTTTGTATGACACTTAAAACCTAATAACTCAAAAACGGGTCCACATATTGAGGTCGTGTTTCCACATTTAGTAACTGGTCATCAACTACTACAAGTTCCAAAATAATGATCATCGAGGTCAAAGGTCAACATACTTAAAACCTGATAACACGAAAACTGAGCCACATATTGAGGTGCTGTTTCCAAGGCTGGTAATTGGTCATCAGGTACTACAAGATCCAAAACATTGACCATCGAGGTCAAAGGTCAACCTACTTGAAACCTAATCACTCGAAAACGGATCCATATATTGAGATGGTGTTTCCACATTTAGTAATTGGTCATCAGGTACTACAAGATCCAAAACATTGACCATCGAGGTCAAAGGTCAACATACTTAAAACCTAATAACACGAAAACTGAGCCATATATTGAGGTGCTGTTTCCAAATCTAGTAATTGGTCATCAGGTACTACAAGATCCAAAACATTGACCATCGAGGTCAAATGTCAACCTACTTAAAACCTAATCACTCGAAAACGGATCCATATATTGAGATGGTGTTTCCACATTTAGTAATTGGTCATCAGGTACTACAAGATCCAAAACATTGATCATCGAGGTCAAAGGTCAACATACTTAAAACCTGATAACACGAAAACTGAGCCATATATTGAGGTGCTGTTTCCAAGGCTGGTAATTGGTCATCAGGTGCTACAAGATCCAAAACATTGACCATCGAGGTCAAAGGTCAACCTACTTAAAACCTAATCACTCGAAAACGGATCCATATATTGAGATGGTGTTTCCACATTTAGTAATTGGTCATCAGGTACTACAAGTTCCAAAATAATGACCATCGAGGTCAAAGGTCAACATACTTAAAACCTAATCACTCGAAAACGGAGCCACATATTGAGATGCTGTTTCCAAATCTAGTAATTGGTCATCAGGTACTACATGTTCCAAAATAATGATCATCGAAGTCAAAGGTCAACATACTTAAAACCTAATAACACGAAAACTGAGCCACATATTGAGATGGTGTTTCCAAGTCTGGTAATTAGTCATCAGGTACTACAAGTTCCAAAATAATGATCATCGAGGTCAAAGGTCAACATACTTAAAACCTAATCACTCGAAAACGGAGCCACATATTGAGATGCTGTTTCCAAATCTAGTAATTGGTCATCAGGTACTACGTGTTCCAAAATAACGATCATCGAAGTCAAAGGTCAACATACTTAAAACCTAATAACATGAAAACGGGGCCACATATTGAGATGGTGTTTCCAAATCTAGTAATAGGTCATCAGGTACTACAAGATCCAAAACATTGACCATCGAGGTCAAATGTCAACCTACTTAAAACCTAATCACTCGAAAACGGATCCATATATTGAGATGGTGTTTCCACATTTAGTAATTGGTCATCAGGTACTACAAGATCCAAAACATTGATCATCGAGGTCAAAGGTCAACATACTTAAAACCTGATAACACGAAAACTGAGCCATATATTGAGGTGCTGTTTCCAAGGCTGGTAATTGGTCATCAGGTGCTACAAGATCCAAAACATTGACCATCGAGGTCAAAGGTCAACCTACTTAAAACCTAATCACTCGAAAACGGATCCATATATTGAGATGGTGTTTCCACATTTAGTAATTGGTCATCAGGTACTACAAGTTCCAAAATAATGACCATCGAGGTCAAAGGTCAACATACTTAAAACCTAATCACTCGAAAACGGAGCCACATATTGAGATGCTGTTTCCAAATCTAGTAATTGGTCATCAGGTACTACATGTTCCAAAATAATGATCATCGAAGTCAAAGGTCAACATACTTAAAACCTAATAACACGAAAACTGAGCCACATATTGAGATGGTGTTTCCAAGTCTGGTAATTAGTCATCAGGTACTACAAGTTCCAAAATAATGATCATCGAGGTCAAAGGTCAACATACTTAAAACCTAATCACTCGAAAACGGAGCCACATATTGAGATGCTGTTTCCAAATCTAGTAATTGGTCATCAGGTACTACGTGTTCCAAAATAACGATCATCGAAGTCAAAGGTCAACATACTTAAAACCTAATAACATGAAAACGGGGCCACATATTGAGATGGTGTTTCCAAATCTAGTAATAGGTCATCAGGTACTACAAGTTCCAAAATAATGACCATCGAGGTCAAAGGTCAACATACTTAAAACCTAATAACACGAAAACTGAGCCACATATTGAGGTGCTGTTTCCACATTTAGTAATCGGTCACCAAAGACCACATGTCTCAAAAGTATCAACCATCGAGGTCAAAGGTCAAACTCGAAAACGGAGCCAAATATTGAGGTGGTGTTTCCACATTTAGTAATAGTTCATCAATCACTGCAAGTTCCAAAATAATGACCATCGAGAGCTCGTAAACGGAGCAACGGATAAATTTTGTACAAAGCAGAAAAAGTGAAGGAGGAATAAATTTGAGTGGCCTATTGAATTTTGCACCAACGAGCAATCTAATCTGTAACTAGCTCAGAATTTCTGTACCTGTTTGGGTTATTCCAAATAAACGAAAAAAATAATTTGGATGGACTAACGAAAAAGAAAGCAAAGAAATGCCATTTTAACCAGCTGAGAAGTTAAAGAAACAAAGGGAACCTACTCAATTTTCTATCAACGAGAAATGCCATTTCAACTACCTCAGAGTTTATGTGCCTTTTTGTGCTAAGGTCTATTTTAACTCTTCTTGACTAACTAAATAAACGAAGGAATATTGTACCGATGAGAAATGCCATTTTTTTTCTAGACCATGTTCTAATATTTAAACAAACGAAGGGGTGGATTTGAGTGACCTATTCAATTTTGCACCAATGAGAAATAACGGCGTATTTTAAATCATTTTGTACTATTTAAATGAACAAACAATCGGATAAATTTAACCGGCTCAGAAGTGTACTATTTAAACAAACGAAGGTCTCTTGAGTGAGATTTCCAATTTTGTAGCAAGAAGGACTATTTTCTAACTAACTCAGAATTTCATTTCATATTGTAATACTCAAATTTGGATGGAGTGTTTAGTTTTGTTCGAACCAGAAAAAATTGATTGGATTATTTCCTTATGTACCAACTGGAAAAAGTGAAGGAATAAATTTGGGTAGAATATCTAGTTTTGTACCTAACAAAATAAGAAAAAGAAGTGAAGAACGAATAAAATTTGGATGGACTATTTTCTTATGTACCAACAAAAAATGGAGCACCAGCGACAAAAAAGAAACCGAAGGAGGAATAAATTTGGGTGTTCTACAGAAGAAAACGGGGAAGGGCCATTTTATGTAATTTTGTAGTACTCAAAATATACAAAGATATAAATCTGTGTGACCCATCCAGTTTTGTACTAAGCAGAAAATTTGTTGGCTTTTTTAGAAAGACCATTTTATCTTTTGTATTCAGATTTTCCGGCTACTTTTTGTGCCAACGAGACCATTTTTAACCGACTTAGAATTTGTACCAAACAGAAAAGAGCTACACAAATAAACAAAGCAATCAATTTTTAACTAGCTCAGAATTTATGTGCCTTTTGTAACGAAGAAACAAATTTGAAGGAGGTTCATTTTAACTAATCCTGCTACGAGTAGATCAATTAGTACATAGTAAAAAATAAAACAATATGGCATTATTGCGACTTTCATTTTCGAATACATACGAATTAGGTCACTATGGCAAAAAATACTACTCTCTCCTTATGCTTTAGAAACCCACTAGTAGGGCGTCGATTCAGTAATCCATATTGGAGTATACGTTTTATACAACAAACAAGTCTACGGTCTTCGGCACGCATTTTAGACCAAGGGCGGCAAGACAGTATATTAAATAACACTTCTGTTGGATAGAAATTCGATTCTCTCGATCTTCTGCTTTACTTGGAAATTATCCACATCTTAGAATTTATCAGGTTACATCTAGTAAAAGAAAACGAACAGATAATTTTGAGACAGTTCCATTGGGGTAAATACAGTATTAGTAGAGATAAGGAGAGAGTGAAAAAATGGAAAATTAAATTTTAAATCATTATTATTATTATTTTAGAGGTCGAAAGGAAGAATAAATGAATTTGAGTGGCATATGTACGGAATTTAGTTTTGTACCGGGCAAAAAAAAATTTGAATGGAATATTTTATTTTGTATCAGCCGGGAATTTAGTGTTGTACCATTGTAGCAATTTAAGTATTTTGTACTATTTAGTACCACCGAGAAGGTGTAGAATATTTAGTTTTGTTGGCTTCTTTATTTTGTATTAACGACTAAAACCTTTAACATATACTTGGTTGTGTGCATTTCCCTGTGGTACAACGTAATGGTCGCCCCACTTATTCTAGGTCTACAGTTAGATATTTTCTGTTGGATAATGGAATAAAGCCGTGTTTTGTTGAGCACAATGCCCACTATAACGATGTGGTAGACAATTATTTGATGGATAGATATTTGTTTAATAGTCGCTATAACAAATGGTATATGGTAGAATTTGTTAAGCATTTATCGCAGGTAGATATTAAGATAGACTTTTTGTCGTTGGTTACTCGTTTAACCGCGCACAGTTCTCTTTTCCAATCAGCTACCTTTTTTGCCATGAAAACTAAGGGTAATAGTTATACTGTGATAGCTTACTTTCGCTATGGGGGAACGCAGGACACTTTGGAAGAGTTATTAAAGTTTTGGAATCATGTGTGCGAGTTCAGGCCAAGTATCCAGATTGCGGATTTACTTGGTTGCTTTACACGATGTGGTAAAACTGGACTCTTTGCGGTATCTCCTGATACCTATCTGTTGGACCTCGCGGTATTTGGAAGCATGGTGAAAAAGAATAACAAATGGTTTTTCTCACAATAAAGCTATACATACAGAATAATCCATTATGGCAAAAAAATACTACTTTCTCCTTATGCTTAGTTGGAGTAGACTTCGATAACAAGAACGATACATTGTGTAAGAATTTCCAATTAATAGCGGTATTCCACTGTACTTATAATAGTCTGTAATAGTGCAGTTTATTGTAGTCTACCAGCAATAATGATCTCTAAGAGAGTTATTAGGTAAAGATAACAATTACACAGCCATTCTGCGAACACATTTATAAGACCATATTCTGCTACTCAAACAAACGAAGGAATAAGCTCAGAATTTCTATACCTTTTTGTGTTATTCAAGTAAACGAAGGAATAAATTTGTGTGACTTATACCATTATAACACGCTCACTATTTTTATACCATTCTGTATTACTCTATTTCATTTTTGTAACAACCAGAAGAAAACAGCGCAGCATTTTATTCCTTTGTGGTGTTACATTTTGTATATTTTTGTGTCATCCAGAGAACAATTTAAATTGCCTCTCCCGTCACTATATGGGTATTGACGTGTGTTTAGCGAATTAGGTTTACAAAATACTAACGGCGACGCTAAAGTCCAAAGTTTCCCGGTCACTAACTAAATATTTGAGCATGAGATTTAACAAACCGGAGTTGCGTAATAATTGTGTAGAACAGACTACATAGCAATTAGCGTAATATCATGCATGGCCATTTTTGATCACCGCAGAAGAAGAGATTATATCAAAGTAAGAAAAGTTTTCAAAGTTCCATGTTGCTGCAGATATTTAAACAACGTTATGAATGGTTACCTAACAGGTGTATTGCCTATTGCTCAACGATTCAATTATTTTTAAACTTTCTTTCCTCGTCTAAGTCCAAAAAGACAAATATATATTTTTGCATTTATGTATTTTATTATAATGGAATATAAGATTATGGAGTATATTCGGAAATAATAGAACATACATTATGATGTTGCATTGCCTTGAAACATATTATTAAACACGGCGAATGCATAGAATGCTTTTATTGTAGGTATATAAGTAGATGTGTCACACTTGATTTGTTTTTGCGGAGAGTAGAAAAATGACTAGCATGGAAATTGCTTATGTTTCACCTAGAGAAAAAGAAATTCAGCGTGAAAACGAGAAACCTATACTGTTAATCCAGCCGTCTGACCCCGATTTGCCAGATGAATTACGTGATAAAGTGAGAATCATATATCCAACACAAGAAATAGAAGAAGTGTATTATTTTAGACGTTATAATAGATATAATGATGAAATACTCCCGGAAAGTGATGATGACAGTGTATCAAATATTACCTGTTCTGAACTGGAAGCTAATGAGTGCTGGTGTACTAGTGAAAGTATTAGTCATACATGTGTTATACAATTATTTAATGAGTATACACCAAATTCGGTATTATTATGTGAGGCATGTTCTAAACATAATGAGAATGAAAAAGATCACAAGTGTTTGCTGCAGTATGATTACGAGTTATTGCAAAAGGTGTGGACAATCTTAATTAAACGTGAAATGAGAGAGAAAATCTATAAACTCTATTTAAAGAAGCATTTTAAAAATTGCAATATTAAGAACACTTATACTTTGGAGAAAAAATTTAATCTGGTATATGAATACATTACAGAGTGTGATTATTATATCAACAAAATAGTAGAAATGTTTTTAGAAAAAGATAAACAGTTATTTAATTCTGTAAATGAACACTGAGCCCACTGTAGCATATACATTTGATTGTGAATGAATAGAAGAACTTGAACTGATAAATGGATCAATTTGTAGTATTGTAATATTACAAACATTGGACTCTGGCAACCGATTTGTCAGGGAGAGGCAATTTAAATTGTTCTCTGGATGACACAAAAATATACAAAATGTAACACCACAAAGGTATAAAATGCTGAGCTATTTTCTTCTGGTTGTTACAAAAATGAAATAGAGTAATACAGAATGGTATAAAAATAGTGAGCGTGTTATAATGGTATAAGTCACACAAATTTATTCCTTCGTTTACTTGAATAACACAAAAAGGTATAGAAATTCTGAGCTTATTCCTTCGTTTGTTTGAGTAGCAGAATATGGTCTTATAAATGTGTTCGCAGAATGGCTGTGTAATTGTTATCTTTACCTAATAACTCTCTTAGAGATCATTATTGCTGGTAGACTACAATACACCTTTAAAACCTACTCTCACTCGAAAAATAAACTGCACTATTACAGACTATTATAAGTACAGTGCAATACCGCTATTATTTGGAAATTCTTACACAATGTATCGTTCTTGTTATCGAAGTCTACTCCAACTAAGCATAAGGAGAAAGTAGTATTTTTTTTACCATAATGGATTATTCTGTATGTATAGCTTTATTGTGAGAAAAACCATTTGTTATTCTTTTTCACCATGCTTCCAAATACCGCGAGGTCCAACAGATAGGTATCAGGAGATACCGCAAAAAGTCCAGTTTTACCACATCGTGTAAAGCAACCAAGTAAATCAGCAATCTGGATACTTGGCCTGAACTCGCACACATAATTCCAAAGTGTCCTGCGTTCCCCCATAGCGAAAGAAAGCTATCACAGTATAACTATTACCCTTAGGTTTCATGGCAAAAAAGGTAGCTGATTGGAAAAGAGAACTGTGTGCGGTTAAACGAGTAACCAACGACAAAAAGTCTATCTTAATATCTACCTGCGATAAATGCTTAACAAATTCTACCATATACCATTTGTTATAGCGACTATTAAACAAATATCTATCCATCAAATAATTGTCTACCACATCGTTATAGTGGGCATTGTGCTCAACAAAACATGGCTTTATTCCATTATCCGACCGAAAATATCTAACTGTAGACCTAGAATAAGCGGGGCGACCATTACGTTGTACCACAGGGAAATGAAAAACTTCGGACATTGTGATTCCGTACATATGCCACTCAAATTCATTTATTCTTCCTTTTGACCTCTAAAATAATAATAATAATGATTTAAAATTTAATTTTCCATTTTTTTCACTCTCTCCTTATCTCTACTTAATTAAAAACTATCGTTTCTACTAATACTGTATTTACCCATATAGAACTGTCTCAAAATTATCTATTCGTTTTCTTTTACTAGATGTAACCTGATAAATTCTAAGATGTGAATAATTTCCAAGTAAAGTTGTCGGATAAAGCAGAAGATCGAGAGAATCGAATTTCTATCCAGCAGAAGTGTTATTTAATATTAATCTTGCTGCCATTGGTCTAAAATGCATGCCGAAGACCGTAGAAGAAAGAATTTGTTTTCTAATTTCTGGAGTGGAGCTAAGAAGCTTGTTTGTTGTATAAAAGGTATACTCCAATATGGATTTTGTTTTCTAAAGCATAACGAGTTTACTGAATCGACGCCCTACTAGCGGGTTTCTAATGCTTGGTCCTCTTAAGTCTGCTCCAAATAAGCGTAAGGAGAGAGTAGTATTTTTGCCATAGTGGTTTAATCCGTATGTATTCGAAAATGAAAGTCGCAATAATGCCATATTGTTTTATTTTTTAATCTATGTACTAATTGATCTACTCGCAGCAGGATTAGTTAAAATGAACCTCCTTCAAATTTGTTCCTTCGTTACAAAAGGCACATAAAATGGTCTCTCTTTGCTTTTCCTCCGTTTATTTGTAGAGCACAAAAAGATAAAATGGTCTTTCTAAAAAAGCCAACAAAACCGAATGGGTCACACAAATTTATATTTCTGTATATTTTGAGTACTACAAAATTAAATAAAATGGGCCTTCCCCGTTTTCTTCTGTAGAACACCCAAATTTATTCCTTCGTTTATTTTAGTAGTACAAAAAATGTACATAAATACTGAGCTATTTAAATTTTACCTTCTTCGCTTTTTTTTCTTCTTAGTACAAAACTGATTAGGTCACCCAAATTTATTCCTCCTTCGGTTTCCTTTTTGTCGTTGGTGCTCCATTTTTTGTTGGTACATGAAAAAATAGGCCATCCAAATTTTATTCGTTCTTCACTTCTTTTTCTTACTTTGCTTGGTACAAAAGTGAATAGGTCACACACATTTATCTCTTCGTTTGTTTAAATAGTACAACATGGTCTAGAAATTCTGAGCTAGTTAAAAATTGATTGCTTTGTTTAATCGTGTAGCTCCTCTTTTCTGTTTGGTACAAATTCTAAGTCGGTTAAAAATGGTCTCGTTGGCACGAAAAGAAATAGGACACCCCCAATGAATGGCAGAAAAAAGTATAGAATGCTGATTCTGCAAACTGAATAGGTCACCCAAATTTATTCCTTCTTCGGTTTCTTTTTTGTCGCTGGTGCTCCATTTTGTTTGTTGGTACATAAGAAAATAGTCCATCCAGATTTTATTCGTTCTTCACTTCTTTTTCTAATTTTGCTAGGTACAAAACTAAATATTCTACCCAAACTTATTCCTTCCCTTTTTCCAGTTGGTACATAAGGAAATAATCCAATCAAATTTTTCTGGTTCGAACAAAACTAAACACTCCATCCAAATTTGAGAATTAGTTAGAAAATAGTCCTTTTTGCTACAAAATTGGAAATCTCGCTCAAGAGACCTTCGTTTGTTTAAATAGTACACTTCTGAGCCGGTTAAATTTATCCGATTGTTTGCTAATTTAAAATAGGACGTTATTTCTCATTGGTGCAAAATTTAATAGGTCACTCAAATTCACCCTTCGTTTGTTTAAATATTAGAACATGGTTTAGAAAAAATGGCATTTCTCATTGGTACAATATTCCTTCGTTTATTTAATTAGTCAAGAAGACATAAATTCTGAGGTAGTTGAAATGGCATTTCTCGTCGATAGAAAATTGAGTAGGTTCCCTTTGTTTCTTTAAATTCTCAGCTAACTAAAATGGCATATCTTTGCTTTCTTAGTCTATCCAAATTTTGAATAACCCAAACAGGTACAGAAATTCTAAGCTAGTTGCAAATGAGATTTCTCGTTGGTACAAAATTCAATAGGGCACTCAAATTTATTCCTCCTTCACATTTTCTCCTTGGTACAAAAATTTTCCGACGCTCAATCTACGAGTTATTCTGGTTTAAATATTTGACCTTTTTGGGGCATGTAGTTGCTGGTAACCAATTACTAAATGTGGAAACACCACCTCAATATGTTGCTTCGTTTACTAGTCTGATTTTTGACCTCCGTGGTAAGTACCTTTAGGACATGTAGTAGTTGGTGGCCGATTACTAAATGTGGAAACAGCACCTGAGTATGTGGATCCATTTTCGAGTTTGACCTTTGACCTCGATGGTCATTATTTTGGGGCATGTAGTACCTGATGACCAATTACTAGATTTGGAAACAACATCTCAATATGTGGGTTCGTTTTCGAGTTATTAGGTTTTAAGTATGTTGACCTTTGACCTCGATGATCATTATTTTGGAACTTGTAGTACCTGATGACCAATTACTAAACGTGGAAACACGACCTCAATATGTGGCTCAGTTTTCGTGTTATTAGGTTTTAAGTAGGCTGACCTTTGACCTCGATGGTCAATGTTTTGGATCTTCTAGTACCTGATGACCAATTACCAGACTTGGAAACACCATCTCAATATGTGGCCCCGTTTTCGTGTTATTAGGTTTTAAGTATGTTGACCTTTGACCTCGATGATCATTATTTTGGATCTTGTAGTACCTGATGACCAATTACCAGACTTGGAAACACCATCTCAATATGTGGCCCCGTTTTCGTGTTATTAGGTTTTAAGTAGGCTGACCTTTGACCTCGATGGTCAATGTTTTGGATCTTGTAGTACCTGATGACCAATTACTAGATTTGAAAACAGCATCTCAATATGTGGCTCCGTTTTCGTGTTATTAGGTTTTAAGTAGGCTGACCTTTGACCTCGATGGTCAATGTTTTGGATCTTGTAGTACCTGATGACCAATTACCAGACTTGGAAACACCATCTCAATATGTGGCCCCGTTTTCGTGTTATTAGGTTTTAAGTAGGCTGACCTTTGACCTCGATGGTCAATGTTTTGGATCTTGTAGTACCTGATGACCAATTACTAGATTTGAAAACAGCATCTCAATATGTGGCTCCGTTTTCGTGTTATTAGGTTTTAAGTAGGCTGACCTTTGACCTCGATGGTCAATGGGGTGTTATGTCTTATTTTATGTTTCTGCGCATAGCCGTAGTCTGCTCCTAAACTGGAACAATCTGCGGTCTGCTCGTAAAAGAGAACGGGGGTGTTATGTCTTATTTTATGTTTCTGCGCATATGCGCAGTAGGTCAAAAAATTGGTCTCAAAATGGAGGGCGAATTCTCCCCCATTATTCTCTGCTATGTTGAAAAAAAAGTGCTCATAAAAGGGAACGAGTGCACCCCTGCTATGCTATATAGTCTCATGTTATATGTGCTATGTTATGTGTTCGTAAAGTGCTCATAAAAGGGAATGAGTGCTCCCCTGCTATGTTAGATAGTCTTATGTTATATGTGCTATGTTAAATAGGCGGATGAAGAATGTGATATCTGCTCTGCTATGAGTTCGTAAAGTGCTCATAAAAGGGAACGATATGTGCTATGTTAAATAGTTGGATGAAGAATGTTATATCTGCTCTACTATGTGACATGTGCGTGGACGGGGATCCGGCGCCGGCCGATCAGCGCAGACCGTGCGCGTGGTCGGCCAATCAGCGTAAAGAGGGAGGGTCCCGCGCCAGCCAGTCAGCGCAGTAGATACTCCTAAAATGGCGGTCATAAAAGAGCGTGACCAATCGCCGTTAAGGGGGCGGGGTCCGGTGCCAGCCAATCGGCAGAGGGTCCCGCGCCTGCCAATCGGCGGTGGTCCGCCGCCAGCCAGTCAGCGCAGTAGATAGGAGGTCGTAAAAGAGCGTGACCAATCGGCGTGAAGGGGCGTGGCCGGCACCGGCCAATCAGCGTGAAGGGGCGTGGCCGGAGCCGACCAATCAGCGTGAAGGGGCGTGGCCAGCCAATCAGCGTCAAGGGGCGTGGCCAAGGGGGCGGGGTCACGTGACCTGCGCCAGCCAATCAGCGTCCAGGGTTTGCGCATGCGCAGTAGGAAAAAAACAGCACCAAGTGACCCCACTCTACTCTGGAGGCTCGGAGCTATAGCCCTCCTAAGCCCCCCTTTTTATCCGGCCTTGGTTTTTATCATGTTACTCTGATTAACTCCTACACGACCTCAGCGACATATTTGTCCCATACTTCTAAACTGTCCTCAAATTGTAATGGATCATTTAAAATATTTAAATTTTCTAGTGTTGTGTGTTAAAGATACAGGAATTACCTAAATGAAGAATATAATTTAATATAAATTTAATTGCTCTATAATCATTCGGAGGTCTAGCCCAGGGTCGGGGGTCAAAGTCCCCAAGTTTCTTGACTAACAAAAATAATTCAAGTATTATTTATATATATTTGAAAGTTTATAGGTAGTAAATGTTTCCTGTTATTCTTTATTGGATTTTTTAAAAAAAAAAATAGAACACAGAAACTGCTAACGAAGTGCATAAATGGATTTTAAATTAAAATTATTTGCGTAAACTTATGATATATCTATCCTAGTTTAAGTACTGGCTGCCCCTCCCACAGTTTTACTTTCTAGATCTGCCACTGTCTATAATAGTTTGAAATGGCCCTCTGGTTTTTTATAAACATTATAATTGATTGCACTGTTCAGAGGAATTAAAATGTTAAGAAAAGCTTATAGATAGAACTTTTTATTTTTATTATTTTTCAAACATCCCTTATTGACAGCTAGCAGACGAGAGAGTTTTTCACACAAACTGAACAGCAGCTATGCAACCTGCAATCACAGTAGAGTAGTTTGGGTTGTTTAGTTTGAGGGGTTTCGGGGATACCTTTTGAAGCTCCTGAACGTGTGACCCATCAATTCTCCCTTCCCTGTCTGTCGAGTCGAAAAGCAAAAGCAAGCTTTCGTATGTTATCATATATGGTAAAAGTCTGTACAGGACAATAGAAATAAACCTTCTCTTGAGTTAGCTCTTTCCTATACTTTGTTATTGTTTCGCTACTTGTTGTGGTATATATATTATATTTACATCGATGTGATTTGTTGTTATGCGGAATTCCTTTATTATTATTATACTACAACAATAGCTTGTGTTGAAAAATATTTAAATGTTGACAAACGTTGGAAACGTCTGAAGTGTTGGCCCAACACGCAGCGGTCGTCATCCCGTTTAGCTTGTGTTACGGGAAAATACCTGAAGGATACAAAGATTAAACAAGTTCATGATAACATGTGAAATAACATCTGGGAATGAAAACAGCGTAGCTCGGCGAAACTGAGAAAATGGATGTTACACTAAATTTTCTTAATATTTGAAATAAAACTTGCACTAGGATTATTGTAAACTTTGATTTATAAATACTTCATAAATGTATACATATATTTTAATAATCCCTGTGTCTTCTGATTTTGACAGGATTCTGCACATCGCGTCCTTTCTAGAGTCATATCCTTAATAAAGTAATTATTATGATTCAACCTTCCCTGCATTAATTAATTAATACATTATTCATTCTATATATATATATATATATATATATATATATATATATATTATTTCTTCATTCTATTCTCCTTTCCTCCTTCCTTCTTTATTCAAATAAATAATTAACATTAAACATATTTTTACCTTCGAAAGATATATTTAATTCTGGACAGCAATTCTTAAAGGAGATATTTTAATTAATCTTCAGTCTTCTTAAATTCACCAATTATTTTTTATTGATTATTATCGATTCGAAAAAAAATATTAATTTTATGTATATTTTAATTTTAGTATCTGAGGGTACAGACCAGTGTCAAATTTCCCCTTGTCCAAATACTAAGTAATGCGCTACGGTGTAGGTATAGATTAGCGGCGCATTACACGTCTAACTGTGTACAAAATTTGGTGGTTTTTGGTGACTTCTTTTCTATGAGCAAATCTAATGACACACACACACATTTTTGTTATATATTAGTAAGGACGACACACATTTTTTCCAGGTCATAACTAGGTAACAGTTGAAGTGATACGAGGGTCATCCAGAAAGTAAAGACCGTTTAGTTATACAAAATGAAAAACACAATATTTATTGGAAGAAAGAATTTTGTTACGTATCTGAAGCTTCCTTCACTTCTCTACGTAATCACCCCTTCATTTAAATATCTGTTGTATCTGTTCACGAGCTTTAAAATTCCCATGTTATATTCTGCTACCGTCATTTCATTAAACCAGGCGGTAACTGCATTCTAATAAAAGATTTCTGTCGCATTTCCGCCACGCCAGCTCACTTCTCTTTCTCTTTTCAAGCTCAGGGGCCACGGTGACTCAGTGGTAGAGCATTCAACCTCTGATGTTTGGGGTCCCGGGTTCAATCCCAGCCCCCGCCAAGTGAACTTTGTGGTAGACAAACACCGTGTGTGTTGGTTTCCTCGGGGTTCTCCCGTTTCCTCTCACTTTCTTCATTCCCCCATTTCGTTCATTCCTCATCATCACCGTCTTCTTTAGCCTAACCGGCATAAGCGTGGGACATAAACTCAAATATTTCATTTTTTTTTCAGGCTCAAATGAGTTCCATAACAGCTGTGCTCATAACGCTGTGACTGGACGTTGCAAGAAGTTTGCTCTTGTGCAGTTGACGTGGTCAAAATGAACTGTGTGATTGAAAATCTCCCCGACTGTGAAGTAAGGAGTGTTATTACGATTTGTGAATGCTTAAAAAGTGAAACCGGCAACTGAAATGGTGACAATGTAATGAACGAAAGAAATCTGAGAAAATGGTGTGAAATATTTAACAATCGCCGAATAAATGTGCACGATGAAATTCAACGTCGACGCACATTACTCATTACAGAAGAACTGGAGATTACAATGAACAACAAAATCTTGCAAGGCAAGTCCGTTGCTCCTAGTAATTTCAATCCTTTCTCTAAGACGAAAGTCTTTGTGAACGATAAACACTTTGAAAGTGATGAAGAGTTATAGAATGCAGTGACCACCTGACTTAATGAACTGGTAGCAGAAGAGTATAACATGGGAATTCTGACGCTTGTGAACAGATATGAAAATTCTTGAAATGAAAATGATGATTATGTAGAGACGTGATGGAAGCTTTAGGTATGTAAAAGAATTGTATTTTCCTAATAAATATTGTGTTTCTCATTTTGTATAACTAAACGGTCCTTACTTTCTGGATGACCCTGGTATTTGCAACCTACATTTCTGTGTTAGTGTAAATAGCTCAAAAATATTCCTTTCCTTGTCTACAACTCTTCCTAAGGAGAGTGAGGGTGCTCAAAAATTAGCTAAAATTTGAGTAGCTCATGAGCTTTTTAATTTAGAGAGATAAGACTCGGTATATAAATATCTTATTACAAATAGTTGCATATCTGCTCAATAAAGCATTTTCAAAAATTCCGCTTCTAAAGGGGAGGTAATTAATATAATATTTAGATTTCTCATAGAGCCCGTGCTGGCTCAGTACTAGAACGTTCCCTTCTGGTGCGTGGGGTTTCTGGTTCAATTCCAGCTCGCACTATGTGACGTTTGTGGGGGTGTTTCTCGGTGTTATCCCGTTTTCTCCCACCTTTTTCATACCATCATTTCATACATTTCTCATCATCACTGTCTTTATTAGCCTCGATGTATAATCGTAGGATTTAAACTATTTTTTAAAAAAATTATTTAATTTCAATTTCCCATCTTGTGTTAACAAAATGGTGAAAGTGAGGAAATAGTTCAAGCCTTTAAAATTAATCTTTGAACGTAGTATCAATCTTGCGTTCATCTTAGATTCTATCATTACATATTGATTGAAATGTGTATCTTAAGGGGAAACTTTAAAATTTTTACAAATGTGATTGTCACCATTAAAAATGAATTTTTGAACTTATTTTGAAATGTTTTCTGGTCATTTGGGGGCTATACGAGTCACCCGCTGTCTGAGAAGCGACACTCATACACGGGCGTGCACGGTGGGTCAGTGCTAGAGCGCTTACTTCTGTTGCATGGGGGTCCCTGGTTCGATTCCCAGTAAACTGTTTGTGGTGGATATCATGTCCGGGGGTTTTCTCAGGGTACTCCAGTTTCCTCCCACTTTCTCATTCCATCAATTCCTCTATCATCATTGATTTCCCTTGATCATCTTCTCCCTTGGCCTAAAAAAAGGTATAATCGTGGGAGGTTAAAGTGAAATATTTCATTTTCATACATGGGCGACCTGGACAAAATCGTAAATTAAAAGACTCATGTCATCAGTAGAAAGGTCCTTGAGAAAACCCACTGCATACTGATATATTCTGTGATTAAACTAGAAATGCTTCTTAGTGGAGAGAAGCACTCAACTACTCAGCAACTGTGCTCTATAGACAAAATGCATGCATAAATATATGGAGAAATATCGATTGCTTTTAAACTATTTTGAAAACATAGTCTATTCATGAAAAATTTGTAGTGACTGGCAACCTTACTTAATGCCCCTGTAAAAAATATTGCTTATTCAAATCAGGCTGCAACGATACACACACACACAAGGAAGAAAAAAGAAGAGGGAGAGAGCTAAGACAATAAAGGAGTATAAAAATGGAAGGTTCGTGCAGATATTTTTGTTCGCGCAAGACATACGCAGGAAACATGGCTTCAATTTTTTATTTCTTTTTTTTTCGTATTTCCTCTTGAAACAAAGGAGGAAAAGAGAGGAAATTGGAAAAGAGAAAGTTGGAACAGACCTTGAAAAATTTATCATATTATTACTATTGTTATGAATTTACGTGTGACATGTATTGCACGTTGAACACCGAATAAAACCGAAAATAGTGTCTTCTCTATAAAAGTAGCTGCTCTAAAAGTAAAATACAGTCCTAGCATTTACGCAACGTAGCCTTTATCTTTATTGCTTCTCTTAAGCTTTTTGTTGCAGTATAGGTCAAGGTGAATGTATTTCGAAAAGCACTCTTTTTAGTCAGGCGAATTGAGTATAATGTGATTCTACAGTCAGGAAGTAACGGGTGGCATTACCGGATCCTGTGTTGTGGTGAACTTTGTAAGTCAAAACCACTGCACTCCTTATGACACCACATCGTACACTTACAACACTGAATCCATCCGACTGCCCAGTACTCTTTGGCGTGCATTAGGGGATGACAAGTTCCGTTTTTCGTGTTCAGACTTTCTCCGTTCAGCTCTCTCTTGGAGGTGAGACAGAATGATGAGAAACGGCCTATACAATGAGGACTGATCCTGTATGATAATTTATGCACCCAACAATTGTCACCCTTACCATTAACGAAGTGGGCCGAGATAATTACTCTACTTATCTATTGCAAAATACAATTAAAAATAGCTTTCTTTCAAGAGTTAACGGACTTACTAATAGTACAATCTTATAAGAGCAACTTAGCTAGTTCTAATGAAAAGAAACACTTTACTAATATCTACAAGAACGATCTCAATCTAAATATTCGTCAAAAGAACAAACTGGTGGCGGTAATTCAAGCAGGAGCGTAGCGTCCATGGAAACTTCAAGCGCCGCTACCCCTGAATACAAGAGATTGTTGCTTTACAAATAATAGCATCCTTAAGTAGAAAACCACGTTGTGCCGCTAAATCTATTGGTATATAATGTTATATAAGGCTTATATTAAGAACGTTAAGTGTAAATATCTGGAAAAGAATGACAAAAAATTGTTTGATTTTTCAAGGCCTACCAAAGTAGAAAGAAAGCTTTCGGCAAGTTGGCGTGTGATTGGCTTTTGGCTTTCTACGCTTGCACTTGAAACGCATGCTCTCAT